>NC_080782.1:207454904-208118118 GCF_028018385.1 Neofelis nebulosa | reverse complement strand
GCATCTGACTCTTGATTTTGCTCAGGTCCTGATCTCATAGTTCTGTGAATTGAGCCCATGCAGCAGAGCATGCTGGACTCTCCCTCTTTCTCTGCCCCTCCCCCACTCTCACTTTCTCTGTCTCCTTCAAAATAAATAAATAAACTTAAAAAAGGGGCACAATCATTTTCAGAATGTCAACATACTTAAGGCACAAGATTTAAAAGTGACCATATATAATCAATAAATGAGTTTGTTATTACAAAATAATACAGCAGGTGGGCTGTATGAAATAGACATCCCACATTTAAAAAACAAAAAAACAAAAAAAACTTCAGTAAGGGACACCTGGGTAGTTCAGTCAATCGTCCTACTTTGGCTCAGGTCATTATCTCACGGTTCATGGGTTAGAGCCCTGTGTTGGGCTCTGTGCTGCCAGCTCAGAGCCTGGAGCCTGCTTTGGATTCTGTGCCTCCCCTGCTTGTGCTCTTTCTCTCAAAAATAAATAAATGTTAAAAACAAAAGAAAGCAAAAACTTCAGTAAGAGTTTCCCAAAGTGTGCACCACAGAATGCTAGTTCCGTGAGAAGCAGTATGTGTGTGTGTTGTGGGGGAAGGGAGGGTAGTTCTGCGGTCAAATAAGCTTGGAAAATAATGTGTAGTATATACTGCTCTTGGAAATTCATATAAAAAACACTTAAAAATTTAATTCATGATTTATGATAAATGTGGCATTTCAAATCAGTACAGATAATGTTCAACAACTACTATGGTGACATTATTTTATTTGGATTCCACTCTGTTACTTACACCAACATAAATTCCAAGTAGATGAAACATTTCAACATTAAAAAATTAAACTGCAAAAGTACAGCAGACAGTATGTAAAAGTTTTCATTAGTTCTGGAATGAGAAGATCTTCTTAGGAAACATCTAAATACCCAAATGTCATACAGATTTTACTACACTAAATGTCTGCAAACGGAAAGAATAATGAGAACAGAGTCAACATGAACAATAAAAGGAGAAACTAGAAGAAAAAAATTGAAACACAGGTATTCCCTAAGACTAATTTTCTTGAAATAATGAACATTGTGACTCAGGGGAAAAAAAATCAATAAAAAAAACCACCAAAAAACAGGCAAATTATATGTTCAGGAAACCCATCTTAAAAATAAATAAGCAAGGCTTTTATACAGAGAATATAATACTCAAACTCATTCATAATTAAAGATATTCCAAATACATCAGTGAAAGATCATCTTTCACTTATCAGCATAGCAATAAAAAATAAGGATAATTGGTATAGGCTGGAAAATAGGTCACTCCACACACTGTTGGTAGAAATATAAAGCTAATACAATCTCTTTAGAATGCAACTTAGACTCTATCAGAAATAAAATTGCACATCCCATTTCATGAAATATTTTCTAAGAAAATTATCCTACTTATAACTCACATGTGTGCAAAAGCACGTGCACAAGGATGTTCGTTATAACATTGTTTAAAATAACAGGAGATTGGAAACAACCTAAATGCCCATCAGCAAGGGAGAGTCTAAGCTATAACAGTAAGAGACAGACTAAATAAACCATGATGTTCACATGTTAACATATACAGAGATGTAAAAAAATAAGGAGGCATATTTCAATTGTTCATATGGACTATCTCCAAAACATAAGTGAAAAAAGTCAATCACTTATTTTATGAATAAGGACACTGGATAAAGACCGTTCTATGACCGCTCAGAGATATTAGCTATAAGGCAGAGGATATTTGGACTTCTTGCTTAGCCATTAGTCTACCACATGGTGCTCAAAAAGGCATTAATCATCCTTCCAGTATTAAAATGTTTGTTAAAATGTCTCCCATGTAAGTATTCAAACGCCCAACTCTGATTAGCTTGTTCACAGTGACCTATTCTAACAATTGCTAAAGAAAGCACAATATAAAATCCAGCGTTAACTCTGGTTAAAAACAAAACATTGCCAAAATTGTCCTTGTGTATTACATAGGGACTAGGATGCTGAGCAGATGCCCTCAGTTGTAAAAGCATAGAATGTGAGGGGAAAGATAATGTATCTATTTAAATATATATGTAGATGTGAAATGATAATGGCATTTAACAAGATGTGACTCACACACAGTGAATACCAATGACCCTTTAATCACACAGTAACCCAGACAGGAAAAGGTTAATTACATGGCATAACATCACTATTTTTGAGAAGAAGCTTCACTTGTTACCCATAAGAGCGTCATTTTACTCTGAGCAATAAGTGTGACAGTGTTTAAGCTTGGCAAGTGCTTAGTTCCCGTTGAAAATCTACTAGGATACATTTGAGACTTGTTTTAATATTTTCTTATATTAATGAGAAATTTTGAAAAATATTTTTCAATGGCTTTGTTTCTCATAAAGTTTTGAACAAAGAGTGGAATGATTTCAGATAGAGAAAATGAAAATGTTAATTCAATGCCATGAATCAAAAAAAAAAAAAAAGGGAAGGGAAACTAGGGGACAGGAGTAATTTCACAGGAATTTCTTTCAGGAGAAGCTGGGATAAATGGACTCGAGTCCATGAGGGGCCACTCTCAATGAGTGCACCTGGCTGCTGAGTGGTGCCCAGAGGGGCCCCAACAGTCAAGTGCTGACAGCAACATATGGTGCGCAGTGGAAGAGGTGGGGGAAAGGTGGGGAAGAGGGGCCCAGGGAGCTGGGATTCAAGGCTGAGGAACTGCCATAGAATGGTTTTGAAAGGTGTGAAATAATCAAAATTGTACTTCAGCATGATTAAAGCTGGCATAGTGTGAAGGTGTCAAGCCTGGGTGACTGGGAAATTGGTGGTATCATGAACCCAGAATGAGAACATGAAAATCAGGTTTTATGTGGAACGTGGTAAGTTGGTTTTAGATGAATTGATTTTGAGGGGCTGGCAGAATAGTCAAACTGCTCTCTCCAAGAAGTAGCTGGAAATAAACAACTATAAAATCTGTAGTTCAAGTCAATCCTACACGTATGCACTAAGGAGTATGTGGCAGCCACTGAATCCAGCCCCAGCCCTTGTTCTCACGGGACTTACAGTCTAAGGGCAATTTCAACACAAAATTTGTGACTACCTGTATGTTAAATATTCCAAGACAGAAAACAGAGTGCTATGACATTGCTTAATGTAGGAGGTACAGCTATGACTGCCCAGTGGCGACTGCAGGGGTTATTCTCTGATACCTGTAAATACACACTTAGATTGCTGAAGACAGTTTTTCAATGCATTTTAAAGGACCCTATGGATAACACCATAAACAATGGAAATTTGTATATTGGCATTTTGAGTGCCAAGAATGTTCTTAAATGCCAGCTTTAACAACTGCTGACAACTTTGCCCAGAGTAGTTTACTTGATTCAAGTTCTAAGTTAATTTCTGATATAAATCTGTGGCTCAAAGTATTGTTTTTTCACTTCATTTCAAAGGAGAAATACTGATTTATTCTGCACAAATTAGGTATTCCTTTCCCACCCCTTCCCCAATCAGATGCAGAAGCGTGGCATTAATATTACATACTGAAGAAATGTAAAAATCCTACTCAGAGTAACAGCCATGTATTTTTCAGAGAAAGGAAGTCAGCAAAGACAATAGGCAACTCTGAATGAGAGGAAACTGGGGAAGAAAGGAATTGACATATGCTTCCGGAGAAAGCAAATAACACAGAAAAGAAATGAAAATGGGAAACAACTGAACTTTCGATGAACTCATTATCAATTGCAAAGAAACTGGAGGCAAAAATGTGCTAAACTCTTTGATGAGAACAATGGATGATTTTCCTCTCGACTACAAAAAACTAACAAAATGAATACAGAAGGCTCCAAATAAAACCCGATATTAGGTATGTTTGAGTTAGAAGAGAGTGCATGAGAAAAAGAAAAGAATCTAAATATGAATCAAGATAATTGAGGAACCATCACTTTGAGTGAATGCCTGTGCAGAGCATTTTCCCTAAATTTTCTGATTTAATTCTTACTCCAACCCTGCAAAGGAACTATTATCAGATCCATTGTTTAAAGCCAGGGAAACTGAAGCTCCAGGAGGTGAAGTAATGTTCCCAAAGTCCTCTAATGGGTAGGTAACACAGGGGAGGTACAAACCAGTTCTTTCAGATTCTTCCCATCATGTACTTTTCTCTATACAGAGGTGTTGCATGATAACTGAGAAGTACTTAGATCCTCAGCTTTGCTGAGTTGTACTTAGAGGTGTTTTAGGAAATGCCTCAAGGTACAAAAAGACAGTGGCTTTTGTAGCTGGTAACTCAACCAACAAGAACAGATTAGGTTTCTCCCCAAGTCACTGGGAACCTGTTGACTTTCTCCAGAACCTGGCAATAAACGAGATGCAGGTCACAGAAGATTCCTTCCTCACAGAGAAAGGCCAGAGACATCTTCCTTTCGCTAGGACCAGGAGTATCGGGAAATACCAGAATCAGCCTAGTCTGCTTGTGGCTTCATGGGCTCTCCCTGCAACCCATTCAGTGGGTAACTGCTATAGTTGGGCTAAAACCTTGAGGCCAGCTAAACCGCTGTCATTCTTGGTCACCAGTGACCCAAATTTAAGTTCTTCCCGGTCTTTACTTCCTCAATATTTATTAGCATAAACAAGTTTTCTACTATCTCAAGGTCTGCAGTGAACATTCCTATCACCTCTACCTGGAAACTGGGCAGATGATCTTCACTGCTTCCTCCTACTAGATGTAGCTCATCCTCTCACACATTATACGAGTGTGGGAGTATAGGTAGGGGAAAGGGGACTACCTGTTCTCTCCCTCATCTTTACTGCTACATCAGAGTATCAATTCTTGATATAAAAGAACACTTTGAGAAACATGTCATTTTGTTATACAACTGCCATCCCTCTGGGTTTGTGTCACCTAATTGTGCACTAGTCTGCCTTCTATTCAAGACAGACTTGGTCATTGGATTCAGTCTTCCTTTATCAGCCAAGTCCTGCCATCATCCTGCATGAATTCAACCCCATGTGAACAACTAATCTAACAGCAAATGAGTTCCTTGACTCCCTCATCTCCAGAGACAAATCCTTTCTCTTTAATGGTCCATTACCCATTCTCACAACCATAACTGAACTTTGCCACCACCCACAACTATTTTATTAATAATAACTTAAATTCATATAAACTGTTCTGACTCCTGCTCTTCTTATATTCTCCCCCTCTCTCTCTCTCCCTCTCTCTCTCTCTCACTAGTCCTATCAACTATCCCTGGAAATCTCCAATGCCCTGGCCCCACTGTCTTCATTCTTTGTTTGTCTGCTAATACTCCATGGTTCATTGATTTGACCATGGTTCACCAGCCAGTATCTTCCTTCCTTCCTCCACCGGTGTACTTTTTCAGACTCCTGGTAAAACATAAATGAACCTAAAATTCCATCTTCTTTAAACTATATACCAGCTGCTGAGTAATCATGGTGAAAAATAGTACTGCAGGATCAGGGCCAGTACATAATCACAGTTGCCAATCTCAACTGAATTTTTAATGCCATCCAACACTCCTATGTTTCAGCAGGAGGCTCTCACTCCCACTCCCTGATAGGGGTTGTTTCAATGCTTCCACACTTTCTTCAAGCCTCTCAAGCAACCACTGCCCCTCCTCAGAAGACCTCTATTTCAGATATAAAATAGAAACCACTTGACAAAAATACCTTTAACTTCCTAACATCAAATCTACAAATGTATCTATACCTGGACCCAGACTTTCCTCCTTCCCACCCATCACAATAGCAGACAGAACATGTAGCTTTCCAAGACAATTTCCTCCATCTGCACTGTTACCTTATCCTCTGCATTCTGTCCTGCTACACTCAGGACCTTCTTCTATTGAGTATAATTTCCATCCTCCCTTCCTTTCTCATTCCCTCAACTTCATTCAAACAAATTTAAACACCTGCTTTGCCCTCTCTTGACCCCAAATCCCCTCTTGTTACCACCCTTTTTACAACTCAGTCTCACTTCCCATATTCACTTATCAACCCTCTACCCTCTCCTTTGAGCTGAAGTCAAAGGGACAATTGTCATTCTCTTTATTATATGATCTCTTAGCAGCATTTGACAATGTGGACTACCTCTTCTCCTTTGAAATGATCTATTCACTGGGGTCTATGATACCAGAATTTTTGTTCCCTACAACTTCATGGTGATTCCTTCTCAAGCTCTTTTCCAGACTCTTCTTCCTCAGTCCACCCTGAAACCATTCCTCACATTCTCCATCAGCAATTTATTAAATCCCATAGCTTTGAATATTAAGAATTCCAAGGTTTTATCAACAGTACAGACTCTAGTCCTGAGACCCAACTACAGCAAACAAAAATCCACATTTGCCAGTGACTAAAGGGGTTTCCTGGAACAAAGGACTTGCAGTGCTAAAACTGGGAAAGTCTCAGGCAAATTAGCTTGAATGACCCTCATCTCTTCCTAGTCACACAGACAAGGAAACTCAGGCGTTTTACAGATATCTCAAAGGTAATGCCCATAAAATGGAATTCATCACAATTTTCCCCAAACTTCCACGTCCTCCTGGATTTCTTATCTCAGTGACCAATACCACCCTATTCAAACAGAGGAAACTGTCGAAGGCAAATATGTATAGAAGAATCTCTTTATCTCAAAGGACTAAATTCCCAATCCCAACAGGATTCTTATATAACCTGTCAGTACTTACAAATCCTCTCCAATGAAAAATAGTAATCACTAGTCAATCACTTATCTGAAAAGTTACATGTCTACTGGTGAACTCCAGTAATGCAATATTTCTTTTTTTTGGTGCCACATTCTTCCACATTCAAGTTCTTGACACTAATTTTGGTCACCATCAAATCTATTATACAATCTCTTCTTTAAACACTTTGTAATATTCCCAAAGTCCAATCATAGAATTATTAATTATCCTCTCCAATAGGCTGAAGTAAAAAATATTCCTCCAGTAAGGAAACTCTGGAAAACAACTGTATTAACTTATGAATGCCTCAGCCTGAAGACAGTAATGCATTCTGTATACCAGGAAACAAAATGGTCACCCTTCACAGTTCATTCTGTGGACTCTGTTATCTCCATATGGCTCCTGGCTCTGGGCAAGCTCTATCAAATACTGCTTTTAAACTTGCTTGGACAAGTGAAATACACCCAGTGCACAAGAAAGAATAAATGAAAGTTTTAGATTAAGAACCTGCAAAAGAAGTGCAAGACCCAAGACTCTTCAGGCTGAAGGAAATAAGGCAAAGAAATAAATTCACGGTGTGTGGGTTATTATATTTATATGTCTTCATCTTCATTCAGCAGCAAACAGTAGATAGGCTGACATTTTAATGAAAAATTGAGACTAAATTACAGAAGGAATTATCTGGGAAGAAATGATTGTTAACACAGGACACAAAGTGCCAATGGAAATGGTAGTTTTTTTGTTTTTTTTTTCCTTTATCTCAAATTTAAGGAGATATTCTCTTCTGTTCCAGGGAGTTCAGGTAGTTACTAGACATAAAGCTACAAGCACATATGAACAATTCTCCATTGCTTAATATATTTATCTAAGTTTGTGGGTCCTATTTTCATCCTACTGCCAGCCATCTTTTGACCACATTTGTACCTATTAGTGTTTCTACCACTGGGTATGTGCATCAATAAGAGAAGTTAAAATTACATTAGTTAATTTGCTACTTCATTAACAGCTTGGTAAGAAGTCCAAAGAGAAAGGAGATTGAAACTAGCTAAAATGAGTGGTTTGTATTGTAAGTGAATCTAAATTATCTATGCCCCCTATTTCTGCGGATAACTGAGAGTCAGCTGTGCACACATCTGTGGATGTTTATAAACATCTACCATCTGTGAGAAGCTTATGGGTTGTAAATGGTGGGCTAATTAGTTGAAATGTTAGTCATTCCTAATGACAGTTGTTATGGATAAAGGTTTTACCCAGGTTAAACTGATCTCAGAACCCTGTTGATCACTGGAGGCCACTCTACCTTTTATTACAAGACTAAGGAGCCACACTATGTTGTATAAGTCACCCATTAAAGATGCATTATAACTAGATCAGGCTGCTAGTTTATGCATGTTAATGAGCTCTGATCTTAATAGACTGAAGTGCTGATTGAGTATTTGTCAGGGAAAATGAGAAGTTGTCAGTCTGTAAAAAGGTCAGCCAATTCTGTAATATGTAACATTTTCATTTCTGTTCTACATACATAACTAAACACATTCCATTCAGAAAATCAGGAAAGCACGGATAGCAAACTAGTAATTGACACAAGAGATAATTCATGAATGAAATGGTTTGCCCTTATACATACCTGCATACATATGCATTTCCCTAAGTTCCCCAAATTAGTAACTTTTTCTAAACCCACGTCTCCCCTTCACTGATCAAAGTGTGGGGAAAACATTCTAAACAGATTCACTTTCAAATAAAATTGTCCTTTAACCAAATGGAAAGCAAAACAAAACAAAAAACATACTGCTTGGGGAGACAGACTCATATTTATTGCCAAATGACAAGGGTCTTATGATAGAGTTTGTATTCTAATAGAGGATAGCGTTGTAGAATGAGTGGAGGGTCTACACAAATTTTGACTGCTCAGGCTATAATACATCAGGGTTTTAATTTAAAAATTAACTTATGGAATACAGGGGCGCCTGGGTGGCTCAGCTGGTTAAGCGTCTTTGGCTCAGGTCACGATCTCGCAGTTCCTGAGTTTGAGTCCTCACACTGGGTGAGCTTGAGCCCCTCTTCGGTGAAGGCAAGTCCAGCTACGGTAAAACATGAGCCCTGCTTCGGGTGAGCCCTGTCTCTCTCTCTCTCTGCCCCTCGCTCATTTGTGCCCTCTTTCTCTAAATAAATAAATAAATAATTAAATAAATGACAAAATAAAATTAACTTATGGAATATAGAAGGAATTTTCAGGGTTAGAAGGAACCTTCTTTGATGGACAAGGAGACTTATATTCCGGGAAGCAAACTGGTCTACTTCCTATCACTTAGCTACTGGTGAAGCCAGGTCTAGGATACCGGTCGCCCCAAACTCTGGGCTAGAATGCTCAACACTATGAAAGTGCTTGCGTTCTAAGAGAACAACAACACTGTCCATACAATCAAGAACTTTGGCAAGGGGGTAAAAAACTACCCTATCTAAAATGTCACTTTTTGTATTCTTCCTACCCCCCATCCCTGCCGTATTTTATTCTCAGAATTTACTGACTTCGAACACTATACATTTATCTTAAATATGTCTATCTAATGACAGTTGTTATGGATAAAGGTCTCACCCAGTTTAAATTGATCTCAGAACCCTGTTGATCACTGGAGGCCACTCTACCTGTCCTCTCTTACAGGATCCACCAGGGCAGGGATATTTACTTGTTTTGTTTCCTGCTCTATCCCAGGACCTCGGAAAGTACCATAACATAATACATGCTCAATAAATATTTGTTGGAGAAAACATTTTGATAGGAAGAAATTTTTTTTTCGCCTTTACAGTAATAGTTCTATATGAAGGAGGTACTTAAAACCACAAGAGCAAATCACACAAGGAGCCTTGGGAATGTCTTTTGGAAAGCTAGGTAAAGTGTGATTAATGATTTAAAAAAAATCATAAAATACAGACTAAAACAACATCACATAGGACATAAAAATAAATGTGAAAGCAAACTTCAATAATGAGAATCCTAGAGTCTTGAAACTGAATCCCTGAGCTGATTTTGGCTGAAGAGGAAGGAGGGGGACTGACCCTCTTTCCTTCGTAGGAATAACAGGATTGTTCTCTGTTCTACCTTACACACATCCCAAGCCTCAGTCAGCCTCTCCCAGAGAGGCCTATCCCCAGTTTATCCTCACGAACTAACATGACTTGTTTTCAAACGTTCTTGGTTGGTATAGCTACAAAAAGATACCTAAACCATTTTTGTTAACAGAGAAGTTTGTCTCTGCCTCTAGGAAAGAAGTTAGCATTCATGTGTGTTTCACACCCTATGCCATACCCTTTCAGGTGAAATTACACCCCAGATAAAAAGGCTTTTAAATTAGAGACGTAGGGGCACCTGGGTGGCTCCGTCGGTTGGGCGTCCAACTTAAGCTCAGGTATGATCTCATGGCTTGTGAATTTGTGAGTTTGAGTTCTGTGTTGGGCTCTGTGCTGACAGCTCAGAGCCTAGAGCCTGGAGCCTGCTTTGGATTCTGTGTCTCTGTCTCTCTCTGCCCCCTACCCCCGCCCGCCACCAATGCTTGTGCTGTCTCTTTCTCAAAAATAAATATTAAAAAAATTTAAATTAGAGATGTAAAATCAACAATGTCCTAGAGCTAGTATAGGTGCCATTCACCCCGTCACAAAAGCTTCTCCCTGTCTCCCCACACTTCACCAGCTACAAAGCCTTATTAGTACCACATTTAAACTGCCTTTTTTTCTTTTTTTATTATTTTTTAAATATGAAATTTATTGTCAGATTGGTTTCCATACAACACCCAGTGCTCATCCAAACAGCTGCCCTCCTCAGTCCCCATCACCCACTTTCCCCTCCCTCCCACCGTCCCCCCACTTTCAAACCCACCCTGTCTTCTCTTTCTCACTACATCCTAGTTCAGGTTGTTGGCATTGAGCTCCTACAAAATTGCAACAGTCTCCTAACGGGTCTCACTCTTCCTACTCCTCCCACGTCCTCTAAGCCATCTGCATTGTTGCCATCAGAGCCATCCCTCTAAAAGAAGACCCTATCGCTGCTCTGCTCAATTCCACTGGAAAGTGCCTATGGATGGAGCAAACCTCCAAAGCGTAGCATGCTCTCCTGACTACTAATTCAGCCTCGTGTCTTCCTATAGCTCTATCCAAAGATCATTTCAGGTGGGCTACATTATTTGTTGCTGTTCAAATATGAATTTGAAATATGTTTCTGTGTCTTAATTTATACAGCCCAGTAGATTTCCAGACTTGGAAGCCCTGGCTCATTTTACTCTGTTCATTTGGTATGCACCTAATTCAAGATTTTGCATCTCAAACGACCGATGGAAGTCTTGGCTCAGATGCCAACCCACCCTCCCTTGCTCTACCCTAATGGGGAAGTCAAAAGGACTTATTCACAAAAATAGGAACTCTCCACACAGGAAAAAATGCACATCACATTCTCGTGTTGTACATAAGTGGAAAAGATGTCCCTTCCTGCTGGGAGAGAAACTGAGAAGGGAGGAGGTTCCCTGCAGTGTAGGAATCCTGAACACCGCTCCTCATTCTGGGAGGAAATAGGACTCACTGGGTAGGATTTCACATGGAGTCACAGGGAGCAGAATCCAAGACCGGAAGCATCTTGTATCCAACGTGTGGAACTGGGAGAGTGGAAGATCCCCTGACGCACTGTGCAGAAGCATCAGGCGCTCCTGAGAGGCGGCCAGGAGATAAATTAAGCAAAAGGCCACAGAAGCCCCCGCAGATGAGTGAGTGGGAGGAGCAGAATAACTCCTGGGGGAACCGGTTGGGGAAAAAAGAGGTGAGCAGAGAGAAAGTACAAATCCAATGAAGAATACAGAGACATCTCTAAAAATGACCAATGTCAGGGAGCACAGGAGGTTTCTAAGAAAAGCCAAACAGATCTCCTGGATTACCATTCAAGAGCAAAAGAGACATCACCTTTAGCAGAAGCAGACATAGAAATTATGTCAAAGTAGGGAGGCTGGTTTGGACCCAGAAAGAACTGAATCAAGAAGAGTGCACACCTTTATTTATTTATTTATTTATTTATTTATTTATTTATTTAAATTGTTAATGTTTATTTATTTTTGAGATAGGTAGAGAGAGAGAGAGAGAGAGAGAGAGAGAGAGACTGAGACTGAGTGTGAGCCGGGGGAGAGACAGAGAGAGAGGGAGACACAGAATCTGAAGCAGGCTCCAGGCTCTGAGATGTCAGCACAGAGCCCAGGGCGGGGCTGGAACTCACGGACCATTGAGATCATGACCTGAGCGGAAGTCAGATGCACAACCAACTGAGCCACCCAGGCACCCCAGAGTGCACACCTTTAGAACCACCTGCAAGATGTCTTTCAAGCTTGGTGTCCATTTTAGAGAGGACAATATGAAGAGAGCATGGAAGGGAATTTCAAACATGAATAACTGTATCTCACACTGGAATTACTGAGCTGAAACACATATGCAGAGAGAAATGTTGTTTACCATCAGGCAGGCAGGCGGGCACTTCAGAGTCAGAACCTGAAGTTCATTTATAAAAAGTTACATCTTTGCACACCTGAGTTTGTTCTGACTGCAAAAGGCCTATTTGTTACCAATACTATAAGAGCACATAAAACAAACTTGACAGATGCCATATCTTGTCCTAGGATTGGGCCACCTATATCTTTAAGTGATCTGCTCAAATAGAAAATGCACAATTGAGGAATTTCCGCCCCATAGACATGAATTCCATGAATATTTTAAAAGTGCTTATTAAACACCTGCTATGGAAAGATACTCTACTAGAAACAGCAGCTCACTTTAAAAGGTTTTTTTTTTAAACATGGCTAATTTTGTATGAAAGAGGTTTATTTTTCTAAGAATTATTGAGAAATAATTGTTTGATTTTCATGTCTAAAGAAGCAAATCTTTTATAGTCCAAATTAGAAGATTAACTGAAGTATCATGTAAAATAACTATGGAGTAAATGTTTCATGTCACTTTCCTCTTTTATTGTATTTTATAAAAGATAAATATCATCTAATTAATGATTTAAGAGAAACCTTTACTCCACAGAGGTCTCTGATAAGTTTCTAGGAGGAATACACCAAATTATTTTTTTTCACACTCCATCGACATTTTTAATTCTAGTTATGTACAGAGTCCTTTAATCAATATCCAATATTTTCTATGTACTTTTCATCCATCTGCTGTGGAACGTAAACTTCCTCTCAATATGGTTCCACAAATCACATACTCTCAACTTCTGTGTGTTTTTCTTTTTGGAGATTAGGGATAAAGAGGTGTCCCCTGGAGCCCTTACTATTCTCACTCAAATCTAGAAGGTGGTTCTCTGGGCCTGCTTCACAGCTGTGACTGCTGTGGGAATACCCTTGACTTCTCTCTGCAGGGAATCCCTTCTTTCCTGAATCCCACCTTCCTGTCTTATTTTATTCCCTCTTTGTGATAGAAAAAGGTGCAAAGGAAATAACTTTTTATAACTTTGCATTTCTGAAAAAAATATTTTTTTCCCTACAATTACCGTTTTTGATGATTTGGCTCAATCTACATTTCTAGACTGAAAATCAATTGCCCTTATATTTTGAATATCATCTTTTTCAAGTTCTTTTACTTCTGTTTTCAATATTAACTGCATTTAAATCAGAGCTGGCTAAAAACATGCACACTTACGCATGCCTCCCTAGCGAAGTTGAGATGCTCAGATGGAAATCTGTCTGTCTATAGGCGTTCCTAAGGTCCTTACACTACTAAACACTATTGGAGATATTTCTCCCTTCTTACCTTTGCTTTTTAGAGCTGATGAATGGCAACTGAGTTAGTCTTTCATTTCTATTATATCAAAGTGCAATGCTTTGGAAATTGGATGGTGCCAAACATAAAATGGGAATTTTCTCATAGGGGAGAGGAAAGATTTGAAAAACAGTACTCCTTCCCAAGCTTTCCCACACTACAAATAATGCAGTTCTGAACAAAACTCAGCCTCACTGAGGTTCTCCTCATCATCCAGGTAGGGAAGGAAGAGTTTTAAACTCCTCATTATGCCTCCAAATATAACATTAAGGCATTTTGTGTTCAGTCTCAGCAGACATCATGATTTAGGAAACAGCATTTCCTCAGATTACAATGCTGTGTGTCTTAAAAGTATTGAAATGCAGGAATCAGAACCACATTTCCACATGCCACATTTCCCCAGACCAAGTTCCTTTAGATTTCCATGGATAAGGTCCCTAAAAAGACTGCAGTCTATAGGGAAAGTTAGAAGCATCAGGGTCTTTTTGTAAGGATGAAAGGTATTTCCAAATACCATCAATGATATTTTCCTCGACCAAAGCTGAAATCAGAGTACAATCAACAGAAGCACAGCAAAATGGTAGGATAATCTATTAAAATATTTAATAGATTTATTTATTTATTGACTGATTTAATATTTATCTAATGAAAACACTCCATGCATTCAAGAAATACCAAGTGACTCTACCAAAGAAAAAAGGCACTATGCTTTTCTGAAAGAAGATCAACATCGTTCCACAATAAACATTAAAATAAATGAAGGCAAAGTAAAAAAACAAAACAAAACAAAAAAACCTTTTTACTCACGTACGAATACAAAAGAAAATACAATCTAATTAGCATCAACAATATCCACTAGAAACAAGAGATCATAATTGTAATTCAGCACTAACAGAATCAATACTTATAAAATGTACCTGAAATACAATAAAAAGACTGCCTTTCTCTTAATTTTTGGCTTCTGAATTAAAACAGTCCCTTCTGTTTGCCAACCTTCTTGACTTTATGACATTTGATGGCTACTTTGCAGTTAAAAAGAGGAAGTGTCATACATTTAGAATCTTAGAACTAATGGCAAGTCAGAGAATCAAAGTCAGGATGACTTTGGAGGGGAATCATTCAGGTTCGTAAGGCAAGGTGAACCTTCACACAACACTTGAAAGTTTTTGATGGAGCCTCTAACTCAACACTAATCTGACAAAAAAATGTTTCTCCTTTGCAAGAGTTACTGCATGGACAGCACTAAACGTTTAAAAATAAACCTTCAAAGGACTGTATTGAAATAAAATTACTGTCACTTTTAACCATTGATGATAATTATTGGTGGAAGTTCTGTGGTGATAGTTCACTCTATCCAGGCAATGGTCTCCCAAGAACTGCTTGCTCCAAAAACAGTCAGTCATTTATTTTCTGTTATTATACTAGTGTGTCAAATTCTTCCTGCCTTGGGGCATCCTAGCTTGTGTTAAGGCTGCCCTCAATGTTAACTCTGTTAATATTATGCTGCTTCCAATTTTCTTGAAGAACATTGGATATCTGGGGAAGGAAGCTATCCAGGAAACAATATTTTAAAATCCTATTACAAAACAATGTCTAATTTCATCTAAACACTAATGCCTATTTATACCATTTTCAAGTAACACATAAATATTCAATTTCTCTGCTTAATTTTCCCAATCTGCCCTAGGGTTTACTTGTTCATCACCAAAAGCCAAATACTACTGAGTTCTTTTTGTAAAATGGCAAGATAATCACTTTAGACTTGGCAACCTTCATGACCAAGTGCAGTACCACTGAATGGATTTCCTTCAACCTTAAGAATTTAATGTCAAAATGACCAAAAATAGGAAGAGAAAAGAGACAGCCTATTAATAAAGAAATAAAAAACCTGGCTTCCCCTATGACCTCTTGACACATTGATATTTTCATCTCAAAAGATATACAAACAATAGTACAGCAATACTGGGACTCTAAGCTGGGATAAAAGGATCAGAGCACAATAGTTGTGCTGGGTTGGTGAGTGGAACAATTGGCAGGCCAGAAGCTTGCTAGCATTTCAAAAGTTCAACTGCACAACTTTTCATTTTAAATTAATAGAATCTAAAAATCACATGATTCTCTTTCTGTGCTGACTTTCTCTCACAATCACCATTATTTTTTTTATCACTATTTTTATTTATTTAACTACAAGATCCTCATTTTCTAACACATATAGGTCGTTTTGCAAATGCATGCTTTTGGTTACAGGAAGATAAGAAAAAAGCTAGTGGAACAGTTTCTTTCTTTTCTTCCTTCCTTTCTTCCTCCCTCTCTTTTTTTACTTTGTGTAATAAAAATCAAAGAATAGTCTCTATAGATTGTTGATCAATATCAGGAATTGGTAAAAAATTTTCTGTAGAACACAAGATAGCAAATAATTTTAGGCTTTGTGGGACATATGGTCTGTGTCCCAATCGCTCAGCTCTGCACCTGTAGCACCAAGGCAGCCACAGACAGTATGTGAAGGAAAGACCATGCCTCTCTTCCAATAAAAGTTTATTTATAAAAACAGGTACAGGCTACTTTGGCTCAAGGTTCTGAAGTTGGATGTATGTTTTAACTGTGTCCATAAATCACAAGAGGCTAAAATGAACACAAAATGAAAAGATGTCATTTGACCAGTTACATTTTTATCAACTATTTGACAAATCATACGCATGTCTTCTGTGATATTTACTACATGCGCACTGTATACTAGGTCCTAGGAGATAAAGCACGCTAACGGCCAACTTCCTGAAAAATGTACAGCCTATGAAAACCATAAGACTAAAGCAGATGAAATAAGTACAACCAAATATTCCATGCATAAGTTGTCTAGCAAGACTATACTGGTTTACTAAACAGAGACAGTCTATCATCAAGAACAAATACTCAGAGAAGACATTTTAGAGAATGCAAGAATTAGAACAAATAAAATTGTCTTAGGTCAGTTAAGAATTAGAGGAAAGGTATTTATGGCAAAGAGAACACCAGAAAGAAGTGCGGAGAGGTAGGGATGAGTGTGCCTGAGGTAAAGAATGGATGGTATAACCAGTTCAAAAGAGACAGAGTAGTCACAGAGAAGTACGCGTTCTCAGTCTCTTATCCACAAACTCTGCGGTCAGATGTTTTGGAATCTGTTTTTTTAGACTGTATGAATGTCAAGAAGGTATATATTCTGTGAATGAATCACTCACTCAGAGTAACCTAGGGCATCATCCTTTAATTAAACTCATTATTTCTGCTCTGATGGGGCCTCTTGTCAGCTCAGGCCAGTTTGGCATCAAACGAACTCGGACACGAAAGTTACTTAAAAACTTCTGGTTTTCAGGGCATTTTGTATTTTTGGATTGTAAAGGGGTTGTAGACATAGAGTGGATTTAGCTGCCCCAAAAGCTAAGCAATCCTGTTTATTTTATAATTTTGTCTGATTGGTTGTTATATGGGCTTTTGACTAGCACCAATAAGTAACAGGCTTCAAGGATGGCATCAATTTTGCCTCTTTTTCAACTGTGATATAATTTCTTTTCTTTGGTTGTTTGTTTATAACTTGTTTTATTTTTTATTTTTTATAATTTACATCCAAAATAGTTAGCATATAGTGCAACAATGATTTCAGGAGTAGATTCCTTAGTTACCCTTACCCATTTAGCCCATCCCTCCTCCCACAATCCCTCCAGGAACCCTCAGTTTGTTCTCCATATTTATGAGTCTCTTCTCTTTTGTCCCCCTCTCTGTTTTTATACTATTTTTGTTTCCCTTCCCTTATGTTCATCTGTTTTGTCTCTTAAAGCCCTCATATGAGTGAAGTCATGTGATTTTTGTCTTTCTTTGACTAATTTCACTTAGCATAATACCCTCCAGTTCCATCCACGTAGTTGCAAATGGCAAGATTTCATTCTTTTTGATTGCTAAGTAATACTCCATTGTATATATACACCACATCTTCTCTATCCATTCATCCATTGATGGACATTTGGGCTCTTTCCATACTTTGGCTATTGTCAATGGTCCTGCTATAAACATGGGGGTGCATGTGTCCTTTCGAAACAGCACACCTGTATCCTGTGGATAAATGCCTAGTAGTGCAATTGCTGGGTCGTAGGGTAGTTCTATTTTTAGTTTTTTGAGGAACCTCCATACACCTGACAGGTGTAAGGTGGTATCTCACTGTGGTTTTGATTTGTATTTCCCTGATGATGAGTGATGTTGAGCATTTTTTCATGGGTCACTTGGCCATCTGGACGTCTTCTTTGGAGAAGTGTCTATTCATGTCTTTTGCCCATTTCTTCACTGGCTTATTTGGTTTTTGGGTGTTAGAGTTTGATAAGTTCTTTATAGATTTTGGATACTAACCCTTTATCTGATATGTCATTTGCAAATATCTTCTCCCATTCTGTCGGTTGCTTTTTAGTTTTGCTGATTGTTTCCTTCGCTGTGCACAAGTTTTTTTTTTTTTTTTTTTTTTTTTATTTTGATGAGGTCCCAGTAGTTCATTTTGGTTTTGTTTCCCTTGCCTCTGGAGACGTGTTGAGTAATAAGTTGCTGTGGGCAAGATCAAAGAGGTTTGTGCCTGCTTTCTCCTTGAGGATTTTGATGGCTTCCTGTCTTACATTGAGGTCTTTCATCCATTTTGAGTTTATTTTTGTGTATGGTGTAAGAAAGTGGTCTAGGTTCATTCTTCTGCATGTCGCTGTCCAGTTTTCCCAGCACCACTTGCTGAAGAGACTGTGTTTATTCCATTGGATATTCTTTCCTGGTTTGTCAAAGATTAGTTGGCCATACGTTTGTGGGTCCATTTCTGGGTTCTCTATTCCATTCCATGGATCTGAGTGTCTGTTTTGTGGCAGTACCATACTGTCTTAATGATTACAGCTTTGTAGTATAGCTTGAAGTCTGGGATTGTGATGCCTCCTGTTTTGGTTTTCTTTTTCAAGATTGCTTTGGCTATTCGGGGTATTTTCTGGTTCCATACAAATTTTAGGATTATTTGTTCTAGGTCTGTGAAGAATGCTGGTGTTATTTTGATAGGTACTGCATTGAATATGTAGATTGCTTTGGGTAGTATTGACATTTTAACAATATTTGTTCTTCCTATCCAGAAGCATGTAATCTTTTTCCATTTTTTTGTGTATTCCTCAATTTCTTTCATAAGCTTTCTATAGTTTTCAGTGTATTGTAATTTCTTTTCTTTTCTGAAAGTGCTGGACTCTGTGAAGACTCTGTGAAGGCACCAATCAAGTTCAAAAGTCTGTCTCTCTGGAGGCCTGTGATTCTCAGGGTAAATGCTAAAGACAGACATTTACATCATGTTTGAAGAATATGCACTAGGTAATACAAATGGGATAAGTCCCTTTAACAGTGGAGAGATCTATGGTTATGTCTGAAAGTAATACAATACTCAGAGTCTACCTCTGAAATTAAAAAAATAAATAAATAAATAACTTCAAACACAAATACTAATTCTACCCAGAACTGGAATGTGATATGGGAAGGCTCATCATGACAATAGTCCACTGGTTTGGAAAGTATATACCTTATAAATATGGATTGGGGAGGATAGTTACCTAAGGACTAGTCCATGTTACATACAAAGAAGATGTGCTGTGATTTAGTTCTTACTGTTAACACAATAAATGTAGTCTATGTTATAAAAGTTATAATGTTTTCCATATAGTACTAGGATTACAATAATGGATTGGTATGAATTCTGTCCTAGAATATGAGTAGAGTGAATTTGTGCTTGGTAATAAAAAAGTCATAAATAAGGGATATTAATATAAAGTTTTCTTTGGTAAAATTGTTAGAAGCAACCCAGGCAACACCAAAAAGATTAAAATTATTTTCCCCCAAAAAAGTTTATGATAGTTGGCATTCCACCTTTCATTATAAAACAAATTTAAACAACAAAATATTGGAGTCATTTTCTACTTGGCATATAGCTAATATTACAGAATACTCAGAAAGGCAAAGAAAACTATTTACAAAATGTTTTTTTTTTTTTTAAGTATCGGATGAACAGTAAACCAATTGGTATGAGGATGTATCATAAAGATGTTTAACAAAGAGTGACAAACACAACTCAAGAAAATTAAGAGGAAAAAAAAAATCACAGTTTCAAGATACATTTTGAGTCTGAGAGCCTCCTCTCCTCATTTTTCTTTCAAGAGGCTTTTTGTAAAGAGACAGAGGATGGTGTGTGGGCCTTGCACAGCCATACAGAGAAGACAGAGATCAGTGCACACAAAGGTTAGATTCTGAATGAGTTTTCACAATTGAAACTGTTATTCCAGTGAAAGAGATTCCTGCTCACAAATGAAAACCTGTATAACCATTAGCGATACTCCTACAAAATTTTCCCACTGGACACTCCTTGATACTACGCATGGAAAGTCATTCTTTTAATACCATCAGAAAATAAACTGTTACCTGCTAGGACTGGTGGTGGGGGTGAGGGTGTCTAAAGGCATTTGTTTCTGAGTAAATCACATCACGGTGTTTGTGTCCCTTCCAAAAACTACTATACTGCAAAATTCCCTGATTCTTTCACTTCTCAGTTGGGTCAAATAATGAAAATACTACAGACATTTCCACCCCCTTCAGAACTCTTGAGCTCTGGCTACTCAGTTGGGCCCAGAACTATTCAGACCATTGAAGAACCTTTCCTTCCAGAAGGGAAGAGTGGTACTGATGTCATTATCTTCTGGACACTGGGATAAATGAATGCCTGGACAATCAGAAGAATTAAAGTGGAATCTGACCCAGAGTAGAAAAGCATTCCTAATTTGGCAATTGTCTTCAAACTTCCTTCAAACACAAAGGAAGATGCTATCTATCGATCATGGACCAAAAGACACAGCTGTCCCTCTCATCCAAGGTTTCCAGAGAAAAGAATTCTCCACCTCCATATATAGATATAGACTAGTGCTGGTTATTAATTATTAAAATTCATTTTGGCCCTGTTTTCCCTGCACTGTGATTAGACCATGACTGGTAAAGGTATAATAGCACAATAGTTTAAAAATATGTACTCTGGTCAGAAAACTTGAGTAGTGGCTTCACTGCTTACTGAATCTGTGACCATGTAGAGACATTAAGCAACTCTTTGATAAAAAAACAGTTTCATAAGTTTGCTGTATGGATTACATGTAATCATGAACACATATAGAGCCTGGCAAATAATATATGATCAATAAATGGCAGCAGTAGTAGGAGTGGGTGTTGTTATCACTGTCCCATAAAAGAGGAGGGTAAGAGAGAGAAATTGATCAAAGGCAGTGCAATCTAATTTGTTATATTCTTCTAAATAGAGGAGTGATTAAAACCATTGGCCTATTTAGATGTATCAATTTCCAAAAATGCTGGAAAGCTGAAAGCACCAATGCACAAAACTAGAATATGCACCATTATGGAAAATAATCTAAGTTTTATGATATCTGCAGAGGACAGGGTAATTGTCAAAGCCTTTATGAAAGCAAGTACACACATTAATTGCCTATCTGTTGAGATTGGCAGAGACATTCCCAAGTAGTATTTATGTAATATGCATTTCCTCTAAAATGGAGGCCTAATTGCTTAGTTATTCTAAATTGCAGAATGGAAAACAAAGGAGCCGTTTTGGCCATGTGGGTAAACAACAGATTTCTAAAAGCTAATTATCTCTTTATTTAATAGACTGAAGTTGTACCAAATGAGACATTTAAGTCTAATAAATAATAAACAAATTGTAACCTAAAGACTGAAATATAGGAGCTGCTCATATAGTTTTTATTGCTCCATTAAATAAGCTCTTATTTACTTCCCCCACAAAACATAATTATACAACACTGGGTCCATTTCAAGGCCATTCTGATGTGCTATTTAAAAATTATGTGAATCAACTTACATACTCAGGAAGTCTTAAGGCATAATATTTGAATTCTATTATCAAATGCCCTATTCGTTTCCATGATTAAGAAACAGAAATGCAGTCTCGAAAAACTTGCACATAATCACATAAAATTGCTATTACTATTTGTCTTACTAGAAATGATTACACATAAGAATAGCTATGCACTTCAAACAAATAAATACCAGTGTCTATACTTACTAGTTTCTACATCAGATGTTTCATACTTTGGGTATCTTCTAAATTAAGATAATTCAAATTTAAACATCAACCTCAGAAAATGTATTCAAAATTCACATACTGATTAACTAGACATCATGAAAATGTAGTTAAATGCAGTTAACTTCTTTGTTTGCTTAATGTAATACCAAATCATTTAACAGAAATAATCAAAACTGTATATGTGAATATTTTAGAGACCTTCAGGCTAATTATTTTTAAGAAAACAAAAATCAGAAAAATGACCTTTTAATGCTGTAGTATGACAATACGAGATTCTGGGCTTTCTTAGTTTTGCTGCTGAAAAGGATTTTCAATGCTTCATTTTTCTTCTTAGGGAAATGTAGCCCACTATTCTATTTTTATTTTCATTCTATTAACAAAAATCACATCCCAAAATGATAGTGATAATAAATAGCACACTCGAAAAGAGTTACCTGCTCTTTTGCCAAGGGCAAGTAATGATTTATGGTGATAAGAAAGAGCAGGGATTTAATTCACTCCACTACCTCAGGTGGTGATACAAGAATTTGTACATCTGTGAAAGAACACAGTTCTTATTTGCATGGTGAAAATACTAAAGCCATGAAAATGTATGCAAGGAAGCTCCCTGTGGGTTTATGACGGGGTTATGTGAACATTTTTCTCTCCCTCTATCATTCAGGGCTGCGTGCCCTACATACGAAAATAAGATAAAACCAAAAGTTCCTGGGCAAGAGAGGTGACACAGCACTAACGCAGATTCAACCATTCGCCCTTCCACATTTTTTTTTTCAACGTTTTTTATTTATTTTTGGACAGAGAGAGACAGAGCATGAACGGGGGAGGGGCAGAGAGAGAGGGAGACACAGAATCGGAAACAGGCTCCGAGCCATCAGCCCAGAGCCTGACGCGGGGCTCGAACTCACGGACCGCGAGATCGTGACCTGGCTGAAGTCAGACGCTTAACCGACTGCGCCACCCAGGCGCCCCCCTCACATTTTTTTTTAAGAATAGGAAAGCCAAGCTGAGAACTTCTACAAAGACTGAAGCAGTACCACGCTCCATACTAAAATAGAACACCCACAAGGAAAAATAATATCAAGGTTTAACTCACAATAAGATGTTTAAAAAATAAACCATATTGGCACATATGGTACAGGATATAAACATGAACCTAGTTAATTATCCTATCAAGTTCTGAGTTTTATAACCAGTGTTTTAAATTAGTAAGTTCCATATACATCCACATTCTTAGTTCTCTAACACCAAATTTTGTCACCACCACCCACCAGGCCAGCCAGTCCCCATCTCCATCTTATTATCCTGTCTTGTTTTACTTCATATGACTTTTTATAATTTGAAATTATCTTATATATGTCGTTGTCTGATTCACTCATTACTATTATAAACTTCACTACAGCAGGGACTTTACTTATCCTTATTTATCACTGTAATCCCAGTGTATAAATACAAAAACTATTTTTGTTAAATAAAACAAAAGTGACCTATTAGAATTTCTTTTCTACATCAATGAAATGGAAAATCATAGCACTTATATGTTTCATAGTAATAATACAAGGTTTTCATTAAAGATGGTATTTGTCAAGTATAGAAATTGCATAAAATACGGTGTATCTGTTAAGAGTGTCAAAAATGGATATTTTGCATAAGAATATTTGCAGTAATTAAAAGCGCTAAGTTGACATACTACTTTATTAACTTCTACTTCATAAAGCCTCCAAATGTTATAGAACTCATGATTTGACAAAAAATACATTCTACATCTACTATGGAAAGTAAAAAGTTATTGCATATTTATACTATTTTTAAATATGAAAAAGGTAGCAACAAATAATAATATATTTAATACTTATATGACTAACTTGACTATAGCAGCTATATTAAAAGACTGAATACTCTGTCCCTCTATATTAACAATCTTCTTATGTTTGGAGGAAAACTAAAGACCATTCAGAATAATCATCATTTATTAGCGTTTTACAAGAGGCGTTTCACCTTGGTGAGAATATTATATGATTAGGTGCTATGAAATAGCACCTAGATTCTTTAAAACTCCACAAGCTACAGAGAAAAAAAAAATCAAAGTTGACTTCCAAAATTTTAAAATGTTTTTAAAAGAAAGAAAATCTTTTCAAAAGTAGCTTCCTATATGAAAGCTTTCTTTTGTATCAAATATTTTATCATCTTGTATCAAATGACTTTCTGATTAAACCTATTAAAATATTCACATATAATATACAGTATTTAAAGATGTATTGTCTTAAAGTATTTATTTAATAACATCTATATAAAGTGACAGTACCCTATCTTTTGAAGAAAAGTCTCCTGGAAAATGTCCAAATTTCTGGAATACAGGGACCTTAGCAACTAAGGTTTTTGGGGAACTTTCATCAAGTGAGAGCCCTACACTTATTTGAGACCCAGATCATGTTTGGAAAGATATACTATAAAGTTTTATAAAGTAATCCAACAGGGGCACCTGGGTGGTTCAGTTGGATAAGCATCTGACTTTGGCTCAGGTCATGATCTCACAGTTGGTTAATTCAAGCCCTGCATTCAGCTCTCTGCTGTCAGCACAAAGCCTGCTTTGGATCCTCTGTCCCTCTGTCTCTGTCCCTCCCCTGCCTGTGCACGCGCTCTCTCTTTCTCTTTCTCCAAAATAAACATTGAAAAAAAATAAAGTAATCCAATAGGTCAAATAAGATGAGCTCTATGATTCACAAAGATGCAAGAGAAACCTTCCTTTAAGTTTATTTTTAAAAAGTTAAAATCTACTTTAACAATTTAGAAAAGTATTGTCCTCTTGGGAATGCAAACTGGTATAGCCTCTGTAGAAAAGAGTATGGATGTTCCTCAAAAAGTTAAAAATAGAACTACCTATGATCCAGTAATCAACACTACTGGGTATTTATCCAAAACATTAATTCAGAGGGACACACACACCCCTATGTTTACTGTATTATTTACAATAGCCAAACCATGGAAACTGCCCAAGGGTCCATCGCTAGATGAATGGACAAAGAAGTGGTGTATGTATGTGTTCATGTACGTGTTCATGTGCTCACACATATATGCATACATTCTTTTTTAGGCTTTTTAATAATATTCCATTGTATATAATGAATATTATTCAGCCATAAGAAAGAATGAAATCTTGCCATTTGCAATACATAGATGGAGCTAGACAGTATAATGCTAAGCAAAATTAGAGAAAGACAAATACCATACGATTTCACTCATATGTGGAATTTAAGAAACAATGAGTGAAGAAAAACACACACACACACACACACACACACACACAGAGAGAGAGAGAGAGAGAGAGAGCGAGAACAGCAAACCAAGCAACAGATTCTTAACTATAGAGAACTGACGGTTAACAGAAGGGAGGTGGGTGGGGGAGGGGTTAAGCAAGTAATGGGGACTAAGGAGTGCACTTGTGATGAACACTGGGTGATGTATGAAATTGTTGAATCGCTATATTGTACACTGGAAGCTGATATAACACTTTATGTTAACTATACTTAAAAGAAAAGAAAAAAACAAAATGTCCTCAATACAAAATTACTTATCGGAAATAAACACAAACCAATTATTAACCATAATTATTAACGATAATTATAACCATAATTGATTTGGTAAATTTCAGAAATAGACCCTCGTCTATGAATGATTAAGCAAGAATTATATTTAAGTGGAACAGAATAGTATTATGAATATCTGAAGCTAAAAAAATTTGAAGCGGATATAAAATTGCTGTAAAGATGACTTTCTAAACTTGAGCAAGCGAAAGTTATAACAAAATTATAGAAAATGAAACATTTTTATATTTCAAACTATAAAAATCAAAAGCCAAATTGAGAAAATATATTTAAAAGGTAAATACTGAGGCACAAGGAGCTGATGTGTGTAAATCATTAAAAACAAGACGAATGCAACACAGTTCACAAAGAAGGAAATACAAATGGACTAATAAACACTTGAAAAAATGTTCAACTTTAGTAGCACTCAGAGAAATGTAAATTAAGACAAAACATAATTTTCTAATTTATTAACAAAAATCTTTAAAAAAATGAGAATATTCAACCGAAGAATATTCATAAACTAACAGCTTTAAAAGTTGGTGAAATTTTTTCAGAAATCAATTTGGCAACATGCATCAAAAAGTCTTAAAACTATCCTTTTCTATTCCATATCCTAATAATTATGAATATTTGTCAATCATTTATACATAAATGTATAACACTGAAAAGATAGAAATAATTATTGTTCTATGACCTCATTACTGACTAATGCAAAATAAATTAGATATGGCATATCCAGGTATTACAAATTACAGATTAAGAATCACAAGAATAACAGGAAACATTGAGAAAGTTCAGTGAGATGCTAAACAACATATTTACTCTATCATATAACTGTTTTTAAAAGGTAGAAAATTTTAAAACTGAAAGAAAAATGTGCCAAAATATTAAAAGTGATATTTTTGGATAGGAGGATTATCGATAATGATCTTTTGGTCAACCACTTCTTAAGTGTTTTCTGTAACACAAAAGTATTATTTTTTAAGTTGGAAAAATAAAATAAACTTAGCTATTCTTAAAAATGAAATGCCTTCAGGAAAAATGTAAATTTGAATGAAAACATTATTGAGATTACATTGGATCTAACATATTCTTAAAATTTTTGCTTCCTATCAGGTTTTAACTTTCCAGATTGATAGAATAGAGAATTGCTGAGAGGCTCAGTATGATAGACCAGGGAGTCTGGGCAAAATCCACAAACAGTACAGCCAATCTGCCATCATATAAGTCATCTAAATGACTCTGGCCAATACTAAATGAGCCAGTGTTCAAATACCAGAATGTCTGGTAAATTAGGCAGTATTCAATTATTTTAAAATGATTTCCAGAAGCATATTCTTAAAATCAATGTTAAACCTTTCTGATCTCCATTTTAGTTAAAACTTTAAGAAATTTTTGAGAATACTTCCTGAATTTCAAGCGTACTCTTCTAAACAAGAAATTGTGCTTACGATTATTTTTTTCTCCTGGAAGAAACATGTGTGATACATTAAGGTACTCAGTTTGCTTTATTAAAGGTAAAATATGTCTGTAAAAGTGAAAGCAAAAAAGGCAAAAAGGCATCTCTGTCTACCCCTGGGGAAACTTTAGGTGAATTTGCAGCCCTGAGTTGTAAACTATGGTAATTTAGCAGTGAAGGTGATGGATTTTAATTAAAGCCTTCTGCAATCCTTAGTGGCTTAGAGGTGGAAGAGCCAAAAGTTTGAGGGAGTGAAAATGTAACTACAATTTCCTTAATTTTTTGCTTCTAAGTTAGTGGTATCTTTATCTATCTATCTATCTATCTATCTATCTATCTATCTATCTATTTATTTATTTTAAGAGAGAGAGTGTACCTGTGCACATGCAAGCAAGCAGGGGCGGGGTAGAGGGAGAGGCAGTGAGAAGCTCAAGTAGGTTCCATGCCCAGTGCGGACCCAACACGGGGCTGGATCCTGTGACCATGAGATCATGAGCTGAGCCAATATGCGGATCCTGTGACCATGAGATCATGAGCTGAGCCAATATCAAGAGTCAGACGCTTAACCAACTGAGCCACCGAGGAACCTCAGTTCATTGTATCTTTCAGCTTTGGAATATATATATATATATATATATATATATATATATATATATATATACACACACACACACACACACACACATATATATGTAAATACATATATGTAAAACTGTAAAGCTGTTACTTTTCTATTTTTAATTTTTTTCCAAGAGTTTTTACTAAAGAAAGTTTCAAAATATACAAAAGTAGAGCAAATGAGACAGTGAACACACCCTTCCCGTTAAGCACCCATCACCCAACTTTGGCAATTACTATTTATCACCAATCTTGTTTCATCTACAAATTCCCCTCTACAAATTTAATCTACAAATATCCACTTAATTCCCCGTCATGCTAGAGTATTTTGATTGAAATCTCAGACATATTTTTGTTTATAAAATTTCAGTATAAGCCTCTACAACATACTTTAAAATATATTCACAACAACATTGTCCTGTCTACAGGGGAAACATAATATTCAAACTTTTCAGACTCCCTTTGTCTACATTTTTTTGGATTAGAATATATGTAAGTTTCATTTATGACAACTGATTGATAAATCTCTTAAGACTCTTTTAAATCAATACATTTTCCCTTCATCACTTTTTCCCTCCCTTAGAGTATCCTGTTGAAAAAATACTAGTTACTTGTCCAATAGAATTGACCCCTTTTCTATAGTTGTTAATTTATTGGTTGCCATAACTTATTACAGATTCGTTATTGATGTAGCAGTCAAGAGAGTGGGAATACTCTGGAACTACAAGAGTAGACCAGAGGACCAATATCACCTATGACCAATGACCAGTTAGAATAAAAGCATTACTTGTTACTAACAAGTAAACTAAAGGAGGAAAGCCATTAAAAAAAAAAAAAAAAAAAAAAAAAAAAGAAGCTCTACATTTTAACTATACAAATAAGTGACCATATCTTCTTTTTTTCACTGAAGTTTATTAAACTACTAATAAAGGTACAAATTGCAAATTTGACAGTACTCACCAGTCTTCATTTCTAACAAGCGCTTTTTCTTTTGTTGGCGTTCAAGTCTTTCTTTCTCTGCTAATTCTTTGGCTATTTGGGCACGTTTTTCCCTTTCCTCTGCTTCTCTTTTTTTGACGTTCTCCTTTCTTGCTTGCTGTTACAAACAAATTTTGAAAAATGATCAATTCTAACCACAGTGATTTCACAAAGAGAATGGAAAATTATTAATCTGTAGAGCTGTGATTAAATATCTTTTAGATAATGGCTACTTCTAATATTAGTAACAGTCTTTTAAAAGATTAGCACATGAACCCTTGCTAAATATGGATCTATAAATACAACTTATGTTTAAAGCACCTGCATCTTAGTAGAATCAACTAAGAGAAGGGAGACGAAACTAAAAATAAAAAAAGCACTTAATTGACAAATCAAAACTGTTTCTCTCTATATATATTTCCAAGAGGGTCTAGCAAATGTATTTGAGTCTTCCATACATCCTCTGCTAGGTAAAATATTGAGTACAAAAAAAGCAATTGGAGACATGACAGAAAAGAGCTAAAAGTTTGCAAGGACTGTTTCATATAACAATCAATCATTTAATGATTTCCTCTCAGATAAAGACAAGTGTCATAGGATGACTAGAGGAATATTTGGTGTTTCAAAGACAGACCTCTGACTTCTCATCAAAGTCACCAAGTCACAATTATGGGATCTCAATAGGTATGTGATTTAATTCCTTATTTTCTAAGTTTTATACAAATCAAGAAACACCTCTCATGTGTCATTAGTGGGAATTAAGAGGTAAACAAGGATTTTTTATGTGCCAACAGCATAGCTCATGCTACAATCTCCTATGTTCTCAGTACCAATGAATTCAAACAAGCTATCTAATTGCTAGTTTATCACTAATGGTATTAAATAGAAAGTACACAACAAAACTTTAACAAGTAGGTGGCTTTTTTTATTTGGGAGGAAACTTTCAGTTTTCTACTGTCATAGCCTTGTTTTTGTAAACCCTAGAGATAGTGCAAGTTCTTCACTAGAAATCAAATAGCAAAATTTAAAATCATCGACCAAAACAATGAAAAACACATGGGAAAAGAGGAGAAAACAAAAAGCCTTGAGGAAATATTAATTCATCCATGTAGCCCTTCATTCAAGAAATACTGAGACACTGAGTGGTAAGTGGTATTATTCCAAGCATTTGACATATATATGATTTATAATATACATGCATATGCACATACACAATTCTAAAACAAGTTCTATATTCTGTGTGATAGGGTGGTACAGGAAGCAAAGACAGAAAATAATATGAAAATTTTGAAAAAATTGTATCATGAAAAAAAAGAGTGATGTGATAGAAGGCTTGGGGGGGGGGTTACTTCATATTAAGTGGTATAGATAAGGCCTATATCAGATAAGACCCCACTCACTGATTTCATTGATGCTGAAACTTCAATGTCAAGAAGCTAGCTAGGTGATGATCTGGGGGAGATCAAACGCAAAGGCTGTTGGTGGGTTTGAGAGACAGAAGGCCAGTATGGTGGTATAAGATGAGGTCAGGAGCTGTGCCAGATCATTTAGAGTCTTCTAGGCTAAGATAGGGAAGGTTGGACTTTCTTTTAAGGGAACCAGAAAACAACTGGAAATTTTCAAGTAAGAGAATGCAAGACTAAGCACTCTAAGATACAAGTGCTAACCAACCACCTTTGTTCCAAAAAGTAGGATCTCCCTCTTAAGCAAACGGATTTGTTCACTGTCTAGTGTGTAAACTGAGGCAAGGTTAGGCAGTCTTATTAGCTCTTAAAAAAGACTGGGTTTCCCAAGTTCAAGATTTTCCTCCAGTAATACAAACCACTGTATATGTAGGTATTAAATCTGGCCTTCTTCACATTTCCCTGTGGGAATTTAGACTCAGGAATGAACAAAGAACTGTTTACTATGGCTGTTGCTATAATAAATTCTTTGACTCTATAGTCTTGTGTTTTCTGCCAATGTCCATGAAACAATGGCAGGCTAACAAGTTAAATTCTCCTACTCCTCACAGTTCATGACATATATTAATATTATTACTGCTAAGCTATGAAATAGCAGCTGCAGTAATAGGTGCTTTCCTATGCAATCCCTCCAATCCTCAGAATGGATTCTGCATTTTCCACTTGGCACTGGCTGGTTAAATAGTTGTTCACTACAATGATTTCTGTAAGAAGCAGAGGCCAGACTTGAAAGCTAGGGGTAGTCTATGTTCTTTCCACCATGCTGCTTCATATTACGGGAGCATATGTTAGGCACAAAGTATACGACAATAGCCACTATAAGAATTGACATAAGGAAGGTAGGAGAAGGCTACATAAAAGTAGAAAAGAAGTGTGTTTTCAAAGACGAACATGTATACGCATCCATGTGTGTACATGCGCACACATGGGTACCCACGTTTGTATATGTAACAAAGATTGAGTAGAAAGACCGGATCGTGGTGGAGAAAAAAACAAGCAAATATTCAAGTGTCAAAACTGTATTTCTTGCTTGAGGGAAATAAATAAGAGGAACCTGCAATAGATAAAAAATATATCATGTAGCTTATTTATGAAACTTAAAGTACAAAATTTTCTGATGTAAATTTTCTACTTTAATGACTGGATGCATTTCAATGAGCACATTTAAAAGACAACTTATTAGCAGACATAATTGCCACACCATTTTAGTATTCCATTGGGCAGTAAAAAGTCAAAATTACTTCCTAGGACCTATAAAATAATGTTTACATTTAGAAATAAGGTCTGAAGTAATTCTTAAAGTTATTTTACTTTATGGAAAATACACTATTGATTTTCATTTAAAAGCCAATCTCATTTAAGGCATATCTTCTGACATTATAACTATTAGAAGAATTTTAGCTGGAAAAATACCAACAGACAGCACAGAAATAGGTATTTAGTCTGAAACTAATATCCCAGTTCAAACAGTAATTTGGAATTTTCTGTTATTCTAAATGTTGAGAAGCAAAAGTAGCCAAAAACGGAAAAGATGAACAGTTAGAGAACCACATTATTCTAGATACAATTGCCTCTTAGTTACGTCAATTCTACATTCCAAACTAGAAAGAAAAATTAGAGAAGAGCTATACATAAAGATGGCTAGCTCTAAGACATTGATTTGTTTAATCATCTTATTTTATTTTCTTAATGTTTATTTATTTTTGAGAGAGACAGAGACAGAATGCGAGTGGGTTAGGGGCAGAGAGAGAGGGAGACACAGAATCCGAAGCAGGCTCCAGGCTCCGAGCTGTCATTACAGAGCGCAACATGCGGCTCGAACTTACGAGCTGCGAGATCATGACCTGAGGCGACGCTCAACCGACTGAGCCACCCAGGCACCCCAATCATCTTATGTATGTATGTATGTATGTATGTATGTATGTATGTATGTATGTATGTATGTTTTTAGTATAGTTGACACAGTGTTACATTAGTTTCAGGTGTACAACTTAGTTATTTGACAAGTTTACATATATTATGCTATATTCACCTTATTCTTAATGCAGCTTTTTATTTAGTAAATTGGCAAATTAATTGCACTGCCACCAACTACTTTCAGCTATGCAATGCCAAAAACTTTCTTTAGGTGCTTGCAGATTGTCCCAGATAGAGCCCGGAACATGCTCCTGTCTGAAAGATCTATGGGCTTACCAGTCTACAGCAATGACCACAGAGGGTTTTAAAACTTCAGTCACATTTTGACTGTTTATTTCAAAGGCATAATCAATAATTTACCTGAGTTCCTAAGGCTCACATGTATTTTATGGTAACAGCAAACTCTAAACTATCTACATAAAAATACACAGGTATGTTAATAACTATGTGTATAAAAACATATAGATATGTGAAATATATGTGCATATGTGTGTGTATATTCTGAAAGAAAATGAGTTCACGATTATTTCCTACCTATAATTTATGTTTTCTGCATAGCAAATGTAACAACAAGAACTTTGCCACAACTAGTTTAAATACACATTATAGCATCATACATTTTGTCTCAGAGAAACCAAAATGACCCAAAGCCAGTGAATTTCAATGAATGTGCACACGTGTATAGAATTTACAACAGTCTGGCAGAGTGTAATCCTTCCTAAGTTGTGGCTATTCTCATAAACATTATCTTTGAGTTTATAAACAAATTCCATCATCTTTATTATAAACTTCTGTGACTTGATGTTTCCATTCAACATTATATTTCTAAGATTCATTCACATTTTTATGTATAAACTGCACCTCATTTTCACTGCTTATAATATGAAGTCATCTCCCTACCGACTCACTTATCAGTGGGATTTGAATTGCTTTGGATTTTTGACTATGACAAACGAGGCAGATACATTTTTGCTCACATCTCCCTGTGCATATGTGTATGAGTTTTTTTATGGTAGATCCCATTACTTGGTTCTTAAACCTTTTCAGAAACTGTTGACAGTGTCTTTAAACAGTACATCGTACAATGTAACACAAACAGTAAGGATATTCTTTGTTGACGCTTTGTTTTTGTTCTAAAAGAGTGCTGGGTCCACTTATAAAATATCATTTGACAATGTGGGTTATGACCAAAATAGTTTGAAACCCACTGCTCTCTTGGGTAGAAGTGGAGTTGATAATAAGGGGAGAAGTTCATCATCAAGCTTACTAGATGGTGTCAATGAGCTTCCACAGTGTGCCAAAAGATACAGCCACCATTAGTGCATAATCATAGCCTAGACACTAACCAAATTGTTATCATCAGTCTTCTATTTGGCAGCTTATAACGGTATCCCATCGTGCTTTTAACTTGTATTTCTATGGTTACTAATTAGTTCAAGTTGCTTCTCACATGTTTATAAAACATTTGGATTTCTTACTCTGTGAAATGCCTTTCGGATCTTTTACCCACTTTTTTGTTAGGCTGTTTATCAGTTTCTTAATTTGCAGTTCTTTAAAATATTCTGAATACGAATCTTTTGTTTGTTTTATATTTTAGATTTTAACTGTCATCATACTTCATTTACCTATGTTGTCTTTCAGCAAAGAGAAGTTGTTAAGTGTAGTAAAAGGTATATTTTTTTAAGAAATTGGGATGCCTGGGTGGCTCAATCTGTTAAGTGTCCGACTTCGGCTCAGGTCATGATCTCATGGTTTGTGAGTTCGTGCCCCTTATAGGGCTCTGTGCTGACAGCTCAGAGCCTGGAGCCTGCTTCAGGTTCTGTGTCTCCCTCTCTCTCTGCCCCCTCTCCCACTCACACTCTGTCTGTTTCTCTCTCTCAAATAAACATTAAAAAAAAATTAAAAAAAAAAAGAAATCCTTCCCTACTTCAAAGACAAAGATAATCTTCTATGCTTTCTTTTTAAGCTTTAACAATGCTATTCACATTTTAGTACCTACTTTATCTGGAAATCAATGTTTTCGAGTAGTATGAGGTGGGGATCCTATTTACTTTTTTCTATTGAAAATGAGTTGAACTGTAACATTTCACAACTAGCCTACCCTTTGCCCACTGATCAGCAAAGCCCATTCTTCTGTATTTCAAGTGGCCATATATGTGTTGATGTTTGGGGGCTGCTTTAGTCTATTTGGTCAATATATCCATGTCTGAATCAGTAACACTCTGTCTTATTATAGCTCATATCTGATTTTCCTTCTTTAGAATTGTCTTTACTCTTTCTGGGCCTTTACTCAGCCATCTAGTTTTCAGAGCAAACTTACTGAAGTTTTTGGAAAGGTCTATTAGGATTGTGAACAGAATTGCTCTGATTCTGCAGATTTAGATTAAATTGGTATCTTTATGATATTGACTCTTTCTGTTAACAAACACGATGGGGCTCTCCATTGACTTAGGATATATATAGTATATATCCTAACTTATTATATGACTTAGTGTGTGTGTATATATGTGTATAGGTATATATATACTTATATATATTTAAGTGTATATGTATATATATTCTTATATATATATATAAGTATATAGTGTGTGTGCATATATATTAAAGTGTATGTATATAAGTGTATACACACACACACACACACACACACACACACACATACACACTAGTATCCTATCAGTTTAGAACAATCATTTCATTAAATTTGGTAAAACTCATATGTAAAACTTTCTGGGCCAAGTATTTAATTTACTTGAAGATTCTAAATAAGTCATTAAATTAACAATTAGTTATAGACTTATTCAAGCTTTGATTTTCTTTCAAAGTCAGTTTCAATTATGTTATAATTTTTCTAGAAACTTATCTGCATCATCAACCTATCCAGTCTGGCCTATAAATTTTTATAGTGTGCTTGTCTCTTTTTACTATATTCTGTATGTATAATTATATTCCTTATTACGTCTTTAATATTTTTTCCTCATTAACCTTTTCAGAAACTTATCTAATTGTTTTTTCAAAATAATCATGGTTTAGCTTTTCAAAAATTCTCTAAGTCATTTTTTCCTTCATTCCTTTATTTTCCTATTTTTTCTAGGATTATACAATTCCTTTTTAACTTCTGAAGTCGGATGTTTAATTTTCAGTCATTCTGATTTTTTAACATAAACACTTAGAGTATAAATTTCTTTATACCACTATTTTGCTGTGTTCCATAAATTCTTCAGGTCTAATTTTACTCTAGGATTTCTTTCTTGACACATGAGTTATTTCATGTGATTTTAGAATTTGCAAAACAGAGATTTTAAAATTTCATCCTTTTAAAAATTTCATCGCTAATTTCATACTATTGTAGTTAATGAACGAAGCTGCACCTTAGAAATACATCAAGATTTCACGGTCTCTAGTATGTGATTACTTTGATAAAAGTGCCACTTATGGTTGAGAGGTGTACTCTAATTGTTGAGTTGGGTTCTCTATATATTACACTGAATCAACTGTGTTAATTGAATTGTTTAAAGCTCCCATATCTTTAATGATCAATTAGAGAACTTTGTTGAAGATCCAAATATAATGCTAACTCTATCAACTTATTCTAGAAGTTATACATTTTTACATGTTTGTTTTGGTGCCATGTTATCATTCACATGCAAATTTTTGACTTGTACCTTTCTGAAGAATTAAGCTTTCTATCAGCATGAATATTCCCTTGTCTTTAAGTCTATTTTATCTGTTACCACCATAGTTTCCCTCTTTCTTTTGATTAATATTGCATTTCATTACCTGTTCTGTTACTTTAAACCTTTCCATGTATTTGTGTTATAGGAGGTCTCAAACAGCACAAGGCTACATTGTTTATCCAATCTTAGTCTTTAAAATTTTTATTGTGACTTACGAGATACTTGTTTCCACCACCTTATATTATTCGTTTTATTGGTCCTCCTTTATCTATGCCACTTATGTATGTATGTATGTATGTATGTATGTATGTATGAGTGTATATCTTTCTTGGTTCATTTCTCCCCCTATGGTTTTGAATCTATGCTGGAACATCAATCCTTTTACTGGTTATCTTGGTAATTTTATCACACAAATTAATTTAACAAGGCCTAACGTTCACTGATAGTTTTATCTCCTTTCCTCTCCTTTGAACAATACAGAAAGATAAAACACCTGAACTCCAAACACCTCATTCAATTTATTTAACAACGTTGTCCAGTAGCTAAGCTCTATACCTCCCTTTTCTACAAAACAAGTTAGACATTATTTTATTGTATACGTTTTTTATATTTAGTTTAATGGTAAGTATGCCTTCTTGTCTCTCAATTCTTTCTGAAGAAAAAGAAAATGTTGCTTCTTTAAATACATCCTGTAGAGCTGGTGTCAGCAAACTATAATCTTGGGCTGGCCAGCAATTGTAAATAGTTATATCAGACATAGCCACACCCACTCACTTACATACTGCCTATGACTGCTTTTGCACTGCTACTGAAGAACTGAGTAGTTATTAACATTTAGCTTGCATATATTTACTATATGGCCCATTAAATAGCCAATCTTTGCTTTGGAGGATCCTTCAACAGAGAGATGTTCATGAAAAATAACCCTTTCTCCTTGAAGACTTCCCCAACTTTCTCACAAGACAGCCATATTTTAAAATAGTTTGTTGTGTTGTGGTGGGATTGATCTTTGAGAGTCTATTATTATGTGAGAAAATTCTCAAAAGTGTATTCTTATAGAAGGCTGACGAACACATCTTTATTTCTTAAATATTTTTATATAATGTGTCGATTATGATAGACTATATATTTTTCTGGGTAACATACTTACGTGTTTTAGGATCCAAAGGTAAACAATTTAACAAGGAACAGCCATATAAAATCCTGGGTGCTCACTCAAATAAGTTTGTTGAATGGACAATCAAGAATACCATCAAAAATACAATGAATATGACATTTCACTACTTTCAGAAATAATTTAAAAATGAGTTTATTACTTATTAGAAAGGCAGTGTAAAGTTAGAAGGAAATCTAAAGTCTTATTGTCTTTGTCTGAATCTCCAACTGGCACTAAATAGCTATGTAACTTGTGTCTCAGTTTCCTCTTTTGTAAAATGGGCAAAATAATACCTACTTTATAGTGATATTGTAAGAATTAAATAAAATGCCTGGCATACAGTAAAATCTATGTAAAACAGCAATTATCAATAATATTAGTAATATTACTAATTTATATTATTTCCATTATATGTCATTAATGAAATGCCCCACTATTTATTTGGGAACAAATCAAGGAAGAGCCACTTTCTAGCTTGCAATGATCGTATATGCTTCTATATATATGAGAAAGTGTCAATTCTCATAGTACCTATGAGAATACAGTTTTCCATTCAGAGATGTTGGAATATGACTGTACATTGACTCGACAGGAAGTTCCTCCAAAGCATGTACCCAATGCAGCTGGATTACTTGGCAGGGAAGTTACAGAGGTGAATTAAATATGGGAGGCAAGATATACTCTTGATCTCAAGTCTAGTTATTTACCACTAAAAATTTATTTTCATATATATATAGACACATGTTTTAATACTTCTAAATCTAATATACTTTATGAGCTTTTATTCTGAAAAAGAGAGTTTAGTTTCCTGTTTCCCCCCCCCCCGCCCAAAGAATTGCTTGCATTTCAAATTAAGATAGTCTTGGTAAATTAACTTCAAAACTTGCCCAATGACACAAAATTTGCTTTCCTCAAAAGCAAAATTTAAAAAACCAACGTGCACATTGCCTCCTTCCAGCTTAATACTCTATTATATACTGTGTCTTGAAATACTTAAAAACTTACTTTATAAGAGAAAAATTGTAACATAAGAATATAAGTGGACTTCCACAGATCCCAACTTTTTGATCATACCTCATCTCCGTTTCTAACTCTTAGCTCATTTAAATAGTTTTATCTACCCAACTCTACATTTTCAACCTATGATAATATTCTGTATATTTTTGTAACTCCAAAAACTACTGGAGATTTTATTATATAAGAAACTTGAAAAGATTATAAATGTCTTCTTATTCAGAGTTATATTTCTTTCAACATTAATGAATATTTAAACTATGCAAACCAGGGATCTCTTCAGTTTTCACTGAACTCAAAAATCTTTTCTTCGTAAGTATTTTATTTTTGTCTCAGATTCCTAACATAAGATTAGAAAACCAGATTTAAATCTGCATGCTTTCCAGAGGGATACAGGTATCATGTACTATGAAAACACAGGCTAATTTTCTCAAAATAAACAACTACTTAAGAGTCCGACATGTTCCCACTAAATGCTTTTTTTAATAGGAGTTTACTCAATTTTAAGAAGAGGCAATGTTCAAACATACTAAATGAAGCTTTCTAGAAATTCCTAATGACTCCATTTTCAGGAAGAAATGGAAAATATTTTAACTAAGAAAACCTTAAAAATGTATTCCTGTACTATTCCTGTATTGAAACACAAAATAAAATAATTTTTTCTTAGAATTACCAGACACAAACGTCTTTAAGAATACAAAGTATGTGATCTACTTGTTCGTTTTCCATCAAGTCTGTCTTTCTTTCTTTCTTTCTTTCTTTCTTTCTTTCTTTCTTTCTTTCTTTCTTTCTTTCTTTCTTTCTTTCTTTTTGTTCCTTATGATTATTTTCAGAGAGAGAAAGACAGAGAGAGCATGAGCGGGGGAGGGGCAAAGAGAGAGGGAGACACAGGATTTGAAGCAGGCTCCAGGCTCTATGCTGACAGACAGACATGGGGCTTGATCCCACAAACCATGAGATCATGACCTGAGTTGAAGTCGGTCACCTAACCAACTGAGCCACCCGGGCATCCCCCCCATTTTTTTTCCATCAAGACGCTTTTGTAACTGAATACAAAAGTTCCCCCCAACATGCAAAAGATAAACAATGGATTAGAATTACCTTGTGGAAAATTATTCTTAGAAATCCCTATTTGCAGTAATTATAGGGTAGATGCTCTATAAGGGACTCTAGAATGATAGTAAAAATTAAATTCTCTGGTATTATCAAATTCAATGAAAAAATGCTCTCAATGAGAATAGGAGAGCATAATATACGGTATACAGGCACAAACAATTCATCATCTTAACATTCAATAAGGTGGTGTTATTAGTTGAACTTTTTATGACCATGAAACTTAGGAAAATGGGAAACTATGCTTTGAGAATGTCCCCAAGAATGTGCAGGTGCTGATGAATTAAACTGCTTCAGCTGCAAGTTGCTCTTTTCTGTAAAAATCAGTCTCAGGTGAAACAACACATTACGTATTAGCCCATCAGGGATTTAACAATACTGACCCATCATCATTATGCCATGAGTTTGTTTGCAATTCTTTCAAACATTTTGTAAAATCCTCAAGTAAATGAGATATTTCAATCTATTCTGTGACTTCTTTAACAGAGAGAGTATGAAATATTCATAACTGTGGTTTCCCAAAGTACAACTTGATTTTCCAGTAAGTGTGTTTTCTCCCCTTGTGTTCTGAAGTGATATAGTAATTTAAATATTCTTTTTATCCCCCAAATGTGAGGCTAAATAAAGGCACAGCTAGGCACAAGATGGTAGTCATGAAGTATAGTGCTTAAAGGTAGACTTGGTGATAGGGCCTATCACCTATCACTATTGTTGTTTTGAGTTATTACTATCACCTCTTTGTTAGGAAAGCAAGGAGAACATCCAACTAAAGCCCCACAATATTCCATGTAAACCTGGCCATGTTTAAAACATAACATTAAAAGTAGCCTTAAGATGGGGGCACCTGGGTGGCTCAGTCAGCTGGGCGTCTGACTTCGGTTCAGGTCATGATCTCATAATTGGTGGGTTTGAGCTCTCTTTTGGGCTCTGTGCTGACAGCTCAGGACCTGGAGCCTGCTTCTGAGTCTGTGTCGTCATCTCTCTCTGCCTCTCTCCCACTCATGCTTTGTCTCTGTCTCTCTCTCTCAAAAAAAATAAACATAAACATGGGCATTGAGGAGGGCACCTGTTGGGATGAGCACTCGGTGTTGTATGGAAACCAATTTGACAATAAATCTCATATTTAAAAAATACATAAATAAATTAAAAAATTAAAAATAAATAAACATTAAAGTTTAAAAAAAAACATTGAAGTCAACAGTGTGTGCACTCTGTCTTGTTCAGAATGCAGAGGACCAATATCTGATGTACAAAGAGCATGCCATTTTATTCATTTTTGCTTGTGGTATCCTAATTTAATGTTGTATTTTCAATTACATGGGTTAATAGACTTATTATTATGTATTATTTTTTCCCATTATCTATCAATAGTTGACCTTATCACTTTATTAGAATAATCCAGTCTTTACCTTTTGCTAATATTATTTCAGTGAACAAACCAAATATTTAAAATGTAAAAGGGAAATACAAATTACCAGTCATTTAATCATATAGACGTGTCAGATGCACTAATAATCCCACTAAGCAATGTGTAGTAAAAATAAATCTTATCAGTAAAGACAAAATGTAAGTCACTTAGTGTAGCTGTGTTTTTACTGTGAAAAGACTAAAAATTAAAGATTAGAAGAACCTATCATAATTATTTTCAAGGTTGCAAGTCTAAAATATTCAGCACCTGGAATAACTCTAATTCCTTACATAATCAGACAGTAAAGGATATGAAGAAAAACATCCTAGAGCTAAAATATTTGGGTTTTTTTCTAGGTTTGGGGCTTTATACCTCCAACTATGATCTCAGAATAACAACGGTGCCAATGAAGACAATTTTTAAGCTGTAAACTCAACAAAACAAGCAAGGAGAGAAGATATTTCCTATAACTACCCAAGTTGACTCACCATCCAACCAGATGACTTTTTCACATGCTTCTTTTCTCTGATAACATGATCAATGTACAGGATTTAAGAAGCACACAGGAAAAGCTTAGTGCTTTGGAATTCCTATTGGTCACCTAGTTAGTCCATACAATGGTTATCAGAAATGGCATTTACAGTTGACAAAGATCAGATTTGTATAACTTAAATGATCAGTTTTGTTCTGGCTGTCCTCCATATCAAAAATATTTGTATACTAAAAATACCCCCTCATTGGATGATTTCATTTTTGTTTGGCAAATCACTACTTCAGTCTCAGTATTCAGTAGAAGAGAGAAATTATATTTGATCAATCCATGCAGCAAGATTAAATGAGTTACAACTGATTTTATTTTTGTTCACTACACAGTGTATTTCAATTGTATGAACGAAAAATCAACTTAAAGTCTTCAAGTAACATGAATGATGGATCTTTAACTGGATCAAACATAACTTTAACAGAATTGTAGAAATAATCTAAACACAGAGTTATTATTGAAAAATAGGTACTCCTTATTTAGTTCAAAGTGTCTATATAGAAGCATTAAAAAAAAAGGGAGAAATCCTTAAAATATCGATTCTGTTATCATGAGATGGGAGAGGTGAAAATTATTTCTATTCTCTGTAGATACCTAACTTGTTTTGGGGGTATATGTACATTATGTCATTTGATCTTCAAAATGTAACATCCTGAAGAAACACAAGCTGTTATTAACAGGAAAGAGGCTCACTAAGGTTAAGTAACTTGGCCACAGTCTTATCACCCTGGGTGTTCTGATGCCAGAGCTTTCACTGTCAGCCATTGCTGTCTTCCCCAAAATAAGACAACTGGCAAAATACCACTGTTAAAAACAAGCACAAAGGGTGAATTCATAAGTAAGATTTGAAGAAAACAGTGTGACTCCTTTCTCACTGATTGCCATTACACAATTTGGATGGGAGGTATATATGTAGGAAAGAAAGTTTAGGGGAGGAATCAACAGGACTTCAGGGACGAGAAAAGAACAAATGCAAAGTTTGGCACATATACCCAAAACTGGAACACAGAAAAGAAAGGAAGACCTAACGGAGGCCACCCCACCTTTTGTGTATGTAATAGTAATCCCTTTTAAGGCAAGGATTGCTTTTCCTCGCCCTCAAAATCCTAACCAAGTGGGGTGCCCAGATATGCAGGGTCTTAGAAACTATTAATAAAGAAGGATGTCCAGTAATATTTTCCAGTACTTTAAAATTCCTACAGGAGGGATGCCTGGGTGGCTCAGTCAGTTAAGCGTCTGACTTCAGCTCAGGTCATGATCTCGTGGTTCGTGAGTTCAAACCCCGCGTCGGGCTCTGTGCTGACAGCTCAGAACCTGGAGCCTGTTTCAGATTCTGTGTCTCCCTCTCTCTCTCTGACCCTCCCCTGTTCATGAGCTGTCTATGTCTCAAAAATAAATAAACGTTAAAAAAAAAAATTAAAAAAAATAAAATCCCTACAGGAAATGTTAATGTGCTCAGAAAAAGAGCTACAAGAACCAAAAAATGTGACTTCTTTCAGTGTAGTGACTCCAATTCTGTGTTGGAATATATGAAACTGTAAATTCAGAGGCTCATCATAGCAGTTACGTATGTATAATTAAAACAGAAAATTGACAGAGACCCATAAATACAGAGAACAAACTGGTGGCTGTCAGAGGGGAGAAGGCTGGGAGGATGGGCAAAATGGGTGAAGGAGAGTGGGAGATCCAGGCTTCCAGTTATGGAATGAACAAGTCATGGAGATGAAAGATATACCATAGAGAATATAGTCAATGATGTTGTGTCATGGCAGACGGTATCTACACTCGCAATGTGCACAGCATAATATACAGAGGTGCTGAATCACTATGTTGTCCACGTGAAACTAATGACACAATGTGTATCAACTATACTTCAAGTAAATAAAAAGAAAAATGACATATTCTTAATAATTATAATTTGGCATGAAAATTGTTTTCAAACATGTTATCTAAAAGGGAACAAGTAACAAAGGAGAGCTAAGAAAGGGAAGCATTCAGAAGTATTTTTGTAAGATAAGGTTGTTAAACAAAATAAACAAGGTGTCAGATGAAATTTGCTTAAGGAGTTAAGAGTGTTGTTGCACTGTGCTAATAATTCTGGTTAAAGAAAGAGAAAAGCAAAAGAACTTTCAATGAGGAAAAAGGAAAGCCTCACCAAGATAAGAAAAATTTTAAAGAAGAGACCATGTATTTCAGGGATGAGTAAAGGCGCTTTGAGCAGAATTCTCTAATACAAATATGAATGGGAAGTGGGGCTAGGACATACAAAATGCTTCAAGGCCACAGGGACCAATGACACACATGAAAATTAGGTTTATACTCAAAGGACCAACATGAACATTCTACAGCTGTTAGGTAAGAAAAAGGGGAATGGAGTGTCCCAGTAAAAGCCGACAAAAATTCCATAATGGGCTCAATTCATCCCATAGAAGCACGCACCTCTATGAGTAATGGGCACATTGGTAGTTGCATCTAACAGTGAGTCCAAAATGAATCACAAGTGGAAGATGATGATTATCGTTCTACAACACTACACACCTGAAGGCATGAACTTCACTTGGTGAAGCTTGATGTCTGGTAGGACAGTGATTTGCTTAGCCTACAGTGCAGGGTCAAACATTTCCACCTAGTACCTCCAATTTGAACTTTATGGTTCCCATGACTCCTACAGGAAAGAGTATCTTGCCAGCTCTCTACTCCACACCTTAACCTTCACACCAGCCTTGTGGTACATTAATAATCCTCTAATTTTAAAAGAAAACATTTTATGCTTTGAAACGGAACAAGACCAGCAAACATTCTCCTATCATGAATGCATTGACGCAAACAAGAAGTTATTCTATTAAGGAGTGAGAAAATAAAAAAATGTCTTGTGCTGATTTACACTTGTAAGTTACCAAAAATGCCCTTAAAAATCACATTTTAACAATTCTTCCAAACTCTCTGAGCAATATATTGGATATATACTGGAAATATATTAAAAAGTACAGGCTTTGGAATCAGGGAGGCTTCCATTCAAATCTTAGCCCCTACCAGTTCGGAAGCATACTGAGATTCCCTACCCCACAGTTACTACACGGGTGACATTCTGTATCTCACAAGAATGCTGGGAAGACTAAGTCAGATGACACGCGTACAGCATCTAGCAGGGAGTCTAGCAAGAAGCAGGCATTCAATCAGAGGCAGTTGTTGTTGGATTTGTCTTGTTGAAGATAGTAATAAAAATAAAGCTTGGGGTACTTGGGTGGCTCAGACGGTTAAGCGTCCTGACTCTTGATTTTGGCTCAGGTCATGATCTCATGGTTCATGGAATTGAGTCCTGCATCAGGCTCTGTGCTGACAATGTGGAGCCTGCTTGGGATTCTCTCTCTCTGCCCCTCTCCTGCTCACTCTCTTTCTCTCAAAATAAATAAAATTAAAAAAAAAAAATAAAGCTAAATAAAATTACAATATGTAAGCTTACTCCCTATTTCTTGGACACTGATTACTAGTCCTAGATAGAAACCATTTACCTATAGTAGATTGTTAAAACAAAAACAAATTAATTTCTAGTTGAGGATCTCCAACTAGAAAAGAGGAGAGTTCAACTTTTCTAGTTGTGGGGTGTCGCAATGAGCAGTTACCCCACAGAGGAAGCTCCATGATCTTAGAACTTTTTCCCTTGGTCTATATGGCTTGAAGCAGCAGTCTGGAACAGATGTTCCTTCTTTAGCTATTGTATTAGGGCTCTCAGAAAGGGTGGGAAAAAAACAAGAACCAAAACAGCTGTATCTAAACCAATTACTGATGAGATCCTGGTAACACTGATAAGAAATGACATGAGTTGGTAAAAGGTATAGTAATCGGCTCTGAATAAAAATGAGCCGGCCTTTAATTGCTTAAGAGTAACTTCTGGGGCAATCCTAAAATACAAACATTTTGGGATAAATTACTCATAAACTAAATTATTATTAAAAATAAAAGTGATCACATTTTTTTTTTTATTTTGGGGAGGGGTTAGTTTTCACATTAGTCCTAACAGCTCTTTTAAATGTAATTTAAACTATATTAATAGGAATTAGTATAGTTTAGCCATATATGGCATAGGCTGGTGCAAGACTCCCTGGGTTAGCCCCTCAGCTCCGTCAATTGCTGGCTATGTCAACAATGGGCAAGTCACAATCTCTCTAAACCCCAGTTTCCCCATCTGTAAAATGGGAATAGTAACAGTATGCCTACCACACCTGGTTATTGTTAGGGTTAAATGAGTAAGTGGAGAACTTGGCACTTGACTGGCACTATATGTATTAGCTACTAAAGCCTGGCACCCATTGTAGGTGAGAACATCTATCCCTCAACAAATTTGGCTATTTGTTACATGCCATGAGTTACATTAGAGAAACAAACATATGCAAGATAGACACAGATTTTATAAGATGAAGCGAAGTCTGAGCAGAGATCAGAAGGGTGAGTATAGTAATTTAGCCAAGCAAAGTATGGACAGACTGCTCCAGGCATAGGGAACCATACACAAGTAGGACGGTCTAAACTTGAGAGAAAACATTCCATGGAAAACTGTCATAGTGAGGGAGGGGGACAGCTATGGAATGAAGACAGTGGTTCCAACTCCTTGCATATAATACAAAACAGAACTTCACTTTAATGGTAAAATTTGCTCATTCACGAACAGGAGTATTCCTAAATACCAGTGGATGAAGTCACAATACAAACGTATCTTACCAGTATTTTCTTTTTTTTAAATATTTTTTTTTAACGTTTATTTATTTTTGAGACAGAGAGAGACAGAGCATGAACAGGGGAGGGTCAGAGAGAGAGGGAGACACAGGATCTGAAGCAGGCTCCGGGCTCTGAGCTGTCAGCACAGAGCCCGACGCGGGGCTCGAACTCACGGACCGTGAGATCATGACCTGAGCTGAAGTCGGATGCTTAACCGACAAGCCACCCAGGCGCCCCTCTTACCAGTATTTTCTTAAAAAGAAAATCTAGCTATATATTTTTTGCCTATTGTATAAATAGACCTTTCCAGAACAGACCTTCAACCCATTAAAGTTCCACATCTGTTGTTAATATTTTCACATGGATTCAGTGAAGTTAGCAGGATTTTCAAAGTTGAAGGGTGAGGAATTAAATAGCAATGTAAGGGACCAGGGATTTGAGAAAATAAAACATTTGTCAAAAATTTTTGCCAATATTGATATGTGATCTTTAAAAATATGCACTGTCTAAAATTCAAGCAGTATAACTATATTTACCAGAAAGAAAGGAAGAATAAAATTTGTGTGCCAAATTGTATCACCTTGGTATAGCCACTTTGCTTCTATAGTCTCCTTTATGTTTATTTTTACCCTAAAGATTATTTCCTCTCCAAATTACTCATTTAAATGAAATATATTTTTTATATTTAGCTCTAAGGAGGTTAGTTTAGGACAGTGTGCATATGTATATATGACAACAGTTACTTCTAGCACCCATGTGAACTCTGAAATACACACAAAGTACAGCTGTCACTCTATTACCCTCCTTTTTTTTGAACCCTTCTCCAATCAAACACTTCCTCACTCTTCCACCATTAGTAACACTAATGCCAAGTTATCCCCACAACACCCAAAGCCCTCTAATCCTACTAGATCTTAGGAAGATTTTGAATTAGACTTGATTCAAATGTCAATCTGAATGCTTAAAAACAGTATGGCCTAGATTTCATTTTTTAAACCCTTTCAGTGCCAGTGTTCTTATTTGTAAAATGGAACACAAGCTATAAACAAGGGAGGGAGCACCGCACAGCATTTAATTACACAGGCTCTTGGAGGAAGGCTGTATGGGTACAAATTCTAGTTCCACCATTTTATAGCTAAAAAACATTGAGCCAGATATGTTCCATCTCTGTACCTCGGTTTCTTCATTTGCCTCAGAGAGAATGTAACAGTGAAAGATGGAGAATTATTATGAAGACTGACTGAGATAATATACATAAGGCATCTGGAAGAATGTCTGGTTCATGGAATACTCAATATATGATGGGTATTATTACTTCGTATATCTATTTTATACCTTTATAACATAATTGTGTCAGGAGTCCCCAAGACCACCCTCACATTTGATCATTTGTTGGAAGGACTTAGAACTCAGAAAAGCTATTGTACTCATGGTTACAGTTTATTACAGTGAAAGGACACAGATTAAAATCACCATAGGCTTCTCCCAGAGGAGTTCCATTATGACATATGAAGTATTGCCTACTAGGAAAGCTCTCTCATTCCTTGATGTCAAGAGTTTTTGTTGGAAAAAAACATGTATGCCTGGACCTTCCACATGGACCACCTTAGCTACTCAGCCTCTAGCCTCCTATAGAGGACAAACCAAACAAGATAGCCCAGGGCTTCAGGTGAACAAAAACAGGTACTCACTGCAAATCACATTTCTAGCAAAAACCATCTAGTTTGGTCCAAGGCCCCAAGCAGACAAATATCCCTATGAGACAGGGTATTCCAAGAGCTAACGGGTTATCTCCCAGGAACCAGTGGAGGACTGGTTCCAGGTTTGAAACACCTCAAGCCTACTGAGTTAACCCTTCACTGCATACTAATTTATTAAACGACTACCATGTGCAAGGAACTGTGATAAATACTTAGTATATATTAGCTGGCTTAATAAACACTTTTATGAGAAAGGAATTAATATTTCCATTTACAGATATGGAAACTGAAACTCAGGAAGGTTATATCAGTTCATGGTCATATAACTAGTGTGGAATCCAAACCCAGCTCTCCCAGACTGCAGAGCCTTTGCGACTTACACTAAGGCATAAAATATTTTAAAGTTAAAATACCATATTGTACAATTTATCACATATATAGGCACACAATAAATATATTTGTCAATCAAATCCAGTTCTTCTACTTGTGATAGTGAAAAACTAAAGAATCATTTTGAATTTGTGGAAGGAACAAACTAAAGCTATGAGCAAATGTATATGTACCATAGACTAGTGTTCCTTTGAAATACTGAGGCTTTAAATGTCCATCAACTGATGAATGGATAAAGAAACTGTGGTTTATATACACAATGGAATACTACTTGGCAATGAGAAAGAATGAAATATGGCCTTTTGTAGCAATGTACATGGAAATGGAGAGTGTAATACTAAGTGAAATAAGTCATACAGAGAAAGATACCATGTTTTCACTTTCATGTGGATCCTGAGAAACTTAACAGAAGACCATGGGGGAGGGGAAGGGAAAAAAAAAAAAAAAAAGAGAGGGAGAGAGCCAAACCATAAGAGACTCTTAAAAACTGAGAACTGAGGGTTGATGGGGGGTGGGATGGAGGGAGGGCAGGTAATGGGTACTGAGGAGGGCACCTGTTGGGATGAGCACTGGGTGTTGTATGGAAACCAATTTGAGAATAAATTTCATATTAAAAAAAATAAATACTGAGGTTTAAAAAAATTTTTTTTAATGTTTATTTTTGAGAGAGAAAGACAGAGCCTGATCAGGGGACGGGCAGAGAGAGAGGGACACACAGAATATGAAGCAGGCTCCAGGCTCTGAGTTCTCATCATAGGGCCTGATGCAGGGCTCAAACTCATGAACCATGAGATCAGGACCTGAGCCAAAGTCAGACGTTTAACCGACTGAGCCACTCAGGTGCTCCTGAAAAACTGAGTTTTTATTAAAAGACTATCTCATTTTAACAAAGTCCAATAACTTCAGCAATAAAGTTTTCCTTAGAGTAAAAAGAACAACTTCTTTAAGCTTAAGCCTTTTCTTTTTTCCTTACCCTTCGAAACTTTTTAATCCCCACAAACATTTGCTGAAATAGAGAAATGACTTACCCATCTATTAAGAATAACATAATTTTTTGTTGCAGAATTGTATCACCATTTTCCCCAGGGAGGCAACAATGCTTTCTCACTTTAATATGTGTGTGGTTTTTTTTCCTCATCTAATCAGCTAATACTTTTCAAAAGATCTTTTTAATGCCTAAATGAAAGGATTCCACATCAAAGACCTGACCTCCCTATTAAAGTATCTAAAGGAAACCCTAGGAATCTAAAATCCATTCAAAGGCAAATCACAGGTAGCTTATTGTACAATGCATTAAGAAAAGAAAAGGAAAATAAGAAGCTTCATAAGAGCTTCAGGGAATTTGGTAAAATTACACCACAAAATACAAATTGATCTCAAGTATAAAGAAACAAATTCATAGCCAAAAACGTATTACAAAAGTGCTCTGTAATCAGCCAGGAGGGGAGTCTTTATGAGAAACTTCAGAATTTGTCATATTTTCAATCAAAATTTCTGATTACAGCTTAACGTTGGGAAGGCAAAAAAGAGAACAAACCACATATTTTTCAATAGATTTAAAATCTGAAATTTTTAAAGCTAACTTTCAACATGGGGAAAGGTAGGTTTTATTACCGACAGCAATACTGGAATAAAGTAACGAAATGAAAGTAAAAACTGATGAGATATATAGACACAAATACTTTCTTAAAAAAAAAATAAACATTTTAACATACCATGAATGTGGTTCTGAAGTTATTCAAGTCATTAAAAAAGTCTTCCACAGACACCTTCTTCACATCAATGGCGTAGTATCCCATCACACTCTGGTATAACGTTTCCATGTTTTCGTGTAACTTTAAAAGTTTCCCGTATTGTTCTTTTGCACTGACAACAAAGCTGTATCTTAGAGTTAAGGGATTCCGAAATTTACAAAGTAATGTTTTAGGAAAAAAAAAATACCCTGTGAATCCAATGTTTGAATTATTTTAGTCACTATTACACATCTCCGAAATGCCAAAATTACCTCTAACAGGTCACTGTTCTCAAAACGCAATCTATCCTGTACGACGGTAAAATCTTAACACCAATCTCTAATTAACTCCAGCCAAATTATCAGAAAAGTTAAATATTTATTTTTTTTATATTTCTTTTTGACAATTGAGTCCATGGAAATTATACTTCCAGTGTATGTATGTACGTTAGTCACATCATTCAATATGATTTAAATTATAGCTCAGTGTCTGATATTGAGTAATTTCAATGATATTGAAATCAACCACATGGGTGCTGAACACAGCAGTTAAACTGGATGCCCGATGTCAATTTCCAGCTCCCGCACTTGGTGGTTGCCTGTGGGCACATGCCTTAATCTCTCTGGGCTAGGACTTCCTCATCTGTAAAATGGGAATAAGAATATCATCCATTTCACAGGGCTGCTGTGAGGATTAAACAAATTAATAATTCAAAATTCTTAGAAAAATGAATAGCATTTTGTAGTACATGTAAATCCCTTTTATTTTTATTGCTTTTTGGGTTATATATGTGGTTCTAAAGTCCATCAAAAAATAAATTAAGAGTTACATTAAAAACTTCAAATATTAGGGGTGCCTGGGTGGCTCGGTCGGTTGAGCGTCCGACTTCGGCTCAGGTCATGATCTCACAGTCCGTGGGTTCGAGCCCCGTGTCGGTCTCTGTGCTGACAGCTCAGAGCCTGAAGCCTGTTTCAGATTCTGTGTCTCCCTCTCTCTGTGACCCTCCCCCGTTCATGCTCTGTCTCTCTCTGTCTCAAAAATAAATAAACGTTAAAAAAATTAAAAAAAGAAAAAAACTTCAAATATTACAGAACTTCATGTTTTAAATTCTCCTTTGGAAAACTGGGAAGTGATTTATTTTATGCATTGCATCATCTAAAATTATGATCTGGCACATACACATACAGAAATATTCTCTTCTCATTTATGACAACACAGTTCAAAACACACTGATTTTCAGAAGACTAACAGTGTGAATGTTGCAGTGGCATTAGAAAACATTTTCTAAACAAACCATAGAATTTCCTTTGTGGTGTGACAAATTGCTAATGCAGTTAGATATACCATACTTCATTCTGAAAAGATGACTCTGTTAGAGCATCATTCATAATCGTCTATGGCTCCTTTAAACTGGGACATTTAAAGAAATGGAATATACAGAATTAAGCTTATCCAAGCCATTTTATTGTCTCTGACTAATGCAAAAAAATAAAGATGTTAGTATATTTTTAAATTTTTAAATATTTGTTTAGTTATCTGTTTTTGGGGGGAGAGGCAGAGAGAGGGAGAGAAAAAAATCCCAACCAGGCTCTGCACTGTCTGCACAGAGCCTGATGCAGGGCTTGATCCCACAAAGTGTGGGATCATGAGCTGAGCCAAAATCAAGAGTCGGACACTCAACCAACTGAGCCACCCAGGCGCCCCAGTATACATATATTTTTTTAAAGCCAGTAATAAGAATAACTAGATTCGTACCAAGAAAAGAAAACCAAAAAAGGAATTTTTATAACCAAAAAAAAAAAAAAAAAAAAAAAAAGATTTTCCACAATTTCGAAAGATAACGGTTCCTCTGGTCAGAGTATTCCCCAATGGAAGATAAAATAAGGAAACCGATCTCGGCCTTTCATTTTGAGAAAGGAAGACTGAGAAAGAAAGAGGCAGCATTGCTGTTAGATGGGTGGTGAAATCCAGGGGGGCATGGAAAATTTCTAATAATTAGAGCCCAACCTCCCCAAAAAAAGGCATTCCAGTCCATCACGGCTCACTTGTAGCCATGTCTGGGGTCAGTCCACAGATTACTTACTGCCCTTCTATGCTGGTTATTTCTCCCTCTCTGCACCCCCCAGACTATGCCCTGCTTACTTTTATATTTAGCATTTTAGGGGAAAAAAAGAGTATACTAAATATAGGAGTCTGGATTCTAATGAAAGGGTTGATACTTTTTTTAAATAACCTTAAGAAAATCTATAGACCTTTCTGTAGTCCAGTTTATATTCATCTGAGTAGCAAAATGCCTCCTTATATTTTCTAGAATCTAGATCATAATAGCAGCAGTGGCTGATGAATTTATATGTAGTATCATTTTTTAATGCTTGCATAAACAAAAGATTTTCTGTAATTACTCAAATCACAAAATCACAGGAAATTATAATACAGTCACACTTGACAGATTTCCATACACTTTGTCTTATGAAATATCCATATTCATGAAATATTATAAAGCAAATGTATGTAAATTAAAAAATCACGTTTGAAACACATTCAGAAACTAATATTAAATGGACCATATGGTGATTCATTTGTAATGTGAAATAATCAGTCCTTCATTTATATAGTAAGGTCAGAAATCAACATTGGTTTATCTATTCAATCTATAAACTTTCACCTAAAATTATTTATGTCCCAGAGACAGACTATCTCCATATGGATTATTTATACATCCTTAACTCTTGTCTAAAAGAGAAATTGTTTTCTGCCTTTGCTCGCCCAAACCTATCATTCAAAGGTTCCTTCAATTATTCCTCTTCCACAAAGCCTTATTTTCTAATCTCTACAATAAGAAGTTCGTTCCACTGAACACATAGCATTTGCAATCCATTGTACTCAGCTGGAATGGTGGGGAGTTTTCCCTTCTAGACCAATTCCTTGATAGCACTTTGCTCTTGCCACATTTCTACAGGATGGCCACCTTGGACTGTCAGCCCCTTCTGCGGATGCTGTGTTCCACCTTCTCAGTACTTGTCTGCCACTACATTCGTGTCAATTACTCATCTCCCCCTAGTGAGTCATCAAATTTCCATCAGTGGGAAGGTAACAGCCTTTCTCAAAAGTGTGATGAAAGCCACAGAACTTCTATTCAAAAAAGTCCATCTCTATGCATTCACACACATACAATTTGGATGTAATGCTAAGAGTTAACAGAGTCCCTGAAAAGTAGTTTTGTTGGACAACATGTTAAGTAGGCTACTTTAGTGGGCGTTTCTAATTGTATGGTCCTAAAGCTACTCCTTGTCTTTCCCCTCACTGACTGCATAGTAAGGCTTTGCGTTTTAATAAGAGGCACTTCACAAATATGAGTAATTTTATCCTGACACCTGCAAATACTCCCTTTCTCAAGAATCAGTTTGGTAAACAGGTTAAAACAAAGCTGTAAGTATTACCCAGTAACACTTTTTAAGATTTTCAAGTAGTAATCACAAGTTCATGAAACATCAGAAATAATATTAATACTATATTCTTAATAAAAGTACAATTCTATGTAAACATAAAAAAGATGTGATGGGAAAGAAAACCAAGAGTCAAAACCATGGAGATGACATGGTCTTGTTCTGACAGCTAGAGAGCTTTATAAGTTAATTTTCTTATCGTTGTTATCTAGAAAACAATTTGCTCCCAAGGGAAATGCAATGGAGCTTTGAATAACTGGAATTACCCACGAGAATGGTAAAATTGTGATTGAACAGAAACAATTTTGGAAATAGTCAAATTAATTCTCACTTTAAAATGATTGTCTGATAGGATAGAATAAATGATGACATTGATGAGGCACTCTACATCCCTAGTGATGGGCTAGTCTCTCATTATGAGATGGTGAAACCACCCAGCACAACTACGTACTACATTTATTCTTACATCCTGCCCTCGTTATTGTGCTTCCCCCAACAAGGATATCTATTACTTCCATTAACACATCTTACAAGGACCAGCTCCAATCAGTCCTACATGCCTGATACCTTTTATAGATCTTCTTAAGTACTCGGGATCCAGCCAGGCAGCCAACCAGCTAGTCAGTAAGTATTCCCTAAGCTCCACTGCATCCCACTTTTCTGGGCAAGAGAGGAAACACTGGTTAACGAGGGAGGCAAAATCCCTGCTTTCATGAAACATACATTTGAGAGTGTAGTGACAGAATAAAGAAGTAAATGAATGAGATGTTCAGATAGTGATAAGTATGATCATGAAGATAAAGGTCTGTGATATTAGACAGGGAAGTCCTGGCTAAGGGGACATCGCCTCAGACAGGGAGTCATCACTGTGAAAGGAGCTGTGAGCACCAAGCTGTGCAGCACCCTCTATAAGTGCAATAAGACCTCAGGGAAGGAAAAGATCATGGTCACTTTGGATGAGGACCAGGATATTTTAACCTGAGTTTTACAAGTCCCTTCAGAACGAGTTAAACGGAAGACAAGGAAGGAAGAGAGAAGAGAGAGAAGAGTAAGTCAACAGAAAAATCTGCCATGACAAACCACCCAATTACCCAAACTCCCACTCTTGCAAATAGACAGGTGTTACATGAGTTTACATTTCCCAGATCCCGTTCCTCTATTTTACTCTCTAACCACTGTTCAATTAAATAAAAATGTACTGAATTCCTTTACCTAAAAATGCTGTGTCTTATGCAGCATGGAATACAGATAAAAGACCTAAGCCCTTCAAGGAACTTATTAGGACAGTTTCGCCTCTACATAATACTTTCAAAAGCACCTAAAGCATTGATATATACTAGAACAACAAAAAAGAAAGTGTGAAAATTGAGTAGGACTGCAATGAACAAATTTAAAGACTATAACATGGGAAAAGGCAAGGAAACTGCAACATAAGTGGTAAAAAGTAAAAAAAAAAAAAATGAATGTCTGGCAAAACAATTTTTTTCTAAGAAACTCAGGAGGTGGGGTAGGAAGAGAAGAAAAGGTAAATAAATCCTTGTGCAGGGAGAACTTCAAGGGCAATGCTCTAGGATCTATTTGTTATTTTCCTTGACATATGAAATATTCCAGAATCTAAAGGTGAAAAGAAATGAACAGGTACTGCATGACACAAATCCTAGCATTTTCCTGATTTTCTCACATATAAGAGCTTAGTAAGTATGTGTACTTCACATGTAATAGTTTGCATATAACAATATTGGTGATCCTGCCTCAAATTCCTGTCACACATTTTTCAAGCGAATATTTACAGTGGAAATGGTTAACTCCAGTTGTATTTCTGACCCAAGTTTAGCAATTGTAAGGAAATATAAATATTACAAAAAGGGCAATGTGATATATATGAAATAACTGTACATGCATTTTAAAGGATATGCTAAATTCATATTTTTATACTCAGTATATGAAAGTAAAGAGAGTGCACTAAAAAAATAAAATTACAATATACTATAATTGAATGCTAACAGGGAAATTTCACATAACAAAATTACATCATTATAATTTAAAACAATTCAATTAACAGATTATTTAAGCTACTAAATCATGACTGTTTAAATATCTACTTGCATAAATGCATCCCTAACAACTTAGATAATACACATATTCTTTTAGAATTGGTTGGCGAACCCAACAATTTGACATGTTTCAACTAATAAGCACAAAAACTTAAAACATAAACAAAGTTAGAGCGTTAATAGCCCAAACTTCAGTTAAATACATTTTTATTCATTGTGCATTTTAGTTTCTGAATCCTTTCATTTTGTAAGATCTGATTAAGAAGCTCACAATTTGCCACTTTAATAAGATCTATATAAATCCATTTAATATTCAAAATGTGACTTGTTGTCAGTCCTAATTAAAGTAAACAAAGCTTTGCAATGAATGAATTTAATTACTTCGAAACTAGTATGTCTAACCAAGATGAAAAGCAAACCAGTGCAATCTAATCTCAGCAAAGAATATTTATGATTATAAGCTTTGTCAATAGCAAAGTGCACCAACTGTTCGTATATCTGACTTCCAAGAGATACATGAATGCTAATCAGTTCATTAGAGGCTTCTAGGTTGTGATATTTAGCGACAGGATGTAGTAGCTTTCTTGTCCATGGAGTATAATTGTACTCAGAATGAAAAATTGTTTCCAACAAAGCATCATCCTTCCTGTTTCTGATTTCCTGCTGGTTGCTTTTTATGAGCTGCATACCTTTCCAGAAGCCAACATCATTCAGCTTCTTGTGTCATATGAATACAAGTATGGATAGGTCCTGAGATCCTCTGCTGAGCAGGATTCTACCACCTTCCCTCTAAGCTCAGGAATTTATCTTAGTTTATAGGTTCTAGAAACCGGAGCCTCATAATTAGTATGCTCAAAGTGTATTACCAGAAACTGTATGCAGGCAAACCCTTTGCTAAAATGCGTTCTCTCTATAGGGAACAATAAAAGTACTTCAATTAACAGTGCTTAATGATTAAAATAAACTGTCACATATGAATATTTTAACATGATAAAATGATGGAGGGAAAAAAGGCTAAGAATGATGAAACTAATGTAACTCTGCAATAACAAATTTGTTTTAAAAAGCATACTTTGCCAAATGAGAAGGTGCTGCAAGAGTATTTTTTGATGGGTAAATACAGCGTTCACCTTTGGTTTAAAAAAAAACAAAAACAACCCTTCTCAAATGTAGCGATAATGGCACACTGCCTAATAAAAGAAGAAACTGGATGAGTAGGAAAGATATGAAAGGAAACAAACACATTAGCCTGAATTGATTGTTGCTGGAGTGCATTTTTATGATATTTCCCAAAAGAGACAGTGAACAAAGCTAAAATTGAACTAATTCACAATTAAACTGAAAGCATATACAATAAAATCTATGACAAACCAAATAATAATTTTGTGATTTGCTAAATCTCAGGGGAGAAGGCACAGAAAGAGGAAAAGCAGTTATTTTATTTCAACTATCTCAGTTTAAAATATGAGGAGTGTCTATTTATAAGAGCTCATTGGAAGTGGGTTATCCTTTCATATAAAATTCTGAGGTCCATATGGGATTTTAATAATGCATTGTAGTAATACTTTATTATAACACAAAAGATATCAGTCTCTAATCTCATAGAATGGTTTGCAAAGCAACTCAACATTCATTTCAGGAAATTAAAAAAAAAAAGTTTATTACTTCAATTACTCATTAGAGAATAAGCCACAAAGTTAGTGAAACCAAAGATAATCGAATTCAAAAGAAATCTTTAAATTAAGCAGGACACAAGTCTCATTTATGTATATACATAATACACACATACACACGCACATATGTATATGCACATACACTGATACTAATTTGTGTTTGGAGAAGACCTGCATGAGTAGTGATCATGGCAAATTCCATTTTGATTTTGGAACTATGCAATATTTCTAAATATCTTTAATATTAAAGTTTCTGGAATGAGATCATTCTTTATTCCAACCCTTGAAATTAAGCTGACAAGTCATACCAGTTTATAAAATCTGCATATCCTTCCTGAAACATTTCAAAAGTATCTAAATCACATCCCGATATTAGATATCAAACTTCCTCAAACTGAGTTTTCATGTCCTTTCAATTTCTCATGAACATCACAAGGAAACAGGGCAAATGGAAGGGAAAAGAGGAGAGAAAATGTCCAAATGGATACAAAGTGAAACAAAAAAAAGAATAGAAAGCAAAGTACATTTCTGTATCATTCATGATAGGCAAACACATTGATAAATTTCCCTGCAAGAAGGCAAAGGCTAAAACTGTTATCTGGCACTGTAGGATAAGCACTGGTTATGCAAATATACCTACATCATTAAATAAATTGTAACTCTAGTTGACTAGTGAGTTATTTAGATATCAGAAGGATATGGACATCTTTGTCAGAAACTTATCATGCAAGTCCTCAGGAGGGGGAAAGGTTTCCAAATCTTTCTCAAGCTGTTGAAGCTGCCTTCCCATCTGCTTCAAATTCTTTTCCAGCGTTTCTACAGAGACTAAAAGAGAGTATATTAAATGACTTGAAAGGACAAAATTATAATATATAAAAGGTAAAACACTCTAGGAACAAAATATTTGTGAAAAACCTTCCGATAACAAAGAAAGAAAATTCACTATACTAGAGGTAAACTAAATTTCACTTTTTAAAAAGTTTTTGATATTTAAAGGCAAATATAAAGGAAATTTCATTTTTTTTAAAAGAAGATGGAATTTAGGAAATGCTCACATGAACAAACTACATTTAATAAGTAAGTTTTGTTGAAAATTAGAGCCCTTGACCTCAACAAACACTACAAAAGAATCCATCTATTCAGAAAAAGAGGCAAAGAAAGACTTTTAAACATAAACCAATTTCAATGCAGTTTTCACATTTTTCAAAATCATGATCTCTTGAGAGGAAACAATCAGTGCATGGAAAAGACAGGGACAAGGATGCTCTATTGCCCAAGCTCATCTACAATAGGAATGAAAAGGTATCAGAAGCTACTTGAGCAACACATGGAACAAATATCACATCTTCTTTATTGGTACCCTGAGCACAATCTGTGTTTATTATCTAATGACAATCTCTCTTCTTCGACTTAAAGTTGCTCTCACTGTGCACATGAAGGAACTAACGGTAGATCAGGGACCAAGGCACTATCAAAATGTATTGGTCGCCCAGTAAGAAGTTTAAGAATCATTACCTGAAATCTTTTTTTTTAAGTTTGTTTATTTTTGAGAGAAAGAGACACAGAGTACGACCAGGGGAGGGGCAGAGACAGAGGGAGACACAGAATCCGAAGCAGGCTCCAGGCTCTGAGCTGTCAGCACAGAGCCCGACGTGGGACTCAAACTCACCAACAGTGAGATCATGACCTGAGCCAAAGTCAGACCCTTAACTGACTGAGCCACCCAGGCACCCCCCCAGCATTACCTAAAATCTATGCATAATTTTAGATGACATCAAGAATTAACAATATATAAAGATATAGCGACCCAAACCAAATGTTTGGGTTCAGATGAATTTTGGTTAAAACTTCCTTTTACTTCCCATCAGTGTGAAGTATATGAAATGATGCTTAAAAATACATATAATAATTCTAGGCATACAGCCATTTTTAGGCTTCCAATTAATCCTGAGGAATGGATATAAGTCAGGTTTCACCTGTAAGAATGGGCATATCTTTGAAAGTAACCTGAATGCCCAACAAATGGGACTGAGTTAAAAAATATTTATAAATCTCTATATACAAATATACATATAAATAAATATATATGGTTATAGTCTTAGTTCCATAAAGTGGAATGGAAGGGAAGCATGAAAAATCATATTGCGTAAGAATATGGAGTTTTGTTTTTTAAACTAGCTGTATATAAAATAACATTTGTTATTCTATTCATAGCTTTTAATATAATATTCTAATATTCTGTTATATTAATAGCTGTTAATAAAACCTTAACGTATTTTGTTGCAAAATCAATTAGCGGGCTAATTTTCCAATACAATGTTTTCAGTGAATGAATTCTTCAGAGAGGCACATGTAATGTTTGTGCCCAAAGAGCAGCAATACGTTAACCTTTGGCTCCCACTGTAGTGAAGCCATTGTGAAGTTATACTAACGCATATTTTCTCATTAGTTTTTTGCCACTCATGTTTCCCCTCTCTGTCAGTCTTAAATATAAGACAATAACGCACAAGAGTACATAAAATATTTCTGTCATGACAGCACTTAGTGTATTAATTAATTCTTTCTATTTAACTCAAATACCCAAATCTTTGCTGTACATTACTCATGATGGTAACACATGATTCCTAGGCTATGCTCTTTTAATTTTATGTCTGTTTGTCAATTATTCACAACCAAGACATCCCTTTAATTAGGCCTAGGGTGTTTCATTTACTCTTCTCATTTCCAATTTTTTTTTTTTTTTTTTGCTTCTTTCAAAGTTCTCTATCTGAACTACAAGAAGAGATTCCTTTTGCTTTCCTAGTCTATTTGATCTCTCTTCTAACATTTCATTAGCATTTCCCCTATCACTTCTCAAGAAATCTTACAGGTGGTTCAGTCATTTTTATACATCCTTAAGCTGTGAAACTTCTCATTAAATAAATACAAGTTCAAAAACACATAAAATCATTTTGAGTAAATATGTGCTCAGAACAGTTTATAAACTGTATAATCACTTTGCGCTATAAATCAGATTTTAAAAAAAAGCATATTAGCAGCATAATATTAGTAGTCATAGTCCTAATGTGGTAGGACAGTAGCAATGGCTAAAATTTATTAAGTGTTCTGAGGTCCTTTCTGAAGTGTTTTCCATTGATTTTTAAAATCCTCACAAGATAATCATGAAATAGATATTGTTATTATCCCATTTTACAGATCACATTTTATAGATGACTAAATCAGAGTTGAGGAAAAGTCAAACAATTAAAAGTAGTGAGGTCACAATTTGAACTAAGGCAATTAAATTCTAGACTTGATTTTTAACTGTTTTGCTATACAGAAAATACTTTATTTTTACAACTACTACCTGTCAGTAACTACGTTTAAGTACACGGATGTAGTTTTCACATAATGACTTTCTTATATTCTCGCCTAGTACAATTACATATGGCCAAGCCCAGGGGAATAGATGTAAGTATTCTGGGCGGATGGCTGTATGACAGATAGATATGCTACCATATTTTTTAAATGAACATTTAAATTTAATGTGTTAACACACCATTGAACAAAACCACGTACTTAAAATACTATGTTTTACTCCACTAATCCAATTTATTATACCTACACATATTTGGGAAATACCTAGAGAAAGGACAAGTAAGTCTAAGCTTCCAATGTAACAAAAAGCACAAGGCAAACATTGGGAGGGGACACAGATTATTTCTTTTTCTTTTTTTTTTTTCCCTTGACAACTAATCCATCATTCTGTCAATCTCAGATTCTGACACCAATTGGGTAATCTTCCACTTCAATTCTGACACTAACTACCTAGAGTTAATGCGGACCCCCACAGGCTTAAGGACTCAGCTCCAGGAGACTGTCCTCACTTCAGAAGACCATCACAAGTCCCAGGGACCACCCATCACCCACGCTTCTGACTAACTAGCTATAGATTCAGGGGTTCCCGTGCCCCCCCTCCTGCTTATTTTCCATAATTTGATGTTTTACAGAATTCAAAGTACCAAACCTGCTATTACAGTTTTATTGTAAAGGACGCAATTCAGGAAGAGCCAAAGGGAAGATAAACACAAAGAACGGGGGTGGAGGGTAGTACAGAGTCTGCATGGTTTCTATGGGCATACCCCAGCACATCAATCTGTTTCCAAAACAGAAGCTTCCCCTCAGCCTCACTGCTTCAGAGTTCTTACTGAAGCTTTGTTACACAGGCATGATTGATCAAATCATTGGCCATCAGTGACTCAAGTCTATCTCTAGTCCCTTTCCCCTCCCTGGAGGTCACAGGGTAGACTGACAATTCTAACCCTGTAATCACAGACTTGTAGCCTCTGGTGACCAGTCCCCCATCCTGAAGCTGTCTAGGGTCCTCCCCCCCACATCTACCCGAGTCATCTCATTAGCATACAAAATAGGCTCTTATCACTTAAGAAATTCCAACGATTTCAGGTGCTCTATACCAGGAATCTGGAAAATGACCAAACACATATTTTTAAATATACCATATGGATATATAGAAGTGCATGCCTGGAGAGAAGGCAGAACTCCAGTACCTGTGAGGAAGTATAAAAAAAAAACAAAAAAACAAAAACAAAAAAAAGTACATTTTGATTCATGAGCTGTGTTGCTCCCAGCTGTCTAACAGCCTGGGTCGCCCTCCGAAAAGCCATCCCAATGAGTGATGAGCACTTCCCAGTGGGAGGAGAAAAAGGCTTAAGAAAGAAGCCTGTGAGCCTTTTCCAACTGTCTGTTAGCCAGCGGGTCAGCAACTATATTCTATCATTGTGATGTGGAGTTGTTCCTCACTGGCTCAACTTCCACATCAGTGAAAGGGGAAGAAGCCTATCTTCTATTTTTACTTCATGGGTATTTCATAAAAGATCAAATTGTATAACATATGATGAGGAATTTTTTTAAGAGAGTGCACTGTGCTGTGTTATTCTTAGAACTCAATAAGAAATGAAGAGCTTAAAGGCTAACATTAGTAATACTAGAATCAAAAAGTAAAGATACTCATCACCATCAGCGTCACCATTAGGCCAGAACAGTGTTGTGAAAGTCAGGCTAAAAAGAAAAGTTGCTAATTTCAAGAATACAATATTCAGAGAGTTTGGGCATATTCAAACTTTTAATGCTGATGTCATAAAGAGCAAGTCAGCGGTCTTAAGAAATGTTTCTTGCAGCTTCTCTACAGATGGAAAGCCATTATTTATGCTTTATTAGCAGTCTCTGGTTACATTATTTGTACATTATGGCTAAGAGGACTTAAGTATAAGTGACCAACTTTCACTGGTTTTTAAATAAGGACCAAAGTACACTTGCAAGAGAAAAAGATGTGAGCAAATTCTGGGCTTAAAACAAACAAACAACAACAACAAAAAAACCGTAATGTCTGGGCCATCCGATGGGTAAAACTAAAGAATATGTAAGAATTTCTTTCGTGTCTTTCTTTTTCAGCAATTCTATTTCCACAGATAATTCCTTTACACATCCTCAAACATAATTTTAACCACACTGTTCATAAGTGTCAAGTTTTTTTGAGGTCAGTGACTATATTTTTATATTAGAAATCCCAGCTACAGTGGCGTTTAATTGTACACCCTCAAAAAAGTGTTAATTTACTGGTGTCTCTGTGTGTGACCTGTATATGAATTTTATCTTTCAACACTGTCACATTCCTTGACCAAGAAATTAATCTTATTTTTTTTTATTCCTTTCCATTATTTGGAAGTAAAAACAAAAAAACGCAGCCATCATCAAACAGAGCGGACTAGATTATTTTAAGGGCAATTTCCACTTTTACATTTCACTCTATTAATATTCAATCAGATGGGATGTCTGAGTCACCTCAGATGTCATGTGCATCTGCCCCCAGGGCAACTGCCCATCTGTAATCTTCACACCCCAGTGGGTGGCAGAACCATGAATTCTGTTTCTTGTAGAGACCTGCTAGTCTTTACCCTTCCCTCTCCTGTAACCTCAGATCCAATCATGACCTCGCTGGCATTTTATTTAGCACATAGTATTTAACTTCTTGCTTGCTTGAGCACCATTCAAGTCTTCACTCTTCTCGGATCTCTGGTCTCCTTTTTTTCTTCAGTGCCTTTCCCACACTGTATGTAGGAGTTTCCAGACAAACACTAATGTAAAGATGTCCTTCCTCTGCTTAAAACCAGCCAGTAAACTGCTTTCATGACAACATCTGAGCTCCACCCACAACCTGGATTTCCTCTATTTCACGTTCCGCTACATTTTACTCTGAGAACAACATCCTGCTTCTAGTTTCCCTCCCCCATCCCTCTACATCCACCCTGTTAGGTACTGATGCTGAAAAGAACAGACTATTTGCCTTGTCACCTCAATCACTCCTACTCATACATAATAACAAGAGTCAAAAACTCTAGCTAGTCCCCTAGTGAGATGCCCTCCCCACCCATCATACCTGGTAATTATATTTATCCTTGCAATTACTACACTCCATTACTTTTATCTTTGTGTGTGCCGTCCTCTCCCAAATGACTAGGAATTCCTTGAGGGAAGATACCGTATTTTACTCGTCTTTGTATCTTCAGGTACATAATGTATTGCAGACACTCAAATATTTGCAGAAGGAATGGATTTTGGATTTAGCTTTAACCTCTTGAGGTTAATAGAGTAAACATCTAAAACCTTAAAATCCAACACACATATTGGTCTTCAAGTGCCTCGTCATTATGGTAATTATCCATTAGAGATGTTAACCATAAAAGTTAAGTCACAACTATAAATATTTAAGTTTAAAGGAATCATGAATATAAGCATTCGGCAATGCAATGGCCTCCATGATTTGCTAAGACTTCAAGTAAGAGTGTAGGAATTACATACATTTAAATAATCTTTGTAATTAAATAAAAATCATCTGTGAATAACTCCTGGAGATGCTGGTTATTATTTCATAACAAGCTTACTAAGAAATGTCACATTCATTCTTACATCTCATGATACATTCTGGGGAAACTGATTTCTTTAAAGAACGCTTAAACAACTTATTAGCATAAAACAATTCAAACATTCAACCTAAATTAACCTTCCCTTGCTCACAAACATGGCTGTTTTATGAGGGCCACAAACTAGGGGTTAAAGCAATTCCAGGCTCCCAAACAAATAACGGTGTTTTTAAAAAACCGTACGAATATTTTATAACCATGAGTTAAAATAAAAACCAAACAGTAACTTAAATGGGCAAGATGGACAAAAACCTCAGCAGCATTTTAAAAAGCTCAACATTCGGTAGGCCTGTAACAAAATCTAAGTTCTAGAATATCATTATGAAACCCATTATCATTTTGAAAAAGGCTAAAACTGAAGTAAGAGGACAGAAAAGTACAAACTCAACGTGAATCGCAGCTTGATTCATGATAGGCAAAGGTAAACCGAAAGAAGCAGTGGGAACCGAGTGACCAGTCACCCTCCCCAAGCGCTGGCCTTCCACTGTGCAGCTCATCTTCTGTCTCATTGTTCTGATTGTGAATGGGACCCCTTATAATAAATTGCCCCAACTTGCATACCTTAACTTACTATATTATATGCAATGAGAGTTTTGTGGTTATTATTATTCTTTTTCAACATCACACTGCAAGAGAACAGCCTATGTTTGTATGGAACCTGGAAAGAGGTAAGAGAGAAGAAAAGTCCTATTTGTAAGGATGAATGTAGCCAATCAAAGAGCTCCCTGGCATCAGTTCGGCTGAATGGTCCTCCTACCACACCCCTCCTTACTCTCCCTCCTCCTCCCCAACCCCCAACTCTGAGGGATAGAAGCAGCCTTGTCCTCTACAACCATGAAGAGAGTGTTAAAGGTAAATCAGCTCTTTAGAAAACAGTATTAGTGAGACCAACCTATTTAATAGATCACTATTACCTATAAAAATTTGAAAATTCAAGAAAATTCACGATGTTCAAGAACATGGTAAATATTATACAAAAAAGGTCCATCAGAGAGATGTTTGTAACAATATTCAAAGCATTCCCTCATGATAATGGTTTTGTGTGCCTGTGTATGGGAGGGGAGAGGCTACCACTTTTACTGTGTCCTCATGGCAAATATGGAGCATAGGTCGGATCATGTGCGAATTCTAAGACAAATTTTCACATATGACTAGGAGAGACCATGTAATCTCACACGTCCTGGACTGCTTATCTCTAGACTTGAAAAATTTCATTTTTCTCCCACACATCTATCTTCCACCCGAGCTCCAACTGCCTATTGAACATCTTTCCTTGATATTTAGTAGGCATCTTAAACTCACACTTTCAAATTGGAACTTGTCTTCCTCCTTGAATCCGCTTCTACATCTCAGTATGTGATTGGTGTTGTGACTCCTCTTTCTGTCATACCCAACACACCCAACCTTGGACAAAGTCTTGTTGGTTCTACCTTCAAAGTCTGAATACTTCCCACCACAGTTGCTACCTCCTCCTTCTGGTCCCAGCCAACATGCTTTCTCCCCTGGATGATTATTACAGCATCTGAGTGGTTTCACTGCTCCTGCATTGTTCTGTATTTTTTCCCTGAGCACAGAAGCCAAAGCAAGCCTTTGAAAATACAAGTCAGATGCCACCCTGCTGCTCAAAACCTTTCTAATGGCTCCCTATCTCAGAGTAAAGTCAAAATCCATCTAATGATGAATCATGTCCTATAGAATCTGTTACTTTTCTGGCCTTACCTTCTTTTATGCCTTGCTTCCTCACACGTCCCTCACATTTTTTTTCACAAAGGCCACCTTCTCTATGGGGCCTTCTCTGACCACTCAACTTTAATTGTGGGAGAAACGAAACAAAACCCTACCCTGGAATTCTAGAACTAACCATCTAACAAAATATACATGGACTTCTTCATTTGGCACATGTTCTGGAAAATGGAAACTTCAAGAGAGCAGAGACTTCTTCTGTGCCCATGGCCCTATCCAGAATCCCAAACTGTGTCTGGACAGAAGAGGCACTCGATAAATGGCTCTTCAAATAATGAATGAATCAATCTTATTTAAGCCACTGCTTCATTTCTTCCCTCTCAAAATCAAGTCTGATCTTTTCCAACACAAGTGCTTAGCACACTGTCTGCTACACAGTGAGAATTCAACAAAATTTTTGGAAAGATTCCTTTCCTTTTAGGGTCAAAATATATCCACAACTATTAATGAGCACTAGTACTTTTTCCCTTTAAATATGTAGCTTGAGGGGCGGCACCTGGGTGGCACAGTCAGTTAAGTGTCCGACTCCAGATTTTTGGCTCCATACTGGGCGTGGAGCTTGCTGGAGATTCTCTCTCTCCTTCTGCCCTATCCCCCTGCTTGCTCGCTCTCTCTCTCAAAAAAAAAAAAAAAAATTAGTTTGACAGACACCTGCTCAAAAACTGTCCTAACAGTGATAAACATATTCACATGAAAAAAGAGTCTCGTTGCTGATCAATTTTCAATCTATACTAGAAGATAACCTCTTCTGAGGGGAGAGGGGAAGGTTATCCAGAATACATTTTCTTTAGGTTTTTCTATGAATACAAATATCATTTTCGATGTTTCTAGCAACTTCTATCATTTATCATGCTACTTCATGTTTCATATGGAAATGGAAAACATTCCCAAGTAACTAATTCCTTAGTAATTCTGGGCCGGTAAATTTGTTTTTTAAACAACATGCAGACACCTCCAGAAAAAAGTAAGTCCAAGTCAAAGAGGTGCTGGACCCTAGCTATTTTTTACAGGCTTTTAATAGTAGAAGCCCTCTTTCAAAAGAAATCTTATTATCGAAGTTCAAAAGAGGAAATAAAAATAGTGACTCAGGCTGAGGCAGAAGAAGGAAAATAAAACTCATTTCCCAAATTCCATTTCTCTATTCTAGTATGTTCAACTAGCAAAATTGCATTGTGTTGTGCATGTATGATTTGTGCAGTTTCTCACATCTATATCATTTTTTAGGTTTTAGAAAAGTAAATAATATTTTAGAAAAGTAAATAATATTTTCAATAACATAAATCTATGCAATTATTAGCTTTGTATTCTAAAGCTTGCATAAGTTTCAGGCAAGACACAGTTGGGATCTGTTCAAATAATGATTCAGAATACATGTTAAAATTATGTAATTATATGACTCAGAGAGACATTTTTATCTGCATCATTAATGATAGAATAGGCAGATGTGTGTCAACAAGAAATTATCATTGAAAAATAGCAGCTAAAACTATAGCAAATATAGAGAATATTTATATTGTCCTTACATGATGCTATTCAAGCTTTGTAAGTATTTACACATGTTCACGTATAAACTCACAGCAAACCTCTGAATTAGGTACAAGTATTATCCCCATTTTATAGGTAAGAACACTGAGTCCCAGTGGGGATAAGTAACTCGTCCAAGGTTATAGCTCCAGGAATGGGCAGACGTGGGGTTTGAACACCAGGTGTCTAACCTCAGAGTCTGTGACTGTAACAAAAGCTTCTCCCATAATACAATGCCTCTATAATCTAATTGGGATCACATTTTTATTTTGCCTACTGAAATTATTTATTGGAGTTATTGTAACTCTCACTATTTGTTAATAAAAATTCCTTATATTCAGAGGCATATTATAAATTTCAGTTTTAACTGCTGTAGTATTTGCATGTGATGATGAAAGGGAAGGGTATCTCACAAGCTCATCAACAACAGCCCTTAAACACCAAAACATTTCACAACATAATGACAAACTCTTTCCATATATATGTCTATCTGTGTAACTGCACTTCACCATTTTACGATACTCAGAGATGATGGTGCTGTATCAGGGCAGCTATGGGAGTGAGGACAAGGACAACTATAGGGAGTTGAATAGTATTCCTCCCACCCCCCAAATTCATGGCCATGTAGCACTTAAGCATGTGACTTATTTGGAAATAGGATCTTTGCACAGGAAATCAGTTAAGGATCTCAAGATGAAATCACCCTGGATTTAGAGTGACCCTTAAATCAAATGACTGGGGTCTTTTTTTTTTTTTTAATGTTTATTTATATTTGGGAGAGAGAGAAAGAGAGAGCACAAGCAGGGGAGGGACAAAGAGAGAGAGGGAGACAATCCAAAGCAGGCTCCTGGCTCTGAGCTGTCAGCTCAGAGCCTGATGCAAGGCTCGCACTCACGGACCGTGAGATCATGACCTGAGCCAAAGTCGGATGCTTAACCGACTGTGCCACCCAGGTGCCCCTACTGCTGTCTTTACAAAGAAAGGTGAGAGACACAGAGGAGAAGACAAGATGAAAATGGAAGCAAGCTTGCTGGCAGCCACCAGAAGTTAAGAGAGGCCTTAGAGGGCTCCTTGCTGAAAGCCTTCAGAAGGAATCAATAGTACCAACACCTTGATTTCAGACTTCTGTATTCCTGAATAGTGAAAGAATAAATGAATATATTTCTGCTGTTTAAAGGAACTTAATATGTGGTAACTGGTTTATGGCAGCCCTATGAAGCTAATACAACTATTATGTCAAGACTTTACAAGCTGCATATAGCCTGGTTTCTGGGGAGTGGTTGGCAATTTCACCTGCAGCATCTGAGCAACCCCAGGCCTCTTCACCCAGTTGGCTACACGTCAACCGTGTGAGCAGTGACATTCAGCAGATGGCCGGAAGTGAGTTTATTGCATCCACTGCTTAGGTTTTTTCATTGTGCACAGATTTGTTTTGTTAAGCTATCCTTCAACATGCTCTCATTGTGAAATTTTCTTTCATCCACCTTGTTTATAATTTTCCACTTCATGTTGCAAAACTGAGGTGCAGTAAACACTGCTTCGCCGTCAGCAGTCTGAGAGCTCTAAGACCTTGGTTGTCACTGTTGATCCTGTCTTGTTACTTGATGTCCTGTTACTTGATGTTAGATATGGCTCATAGGTGACACTGATAGAACTGTTCGAGTAGCTATTTCAAATCTGTAGCTGGCCAAAAATCTGCAAACACTGTAAACTGTTAGTTTCTTGAAAAGATTAATGCTGTATTGATGCCACTTTCAGTCTGCTAACCTCCAAAAAGATATAGAGGTCTTCCTGATGTGTTTTTCTTCTTCATCATCATCTATCAGCCCAAGCAGCAGCCGATTCAGGAAATGTTCTCAGCTCAGTATCTCAAAAAGCAATCTTGAGCTGGAAGTACAGTTCCTCCATGCCTCGTGTTCCTCAATGTCAGTCTAAAGAATCCTTAATCCTTCTAGGGACTTTGGTCATGGTCTCTCTGCATTCCATTATGCTGCTTTTCAAAATAGTTTATATTTGCACAGAGAAACAGTGCAATACAACCTTACACGCAAGTCTCCAGTTGAAACTTTTGATGCCAACTCTATACAGACAATCCCTGGAAATAAACTGGAACAATTTAAATAAAATGCTATTATTCATCAGACAACTTGGACCTTGTGGCCCTTTTCCCAGTAGACTGTGCTCACAGTATACTATATATGTTTTTCGTATATAGGATTTCGTAAATCCTGTATTTACCTTGTGAATGGCCCAGTTATATTTCATCCTACCTTTTTATGTTAAAAGTGTTAATCTGAATATAAAATTGCACAAATACTGCCCTTTTAGGACATATATGCAAACCTGTATGTGACTTACATTTTGAAAATAAATTTGTTTTTTATTATGTTTGGCTTGTAGTGACATTAAAATTATTTTACAATTCCTAAGTATACTTATTAGATGAGTACAGATTATCAAATTAGATCATGGAGACCTAGCTACATAGGAGTCATAAAGTAGCTTCCCAGATATAACTTGTCATTTTACCGTCTATCTGCAGAGCCCTGCTACACAGGTAGGAGACCCCAAATGTTTTCACTATTTCTATAGGATGATGCAAAAAAAGGCACAACCATCCATCCACACTTCCCTTTCAGAAAAGGGTCAACAGAGAACTCAGAGTGTTACTAGCCTTTATTGGCTACTTGCTTATAATAAAATTACAACTACTCAAGTAGCAAAACAGGGGTAGGTGGTAAAGAAATATACACAGGGATACAGTGAGTAAAAACATTCTAATATACCAGTGTAAAACGCATTCTAAAATAAAATCTGAGATGCCATTGATCTAACCCTGAAATTAAATGTGAACATTCATGAATATATTTATTTAGATTGCCTCAATATTTCCTCATATATGTACTAATCTGTGTCATGTCTATTCAAAAAAGGAATTGAGGCATACTTGCAATTATGTAAAATCATGTGATAACTCATGGTTTGCACAAAAGGCTTTGATATCCCTAAATTGATTGCTAGTGAACATCTAACACAGCAGGTCTATGACTGTTTAAGTGATCTGATAAAGTAAAAAATCATTCTGTATAGGCTACTCTATTCTATAGCCAAAAACCCTCAGCAAGATAAATGTCTTAAGTTATTCTATTAGTTTGCTAGGGCCACATCACAAATGCCACACACTGGGTGGCTTAAACAACAGAAACTTATTTTCGTATAGTTCTTCAGCCCAAGACCAAGGTGTCAGTAATCTGTTTTTTTTCTGAAGCCTCTCTTCTTGGCTTGCAGATAGATGGCTACCTTCCTGCTGTCTCCTCACATGGTCTTGGGTGCATGCGAATCCCCGTTGTCTATCTGTCCAAATGTCCTCCTCTTATAAGGACACAAGTTAGATTGGATTAGGGCTGACCCTACGAGCCTCAATTTACTCATCACCTCTTTAAACCCACATTCAATCTCATTTGGAGGTACTAAGGATTAGGGCTTCCACATATGGAGACAGAATTCAGTTCCTAGTAGAATATATTTTTGTGTTCCTTATCGACAATTCGATTAAAGCAATACCCTAACATGGCTGTCTTCTCTAAATTGTTTTATTATAAATGTCCCCCCCACCATGTTCTTTCAAATTATTTCACTGTATTGACAGAAATGCACACAAATGTGTATTTTCAGAAAACTCTAATATCCTACAATTGGTTTGTAATACCAACTGAATTATTTATCTCACAAAATTATGAGGTTGTAACCTATGACTTCCATGACAGAATGGTTCCAACAAACACAATGCTATTTATGTTAATAAGTCTGTCGCACAATGAATATTTTTATGTATTTACAGTACACATGTAAGGTGTAAAATGTGATTGAATTCATAATTAATCCTGAATATTCAAAATATATACCAAACTAATAAATTTAATTGGCATTTTTAGAAGTCTATAGTACAAGGAGGTCAATGGGAGCCTTCGAAAATGCTTTCTACTTATTATAGCAGATGAATTTGAAATTCCAAACACTAGGCATTTCCAGGTGGCTGCCACCTGGAAATGAAGTGTTCTAAGTGTTCACAGTAGGTGAATAAAAGATAAACATTTGGTATTTAGTAAGCCATTTATCATAAAATGCTGGGAAGTCACAAGGCTTTGGAATTGGAGATGTATTTGATTAGACAAATATTTGGGTCAGGGCAAGGAGTTACTAGCTAAAAATCAAACAAACAGTCTTAAAAGCAGAGAAGTCAATAAAATGAAGAGGACAAAAATCAAATACAAGACATCAAAGAATGCTCCTGAAAGCTAAACACATGGAAATGGAAAAAAGTGAAAAACATTAGAAGTGGGCAATCATTAAATCCACTCTGACAATTCACTGAAGGCTGCCCTTTCTCTAGAAGCTAATTCCATCTCCAAAAGCTCCAGCAACAGTCTCCAGGCTGGACTCCTAGTTCTTAAATAAGGTCTAAGATTTTTCTGGAAAACGTATGTATTTATGCATAAGGAAAGAGTAGAGCACGCTGAAACTTAGGGGAGGCTCCCAGGAACGACCAGGAAAAAGCACCAGAGGGAAGGTGACATTTACTCTAAGTTACTCGATAAAGGAGAGAGCTAGGCAACATTGTAGGCCACAGCTGCCACTTTCCACAAATTTAACTTAAAATCCACCACACGGCTTTCAGTTGGCATGCTGAAGGCTGAAGAGAGGCAAGGTGAATGAGAAAAAGGAAATCAAAAGAAAAGGTACTAAAAGGGATTTTCTCAAGTAAATAACATTTGGGGAGAAGAAGTTAAGGCTGTAGGAATTAAGAGCCATATTTTATGCATAGTGGGGCTCAGTATTAGGCTTATAACAATGGCAATACTTAGAAGTTGCATCGAACAGGAGGTGGAAGTGAAGGGTACTGAGAATCCAAGAGGAACCCGTGGAACAGGAGCCGGGTGCCAATGAGGGAGCCTGGGTTCCACCAAGACACAGACGCTAAACCTTGGGCCAGCAGCAAGTGCACCATTTCTGACACTGAGCAATCATACAACACAGGCTTATCAAATGAATAAGTGAGTTACAGACGACTCACACGGCATTTCTAGAATTTAGACTACCTAGGGAAGAAGACAGATACATGGCAGAGGTATGAGAACCCTAAAAGAGACAGGGCTGAACAAGGTGACACTATAAACTTACCTTGGTTTTACCTTAAAACACTCCCCCAACCCACAGAGTTTTGGCATATTTTCTACTCATTAATAAAATACCATTCCAATTTAATAATGAAGCAGGTTATTGTGAAATAATCAATATAACCTTCACAGATTAGAGTCCATTAAACTTCAACTGTTTAGATAAGAGACAATGTATTCAGTCTTAAAAGTCCAGGAGGGGGAAAAAAAAAAAAGAAATATTGCAATGGTATATAGAAATACAATAATAACCCAAAATATTTTCAGCGAAATACAACAGAAAAGCTGTAAGCCATTATCTCTTAGAAAAGAAGCAGCCCTAATGAAGTAGATTTTTGAAAATTGTCATACGGGTAAGCTCATTAGTTGCAATGAAAGATCCCCCTGCTGATCCACGAGGACTTAATGGCCAGGATTTGTTATGTCTCAAAAACAAAGGTACTTTTTAATTCATGTGATAGCTCACTGAGGAGACTTCAAATATGGAAACTTTTAAATGATGATATATAATATAAAATCACTGAAATTTTCCAAAGCAAATGTAGACTCATTTCATCCAAAACTCATGTTCATTCCTATAAATTCTCATTCATTAATAGAATAATATAACCACACAAAGAAATTATGCTCAACAATCACCTATACTATATAATATCTACATCCATATCTATATCTGTATCTATATATATCTATCTCAGTGATGGTTTTTCTATTTCAAACATCGAGTTGGCTGCTCCCAGTGAAATGCATTCACACTGTCTGCTGACCTACACACATATGCACGCCTCCGCTCTAACAGATGGAAATGAGAAGCATGCAAGGCTCTAGAATGCCCCCACAGAAACACCAAAAAAGAAAACAAACAAAAGAATCTAATTACCGAGTTACAACTCTGTAAGCCCTTATCAAATTTAAATAGTTTTCAAAAGCAAAATATTAAAATATTTATAGAGAATTTCAAGTACAATCAAATGAGTCTCAAAATAGATAAATGCCATTTTAAAAACTTAATTTAGAGCAAAACTGGTAGAAAATAAACTCTGTCCTAAAAAGTACATCTGAAACAGAAGTATGTTCCAACTTACTGTTCAGTTTTAGAACCAGGAGGAAAGATGGAGAAGTGGTCAGACATGCAAACTGTTATTATCAGAACATGCTTGCATGGATTTAATTCTTGCCAAAGACCTAACGTTGATATAATGTATCAACTACTCAGCTTTCTTTTCTTCAGAAAAAGAACTTTCTCTATACTTCAAGGCATTATGCATAACTTTTTCATCTATTTCTCTTTAACTTATCATGCTTACCATTCATCAAGAACATCCACTTTCAATTCTCTTTCAGCCTGTTTACTTACATTTTATTCCAAAATTTCAGAAATCTCATTTTAGAGAAATTACCTTCTTGAATTAATAAATCAACCACTTACAGTTATTTTTAATATTTTTTTCCTCTGTGCCCTGTTGCCCTATCTCATTGTTTTATATGAGAAAATAATTTGATTATTTTCCCTTCTTAAATTCCATTTAAATGCATGCATATATACTTGGTCATTATATTCTTATACCAAGGACATTCTAAGGTAACACAAAGGCAAAGTAAGTAATTTCAGTATTGTTATATTCACATGCAAGATCAAAAAAATAAAGTGAAAAGTTTATTTTGGGTCTTAAAAATCCAGACTAATTATTTCTAACCCCCTCCCACCCTCAAAAAGCTTGCATGAGATAGATACTTTAAAGAAACCTACATCTCAGGAAACTATTTAAAGGGAGTAGAAAATGATAAAAGTGATTTTTGTTTGTTTGTTTGTTTAAGAAGAAGTATTACTAAAATATAGGGGAAAAACAAGTATCCTTAAGTTGACAAATTCCAATTTTAAGAAGGGAATAAACTGATTACAAAAATAGTCTGACGTTTCTAATGACCAGGACTCAACACAGTGAGAATAATGATATCCCATTACTTCAAATGAGTTGTCTTCCAAAAAAGGATGTACGTATAGGTATGTATACATACAAATGTGTATTCATAAACTGGTTGTTGAAGCATGTAAAATGTTTTCCACAAAATCAATGGTATATAAATAAAAACTAGATTCTTTAAGTGATCAAAAAATCGCATTCAAATCATATTATAACCAACTATTAATACCAGGTCCTATCCTGTCATGACCCTTTGCAACCTGATCTAAGTCCAGTAAGGACCAGAAGCAGGTTAGCTATCTGGGTATTACAAAGGACTGCATGGAATTGTCTCTGCTAGGACAAAGTATGCAGTCTGTCCCTTCAATGTGGATAGAGATAGATTTAGAACTTAGGCTAACTGGGGCCACTGATTACTGGGGCTTGGCCCAGACACACAATTGTCCCCAAGTGAATGACACTGAATCAAGGAAGCATCTTACCAGTAACAGTGGTGGCAGGAGGGGGGGTGGGGGGGGGAGCAGCAGAGGGTGGGGCTGGTAGGAACTCATAAGGTATAAACTACAAAATAATGTATTTTTTAATTCAGGCCTCATTTTCTAATATAAAACCATTAAACTCATAGTTCCAATAATGATAACTCATAAAATAAATGTCTTATGACATTCTATTTTTAAAATGACATACTCAGTAGTAAATCACTGTGGCAAAGTAGCAAGTGTATTCAAATAAAAGGCACTATGTTCGGTCTTTGCGTACTAACTGAAGACCCAAAGCAGTGAAATGTTTTCTATAAAATCACAAACCTTTACTAGCTTTGTCTAAATGTTCCAAATCATCCACAAAAGTCAGGATATCAGGGTACTTCTCTTCACACATTTCCACCAGAAAATGAAGTAGTGTTGTTTTCTGATCTGCGGACTTCGTGTCCTTTAGCTAAATTGGATGAGAGGGAGAAAAAAACAGTAAAAAATATTTTGATAATCTGCCTATTTATATTACATTAATACTACATTTTATAGGTAAAAGCTAAGTCAATTGTAAAATTAGTTAATTCTGTTTTTGAATTGCAAAGGTTTAAATACTTGAAAGCTACACTTTATGAATTGGTTTAAGTAACGTCATTAACGTTTGTTGGAAAGAAAGTATAAGTTTAATCTAATCTATTATGCAATTTATTATGCAGCAAATGTATGATAAATACTTAGGACAGCAGTGTAACCTGAAAGTCTATATAATAATAGTACTTAACCCCAGGCGTTAGTTTCTTTGTTTTAATTTGGCACATATTTATGGAATGCCTACTAGATACTGCAGGAGTCGGAGATACAATAACAAATAAGACACAGAGTTCCTCAAGAAGCTGTTTACTGGGGGGGGGGGGGGGAATACATACATACCTACACACACACACACACACACACACACACACACACACACACACTTACCCTGGTGTGACAAAGAGTATACTAAGAATAATCACAAAGTATGCCTAAGAGGACAGGACATCTGAACTGAACACTGGTAGACAGGAAGTTGTATGGGATTAGGAAGGGAGGAAGAAAATTCAAAAGTGCAGTATCACAAGCAGATGGAACAGCATTTTAAAAAGGCCATAGATGAAGAGGAAAATGACACATTTGAGGAGTCTGAATGACTCCAAAATAAAAGTGTGTGTTGAGGAGGATGATAGCGTAGAAAGATATAAATCTGGGAAGATCAGAAAAGACCAGAAAACAGGAGGAAGTGTATGCCATGCAAAGGAAAGAAGATTTTGATCCTTAAGAATCGGGGCGGGGGGGGGGTACTTTTTAATTAATTAACTTATTTTTAATCTTTATTTAATTTTGAGAGAGAGCACAAGCACAAGAGGGGAGGGGCAGAGAGAAAAGAAGACAGAATCTGAAGCAGGCTCCAGGCTCCTAGCTGTCAGCACGGAGCCTGATGCAGGGCTCCAACCCACGAACCATGAGATCAATTTGGAACCTGAGCTGAATTTGGATGCTTAATCAACTGAGCCACCCAGGCGCCCCAGAATTGGGAGTTTTTAAATTGGGTAAGAGATGACCAGACCTGCAGTTAGAAAGTTCCCTCTAGTGCAGTGTGGATGAAAGACGAAAAGCAAAGGTAAGAACAGAAGCAGGATGAAGAACTTTAAAATGCTGTAACAATAATTCAGTCAGGGAAAGAAGGCCTGAGCAGAGGCAGTGCCTTGGGGATGGAGATAACAGGATGGAGGGGGCATGGAAACCCAGGCAGTGCCATTAATTGGAATAAGTGGAAAGACAGACAAACAAATTTAGGTGGGGTGAGCAAAGAGAGACCAGTTTCAGTTTTGGCCAGGTTGAGTTTAAAGCTTTTAAGTGACATCCAAGTAAAAATGCCCAACAAGGATGTAGACTGATACAGGTGTAAAACAATGCTTCTCAACCTTTTTTTTGTCGTTCATTATTGCTGGCTAAGGAGCATCTTTAGACATTTTTTCTTAATTGCGTGCACTTACGAAATTTTTAAATCATCGGTATACTGTGTAACTGTTTAGGTACTGTATGTACATCTATGCTTTGCACATAAAAACAGCAAGATACTTTTGCTTCCAAAGAACCAATTTTCTCTCCCTCAAGGGTGGGTAAACTCTTGAGCATGTCTGGCTAGAACTCAGAGGAACAGACTGGACTAGGTCACCAGTTTGTGAGCCCTCAGCCCCCAAAGCTAAACAGTTGATCAAATGAATCCAAGCCAGTACACAGAATGAAAGGAAGCTGGACAGAGGCTTGAAGAGAAGACTAGAGTAGACAATTCTAATCTGAAATGGCCAAGGCATGCAACCAGAAGGGAGAAGTAATGATGCGAAAAATATAAAAAATAAATGGAAGCCAGCTCAGGTTTTGTGTAGTAACTGGGGATGGGGGTGTTGAGGGTGAATAGAAAGCAAATATGTCATGTGGTGGTGTTCCCTATAATTGAGTAATTATTCAGAGCAGATACATACGAAAGGGGGAAAATCATTTCTTTTGTACAAAGAGTTCATTTGGAGCTGGAAATTCTTGGTATACCTAGCTGTGGACAGCCCTGTTTCCCTGCTTCCTTTCCAACTTCAAATGGGGGTGGGTGTGTATGTAATTTTTTTAAAATTCTACATCACTAAATATCATATCATTATCAGACAAGTATCAAACAACTGTTAATATCTGATAGTGGAATTAGGAGAGATAAACTCTACCATCACAAATGTTAAAACACATTACTTATTAGTACAAAAATATCTTATTCCTGGAAATACAGAGCTACCCTCCCACACAACCTGAGTTTTATGATTACTCATGTGATAGATTTAAATGCTACACTGGCCTTTCAACATGCAAACCAAAAGTATGACTCCTTAAGTATGGCACCTTAAAAACTGACTGACAGGACACAATCCATTATTTGATACCTTTTTTAAAAGGAACATAAGCCACAACATCCATCTGAGTGTTTTAAAAAGCATACCTCAAAAAAGGACTTGACTAACAAGCTAGATTAATTGCCACTAACATGTGTGGATGACCTGGTAATGCTAAACAGTGCCTTTAACTAGTTACATGGTCACTGGTAAGTTACTAGAGTTCAGTTTTCACACAGATAAAATAAGAATATGGGACTGGACAGAAAAGAGAGACTCCAAATTCGTTTTCCACTCCAAAAATATTAAGTATACATTATAGCGGACTCAAGTGTTGATAGACATAGCGAAATCTAATTTTAAAAATACTAAAATAGGGGTGCCTGGGTGGCTCAGTCGGTTAAGCATCCGACTCTTGATTTTGATGCAGGTCATGACCTCATGGTTCCTAAGATTGAGCCCTCTGTTGGGCTCTATGCTGACACTGTGCAGAGCCTGCTTGGGATTCTCTCTCTTCTTCCGTCTCTGCCCTCCTCCCCCTTTGTTCTCTCTTTCTCTCTCAAAATAAATAAACTTAAAAAAAATACTAGAATAAAAATGAATTAACCTAGTTGTAATCTCAGTTCACAAGTTATTTTTGCATGCTAACGGCTGTTAGAATCTTTCAGTTTGTTTTCACATATACTGAGAATGCCAATCGGATTTATTAAATTACCTTTCAATCCGTAATTTCCTTCACACTATCATGGTTAATGGATAAGGCCAGAGTAAAAGTAGCAAAGTTTCATAAATAATTTTTCTCTTGTACAACCAAGACTTAGCATAAAAGCTGTATTTTGTTTTTGTTTTTTAAAACACCTTAATAATAAACTCTTCTCTCCCCCTCCCCCCTGGCAGCAATGACTGCCTTGGGAATAGCATCCCTTCTGTGGACTCTCAGCTCCCCACTGCTGCCGGTTACACCCCTCCCCATTCAACCATGTTCCTTTCCCGTGAAACTAGATACACGGCCTGTGTAGAATGTTGATTAGCACAAGCACCATCTACCTCTGTAATTTGCAAAGCCCTCAAAGAGCTTTCCAGTAAGTACTATGTATGATGCAACTAAATAGCCAGCCACTGCTAGGATTAAATGTATGAAGAAATCTCTGTGATCTAACAACAACCAATGAGATCAATCTCGATCTTTATTCATGAGCAATAAAAATTCAGAATTAGAATTCTGGAATATAGTTTATAGCATCTACCAGTTTAGTAAATGTTAAGTATACAAGTCAAACAAAAATTCAAGTTGTTCAGAGACCATCACAGAGCTAGACACTAATTTATGGGGCAGAGTGTTATTCTGGCTATATTACTGAAAACATCAACTGCTTAGCAGGTAGCGTATTGGCAACAGTCTAATATTCAAAAGTATGTCCACTGAATAGTAAATGGAAGCAAAATTCTCCCATCCTTTTAGAATCTGTATTTAACATTCGTAAGACCAAAACAATAAAATAAAATTCCTAAGTAAATAAATTTGAAATTAAACCTAATAAATGATAAGTTTAGACAAGAAACAAGGATGGCAACTGTTTGTTGATAACATATGGTGTCTCATTTACAAACTGCTATGTGGCTTTAAATTCCAGGGTGGAGAATCTTCATTCAGGTCCTAACATTCTCAGGAAAAAGTACACAAAGTTATTCTTCCTGCGTCAATTACTCTATCCCCTCCTCGACTTCTCCCCCATGTCACTTTATAAAAAAGGATGAAAAAGGGCACCTCCCAAAAGCATAAATGCACAAAATATTTATCAAAGTCTTTTTATGCACTTGCTCAATTTTTTTTTCACTTTTTGATAAACATGAACAAAAGGGGCACATTTTATTTCCACTAATTACTCCTATCATATATAATCAGCAACTGAACTAGAAGAATAAGGAAAGCTGGGGGGATGGTGCTAATTTTGTTGGAGAGAAAGAACAGTTCACTTGAGCACACTTTGTAACGCTAACTCTTGGAAAGAAAATGAAGCTAAAATATTTGCTTTAAAAATTCATTTAGGTTTAAAAACTATGCTTTATTTAAATTTTAACAGACATTGCTTGACAGGCTTCCTTTTGTTTTATTGCCAAGAGATGTATCTTGCTGATGAGTAATCATCACTGTTAAGTAGAATTTCTTATTTGTATATTGTTTCTTTGAGGTACATTTAATGCAGCATGGATGTCAAATAAACACAAAGATGGATGGAGTTTCTTCAACTGCTCTGTTCATTTCAGACAAAATAACGTTAAAAGAAGATCCTGTAATAAATCATGGCCTACTTGTCACTCTGGAGTAGAATTCCTTTGTAGCTACAATGCAGTGTTTTGGAATATTTTTAAGCCATTCAGCACAAATTCGGATGACATTTAAAGAATATTCCATTGTTTTAACCACAAGAAAAATTCCTAAAATAAAAACTGAGTATCCTTTTGGTGATCCTCAGAATCCAAAGGTCCCACACTCTTTGACTAATGATACTTAAATCTTAAGAGTATTGCCAAATCAGTAGCTCTATTTCCATTATTATGCTTCTGTTATCTAAGTATGTATCAAAACGGCACTACTGCTCTGGATGTTGGAGACATTGCTGAACACCATAAAAATGACAAAATTACGAGAATCTGTAATTGCCCCAGGAACATTCTAGAAGACCCTAATTTGTGTATGGCAATTAATATGATTAATATTAGAAATAATATTAATGATCAGTTTTTATAACAAATAATAACAGCAATATTAATATTAATGCCATTAACACAAATACCACTGATATTATCATAGCAGTAGCTCTTATGTGACACTTACCCTGAGGCCAGAACTAGTCAAAAAGGATATAATTTAATGCTTAAAACACAAAACATCTTTAGGTGGAACTAGTATTATACACATTACTAAAGAGGAGAAAAAAGACTTGAGAGATGATGTAGCATACACCAGGTCATATAACTACTATCTGATAAGCCCAAGGTTTGAACCCATGTCTGTTTGAATCCTAAGTTCTTAACTACTACAAAATACAGTTCCTCTACAAAAATCTTTAGATTATTATGTGTCAAAATAAACAAATTTCTCAAAACCAGGTGGACAAAAATGGCAGGTAAGACAACAAAAGAACAGATGCAATTTAAAATACTGAAGCCCTACGACCTGCTAATTTTAGCCTGAAAAGCCTCTAAAAACAGACACCTGCTACCTTGAGGTCATTTCTAGTTCTGAGAGCATGCCATTCTTTCTAATGTTGTATCTATAAATTTAATAAAATGTCACCTAAATCTTATCACTGAAACAGCAAGTCTTTCAACATTGTTAATAGATTAGTGCTGACAAAATATTATTCGAATACGTTTAGATGAAAAGACAGCTGTTAAGTTTAACCTTTAACAGACTTGAACAAGTATACATATGAACATCACATTACATCTTAAATCCTATGCAGAATAAAGCGATTTGTGAACGTACGAAATAGGAACTCTAAATAGAAGTTAAAGGTATTCCCATGAAAATAGGTGTGTAAACACATACTATCAAAAAAAAAATATCATATTTGCTTAGATAAGAAGGGCAATGTGCCAGGAAAAATTCACTAGTGAAAACCACAATTATACAATGAATAATGTTTTTTGATATGTGTATAACTGCATTAAAAAAATAATCACCATGCTGATTAATTTTTTTGAAAAGATTGGTTATCTCCCTACAATGGAAATAAAAATCTTAATTTAAATAAAATAAGATGCTTAACATCATTTAGGTCACTGCCATAACTATTACTACCTATAATAAAACTTTCAAAATGATTTTAAAGTAGAGATCAAATGATATTAGGTAAAAAAATATATTAGACAAATTGTGATATTCATATATGAAAAGAATTTCTATTCATTGTGTAGTTTTCATTTTAAAATGACGAGAGTTTAAATATTAAATAAGAAAATGCTTTATATAATGTGGATTTCTATACTTATAAGCTAGTTTCTTTCATACTCCCCCCCACTTTCCCTGAATTATGTTTTTAATTTATTTCTTTTGGATTTTAGCAACTACAAAAACTACAGAGTTCAAAGAATTTTTGCACTGTAGTAAAAATTTTAGCTTATTACATTATCTACTGTATTGTTCGATGTTCTGTTTATTTATATAGTCTCCTTATCCACAAGACATTTAAAACAGCTCAGTATTCTTTAATTAATATAAATGGACCAAATACATAAATTTTAAATTGAATGTTCTACCTTTTATTTTTTAAATCCTAGATTTTATTTTTTTAAAGCAGTTTCAACTTTACAGAAAAAAAAAATGAGCAGAAAATACAGAGCTCCCATATACCCTCTCCTCCATCCAAATTTCCCTATTAGTAACATTTTACATGGGTGTGGTACATTTGTCACAACTGATGACATTATTCTTAAGATCCGCTGCCTTCTACAGTTGTAGGGGGGTTGACAATGCAGATCATATATCTACCATTATACCATCATACAGAAGAGTTTCACCCACCCAATCCCCAAACTCCCCGTGCTCTTATTCAAATCTTCTGTATTCTCTCTCCATCACAACCCCTGACAACCACTGATCTTTTTACCATTTCTATAATTTTCTCTCTTCCAAAGAGTCATACATATATTTGGAATCATCCAGTATGTAGTCTTTTCAAATTGGCCTCTTTCACTTAATAACATGAATTTAAGCTTCTTCCTCCAAATCTTCTCTTGGCTTGGGAGATCATTTATTTTTATCACTGAATACTATTCTATTGTACGGAGGCATCACAGTTTGTTTATCCATTCACCTACTGAAGGACATCTTAGTTATTTCCAAATATTGGCAATTACAAATAAAGCTGCTATAAACATTTGTGCACAGGTTTTCAACGCCTTTGAATAAGTAAGGCGTTAAAAGTAAGTAAGAGTGTGATCACTGAATTCTAAATTTATGTTTTACTTGGTTACTGCCCAACAGTCTTCCAACAGAGATGTACCATTTTGCATTCTCTTCCTGTTGTACTACATTTTTGCCAGGATTTGAACTTGCCAATGTTTCAGATTTTAGCCATTCTAATAGATGTGTACGTTGTCTCATTGTTTCAGCTTGCAATTCTCTGCTGACTATGATGTTGGCTATCTGCTCATGTATTTATTTGCCATTTGTAAATCTTCTTTGGTGATGTGTCCGGTCAGGTCTTTTGACCATTTCTTAATTGTTTTCTTGTTGAATTTCAAGAGTTATTTATATATTTTGGATAGAAGTCCTTTATTAGATATGCATTTTGCAAGGATTTTCTCCCCGTCTGTGGTGTGTCTTCTTTTTTATATATTTTTAAGTTTATTGATTTTGACGTTGGGAGGGAGGAAGAGAGTGAGGGGGAGGGAGGGAGGGAGGCAGAAAGAAAGAGGAAAACAGAAAATCCCAAGCAGTCTTCACGCTGCCAGCATGGACCCCAACATGGGGCTTCACCTCACGAACCATGAGATTATGACCTGAACTGAAATCAAGAATCAGAGGTTTAACCGATTTAGCCAGGCAGGCACTCCCATCTTCTCTCTTAAAAGTGTTTTTGCAGAGTTTTCCATTTTGATGAAATCCAACTTCTCACTATTTTTCTTTCAAGGATCATGCTTTTGGTACCCTATCTAAAAAAAGTCATTGACAAAACTAAAGTCACCTGAATTTTCTCTTATCTTCTAAAAGTTGTACAGCTTTGCATTTTACATGTAGGGCTATGTCCATTTTGAATTGATTTTTATGAAAGGCCTGAGGTCTGTATGGAGATACAGTTTTTGTTGTTTTGTTTTTGTTTTGTTTTCACCATGTTTATGTGCAGTTGTTCCAGCACCACTTCTTCAAAAGACTGTTATTTCAGGACGCCTGGGTGGCTCGGTCGGTTAAGCATCCGACTTCGGCTCAGGTCATGAGCTCGCGGTTTGTGAGTTTGAGCCCTGCATGGGGCTCTGTGCTCACAGTGTGGAGCCTAGAGCCCACTTTGCTTTCTGTGTCTCCTTTTCTCCCTGCTCTTCCTCTGATCATGCTCTGTCTTTCCTTCAAAAATAAACATTCAAAGAAAATTAAAAAAAAAAAAAAAGGCTGTTATTTCTCCATTGACTGCCTTTGTTTCTTTGTCAAAGATTTGACTATATTTATGTAGAGTTATTTCTGGGCTCTCTATTCTGTCTCATTGATCTGTCCACTTTTTTTTTTTTTTAACCAATATAAGAATATTTTGATTATTGCAGCTTTGTAATTCTTGAAGTCCAGGAGTATCAGTCCTTCGACTCCGTTCCTCTTCAGTGTTGTGTTGGCTTTTCTGGGTCTTTTACATGCCCATATGGCCTTTAGATTCAGTTTGTCAATATTCACAAAATAGCTTGCTGGGATTTTGATTAGGATTGCATGGAATCTACAGATCAAGTTGGGAAGAAGAATTATCTAAATAATATTGAACATTCTTTTCCATTAACATGGAATATCTAATTCTTTATTAGCTCTTTTTCGATTTTTTCATCAAAGCTTTATAGTTTTTCTCATAAGAATCTTGCACATATTTTAAGTACTACTCTTTTGTGTACTAACATAAATGATATTGTTTTTCCTTTCAAGTTCAGCTCTTCGTTGCTTGTTTTTGGAAAGTGATTAACTTTTTTATGTCAACTTCATATCCTGAAACTTTGCTATAATTACCTACCAGTTCCAGGAGGTATATATATATTTTTTTCTTTTTTCTTTTTGGTTTTGGTCAATTTGGTGGGGCTTTCTACATAGGCAAACATTTCACCTATGAACAAAGACACTTTTATTTATTCCTTCTCAATCTATACAACTTCTATTTCGTTTTCTTGTCTTACTGCATTAGCTAAGACTTCCAATACAATGCTGAATAAGAAGGGTACCAGGGGAGTGGCTCAGTGGCTCAGTCAGTTAAGCGTCCGACTCTAGATTTTAGCTCAGGTCATGATTTCATGGTTCACAAGTTTGAGCCCCACAGCAGGCTCCATACTGACAGCGTGGACTCTGCTTGAGATTCTCTCTCTCCCTATCTCTCTGCCCCTCCCCCACTCACTCTAAGTAAATAAACAAACTTAAAAAAAAAAAAAAAAAAGAATTTTGACCAGGGACATCCTTTTCTTTGCCCAATGTTAGAGGGAAAACATTCGGTTTCTTACCATTAAGTACAATGCTAGCTGTAGTTTTTGTAGATATTCTTTATCAACTTGAGGAAGTCCCCCCCTATATTTCTAGTTTCTTGAGTTTTTTACATGAATGCCTGTTGGATTTTATCAAATGCTTTTTCTGCATATGTTAACATGATCAAATGATTTTTCTTCTTTGGCCTATGGATGTAATGGATTCTATTAACTGATTTTCAAATGTTTAACCAGTCTCCCACACCTGTAATAAATCCTGCTTGGCTGTAGTATATATTTCTTTTTTACACATTATTGGTTTGGCTTATAACATTTTGCTAAGAATTTTTGCATCTGTTTTTATGAGAGATATTGGCCAATAACTTTCCTTTCTTGTAATGTCTTTGGCTTTAGTGTATACCCATTTTTATCATTGTACTCCCCACCTCTGCTACCTAAGAACAAATGTTCACAAATGCCATTGTCTAACTGTGGAGATAACAATCCTGCACATTTTGCCTCTATTCCAAAAATGCAAGAACAATGCAAACCGTTGACAAAGAAGAGGTAAACAATAAATTTCCTCGACTATCAGGAATGGAGCATCTTATTCAATTTTTGATTTTTCATTTTGAAAATGCACAAAAACAGGAGACTGGAGTAAAGCAGAGATGACTCGTAAGGTTCTTCTTGGGTGCTCCCTCTAAAGGATAGGAGGCCTGCCTATAAGCATGGTGTTAAGGCCGATTCTGAGACTATGTGTTTGGGGGAAAGGAGATTTCATAGATTAGCAATGCTTTTCATGAAAATGGTGAGATGATAGCACACAAGCAGTGTATCTGCTGATCATGAGTAAAGCCACTCTAATTCTAGTGAAAGAATATTTCTTTTTAAAAAAAATTTTTTTTTAATGTTTATTTTTGAGACAGAGGGAGACAGAGCACGAGTGGGGGAGGGTCAGAGAGAGAGGGAGACACAGAATCCGAAACAGGCTCCAGGCTCTGAGCTGTCAGCACAGAGCCCGATGCGGGGCTCGAACCCATGACCCGTGAGATCATGACCTGAGCTGAAGTCAGATGCTTAACCGACTAAGCCATCTAGGCGCCTCAAAGAATATTTCTAATTTACAATGATTAATAGCAGTTGAAAAAAAAACTAAGATAATATGAATACAATTTATCAAAAACATTATTTAGTAAACCCAATTAAATATTTCTTGGAAAATGCTATTGATTAAATGTGTTACTGAATGAATCAAAGGGGTTAAAAATCCTAGATAGCTTCACGTTGCTTTGGAAGTCAACATTTCAGTGACTTAATTGGCTGGATGTAAAATAAGAATGGCATTTGTTATCTGCAAGTCTTTGGCCAAAAACTGCTTTACTTTCAAAGGGTGCCAAAATTCACTGGTGTGATTTTGCCAATCCGATAAAGAATAAAAACCTCTCTAAAATCCTTCTAAAACACAATGTAGATGGAACAGTGGATTTGTTTGGCAGAGGTCTTTCTTCAAAATAACTTCATAGAGTGAATGAAAAGGTGATATAGGAGAAGCAAAATTTCACACAAAAAGCTTCACACTATGATCCGATCTGAGTGTAACAGGTGATAGGCAGAGTTATTTGTCTCCTGCTTTTTATATAATGACTGAAACTCTATCTGTACAAGGTAGAGCCCTGAAGAATAACTCAGGACACTGGCCATCAACTTTTTTCAGTTCTGTCGTGTGCCTGAGATTCACACTCTACCCACTCTTTTTCTTTACTATCAGAGTAGTGTTGAGCTCGGCATGAAAAAAAAAAAACAAAAACAAAAACAAAAACAAAAAAAAGCAGTTTTTGGAAATATTTTCACCACTCATTCTTAAGTGAAGATGTAGACCTGTTTCTTTTTTGTTTTTGTTCTTGTATTGGTTGGGTTTTGCTTTTGTATGTTTGTTTCTTGGCTGGTTCCACACCACCAACCAGAGATTTTTCCATTCTGGGATAAAGTAGGGCAGAAGACAAAATGATTCTCAGCTCAGTTTGTGCATTAAAATCATCCAGGAGACCTCTAAGAAGCCACTTATCAAGATCCACATCCATACATGCTGAAGTAATTGATCCAATGTGGGGCTGACACATCAATATTTCTTAAAGGGCGCTCCTGGTTCAGAGTCAATGTCCTACAGGAAGAACTGTTCACGATTTCAAGAAATCACTCACTGGAGTTGGTGGAGGCATCAATCAAAAAGGAAATGAAATGGCTGGTTTTTGTTCTGTGTTGTTTTTCTCCTTCAAAGATCTTCCTCATCACAGCTTTGGTTAGCTTTATTCTACTTGGGTTAGCCTGAGCTTATAAAAAGAATATACAGGATATCAGATACAAATTTCATGTACTTCAGTGAACAAAAAAAAAAAAAAAAAAAAAAAAAAGTCTTTTAAATGGAAAAAAAATCAAAATCAAGAGGAGACAAAAACCAATCTTGCCTGCCACTTCCCAACCCTTTAACACCTAACTTCCGACTATCCTAAACTCCCGTTACTACATGTCCTTTGAGGACTTCACCTCTGAGGTGAACGCACTGTATGTTCTACTGCCAATGAGAAGAGAGAAGTTTTCCTACAACGTGATAATATTGATCAATTTATAATGGAATCAGCAATTACTTGTTTCTGCAATTTCCCCCCCAAAATAGCTAACACTGACAAAAGTCAGTTATTACACTTTGTAAACTCTTCCAAAATTTTATCTACTATCCTAATACAATGTAATTACTTAGAACAAAGAGCTATATTTTATAACTACATCATCCAGTTGTATTGATTGGGATAATTTGTAACTTGGAAATTACTTATTAGACGTTAGGAAATATTAAACACATGCTATAGCCATAGTATATGGATTGATAATACCTGTTGTTGTTTTTTTTTTAATTTACAAGGTAAAAATCCTCTCAGATTTTAATATAGTGTTAAACTTTGATGATTGGGTCAACTCATTCTTTTGCTAGAACACTGATCTACTTGGAGAAAGAAGAAAAAAAAGATCTTTGCATCACCAATAGGTTCTCTAAGAAAATTAACTTCAACACTAATCACATGTAAATTTTTTCTAGGTGGGCATTTTGGTGAGGCAATCACCTAGCATTTACTGATTGAATTTCTAAGGATACGGATTTGCATTTAATCAATAGCAGGTCCTGAAAAAAGAATATAATCTCCAATTGCATATTATCCAATTTTTATCTAGTCTAGCAATATCTTTGGCGGACTTTATGAATGACAAGAAGTTCATCCATTCTTTTACATATTCTAACGTTTATCCTTTTAAATAGTCAAGCCATCCGAAACCAAGGTATTTATACCATTTTACTTAAACTAGAAATAGCATTATGTAACTGAAGAGTATATTTGTATCTTTCCACGAGTGTTCCCTTGATGTGTCAAACCCTACCAGGCTCTGGCCCATACTCCTAGGGAAAGGATAGGGGGAGGGGAGGGAAAGATGGTTCTAAAAGAAAGATCCTAATGTAACTGATTCATTCATTTACTGTTTTAAAGAACACAGCTCAATGTCGTATTTTTCTCTTCTAACCATACACGTGCAAATTGTCTTGTGAAGTTCAGCTTTGGCAAAGGAGGAGAAACCTCTTAGTTCACAAAAAGTTTCACGACCATGTCTGTACTTCACTTTTACCACCAGAAAGCCTCTAAAAATCTACTTTAATTTTTATTTACATCTTAATAGAAACTTGCTTATGTTTAGCTTGTTTCTTTTATTTTTATATTTATTTAACAGAGGCCACATCCAATCTTTAGGGTAAAAACCCACGCAATCCTTTTCCCTCTGAACTCAGAGCTATTATATTTAGCTACCTCCATTATAAAGGTATGCAAAGATGTAATACAGCCCTTAAAATTAAGCTATAATCTATATAGATTTCACAACTCATATAATTATTTATAAAGGATGAAAAGTTAACAACTTAGTAGAACTCCATGTACTTCTCATAGTAGAGCTAAATTTACAAAGGGTATTTAAAAGTAAAGGTTTTGAATATAGAATATTAGATGTCATATAATTACGCAGCATGTTTTAACAGATTAAAATATTACCCTTTCTACTGTCAAATACATATGGAATTCCTTTTATGGGGGCTTATCACCAAACCAAATGCTTTATACTCAGTGTGAAAATTCAATCACAATTGTCAAAGATCAGGCTGCTACTTCTGATAACGTACATGATGAGATATCATCTTGTTCAATATAAGCTTTCAACTTGACATGTAGGCTAATAAAAAATATAAAATTGTAGTATTTATTTTCTTTCTTGCACAACAGAAGAATCCTAAGAGGGATGGTCAAAATATCTAGTATCGTTGCCTGAAAATACAGTCAACTCTTATCTGGAGACAGATTAACTGGTTTACAGATTAGCTGTAGTAAAATAACAGCAGCATGCATTGCTTTTGTAAAAGATTTTTAAATTATTATGCATCAGCCACTGTCTATCGGTATGAGAGAATGCCTACTCTAACTACATAAAAGGCACAACTTTGTGTCCATTTTGTCTGGTGCATTGTCATTTATTGAGTATTTGCTATGCCAGGCACTATGCCTGCTATGCCAGGCAGCTAATACCAGGCACTGTATTAGGCTATTCTACCTCATCACTCAGACCTAATCTCTTGTCAACAGCTCCCTTTCGAGGAAGTGTATGAGGGAGTCGACTGCAGTTCTGAGACACAAGCTCTACAGAAGAAAAGACCCTTAGCACTAAGAAACAAATTTCAGTTGATTTGTAGGTGTAAACTTCTCCCCAACTTTGCTCTTCATCCTGTTTTTCTTCCTTTGCTTCCTTTCTCAGGGAAAGCCTGAATCTGCTTGCCTCCTTGCCCTTCCACCTCCAAGTTCATTATCAACACTCCAACAGTTCCCTAGATATTCCTTAAATGTGCATACTCCCCTCCCCCCGCCCCTTCCATCCTACCCCAAGTCCTTTTGCCACTACCCTAGCTTGCACTTCCATTGTCTCAAAGTACCTTCACTGTTTCAGAACGGACAAATATTTGCTAAATAGTTAAAGCAGCTTCCATCAGATTCTCTTTAAGACACTGAGGTAAACAAGGGGTAGGAAACACTAAAAATAGCCTGAACTCAATCACTTTTGAGCAACCACATCACACATGTCAGTATGGAGGAGTTATCTTTGATCTCTCCTTTTTCTCTTCATCTTCCCTATCTATCTTCTCCGCTTGAGTTCCTCAGTCCACTCTCCTAGATCACGTGCTACATACGTCAGTCAGTCAGCCAGCCAGTCAGTCAGTCAGTCAGTCAGTCAGAGAGCCTCTCCCAGCTATAACCCTCTACCCCAGTGCTGTCCAGTAGAATTTTCTACTGGAAATTTGATGTGATGTGATGGAAAATGTGCTATTTTTATGCTGCCAACACGTATGGACACTTATTGGCTTGAAACATAGCTAGTGTGCCTGAGGCACTTGCTAATTTTACTTAAATTTTAATTAATTTAAATGTAAATAGCCACATATGGCTAATGGTGACAGTACTAGACAGGGCACCTTAACTTTCTTCCACACTGCTATTAGCATTATGTTCTCACGAGACGTCTCTGATATCATCACTTCTACTAAAAACTAACAGGTTTCCATAAATCTTCACCATAAGGAATGGCGCTGAAGGTGCTTTCCAATATAGACCAATTTACTATTTCATTTGCCTGTTCACCATTCCTTTCCCGTCTAGGCTTCCCATCACTTGGTGTACTCACATACGCCGTGAAATGACCCTTCATGCAAACTGATGGATTTAGCTTAGAACGCCTTTTCCTCTCAGGGAACATCCACTCGCACTTCCAGACTCAGCTCAAATTCCTTCTCCAAATGCTTAACTGTCCCCTCCTAACTGTGCCAGCCTCTCTCTCTCAACTGTTGCCATAAGTTTTTGTATACAGCTCTATTAAAAAAATTAATAATAATTAATGGTGAAAAACGGGGGTTCATGTATGCCAGGTAAATAAGTACATCCATTCAATGGGATGACCAGGTCAAGCATTTGGCACAGGAATAAGCAAGCACTCTACAAATGTGTAAAGTCTTCAATACATGTATTATGAATTGCACCTCCCATGCTAGGGATCTTAACTGAATATATCAAGCTCAGGAACTGAGAGGAAAATAAAAAGATGGAATTGGGGTGGGGCAAGCTCACAGGTGTTGATACCAACTGGAGGCTTAGGTCAGGAACACTGTATAAGGCAAGTTGTAAAAGCACTGGGAGATTAACTATTTATTCAAGCCAACCCACAGCTAAAACTGAACTTGCTTCTCACCTTCCCTATCTCACTGGCAACGGCAACACTGGTTTCCCCCGCTACCCGAAAGTAGAGTGTCCCCACGAAACCTTTCATTTGGCCTTTAAGCCAAATGGCAAAAAGCAAAAAAGCAATCCCCATTTTGTAAAAGCGAAAATCCTCTTCGGATTTCAGTTTGAAAAGAGGTTACATACATGCTAATGTAGGTCTTTCAGAAAAATCAAGTGGTATAAAGCAAACTTCTGGATAGCGGGGAGGGGGGGGATCAGTCATCAAATTCCTTAATCAGGTGGTATAGATGTTAGCAGGTCAAGAACAAAAGAAGGCTTTTCTTGTGATGTGTAACAAGAAGAATTCATTGCAAGCAGATCAATAAAGCACTATTGCTATGGCCCTCTTCCTAGGAAAGAACTCTGTTATATGAAAACAGTGAATATATTTGCCGTAACGGTATTTAACATGTGGAAGAACTCAGGAGGAAAAAAAAAAAAATCTCTAAACTTACTCAATTTTCACATCCTTTAAAATTATATTTAGATACAAACATTTCAAAATCATTAGCGATACCCAAGGTATGTCTGTCTATTCCTAATAAGAGGAATTTCCCCCTTTATATAAAGCAGTCTCACTCTTTTCTCCCTTTAGTCAGCTTGCAAAAAACGAAACAAAACAAAAACACACAGAACTATTTAAATAACTAAAGTAAAAACTGAAGCGACAATCTTAAGCAATTCTCATTATGTATATACCACCATTTGCAGTCACTTGAATTGAATATTAGATTTAAATATTTTGATGTTCCATTTCATTAGGTTGGGAAAGGATAGGTTTATGACATAATTCTGTTATTAAACAAAATCCTTCAGTTGGATTTGCAGATCAGAGAAAATTAATATTTGGATTTAGCTCAGAGGTTGAGTAAATTAGCTCAGTTCACTCTGGGTTTGGGTCCATGGTTTGGTTCAAATTCTCGATAATGAACACATCAAAATAAAAATATTTAAATAATGTAATCAGGGCTGACATTTAAGAATGAGTGTCCAGGCAAATATGTGTTTAAAAAAAAAAACAACTCACTTTACAGAGAGAGCTAAGGTTAAATCCGAAGGTTTGAGCATTCCGGGAGCCAGCGTTCATGTAGTTTCCCATTAGCAACACAAGTTCCAGCAACTTGCTAAAGCTTTTGCTTTTCTTTATCTGCTCACAGGCAGTACTGACAGCCATGATGTCAGGTTTGATGCTGTTCACCTGCTCTTCAAACTGAAGCTTAAAGAGAATAGCACTGAGCCGTGGCCGGAGTCTCTTCACATTGCTCATCTGATTGAAAAGAAAATAGCAGATTTCCTTTAAAATGCATGGTATACTTTAGTACTGTACGACTGCAAGTAATCTGGGATGATTTATTGGTATGACAGTGCCGAGGAAGCAATATGTCCCTTAAAACTGATAGCAGGGAGAGAGAGAAAAGCCTTGCTTGTTTTTGTGAGCAATCAAGAGTCATCCCTCAAAGAAAAAATTAACAATTTAGATGCTCAGGGAAAAGAAAGCTTTAATTAAATGACAAAGTTAAAGTGATAAGGTACATATAATTTTTCAACAAAGACTAAATTTTAAAAAAGGTGGCAGGGTACAGAGGCAACAAATGACAAAGCATTTCTCTCATTAATTTTTGTTCAACACTGGAAAAGGTTGGGTCATGTTTAAAACATTCAGAAAGGTCTAAAGAGGGTTTGTTTTCTTCAAATAGCAACTGCTGTCCTCAGAAGCCCTGCTGACTAACAGTATGTGTTAGATGGAGGGAAAGTAAATAGGTCCCAATTTGTACTAAATTGACTTTCTAGAGAAACACAGAGAAGTAGAATGACTCCTGACACACACTAAATTAGCAGAGTGGATGTTAAGGAACATGGGTATAGCCAGAGCCAGAAGCCATGCAAAGCTATGGGTCCATCAGATGCCAAGTTAACCCTGTTTGGGACTCTGCGTTCCCTTGTTGGGAGCGTGGGGGCTGAAGATATTGAAAAGAACAAAAAGCTTAGAGAGTCAGCAAGTTCTTGCCTTAAACTTACTCCCCTGTGTTCTATCACAGGGGAGAAGAGCCATTTAACTGAAGGCTGGAGACAAAGGGCATTTAAGCTGTGTATGAATTCACTGACCAAACGTGCTAGGGATTGAGACTTTAAACACATTGATGATGCAATAACAGTAAACCTATTGAACTTCAACAGCTATTATAAATAAAAGCAGTGTGAGGCAAGGTCAGGAAGAAAACAAAAACAAAAAACAAACAACCAACAGTGACACAACACCTTACGGTTAAAATAGGGAATAGGTCTGTTAGTCACAGAGTATAAAAGAAAACGTAAAGAACAATGTCACACAAAGCTTATAGGATTTCTGTTCAGGAGACAGAAGACTATCTGCTAATAATACAATGGCTGCTGTTTAAGTTAAATAGACCAGACAAAAGCCTGGATTTATTAGATCCAAAAAGATATTAGATCCAAAAGGATACTTGCTTGGACATAACAATACAGCCCAGCATACTCATCTAACAAGAACTGAGCAGTAAGGAGTTAACTCTCAGCAGATACATCTTCAGATGGACCAAATCCTTACAGTGATTGAGAAGTTTCTTAGCAAATAATATAAATATCTAATTCACATTTAGTATTCTCTCCAGTCACCTGATGTTTTAATGTTTAAGTGGACACAGCCAAGATTCTAAGAGTTTGACTGATGTAGTTAATTGCCCTCCACACAGAACTTTTGAAAAGGTCTTAAAATTCTGAGTTCAAGGAATGTCTTCAAATTTGCCTGTCTAGGGGAAATATTTTTTTTCTTCTTACAAGAAAGTAAAAAGGGTGGGGGGCCTGGGTGGCTCAGTGGGTTGAGCGTCTGACTCTTGATTTCGGCTCAGGTCAGGATCTCGCGGTTTGTGGAATCGAGCAAGGCCTATGGCAGGCTCTGCACTGACAGTAGGGAGTCTGCTTAGGATTCCCTCTCTCCCTCTGTCAGCCCCTCTGCTGCTCATGCTCTAGCACTCACTCTCTCAAAATAAACAAACATTGAAACAAAAAAAGTAAAAAGACTATAAGCTCAAAAAAGACGTAAGAACAAAACAACTAATAACGGTTTCATAGAATACATTTAGTATAAAATTTTAGAAAGATAAAATGAAGCCCGGTTAGAATGGCAATTGTTAGCAGGCATGAATCCTTCTGTTTAGACACTACATGTGCAGCTACACTGAGTCAAACAGTGATTACTTCTCAACGTCATTTCACGTGTCTTTTTTTGTTTTTAATTTTTTTTTTTAACGTTTATTTATTTTTGAGACAGAGAGAGACAGAGCATGATTGGGGGAGGGTCAGAGAGAGGGAGACACAGAATCTGAAACAGGCTTCAGGCTCTGAGCTGTCAGCACAGAGCCCCATGTGGGGCTCGAACTCACAGACCGCGAGATCATGACCTGAGCCGAAGTCGGCTGCTTAACCGACTGAGCCACCCAGGACCCCCAAACGTGTCTTAAATGCTCCCAAATAAACTAAATTCTCTAAATTTTTATGCTTAACCATTGCAAATGGTATTCACATTATATTGGGCCAACTCTGTATTAGTGCTCTATTCCATTTAATATACCCTCTAGAATAGTAAGGTAGAGGACTCACATGAGTACACGTGGTTATGGCCATTCAAAAGGTGTATGATGCTCCCGTGGCATGTTTTCAACCTGTGCCCTTATTCATGATAGTTTGTTACTTTGCCATAAACATGAGAAGTATCCCAGGAAAATATTATTACAAAATATATTAATTTTAACCTATATTAATGTACTAATTTATGCACAAAGAGAAAAAAACTGCTTAAATGCCTCGATTATACTGTCCCCAAATATGTTAAAGCTTTCCTGCTGACAAGCTAACCATATGTAGCCAGGATAAAGTAATTAATTTTCCTAGAAAAATATAACCTAGATTTGTATGAGTAATGAGTTTACCTGGCACTAGGGACAGGTACCTTGAAAAGACAGAGTAAGTGTATGATGTAATGCAGAACAAAATGCTATGAATTCATGAAAAACCCTGACAAAGCCAGGAAACCTAAAAACACATTTAGAGCAACATCTTTTAAAATCAGATGTCCTTTCCATATTGTTCTTTCTTCCAAATTTCAAATAGGATTTAGACTAATAAAAAATAAATGTATTTTAGTGAACAAAAATCACTGAGCTGGAAAAAAACCTGAGAGATCACCTGGAACTCATTCTGGTCTTCAGTCTACTATTGAATAGCCTACTCTGATCCTGCAGGACACATGGCTGTCCCCATTATTTAAAAACAAAAGTCTTAAAGTACACTAACATTCTAAGGTCTAGCTCTTGGGATCTGTGATAAGAATAGCAGGGTTCTTTTTGTCATTAATCAAATCAGAGTCTTTCCTCATATAGGATCAAAGAGTAAAAAGTTTAAAAATCAGAAAAAATATATATTTTTTTTATTCTTGAAGAACGTCTATTTCTTCATTACTTCACATGATCTGTCAACACAGGATTTGTGTTCCATTTGCTTACTAAGGAACCTCGCACTTGTCTGCTCCGGGTGAGGCTGAATGCAGAAATGAAGAGCTATGGTGCTCCAAATAATGCTCTCAATGGTAAGAGAGTCACTAAAAAAGAGGAGGAGAAAGAAAAGAAGGTTATGAAAGTTTAACTGTGAGACAGTTAATAATGAAGGGTGCCTGGCTGGCTCAGCTGGTTCAGGGTCCAACTCTTGATTTCGGCTCAAGTCATGATTTGTGAGATTGAGCCCCGAGCCTGGCTCTGTGCTGACAGCGTGGAGTCTGCGTGGGACTCCCTCTCCCTCTCTCTCTGCCCCTCCCCTGCTCATGCTTGTGCGCACTCTTTCTCTCTCAAAATAAATAAACATTTGAAAAAAAAAAAAAGACAGTTAATAAATTAGAACTTAACTTTCACAGAGTTATCCTTTCAACTGATCGATACCTAGTCTTAGTAATATAAACTCACATCACCAAACTCTGACAATAGGGAGTTGTAATCTGAAGATCAATCTGAAGGCATAAAAAAGAAAGTGAAAATACTTTAACTGTTATTTGAAAGCAGGGGGCAGTGTTCCTGCAATGTCCCCACCCCATAATTAGAGATGTTCCATGCCAAATAAAAAAAAACCTTTAAAGCAGTGACTGGTGAAAATCAATCAAGAATATCCAGAAGTCTAAGGGTAATTTTTATGTCACACCTCTGTTTGTTGGCAACATTAAGTGCTGTCAGAGGAGAGACAAGTGAGATGAAAGAACTTGAGAAAATAATAAAGCAACAGGTACGGACTGGATGCCTAAGTCATGACTGCCACCCTTGGATCATCTGATTCTTTCCATCTGTCTCAAAGGGCAAAAAGTAGACAAAGGGCAAAAAGGAAGATGTAATCTTGCATCATCTCATTATGATTATGTTTTCACACATAATTTTAATGCCATCCATTGTTTTATGGGGAAAACAACAGAATCTGTTAGACATTTTTATACCAACTATGTCTAATACCATATCTGGTTCTCTTTAATTTCTTTAATAGATAAGAGATACTCAGGAACCAGCTTATTCGAAACTTGGCGCATTCCCCACCCCCACCCTCCACCCTTCTCGCCTGCAGACTTGCACAGGCTCGCCTGAAAAGAAATGTTAGTACATGCGCAGTATCTTTGTTATTCTTCCCTAAAGTCACTATGGAACTATTTTAACCATCCATTTACCTAACACTACAAGTAACCAACTGACTGAAAAGACACTCACTTTCATCTGAACTGACTGGCTACTCTAAACCTTTATTTCATATATTTTGTACATGTATCAGGAATAACAGAACAAAATAAGTCAGTCAGAGAAAGACAGATACCATATGTCTTCACTCATATGTGGATCTTGAGAAACTTCACAGAAGACCATGGGGGAGGGGAAGGGGAAAAAAAAGTTACTGAGTGGGAGGGAGTCAAACCATAAGAGACTCTTGGATACTGAGAACAAACTGAGGGTTGATGGGGGGTGGGAGGGAGGGGAAAGTGGGTGATGGGCATTGAGGAGGGCACCTGTAGGGATGAGCATTGGGTGTTGTGTGGAAACCAGTTTGACAATAAATTATATTTAAAAAAAAAAAAGGAATAACAGAACAATGTTTCAGGAAGGCTAAAGGACTCCTTCAAGGTCACATGGCAGGTAGGACATGGTCCTCGAGCTAACTTGCTGCCAGTCATGTGTGCGTGTCACTGAGAGCATCAAGTGTGGAAATTAATAATCGTATCTTAAAAGCCATCTAATACTCCAATTACTCCTACTATGTTTTCCTAGGAGTAAGAATGGACTTTCTCCACTGTAGTTATGTGACCACTGTGGAGACACCCGGCTGTACTGTTTCAGATTCCTTTCTTTTTCCAACTGCCTCCCGTTGTGCTGAATTTTTAGTATTTTTTCCAGATTTGTGTTTGTTGTCCCCTCACACTGCACTTTCCACTCATATTTCCTTATTAGCTAATTCTTCTGTTCTCTGTGGAAGAGGTGCAAATAAGCAAAGGGAAGGTGAAAAACAAATGCATCCTTGTCAAAGACAAGACTAGAAAATGACAAAGGGTTGAGGGAGGAAAGCAACAGCTAAGAAAATAATGTAAATCTAATAACAGAATTAAGACACTTTGAAAAAAGTTAACTTGATTTCTTAAACTGCATAAAAAAAAATACCTACCCTTTACCGTTAGCTGGCCACTATTTTCAAGATCTCCAGAATGCTCCAGAAAAAAAGAATAGTTCATTTCAAGAAATGCATCAAAAACACAGCTATTTAAGCACCTTATGCCTGGGTAGTGCTCAGAATACAAAAAATGTTTTGTGTTTTTTTTTTTTTTAATCAATGTGTTCTTATGATATTAAAGCTCCGAGGCTAAAATTATTTTTTAAAAACTACACAACAGCAAAGTACATATGGTATGTTTTTAACATTTTTTCCATAAGAGCAAAGCCAAGAATTATACAAAAAATATTAAAAGGATGAAATGTATATTCCTGCAGCTAGTCAAGAAACAGAAAATTGGTTATAGCCATCAGATATTGCTTTATCTTTGTTTACAAGTGCTTATCAGTTCTGGACCACTAAGGATTTCACAAGAGGTCCAAATGAGTTCTGTCGATACTCAGGATCTGTAAGTGGGAAAGCTAGAGAGCGAGAGACTTATTTAATTTGGCAGTCTTAGCAAATACTCTTAACACAGAAGTTTCATATCTGATGAATTAAAAAGCTGGCATAAAACCCACAACCATTCTGGTGTCTTAAATTCATTCATGTCTGCTTCCAGACAATCCCCACCCTACCATAAGAAACCCAATGTTTTTATTTCTACCATAATAGCTTAGTTTTGCCTGTTCTTGAAATTGATATTAATGAAACCTTCAGTAAACACTTTTTGTGTCTTGCTTCTTTCACTGAACAAAAGGACTTTGAAATTCATATACATGCTGTGTGATTCGATATTTGGTTCCCTTTTACTAATGAGTGATATTTTGTTGTAAAAATATACCAACATTTCTTTACTCACTTCTGTTGATGGACTCTTTGTTTTTCAGTTTGGGGCTATGTGGTGGGTTGGGTTAAACAGGGAACTGGGTAAATCATATGTCAAGTTCTTACCCCAGGTATCTGTGAATGTGACTTTATTTGGAAATAAGATCTTTGCGGATACAATTAAGGATCTCCACGCGAGATCATGCTGGGTTTAGGGTGGGCTCTAAATTAAGTGACTGATGTCATTTTAATTTTTAAAAAGGGGGGTAGGGAGAGAGAAACACACAGGAGAAGGCAATGCAAAGGAGGCGGCAGAAATTGGAGAGATCCTAGCAGCTAGATAGACAAAGTCTTGACTGTGAGCTGCTATCACAAGTGAGAAGAGAGGCATGGAACACGTTCTCCCTCAAAGCCTCCAGAAGGAGCCAACCTGCCAACACCTCGATTTAGGTATTTTGGTCTCCAGAAATGTGAGAGAATAAATTTGTGGTTTTAAGCCACTGCAGTTGTGGACATTTGTTATTGGAGGCCTGTGGAAACTAATACAGAACATTCTGAATATTCTTGTATGAATCTTCTCATTTCCATTAAGTGTCTAAAAAATAGAGTATAAACATATACTTTTCTAAGAAATTGTCAAACTGTGTTGCTAAGTGGTTTATACTACTTAATACCTGTTTTCTAGTTTTGCATGTTTAGGTCAATATTCCACCCCTCATTAATTTTTCTGTGCGGTATGACAGAGGACTCGAGATTCATTTTAGTTCCTAGGGTATCCAAGTTTTGCAGTACAGTTGGATACAAAAAAAAATCCTTTCCGCCCACTGACTAGCCTTGAAGTCTCTACTGAAAGTCAGTTGATGGTATTGTTGTGGGTTTATTTCTAAACTTTCTAGAAAAAGTTTGTGTATTTTTAAGCCAAAGTGTTACTGTCTTGCTATCACAGTCTAAAAGTCTAAAAGTCTTCCAAGTGTGTTCTTTTTCAAAACTCATTTTATGTCTTCTAGGTTCTTTGCATGCCATACAATTTTTTTGTAATTTCCTATCAATTACGCTAATAAAACCTGCTAGGATTTTGACTGGGAATGTGTATCAAATATTCGAAATCTAAGATCATTAGAGGGGAAAAAATGACATCTTAACAATACTGAGCCTTCCACTGTAGGAGCATGGAAAGTAGCTCATTTATAATTTCTTTAATTTCTCTCAGCAATATTTTGTAGTTTTTGCCATAGAAAATTAGCATGTGTTAGTGAAAATTTTTCCTAAGTATTTTAAGTTTTTGGATGGTAGAGTAAATAGTACTATTTTTATTTTGTTTTCCAAGATCTCACTGCTTACAGAGAAAAATACAGCTTATTTGCATATACTGATTATTCTGTGATCTTATTAAACTCACTGTTTACTTCAACAAAGTTTGTATGAATTCATAAGGAATTTACAACAGGTCACTCAAAAATAAAGATGGCTTACTTCCTCATTTCCAATGCACAGGACTTTAAATTCTTTTTCTTTTCTTACTATACAGGTTAAAACATGCATTGTAATGCTGAATAGAAGCATAAGAATAGATATCCTCACCTAGATTCCAATCAGAAATGACAAAGCATTGAATCTTTCACCATCAATTATGAGGGGAGTTACATGTTTTCCATAGATGTCCTCTATCAGGTTGAGGAAGTTCCTTCTATTTCTAGTTGCTAAGAGTTTTTATCATAAATTCAAATTCTAAATACTTCTCATTTTGCGATTCTTTAGGTAATGTGATTTTTCTCTCCTTTCTCTGGTACTGTGGTTTAGTACATTAATTTTTAAATTAAGCCAACATTATACCACTTGGTCTTTTTATGTACTGAAATATTTGATACATAAAAATATTTTGTTACTCTTTGCATGTATGTTCGAGTCTAATTTTTTTGTACTGAAATTCTTTTGAGTCCTGATATCCATAATTTGAGAATTTGGTTTTGTTTTCAGTGTTTCCATTCATTCAAAATAATTTTTTCTTTGACTCACAGGTAATTAAAAAACCACATTATGCAATTTTCAAACAGTGAGATGTTCCATTATTATTCTCCAATTTACTGTTAACAGAAAACACACTCAGCAAGATTTCAATCTTTTGAAAATTATAGAGATATATTTTATGTCCCCACAGGGTCTACTTTGGTGAATGTACCATGTGTATTTGAAGACAATGCATACCCTAGAGTTGTTCTGAGGAAGCCCCACAAATATTAGAACAAAACCGCTGACAGAACTTGATTTTCTATGTATTTATTGTCTTTTTTTTTTCTTTTTTAGTCTAGAGTTTTTCCTAGAATTTGCTGAAAAGGGGTCATGATAAAGTTAGGATCAGGGAGTTATCTATTTCTCCATTTAATTCAGCCAGTTTGTGCTTGATGAATTTTGATGCTGTTACTAGGAGCTTACATATTTAAGACGATTATTCCTAGTAAACTACTCCTTTTATCATTGTGTAATATCACTCTTTATTTCTTATAATACGCTCTGCCTTGAAGTATACGTTTCCTGAAATATACGTAACTTTGCTACTTTTCTTATTGTTCTGTTTTCCATTTGTCCCTTCTGCTTTTCAACTACAAAAGCAAGAAAAAGATAAAAGAGATGTAGTCAAGCAATGTTTAGTATTCCGTTTTATTTCTTCCATTGGCCTTTGAGCTCTATTTCTTTTAATTATATTTTTTTCTGGTTGCTGGAAGACTAACAAAATGCATCTTTATATATCAGCCTCCTAGAGTTACTATTAGGTCAATATTGTACGTGTATATATTTTCCTTTTTCTACATTTCACTCACATCTCACACTGCCTGAGATTCATTTCATATGTGTAATGCTATAACAGTGCAATTCCATTTGTGGTACCCCCATCATTTGTGCAATTACTAGCTTTTACTTCTATGTACATTAGAAACCCCATCCTGCCGGATTTTTTTTTTAATTATCAATTTTAAGTAATTTATGAGAAGAGGAAACAGTTTATTTACTATTTCAGGCACTCTTATTCCTTTTTGTAGATTGGAAGTTTCCATCTGGTGTCATTTCCCTCTGGCTTGAAGGATAACCTTTAGCATTTATTTCTTGTAGGGCAGGTCTGATGGCTACAAACTCAGTTCACTAAAAATGTCTTAATTTTACCCTATTTTTGGAAGGGTATCTACTAAATAGAGAATTTTGACTTTACAGGTTTTGTTTTTAAGTTTCTTTATTTTGAGGGAGGGAGGGAGGGAGACAGAGAAAGAGAGGGAGGGAAGGAGGGAGGGAGGGGCAGCGGGGAGCCTGAGGTGGGGCTGGAATTCAGGAACCCTGAGAACATGAACTGAGCTGAAATCAAGAGTCCAACACTTAACCGACTGAGCCACCCATGTGCCCCTACAGGGTTAGTTTTTCGTTATTACTTCGACACTTTACACCCTTCCGTTGACTTCTGCTTTCCATTATTTCTGCAGAGTTAGCAAAATCTCTCATTTTCCCACATGCAACATGTCTGCCCACCCCTAATGCACCAGGTTACTATCATGATTTTTCTTTATCTTTGGCTTTCAGCAGTTTGACCAGGATGTGCCAAGGTCTTTTTTTTTTTTTTTTTTTTTTTTTCCCCCTTTACATTATCCTGCTTGGGATATGCTGAGCTTCTTGAATCTTCAATTTCTACTCCTCACCCAATTTACCCAATTTGGAAGTCTTGGCCATTATTTCTTCAAATATTTTGTCAGCCACAATCTCACTCTCTTCTCCTTTGGGGACTCCAATTACAAGTGTTTTGGAATGACTGGTATTGACCCACAATACCTAAGGTTCTGTTTGTTTTTTACACTTTTTTTTTTTTTTTTTTTTTCTGGCCTACATCCTTAAGATAAAATTACCTCTGTAGAGCTGCCTTCAAACTCGCGGACTCTTCCGCATCTCCAATACACTATTAAACCTACATGCTAAATATTTCAATTCAGTGATTAAACTTTTCAGTTTGAGAATTTCCATATGGTAAATTTTTATAGTTTTCATTTCCCTGAAGAGACTTCTCCATTAAGACCATGTTGTTGTTGTTTTAATTCCTTGAAGATAATTTCCTGTAGTTCTTTGAACATATTCATAATATCCACAGTAAAGTCTTTGCCTGTGAAATCCCAAATCCGGGCCATCTTGGGTCTGGTTTGATTTTCTTTGATGATAAATCCCATTTCATTTTTCTTTACTATTTAATGTTACAATACCGCAACAACTGTTGAGTTATAATATTCCTTTGAGGAATGTTCATTCTAGTTTTAGCAGGCAAATCACTGGGTGATAACCTTAAGTTGTAAAGGCTTGAGTTTACTCACTGTTAGTGTAGCGGTGGGAAGTAAAGGATTCACCCTAGCCCCTGGAACTTGGTATCTAAACTTTCTTCCCAGAGGAGTCTGCAAGACTCGATTATAGGTTTCCTTAAGGTGAGTCCTGAGTAGGTCCTTCTTTTTTGTTTTGTTTAAAATTTCTTCTAATGTTTATTTATCTTTGAGAGAGAGAAGGTGGGGAGGGGCAGAGAGCGAGGAAGACACAGAATCCAAAGCAGGCTCTAGGCTCTGAGCTGTCGAGCCCGATACGGGGCTCGAACCCACAAACGGTGAAATCATGACCTGAGCTAAAGATGGACGATCAACTGACTGAGCCACCCAGGTGCCCCTAGAGTAGGTACTTCTTCAGGGTGTGGTACTCATTCCTCAAGTACAACCTTTCCAGTTGTTTGAATAAATACCCAAGTGAGCAAATGAGGTGCTAAGATGATTTCTCTATTTTGGCAGAGCCAGAAATCCCATGCCTCCCAGCAATGCTGGACCTCTAGGATCGCCACTCCACTCCCAACTTGTAACAAGTGCCCTGTGACAAATCTCGATCAGCCTAGGAACAGCGCAGCCTCCAGGCACAGACTCAGTGGAGATCTGCACAAGGACCAGAGAGGACCCTTTCTGTACAACCCCTCCCCCTTTAATGCCCTGCCCAGCAGAGTCCAGCTGTTTCAACTGCTACAAATTCTGATCTCTGCCTCTTCTGCTTAGAGAAAAACAGCCTCTGCTTAAACTTCAGTTCTCTGCGCTATAACTGTAAATTTTTCACCAGGCCAAAAGCTGGGCACTCATGAAGTTAGTATAGTTTCTGTTTTCTCAAGGCTTGCAATTTTTCTCTACTGGTTGTCTACGGTCTTAAAACAGACGACTTGCATATTTTGCCTAGTTTATCTCTGTTAGTAGTTTACACAGCTTTGGCTAATTTATTCCAAAGTCTTTTATGTTTTTGTTATGTTACCGTAAATGGAATTTTAAAAACTTATAATTTCAGTTTTAAGAATACCAAAAAATCTTTACCCAGATTAACCCATTGTTTGTATTTTGCCCCACTTGTTTTATCCTATTCTCTCTCTCTCTCCCTCTATCTTACACACACACACACACACACACACACACACACTTGGTTACAGTGATGTTCACCAGTTTTTCCAATGTAAAGTTGCTATATTTTTCCTTTATAATAAGCATTTTATAGGGAGACACTTTGAGACTTTGTGAATAGTATGTATATAATCCATTTTCATCAATTTTTCACCTTCATGTTAATGGGGACAGACCACTAAGGAGAGTATTATAGTATTTATTCAACCTTATTAAAAATGCACTTTGGGGGCGCCTGGGTGGCTCAGTCGGTTAAGCGTCTGACTTCAGCTCAGGTCACGATCTCACAGTCCGTGAGTTCGAGCCCCACATCAGGCTCTGGGCCGATGGCTCAGAGCCTGGAGCCTGCTTCCGATTCTGTGTCTCCCTCTCTCTCTGCCCCTCCCCCGTTCATGCTCTGTCTGTCTCAAAAATAAATAAATGTTAAAAAAAAATTTAAAAAAAAAAAAAAAAAAAAAAAAAAAAAAAAAAAAAAAATGCACTTTAAGACCCTTTCTGAAGGCCTCAAGAATGAGACGCAAAGCAGCCTAGAGTTACAATTACACCTTAAGCCACAAGTGTGACACAACTATCTAGTCTATGGTAACTTAGTTCCATGAGTCCAGTTTCCCCCTTTCCATTATGTTTCCAAAATAGTCTCAGAAGAGAATATGGAAACCTACATAATGAGAGTTGCAGAATACAGAAAATGCTTCCCAGGCACTAGATGATATTTGGATCTAAAAAAGCAACCTTAAAACAATGTTTGCAAAGTGATGAATCATAAGAGACCTTTTTGCTTATAACTACAAAATGCTTTAGGCTTTATTTCAAATGAATGATGTATGGCTAGTAATTAGTATGTGACTGTAATGATGTTTTGTTTTGTTTTTGCAAATGAAACAAATTAAGCAGATTGTGCCATAAAATTTCAATACTATATAGATGGTCTAACTAGAAAGCATCATATTTCCATACCAAAAAATAACAAAGAATCCACATTTCCTATTACGGGCTTAAATGCCCCACTTTTTAGTTGTCTACTTAGATGATTTAAAATCCCAAAGAAGTAAACACCCAAATTCCTAAAAACTTAATTTCAAGTTCAACAATTTCAGCCCCTACTTGAACATTCTAAATAATTTGCATCTATTAATAACTCAAAGTTAACCTTTAAATACTAAAATAAATTGGTCCAGTAATGAAGCATACAGAAACCACAACTAAAAACAACTTCAAGTACAGTGGGCATCTACAGTAAACAGAAACGTAAGAGTGGTGGGCACCACAAGAAATGGAGTATTATCTTTTCATGTCCTAGAAGTACGAGCTCATAGCTGATCAGTAACAGTTATTGGTTGAGTGAACAGGTTGCCTCATCTATGAAATGGTAATGCGTATTTCTGGAGTTATGTGAGAGCCAGATACAATTACTCATTTATGTGTCAGATATTTATTGAGCATTTATTATGTGCCAAACACTCTTTTTGGCCTTGGAGATTCACATTAAAAATAAGATGACAAGGGGGCGCCTGGGTGGCTTAGTCGGTTGGGCGTCCGACTTCGGCTCAGGTCACGGTCCGTGAGTTCGAGCCCCGCGTCAGGCTCTGGGCTGATGGCTCGGAGCCTGGAGCCTGCTTCCGATTCTGTGTCTCCCTCTCTCTCTGCCCCTCCCCCGTTCATGCTCTGTCTCTCTCTGTCTCAAAAATAAAAAAAATAAATAAAAAAAAAAACTTAAAAAAAAAAAAAAAGATGACAAGAACTTGGTCCAAATGGGGTGTGCTATAAGTAAGCAGGCAGAGAAAGGAAGAGAAAAATAGAAACGAATAGACAAGATCCTTTCAGATAAGGACGAGTGCTATGACTAAGTAGGGTTCAAGAGATAGAGAATGATGGGGGGCATCATCATGATGAATGCGTTCATGACAAAGTGGCATTTGGGCTGAAACAAAGGGATCTGCAAGAGTAAAGACAAATCTGAGGTGGGGATAGCAATTGAGTATGGCTGCAACACAGTAAATAAGAAAGGGAGTGGTAAACTGAGTTTCAAGAAATAGACACTAGATCATCTTACAAATTATAATCAAATTAGAAACTATTAGAACTTCCAAAAGGAAACTCTTCTTCTGGCCAAAGATGGAAAAACAGGGACTAGACTTACCACCCTGCCTGAAGCAATAGTTTTCAGACAGTAGACACCAGTGTGGGACAGTGGCACCTGAGAAAGGGGAAGCAAGGTGAGCTCTATGACTGTGCTAGCTCACTTTTTAGAAAGAGTTTCCAAACTGCAGCACAGAGAGGAGGAAGCCAGGTAGAATCATGGGGTCTCCATGAGTTGAGGAGAGGCAGGTGAGAGTCTGCTAATGCCAAGGCAGATAGAGTTCTTTGGACAGAGTACCAGAAAGAAAAGAGTAGCACAGAGAAAAAGCTCGGGAGATCTCAAGAGATTTCCCCTATGTCTTTACTCTGGTACTGATGAGCACACGCATGTAAGAAAATCACTAGAGGCTGGAGAAAGAATCAGCTAAAAGCACTGGAGGTAACTGTGCCTGATTCTCACACAGGGCTGGGAACAGTACTTGATCTCATCAGCCAGAGTGGGAAAACTTCAAAATTCATGGGATATTGAGTAGAATACTCAGCAGACTATTACTGAGTATTACTCTTGGGGGAAAATAAGCTCTAGATTGAAGCCTCCTCTGATTCCATGTAACAAAGCTTAAATATAAGCCACATAAGTATCAAACTATTTGCAAGTAATTTAACTGTCTCCCCAAAGAAAGCACAAGAGTATTTATAAGAGTACAAAAGTATCTACAGCACAACATGGTAAAAAAAAAAAAAAAAAAAAAAAAAAAAAAAAAAAATGGCACCCAAACAAAAATTATTAGCCACCCAAAGTGGTAGGAAAATATAACCACCTAGGAGAATATTTAATAAACACAGATCCAGAAATACACGAATGACAGAAACAATAACCAGAAAGAAGTTATTATAAAACTATTTCATATGTTTGACAGGGTTGTAGAAAGAGAATTTTCAGAAGAGAAAAGATATTTTTTTTTAAAAATACCCAAACTGAGTTTCTAGAGAAAAAAGTTATGATATCTGAGATGACTGAATAGGAAAAACAACAGATTAGACACCACAAAAGAAAAAAAAACTGGAATACATAGCCACAGAAATTATCTCAAATAAAAAAATTAAAAAGAAAACAAACAAAAAAACAGAGACAAATATGGAACACCTTTAAAAGGACTAATATATGTGTAATAATAAAATATATGCAAATGAAGTCCCTGAAATAGAGGAAGGAGGTACAGAAAAAGTAACTGAAAAAAAGTAATGGCTAAACTTTTACAATTCAAAAACTATAAACCCAGAGATCCACAAGCTCAATGAACTCCACGGCCTAGAAATATGAAGAAAACTACATCCAAGGTACATCATAATCAAATTGTCCAAAACTAGTGAGAAAGAGAAAAATCTTCAAAACCAGACAATAAAAAAAAAACAAAAAGACATAACAAAGGAATAAAGGTAAGAATGATGGCAGACTGCTTGCCCAAAATTATGCAAACAACGAGACAGTGAAGTAACACGTTTGGAGTACTGAAAGGAAAAACTATCAATCTGGAATTCCATATCCGTGAAAACACTTTTCAAAATGAAGGTGGTGAAGAGAATTCCCCAGACGTACAAAAAATGAAAGAATTCATTAGCACTGTAAGAAATATTACAGTTATTTCTTCAGGGAGAAGGAAGAGGATTCTCGATGGAAGTCAAGATTTACACAAACAAGTGAAGAGTGCTGGAAATGGTATATATGTGAGCAGACATAAAAGACAAATGATTATTGATAGTAAAAACAATAACCATGTGTTAGGAGTTTTAAACATGTTGAGACAAAATGTATGATAACAATAGCACAAAGCCCCCAAGTGTTGGAAAACAGGAGTACATCATTTTAAGACTTCATACTACACAGAAAATGGTATAATATCATTTGAAGTTAGTTAAAAATATATATTATAAACACTAATGCAAGCATTAATAAAGTAGTAACTAATAAGTCAACGAGAAGATAAAGTCACTAAAATATTTAATCCAAGAGAAAAAGAGTACCAAAGAATAGATGACAGGGAAAATAAATAGCAAAACAGTAGATTCAAACCCTACCATATTAGTACCCCACATTAAAGGAAAACGGTCAATACTACACTGAAAAGGTAGAAATCATTAGATTGGATTTAAAAAGTCATTATGCTGTCTGTAACAATAGTAGCTTAAAAGGAAAAGAACAAAAAAGATAGACCATGTTATCACTAATCAAAATAAAGCTGGAGTGGCTGTATTAACACAGCACAAAGTAAATATTAAAACCTTTAGAGAGTATTTTAAAACTTGGAGGTGACATAATCTCATTTAGGGTTTTCATTTTTTTCCATTTAGTTTTATGATAAGTGATCACTAGATGCTATGTGGAAAAAGACAATACATTTAAAACATGCGGCATTCCACCTTCAGCAACCTTAAAGATTTAAGGGTCAAATCTGTTCAGGGGGGGTATGATGAGGGAGCGTAAGGCAGGCTGCCACAGTGCAAACATCCTCTCCCACAGGTGGGATATTCCTCAGGCACTCCTGGAGATCATGTGATCTCTATCAGTTATATGTCTTAGTAAATTACAAGAAAAAGGCAATCTTATTAATAGCCTAATCTCTGGAAATTTATAGACTCAGTTTTCTGGAGCCCCAACATCACCCTCCCCTCCATAGTGACGGGGGGAACAAAGACAAGAAGGAAATGGTAGGTGAAACTAAATTTCTTTATGACCCGCAGTCCATTGACAAATACTTGGGGCAAATACATGGTATAACATGTCTCCAGGAACTCCCTAGTGTCTTAATGTTAATGTCTTACTAGAAAGAAAACAATCGTAGCTTGACAATATCAAGGCCTCTGTACCTTAGGAGCCCTCTTGAGCACATCAAAATCCTTCGGGAGCCCTCCCTTTTGACTTTACCTCCTCCAACTCCATAGTATATAACCACTCACTCTTCACAACCCCTGTGCAGCTTTTTCTGCCCACGGGTCCTGTCCCCATGTTTTAATAAAATCACGTTTTTTGCACCCAAAAAATAAATATAAATGACAATAAAACATGAGACATAGGGCCTGAAACACAGTAAGCAATCAACAAACAGTAAAAACAAAAATGTATGCAGTTAGTGAAGGACTAACCCAGTAACACCATCCTTAAAGGTTAATGTTTTCTCAACAGTATTGTTCTAAAATTAATACCCACACTTTATTTTAAATTTGGCTCCCCTTTACCATTCATTAACATGTATGAAACAAAAGCACTCTAAGCATGGCGATCCCTGCCTGACTTGCAGGGCTTCATTTAATAAAAGAGGGATTATGAGAAATCATCAAAATACCATAAACATGATACTTACATTTAAGAGCCACTTTGGCTAAATCCTCTACACTTTCAAGTGGTTAATTAATTACATGCTGAAGATTGATCAATGGACCAGATAAAAATTAGTTAGTCACAGAGTAAAACAGAAAGTTGGATCTGAAGATAAGATGCAAACATATGTATGTATGTGTGTGTGTACACACACACACACACACACACAGACACCACAGTCAGACCTTTGGATGTAATTCTAGCCAGCTGACCCTTTTATCTCTATCTCCAGAAGCTGATCTCACTAGCCGACTTTCAAGTTTTGGGTGGAACTATGGAGAAGGAAGGTCAGGGGTAGTGGAGGTAAGAGTGACACAGGAAAAACTCTGTTATATATTAGATTATTCAAAAGTAATGAAGAATAAGAGGGTCTTTTCCTGTAACATTTGCTAATTACCTCATATTTTAAAGTAACAACTTTCCCCAAACATTCTTAAATGACCAATTCCTTGCTTTGACTTTAATTTCTCCTATACCATTTTACAAATTCTTGCTCCTTCTCCAATGCCAGAATATTAATGGCAATATTATCATTAAGAATGATACCTTGCTGTGTTTCTTGTTATTGATTGTTTGCACTTCTTATACTCTGTTTCTACATTAGAACAAAATAAAATTCATTCAGGGGCTTCTAAAAATAAAATCAATGGCCTGGAAATTCATTATTTGGGTTTGTGCTTCAGTTCAAGTCATTGATTTGGGGGGGGGGAGGGGTGCGGTGCGTTTGAGAGCGTTCAAGCCAAATCATTGTGATACATTTTTCTGGCAACTCCTCTGCTCTTCAGCCATAAAGTATGTCTGTTACTTTGTTCAAAGATGTCAGAGGGGCCAGGTCTGTGTCTGCATTTCAGGAAAAATGGGGAACTATGTAGACACTGATGGCAGGACTCAGGCAGTGGACTTAACCAATAAAGGATAAGGCTACAGCTCAGAGCCATGGTTAGGGAAAAGTTAAGTAGAAACCTGCATTGTGGGGAGGATGAAATTGGGGAAAGGTAGTCTTCAGCTGGCAAGCAAGGTAACTACTAAAGCCAGCAGGAAGAATTATAGATAGTTCCAAAGGAGATAATAAGAATCTAGTAAGAAACAAGGGGCTAAGAACACAGCAGATAAAGCCCTCCTAAGACAAAAACTTAGAAAAGTCAGTAAGGCAAAAGAGTGCATAAAGTTACAGAATGAGAGAGAACAGACTGGTAGATGGAAAATTAAACAATAAAGGGAAGGACTGTCACGAAGCTAACTGAACTGGTTTTCTCTTAAGTACATTCAAACTATAGAATGCTTTTTAAAAAAATTCTGGGTCAGAACTTAGGCAAAGCATAAATAAAGGAAGTGTCAAGAAAACCTCTACTACAAAGCTGCTGGAACTTTAAATCCTTTCAGAATATACTAGCGTTCAACTGATCAGAATGATTTAGGTGCTTTACTGTGGCTAGTGGTTCCAAGGGCAGCTACTTTCAAAGGAAACACTGATAAAATAGGATAGACAGACTCTACTTGGCCACAGCATAAAACTTCAGTAATGCCAACAACTACCGCAGGAAGACACGTAATGTGACGTCAATGAGTAAAAAGAAAAAAAAAAACAATTGAGGGGTGTCTGGGTGGCTCAGTCAGTTAAGCCTCCAACGGCTCAGGTCATGATCTCATGGTTCACGGGTTCGAGCCCTGCATCTGGCTCTGTGCTGGCAGCTCAGAGCCTGGAGTCTGCTTCCGATTCTGTGTCTCCCTCTCTTTCTGCCTCTCCCCGCCTTGTGCTCTCTTTCTCTCAAAAATAAACATTAAAAAATTTTTGAAAAAAAAATCAATACGACATTGGGTCCAATCACAGTTTCAGCATAAAGCCACAGACTATGAGAACTCTTAAACATATTAAAATTTATACTAAATCGTAACTATTTAATGTATCATTATAAGTTAATGTACTGTAAGTGCTACAGTACACACACACAATTAGATTTTCCTAGCAGATGGGAACTTGGACAAATATAATATGTCAAATAACTTGGTAGTGATGAGGCTGGTGGTATAAAAGTTAACATGAGCTTTTCAATGAAGGGGGTGGGGAATCACTTTGCTTCCTATCCTATGCCTCAGATAAGTACAATATATGGACTTGGATAGAAAATTGCCATCCTTGGTAAAGAAAGAAAAATAACATTAATAATGGATAATAGCTGAGTTTCAGGACAGGAAACTTGACCCAATGTTAGAGGGAAGAAAACAAACACATTTATCCTTTTAAAAAGGCCACGTCTGGTATGGAAGATAAGGATGTTTAATGAAACGTACAATTCAATACAAAATGAAAATATAAGCAAAGAAACAAAAGGAAAAGACAAAACAAAACTCAGACAAGTTCCATAATGAACCAAAAAAATATAGGACCAAACACCATCACCTTCTGTTTCAGGAGCCATCATGCAAATTAAGTTAAATGAAACTATACAATGAATCTGGGTATCCCAGAAAAGTTTTCAATGGCTCTCACCCCTAATATCACAATGCCAGCTTTCTGTCAACCAGGGTACAGAAAATGAGAGAAAAGCTTCTCAGTGAAGTCACTGGTCAGGCCAGTGACATTCCAGAAACATACACACTCATCAGGCTTTCCAAGGAAGGACAGAGGATTTTCCTCACATTTGGCCCTAAGTTTGTGAAGATAAAAAATGGTATTTGGTTTCTACAAAGAAAAGCAGGGATAGGACTTGTCTGAAGCAAAAATGTAATGTAAGCTAAAGCCTAGCTTTAAAAACCTTTCCCTTGTTTGCCTTTCGCCCACCTGCTGTATGCATCTACTTCTTGCCTAACAGATCAAGAGCTTTATAACCGAGAAATAGTACAGTATGGTAGAAACAAAATATAATTCAGAAATCCTGAACGTGAATCCTTCTCTTCTGTTTATAAAGTAGGGGGGTTAAGTCACCTACTCTCTATGAATTTCAGTTCTTGCAACCCTTAAAGGGCTGCCTTGAGGGATGAGGGATATTATCAGGCAAATGTATACAAACATACTTTGCGAAATGTTTATCACTATACAAAAGTCAAAGAAAGTAGTTGTCATGTGGTTACTTGGATGTTCAATGGTTGCTCATTTGCTGGAATACTTACATCATTAACCTAAAACTCCAAAATTGCTCTCCTGGCTCCTATCATCCAAACCCTCACGTTCTAGATGTAACAAGTTTCAGATATCATATTTAAAAAATAATCAAACTAAACTATCATAGAGTCAGATTCTAATCTCTAGCTACCCCATTGCATGAGATGACTTACAAGCAGAAGTCTAACTGCTGTTTTATTATATTTCATATAGTTAAATTCAATTCTGCCTTTTTTTTTTTTTTTTTTTTTGCCCTTGAGCACACTTTTTGTAATAACTATCAAGCTGTTACTATACACAACTGGACGATTTTAATTTCAGGAGATTTCTAAGGCTAAGGTCTTCAGTTGGATAGATCCAGTCAGGTCAACTTAGCTCATATTTCTGGTTCTAACATGTGCAACTAATATCAGAAGTGAAAGTTACCCTAATCAGGTTTTCAGTAACTTGAATTGTACTCTTGAAGGTTTTTCCCATAAACAGAAAATAACTACTCTGGCACCATTTTTCAACACAAAATCCAGGAGTCATGATAATTGATCGTACCTAAAATGTTCATCAATCAGTACTTATTTTTCTACCACACCCCCACTCATCCCCTTTATGCTTCGTGCAACAGTGAATTGTGTATATTTAAAAAATATACAAAGTAAAAAGCCTAGAATATCTAAAAATTGTTCAACAGGAATTGATAAATAATTATAAGGTGGACAAAATCATTGACAAAGAGGAGGGTATGAAAAAAGAGCAGAGGACAAAATCTGAGTAAGACCATGATTTAAGTATCAAAAGAAATGGGGAGAGAGTCTGGGAAAGAGTCAGACAAGCAGCACATGGGAGCCGCAGGAGAATGACAAGCAGGTAGATAAAGCCACCGGGGTGAAAGGCTGACCGCATGTCAAGAGCATACAGATGAGACATGAAAGGACTTATGTTGGATCTGGAAATATGACGTTGTGCATACCCTGAGAGTAACTCACAAGACCTAATGGAAGGAAAAACATATACATAAAACATGCTAGAGGATCAAAGTGGGTCCTAACTGGATCTCAACACAGGAGAAGAAAAACATTTAAAATACAACTATGATGAAGATAGCAGCTAACATAATTATTGGGTACTGATTCAGTACGGACTGCACATGAACGTTCTCCTTTAAATTTTACCACCACCTAATGAGATAGGTTCTAAGATCACCCACATTTCCTAAATAAAGAAACTGAAAAACTGAAATTGAGGGGTGTTAAGAGACTTATTCAAAGTTTCATAGCTAGTACGTGATGAATTAAGTACTCAACCCCAGACCTAACAGGGCTAGAATGCAATGAAGGATATTTGAAGGAATTTGGAATTCTAGGACCAAGTTGTTTTTAACTGAGATTCATGTTTCAATACTAGGAACACGTTGCATAGCAAGCCTCGGTAAGCCCAGAGCTAGAGAGCTTTAGCATTTCAGTATTTTCAATAAGTCATAAAGTACCTTACAGAAAATGTATTCATTCTTTCATCAGATACTTGTGTGCTTATGATATGCCAAGTAGTGCATAAGGAATTCACCAAGAGATACCTGAGAGAATGATTCCTGAGATGACAGATATTCTTATAATAGGCTAATAGATAGGTTGATGGATACATCGAATATAACGAGAAGATGATGGATACTTGGGAGAAAACTAAAACAGGGATGAGGAAAAGAAGTGCTACGGGCTAGAGGGCATGTAGTTGTCAACAGGGCGCTCAGAGAAGACTTCTAGAAGTTGACATATGAACAAAGACCAAAAGGATGTGAAGGAGCAAGTCACCTGGAGGTCTAATGGAAGCAAGGTCCAAGGAGGGTAAAAGGCAAGTATAAAACCCTGAAGAATGCGACTGGCATTTCAGTATAGAGGCCGTGTGGTTAAAGCAGACTCCTCCCGGGGGCACAGCAGAAGATGGGGCTAGAACACCAAGGCAACGGCAGATTCTGTGGAGAGCTCTGTCGACCACTGCAAGGATTTGGGAGTTTTCTCTGAGGTGGGAAGCCATTATAGGGTTACCGGTAGAGTGAATACTATCTGACTTACAGCACTGGCTACTGTGTTAAAAATAGACTGGTTGAAAATAAATTAAGATAGGTATTATTTCTTAGTATCAAATCTTTCACACATTTTACATGCCTGTTATACGCAACACAAGCAAACATTGTACCTTTTGCCATCAAGCGAATAAAGGGGGAAGATGAAGACGAATCACGGTTGAAAATTCAAACTTTGTGAGAAACTTACCAGAGGGAGCAACTCAGTGAAAGAGCTTATTATTCTGATCATGCTGTGTTTTCATTAGTTCTAATAAATTAAGGAATTGCAAAGTTATTTAATATAGCTGACATTCTACTAATTTCAAGGGAAAAGGGTAACAAAAGCTCATAAGAGAATCCGTTTAGAGCTCAATTCCACTTACCCACCCACTCTACAGAGAATACAATTGGTAATGTGTGAGTGATTTTTCCCCTTAATGGCAGGATTTGCTATTACTATTTTTATGTCGATTTGAACTAAATGAACTCAATCCCTTGATTAAATGAGAGAGTTATTTTATCATGGCAAATGCGTACGTACTTCTGGCATTTTAACATCGTCTTAGTTTATGATATAGGCACTACATGTTTAATATTATGATGTATTAGGGATTATTCCATTTTCCTTCATACGAGAGCAAGGTTTGGAGGCAAAGTTTTTTCTTTCTTTCCACAGACACATATTCTCATGACCACTAGCTTCTTTCCAAAGGTCCCTGATGAATTATATTCTACAAATGCCAAATAGCCCTCTCACCCTGGCTCATGCTTAGTTTTTGAAACCAACTGCAATAGTGTCATATTATAATATCACCTGGTACAATTCCCTAGACGGGGGATTACGATTTTCCTCAGAGAGGTGATAGCTGCAAAAACAAACAAATTTTGCTGATGGTGATCCCTCTCTAGGGACAAGATTGAGAAAACACACTACAGTTTGCATATTTTGCCTCTCCCTTTGCTGCCTCCTGCGCTGCATTTCTAATTCACTCCTCAGGTGAGCTCCTCTAGAGCCACAGCTTTAAATATCACGGTGCCCAAATTTATACCTCCAACCTTGAACTGCCAGCTTACATCCCAATTGCATACCTCATGTGTCCCCTCGGATGTCCACAGACACGTTAGGTGTGTCCCTACACAGTGTGCTCCTCTCACAAGCCTTTTCCTCACCTCCGTGAATGGGCAGGGCAGGAACTTTTGAGTCAGCCGGATATCACTCTCATCCCAAATCCAGCCCATCAGAAATCCTACTTTCCCTACTTTCCAACAGAATCTGACCTCTGACAGCACCATCAAGCCTTCAAGCCAGCACCATTTCTCACCTTAATAACTAGATCATCGGATGCTCGAATAATAGTCTGAAAGCATCAGTCTAATCACTTCACCTACTTAAAACTATCTGATGGCTTTCATACGATAAAGTCCATGGGCCTCACGCCATGGCTCCACGGCCCCAGTGATGTAGCTTCATCCCCTACCACTCCTTCATACTCGCTCTGCCACAGCCACTCACCTCCGCTGTGCCAAAGTCACTTGTCCCTCAAAGCCTTGGAGTTTGTGGTTTCCTCTGTCTATAACATGCTTTGCCCAGACGGCCACACAGCTAACTTTAGTCACTTAAGCTCTGGCTAAATATTATCTCTTCAGAGAGATCTTCCCTAGCCTTGTTATCTCTCTCTCTCTCTCTCTCTCACACACACACACACACACACACCCACTTGCACCTGTGGGCCCTCACCCTAACACTTTCTGAGGAGTATTTTTTATTATTTGATACTAGGCTATGTTTTTGTTTATGTGTATATTATTACTGTCCTCAGATGAAATGTAAGGCCAACAAGGAATAAGAGACACGTTCAATGCAATGAACGCAGGGCCTAGAGCGATTTTCAGTGCATAATAGGTATTTGATAAATATGTGTCAAATAAATGAACAAATGATTGGATAATTTTTGAACCCCAGGAGACAGGGTCTTAAAATAAAAAGATCAGATGGTGGTGCAGTTACCAATATAATCTCAAGGTCTCAATTCTCCCATTAAGTATCTGGCAATCTAAGCCCCCATAGCATCAAAAGGCCAAGACCTACACTAATGAAAAAATTGCTACCTGGAGCCATTTCGTAAGAATCTAACGCGAGCTCAAATCAATATTAGAAAGGTTCTTAAATATACTCAATCCATTGGCAGTGAAGCCATGTAAAGTTCAACTGTAAGAAAACCTCTAAGTTTCTGTATACTTCAGTGTATTTGGTTAAATCGATACATCTGTTACACATTATTTTGTACTACCCGTTAAACTTGTAAAGAGAAGATGTAAATGGCCTTTGAAAGGTTTTGTCAATGTCTAAGTCCACTGTGTCATGTGCAGGAAGAACTACAAAATAAATTCTGTGAGGAAAAAGATCTTCAGAGAAAATATTATACTAGAGTGGACAAGGTAAAACTACCTTCCAGCTGACCACTGATTGTAACTACTCAAACCAACAAAATTTATGTCTAATTAAAACTTCAAATGGCATTGTGACTATTTTGGCTTACAGTGCTGAAGGTGATGGAAGAGAGAAACCAGAGTGTGAGAAAAATGATGGAAGTACTAAACGTCTGCAGGATTTTCGCTGCAAATCAATGAGAATTGAAAGCAAGCTAAATTAATAAGCCCTGAACTAGGTGAAAGAAAAACCATCTGTGCTGGCGAGCCTATATTAAGTCCTGGATCCTGGTAAGAGCATGTCAAGAAGGTTGCAAAGCAGAGTGACAAGAATAACTGAACAGCTGAATGCTTAGGATCTTAGGAGAAGCAGACCTCTAAGATTTAAATAGCTATGAATCTGGTTATAATCATTTATTACTCTAAACAAATGTCCTCCCTGGGTAGTGAAAGATTTGCAGATGAGTTTGCCAAAGTGCTGTCTAAAGCATCATGAAATTTGAGAGGACTTGGACTCCAGGACAGGCACCAAAAGCAGACGACAAAATAGAACTCTGTCTTCCAGGAGGAGAGACTGGCAAGATTTCTCTCATTGACAGACGAGATTGAAGATGAATTATCAAAGAGAAAAGGAAGAAGTAATTACCAGAAACCAAAATGAAAAAGAAATTGTATCATACTAACTTCATGTCTCTTATTAAGTTGTAAAGTGATAAGTCTGTGAAACAGGACTGACCTTGTATCAGGACATTTGCAAAGCACTTGAAATAATCAACACCTAAAAAATGAAAGACAGCCCTGGAGATGTTTCCTCTGGAAAAGCAATCGCTCAGCAGAGGTACTTTTTCAGGTTCCTTACCTATCTTGGTCACTCCTTTCCTAAAGGTGTTTCAATAAGCCGTGATTCTTTTGTAATCTTTTTTTTTTCTTTTTTTTTTTTGAGAGAGAGAGAGAATGGGGGGGTGGAGGGGGGCGACAGAGAAAGAATTCCAAGCAGGCTCCACACTGACAGGCCCATGCAAGACTCAATCTCACCAAATGTGAGATCATTACCTGAGGGGAAATCAAGAGTCGGGCACTTACTCGAATGAGCCATCCAGGTGCCCCTCAAGAAGCCATGATTCATATCGAATCACAATTTCCTCAATACCTTTTATAAAATAAAACCACTAAGTACCCTAAGAAATACTGTACAGGGTACCCTGAATATTCAATGAACTTAAAAAGAAAATGACATTCTGAGTTAAAAAAGCATCAAGGAAAATGTCCAGTGTGATATCAGAACAGTCATGTGTTGTGACAGGTGAACAAGTTAAGTGGTAGAATTACACAGGGTGGTTAAGTTCTACATTTTTAAAAAAAGAGTGAATTCAGATTTTATGCTCAAAAGTTACTTGGTTTGCTTTTAAATTAACCCATTCTCACCACAGAGAGGTCATTATCTAGAGATTCATTTTAACAAAAATTAAAATAATTATCTTAAAAATACTTCACATTTTCATTTTAAAAAGTGTTTTATGTCTCCTGAGGCAAGGCAAACAAAAGCAAAGATAAACAAATGAGACTAGCTCAAACTAAAAAGCTTTTTCAAAGCAAAGGAAACCAACAAGAAAACTAAAAGGCAAACCTACGGAGAGAACAGATTTGCAAATGACAGTATCCAAAATATATAAAGAACTTATCAAACTCAACACCCAAAAATGAATAATCAAATTAAAAAAATGGGCAGAAGTCACAAACAGACATTTTCCCAAAGAAGACATATGGATGGCCAACAGACACACGGGAAGATGCTCAACATTGCTCATCGTCAGGGAAATAAAAATCAAAACTACCTTGAGATATCACCTCACACCTGTCAGAATGGCTGAAATCAACAACACAAGAAACAACAGGTGTTGCTGAGGATCTGGGGAAGGGCAGGCCTCTTACACTGCTGGTGGGACTGCTAACTGCTGCAGCCACTGCTGCACTGCTAACTGCTGAAACCAGTATGAAGGCTCCTCAAAAAGTTAAAAACAGAACTATGATGCAGCAATTGTACTAGTAGGTATTTACACCAAAATACAAAAATACTAATCCAAAGGCATACATGGACCCTGATGTTTACAGCAACATTATCTACAATAGCCAAATTATGGAAACAGCCTAAGTATCCATCAACTGATGAATGGATAAAGAAGACGTGGTGTGTATTCCACACAATGGAGTATCGCTCAGCTATAAAAAGGAATGAAATCTTGCCATTTGAAACGACCTGGATAGAACTAGAGAGCGTTTTGCTAAGCAAAAGAAGTCAGAGAAAGACAAATTCCATATGATCTCACTCATACGTGGAATTTAAGAAACAAAACAAGCAAAGGGAAAAATAAAGAGAGCGATCTCTGTTAGAGAAATAATAAATGAAAGGATGATTATTTATTAATTAAATAAACCCAAGAAACAGGCCCTTAACTATAGAGAACAAATTGATGGTTACTAGAGGGAAGGTGGGTAGGGGGATGGGAGAAATAGGTGAAGGTGATTAAGGAGTTCATGTGTTGTGATGAGCACCAGATGTTGTATGGAAGTGTTGAATCACTATATCGTACACCTTAAGTTAACATTATACTACGTGTTAACAGGAATTTAAATAAAATTTAAATAAAAAAGTGATTTTAAAAGACATTTATTTCAGGGCAATAAAATGTTTGTATAATACCATAATGATGGACACACCCCTCCATACATTTGTCCAAACCCAGAAACTGTGCAACACCAAGAATGCACTGTAAACTACGGAATTTGGGTGATAATGTGTCAGTGCACGTTCATTAACCTGAAATGTACCACTCAGGGGCTGGGGGAGATGTTGATAATGGGGAAGGGCATAAATGTGGTAGGGGGAGTGTATATGAGTAATCTTTGTACCTCCCTCCCAATATCACTGTGAACCTAAAACTGCTCTAAAACAATAAAATATATATATAGTTTTAAATTCCTCAAACTTTGTGCATGCTTTATTGTTCTTAACCATATATTTTCCCTTCTTTCTTTTTATCTCTTCTTTATTTCACATATTCATTTAGCCAATATCATGTGGTCACCATGTGTATCATGTATCATGTGTTGCATCATGTTGTATTACGGTAACAAAAGAGGAAGGATACTGAATTTTGTAGGGTATGTATTCCAGAGAAGTCTCTCTCAAAGTAGAAAGAAAGGGAAAAGGAAGCATTATCAGCTGGCCTCAGTATGGTGCCTTCAGAGCACAGCTGTGGAGGAAAGATGAAGCCTAGGGGAAAAGGAAGACTAGAGGAGGAGAGGGTGGCAGGTGTTGCTTCATTAAAGACCTAAGCCTGGGCACATGGGAAGGAGGGAATTATAGAAAAATCTGAGAAAACATTTGGGCGTGATGGGTACGCTCATCATCTTGATTATGGTGATGGTTTCATGAGTACATTTATATGTCAAAATGAGTCAAATTCTACAAATTTCAAATATGTACATTTTATTATATGTCAATTTTTTTTTTAAAGGCCTAATGCTACTCTAAGAATTCTGGACATCCATGTAAAAGCTATGGGGAACAAATGAAGGACTTTAGGGAGGCAGTGAAGGATAGTCAGTGGCATTTCACACTCATTTTACATACTCACAAGATGTTCCCTACAATCAAGCTAAATCTGTAGTCCTATTATAAGCAAAGAACCACACTCTTATTATATACAAAGGACCAAGCTTGTCCATATACACAGAATACATTCCTATCCTTAAGTGAGTAACATGGGTCTTCCTTAACTCACTTTTAAAACTAAACTGGAGCTGCTGGGTGGCTCAGTCAGTTAAGCATCTGACTTCAGCTCATGGTCATGATCATGATCATGGTCATGGTCATGGTCATGGTCATGATCAGCTTCAGGTCATGATCTCCAGGTCTGTGAGTTCAAGCCCCACGTTGGGCTCTATGCTGACAGCTCGGAGTCTGGAGCTTGCTTCAGGTTAGGTCTTTCTCTCTCTCTCTCTCTCTCTGCCTCTCCCCCACTCGCATGCTGTTTCTCTCTCTCTCTCTCTCAAAAATAAACAAACATTAAAAAAAATTTTAAACCAAACTTCAAAAATGCAAAAAAAAAAATCCAGCAGATATCATAAGTAAAAGCAAAGAGATAAGTGAGAAGCATTAAGAAAAACTGCAAATAGGGGCATCTGGGTGGCTTAATGGGTTAAGCCTCCCCTTCAGTTCAGGTCATGATCTAGAGGTTTGTGAGTTCAAGCCCCGCTGCAGAGCTGTGCTAACAGCTCAGAGCCTAGAGCCTGGAGCCTGCTTTGGATTCTGTGTCTCCCTCTCTCTGCCCCTCCTCTGCGTGTGCTCTCTCTCTCTCTCCCTCTCTCTGTCTCAAAAACAAACATTAAAAAAACGTTTTTAAAAGAAAAACTGCAAATATTTACAAAGGAGTATCATATAGATTACATAAGGAGCTCCTACCAACTAGAAGGAAAAAAAAGATAAGAGGCAAACAAAGGATAGTAATAAGCAATTCAAAGAAGAAATAAAAGTAATATATAGTAACTGTTTCAATTTCATCTCATAACCAAGAAATATAAAGTAAAAAAAATACACAAAAACAAATGAAAAAGGATAATATTACATATTGGTGATTGTACAAGAAAAAAAACCCATACATATATTGTTCATAAAAATATACATTGACACTCCTCTTAGAAAGATAGTTTGGCAATAAATATCAAGATTAAAAATATCTTTTACCTAGCATTTGAAATTCTGGGACTCTTTTCCAAAAGTAGTATTAATAACAAAGCTAACCTTTATATAAGAGTTTATTATTACAAGATGATTTACACAAATTCACTATTTTTAAATACTCAGGACAACACAATGGAGGTAGGCACTATCACTGTCCCTCTGACTGGCAGACTAATGACCCCCCAAGTATAACCAAGTACCAATCCCCAACGCTTTTGAATAGATTATTTTACATAGCAAAGGGACTTTGCAGACTTGACTAAGAATCTTTAAATGAGATTATCCTGGATTATCCAAGTAGGCCCAATATAATCACAGGGCCCTTATAAACAGAGAGGAGAGGGTCAGTGAAGATGTGATGACAAGAGCCACAATGACAACGGACCATGAGCCAAGGAATATGAGCAGCCTCTAGAAGTTTGGAGAAAGGAAACAAATCCGCTGCCTTCACAAGGAATGGAGCCCTGATAACCCATTTTGGACTTCTGACTTCCAGAATTAAAACATAATCAACTTCTGTTGTTTGAAGCCACTAAGGTTATGGTAATTTATTATAGCAGCAATAGGAAAAATCCCATTTCATAAATGAGGACATTGAGATACAGAAAAATAAACGACTACCTAAGAACACACAGCTAATAAGGTTGGCCTAGGATTTAAACCCAGAGTCCCTATTCACAATGTCTATAAAACACTGCCTTCAAATGCATAAAGATGTAAGCAGAGTTACTCTTTCAAGAACCCTGGGGACATACAATTTAATGAATATTGACACAATATTTCTGAATAGTATATTCAAATATGTACACAAGGATGTATACAAAATTATTATTTTAAAACCCTCCAACCAACCATATTTTTTTAAGGAAATAGTTAAAAAGAAAAAGTCATAGTTAGAGACCATGAAATACCACATAAGAATCTAAAACCGGTACATGATGAAAATAAAAATCTCCAAAACATATTTTTTATAATGAAAAAGTTTCAGAATAGTTTTTTTCTAAATGTTCATATGAACACGCACACATTTGTGAGTACAAAGAAACAGGATTGGAAATCCAACAAAATGTTAAAAATAATTTTGTATTCTGTGTGGAATGCAGTGAGTTAGTGAGATACAAGGAACTTCCACATTGTATTCACTATTTTTATATGTTATTTGAATGTTTTACAACATGAATATTAGGGTATATTTTAAAACAAGGCATTTTTAATGCAGGGAAATATGCATAAACTTCCTACAACATTTTTTTTTTTTGATTAAAAAAAAATGGAGGTCTCTACTGCAAAAAGTTTAAAAGCCCTGCCCTACAGTGACACCAAATGGTGGCAGTTCAAAATACAGTACACAAACACGACATTTGTTCAATTCAACCTTCCTATGAAAGATTTGATCCCTTTGAAGAACAGGCAGCTTAACGGAATTAAATAATATGGAGACATATACTCGAAAACCTAGAATTTTTAATGAAAGAAAGTCTACTGCACTAAGTTTCAAATGCAAATTTTTAGGCATTTTTCCAAACTTCAACTAAGCCTCTGATCCCATTGAATATTCACATATCTTATTTCTCACGCAGTTAAACCATGATAATGTGAGAACAGAGATTTTACCTAATGGTTTACTGATCAAAGAAACAGCAAATATTAAAAAAAAAAAAATGTCATGCAACTAAAATCAAGTTCTACTCAATGGGAACCAACTTTTGGTAAATAGGCCATATTTTGGGAGGTGGGGGGTGAGGTGGTGTTAGGGCTAAAGAGGGAAGGAAGGAATCCAAGAAAAGAGACGGGCAATTGGTTTAATGAGTGAGAGTTTCTAGGAGATATATTTTCACTTCTTAACTTATTGACAGACAATTAAGTTGAATAAAGCATGAGGAAAGGGCACACCAAATAAAAACCACTTTCTCAGCAACAATAAGAGTTTTATCCTGAACCGTCCAGGGAAAAGAATATTTCAAATTAGGCACATCAGTCAGTACTCCATGTCCTCTGCCCAGAACCTAAACCAACAAATAGAATCAGCATGCCAACTGTCTCATTCATTTCAAGTTACACAAAGAGACACAGATATAGACTACCTCCCAGAGAACTCCTTTAAAATACCATTTGACTAGAATCTTCAGTCTCTCAGCATTAAATGACAACTTTTTCAGATTTGGGGTGGGATATTACTTTTCATATGCCAAAATCTCTCGGAAAACATAGGACATGGTAGTATACTATAATCGGCTACAAAAAACAAATCAATTCTACCATTAAACTATTAGGACCTGAATTCACAGCACCAGAGATCAATTCCAAAAGGTACCAGCCCACCAAATGCCACCACTGTTATGATCACAACTAGACTACAGTACACAGACAAGGCCAGCTCTTAAACACCTAAGAACTGTCCTGCTCAAACTGGCCAATGTCCAAGTCATAAGGATTGCAAAGAAAACTAGTTCGGGAAGATTCTGAATTATTAAAATAATAGATGAGTGACTAAACCCTTAGTAGCAGCATAAAAGGACCTGTATCTAGTATTCATTCATTAAAAAACTTTTTTTTTTTTTTTAAGGAATCGAGATAGTGTCTGCATTAAAAATTTTTGCTTCCAATTTCAAGGGAGAAATAAAGTGCATATGAAACACTATATTATAGGAAACCTGGAGGGAATACAAACATGGTTTAGTGATTGAAAGAAAGCTTCAAGGACATACAATTTCATGAATATTGACACAGTATTTCTCAATAGTCTATTTGTATACCACACACTATATAGGACATAGAGTCCTGAAAAGTTGTATCCAAGTAATACATGACAAAAGTAAAAGATATTTCTAATTTATGTGTTATATCTTATATATTCTAATTGGTCTTTAATTGACACTGGTTACCAGGCATTTTGGGTGTGTTACTTTTGTACATTCCCTTTCTACCAAAGAGAAAATAATGTAAGCAAATTCCAATCTCCTGGTGGAGCGGATTTTTGCTTATTGTTTTACCTAATTCTTGAGTGGAATTAAAGTTGATTATATAATGCAAACAACTACGGTGATTTCGTAGTGTCAAATTCCTATGTTTGTTGAAATGGAACACACCTTTCTGAGAATTCTAAAATTCACATGAATTACATTAATAAATTTATATAATTGGATAAAAGAAAAAGTGAAACTGACAAGTAATGTAACTGTAGAGTTTCAAGTGATTTTGCTAAATTGAAAACAATGTAGAAATCAACCGTTACAGAACCTGAAGATGATACAGAGCTGAAAGTAAGCCTATCTTTGGTGAAAACAAATGAAAAGGCAAGAATTGGCCCTATTGGGGGGTACAAAGGTTACCCTAACCTATGACTACCCTTGTTTTTGATATGGTGATGATTTTTAGGTGGAAATGATTACTACTTTAAATCTAAGTTTAGTCAGTAAGTAAATGCCCTTCTTTGAAATCAAAGTCATGTAGGAATCTGCAGTTCAGTTTACTTGGGAGTTAATAGCCCATCTTCACTACAAACATGTTTATTACTTATAAAATAAAACAGTATAATGAGAATCATAGAAATAAACATGATAATTATAATCGGTTTCCTGAAACTACCAAACTATCATATTACTTATGTAATCTTGATAAATTGAAAACATATCGCTATTTAAAGAACTAGCAAACAATATTGAGCTTTTAATCCAGAAAGAACTAAAATCTGCAGGCATTCCACACTATTACACAATTTTTGTCCATCATGTTTTTTGGTAATTCTGCAGTATTGTTTGGAACTTTAAGCAGGTTACTCCCCCTTTGGGCAGGGGGGAAGTATCTAAGAAGTAAAGGGAGACATATTAGGAATGGTAAAAAGCTGAAAGAAGGTAAAGTTGAAGAACATTACAATTTGACGATGCACACACACAGACACACACTACATACTATATATATATTATTGTTTTTTCCTGTCAACTTTCTCCTTTCTTCACTAAAGCAATTATGTTTTATTTTATTTAAAAAAAATTTTTTTTAACGTTTATTTATTTTTGAGACAGAGAGAGATAGAGCATGAACAGGGGAGGGGCAGAGAGAGAGGGAGACACAGAATCCAAAACAGGCTCCAAGCTGTCAGCACAGAGCCCGACGCGGGGCTTGAACTCACGAACTGTGAGATCATGACCTGAGCTGAAGTCGGACGCTTAACTGACCAAGCCACCCAGGCGCCCCAAAGCAATTATGTTTTAAAACATTAGTACCACACAAACTAGAATGTACAACAATGGGTTCAAGAACATTCACAATCAACATATAATAAAACACTGTTCAAAATGTCTCTAGCAGATGTTTTTCAATACCATTACTCTTTCAACATTAAATTCCATTTTCAGTCAGGTATGACCTGGCATGGAATGTGTAGATTCAAGGTCAAGTTTGAGTTGACATGTCCTAAAATGGAAGTGGTCTATCTCTGTCTTAAAATCAAAACTATAACCTCTGGCACTAATATCTGGAAATATAATTGCTATATTTAAATTTCTGGCCCCTACGAGAATACTGCTTGTAAATCATGGCTCTTTGATGTGAACTCCATATTTTCAAAGGCGGACATAACCTGCCTATTTTAAAATAACTGCAAGTTTGAGCTCATTCTTCTGTGAAAATCACTAAAACGTGAGAAGAGTTTTACATTTTTCCTGTGATGATATGCAATGTAGAAAGTTACTTGCTACATAGACATTTTCATTTAAGCTTATATGTGCTTCAGATTTAATGTGAATAGGAAATATTTTTATATTATAATTTTACATTATATAATTTTCTTCAAGAGTCAAAAAAGTTGGGCCAAAAAAAAAAAAAAAAAGCCCCAAAATTCTGCATAGTCTGTGGTTAAAAATGTAATGCAAATTCTCCCTTACTTACTTATACACAATGGAAGACATTGCAGGTAGAGCATCAAATATGGAGCAAAACAAAGACAAAATGATCAGGTAATAGAATATAAAGCAAACAAGGAAATACAGAAAAGAGAAAAAGAAGAAAATGGTACCCTAGAGAACTGGGTTTAAAAAAAAAAGTTGTGTTTTTTTTTTTTTTTGGTAAAGAAAATAAGTTAAAAGTTTTATAATAAAAATTGTAAGACTATATATAGGAAAAACCTCGCCTTTTTCTTCCCCTTATGTGTGCTAAGCAGAGTTTTGTGAACTCAGGGTACAGGAAGGTAGTGCGGGGAGGGCTGAAGACAATAGGTTTATGAAGAAATGGCAGCAGTTTAAGCAGTTTAAGAGCAAATGCCAACAACATGCAAAATATGGTATGCAGTCACAGTCCTTTAGTTAGCCACCCACATCTTCACAATTATATCAAACACAAATTCCATCATGTCCCTGGAGGTTGGTAATAGAACTTCAGATGAAAGGGAAAAAAAATAATCTTACATACAAAGAATCAAAACACTACAGTATCATCATGATGACTGAATGTAACCAACCTCAAAATGATTATGTAATGATAGGAGAAAAGAACAGGAGAAAGCAAGCTCGATAAAAATCTTAATTTTAAGTTGGCAACACAGCTAATATATAGCACTGGCAAGAATTTTCACCTCTGTAGACCCCCAACTTCTATAAATAAAATAGGAGGCTGGAACAAGATGATTATCAAGGTGTCTCAAAGATTTTTTTTTAAAGGTATTCCTTTTTCACCCTTATCACCAAGGAGGAGACTGTACTTCTAATTTCAGAGTCTAACATGGGAGATGAAAGGAAGTGAGTGATTACAACAAGAAACTGATGCTGTTTTTGCAATATGTTGGCTTACGATGCTCCAGCATTAACCATAAATACTCTCGTCAGTCATAGGCGTGCAGTTTTCATCTTACATTTTGACATGAAATTGACAATAACGACAACAAGAAATCAGGTTTATACTTTATAAAAACTCCTTGGACTTCATTTGTGGCTACAGTTTCAATATACATATTTGAAATCAAAATAATTTCCCATAAATATCCTTAGGTTAAAAAAAAAAAAAAAAAAAAAAAGCAAGATGGGCTTCAAAGCTTTATGGGACAGTCCTGATGTGAAAAGGCCTGACATTTTCTTTCCTGCATTGCCTGGTATAAAGATGCCCACACAGGAGAGTTAACGCCAAAAGACAGTACTTACCACAACAGCAAACTGCTCGGGTTCACATAAGTTGTTATAGTCACTCTTGAACTGAGACAGTGAACTTAACTGTTCTTGATCTGGAAGATGCTTTATTAGGTTCTAAAAATTAAAAACATAAGAAAATATTTTCACTAAATGTGCTTCTTGCACTCTAGATAAATCCATCAATAAACTATTGGAAAGAAACCACTAAAAAAGTCAGTCTTCAGTTTTATTTCTAGGTAACCTCCCTTATACTCAGCTTTACGCTACATTCTCTGCATCTTGAAAGCAGTCAATTTTCCTCTTTACTCTCTAGAGTTATATATTCAAATCAAGCACTACTGAATGTTTATTTGATTAGCTATATAACTGAGAAAGAAAAACTCCACCTATACCAAAGGAACAGCTTTCTCACCTGGGTAAATGTGATCAATTACATTTCAGATTGAGGGAATTAAATGTCAGATATTCAAGCAAAGCCAAACATATTTTAACACTTCATCCAGGGTGATAAAAGAAATTATCATATTACTACTAAAAGGCAAGAGAAAGAAATGAAATCCAGAGAACTTTAATGAAAGTGCTTGCAAGATTTAATCAACATGATTACAGTTTTAATAAAAAAATGAAAGTATCTCTAAAACGAAGACAAAGTAACTTTTCTGATGTGGAAGAAAACTTGAAAAGGTACTAAAGACATGGAATGATATACTTTGCAAATAAAAAGCTTCTGAAGAGATCCTTTAGGAATTTAAGTGCCTGTTGCCTTTGGCCTGGATCACCTCTCATCCAGAAACCACAGGCTTGCTTGGTTATTCTGGTTCCTTTGTCCACGAACAGTCTTTCCCAAGCCACACACTTAAGGTCAGGCAAACACTCCCAATGAAGACCAAATAAACAAATTTTCTTCCCTGTTATAAAATAATGATTATACAGTCTTGTGGACAAAGTCTATATAGATCTTCCGTATCAAAATGTAATTGATTTTAACAGTGTCATTAAAAATTAGTGTCCTGATATTAAAATTAAGAAAAAGAGTGGTTGGTGTTCACAATCCCAAATTTTAGCATCAGTATACTGTCTTCACGCCCAAAGTCAATACAAGTTATAATTCAGCCTATATCATGCTCTATATATTTATGGGGAAAACGCCCCCAAAGGTGTCATTAGTTAAAGACATTGTTAGAGAATGTTATTTATCAAAGTAGTTAGATCAAAGAAGTTTTGGACTCACTGTGTACCTTTGGAAAAAACTTGGTTGACTGGCCAAAAACAAACAAAAAAAGTGGCAATTTAAGATCATCCCTAACAAAAGTATTTACTATTAATACTACCAACTGAATAAAAACAATGCAAGTAGAGGATTTTTCCATATAAATAGAAATTTATCTTATTAAAATTGCCTGAAGCCAAAAGACCTGGTTATTTGTGTTTCTTTTAACCATTCTAGCTAACAGCTGGATTGAGTTATTTATAATCAGGCTTCTGAATTTCTTCAGTATCCTTGTAGATGACCATCAAATCCCCTTAAATATTATGAGTTAATATATAATCTTTTATCATGTATTTATTAATTTTTCACTTCTTTATTTTTGCTTTGTAGAGTAATGAAACTATAATGATTTCTAAGAATACAGACCCAAACTTCCTGTGTCTCTTTACCAAAGTTACCAACCTTCCATAAATCCTAAGGTCCTTTCAGACTAAACCAACTCTTCACAGTTGCCCACATACCCACAGCTTTTCCCTCACGGCTCAGAGTATTACTAGTGCCAGAATAACTGACCTTTGCTACATATTAGTCACAGAGCCCTATTGCCTTTTCTACATCCATACTGTATTCAGTCCTGAAGTACCCTCACCTACACACACACACACACACACACACGCACCCTCACCTCCACACATGCACAGCACTCCCTTAACCCATCATCTAATCTATACCAAAAAAAAAAGTCTTGATACAGCCATGTGTACCTTGTATTATAATTTTACACACACACACACACACACACACACACACACACACACACACACACATCATTTCACTTGTCAGACTAAATATCCCAGAAAGGCAAAATCGATGTTTAATTGAACCGACCACAATGCCCTGCACATGGGGGGGGGGGGGGGGGGGAGGGGTATAATAAAATAGATGCTAAATGAACTAATTAATAAAAGACAAATGAAGGCAAACGGGGAGAGAATAAGTTAGAAGGATGACATCAAAAATGACATACTACTGACATCTGGTTATATATGAATGAGTAACTAGATATGCCAAAAAAAAATCGTAACTGTGAACATAGCTTACCAAAATGATGATTATTATAAAGTAAGGTTTTCCCTGTACCCTGTGAAAAATAAGCAGTTCTTCACTTTACAATTAGGAACATATTTTTTTTATTTAAGAGGGGCACCTGGATGGCTCAGTCAGTTAAGCATCCAGCTTTTGATTTCAGCTCAGGTCATGATCTCATTTTTTGTGAGTTCGAGCCCCGTGTGGGAGGTTGGAGATCCAGCTTGGGATTCTCTCTCCCCCTATCTCTCTGCCCCTCCCCACTTGCACTCTCCCTCCCTCTCTCTCTCTCAAAATGAATAAATAAACTGAAATAAATAAAATTAACTTGAGACTTCAAATAGCACGGAATTCTTATTTTTTAATCAGCATATAAATGTCCAAACTAAATTTTTCGATTTTAAATTCCTGAGATGGGTTTTACATGTAGTAGGTGTGGCAGGCAGAACAATGACCTGAACCACACCACCCAAGATGTCCACACCTAATCCCCAAAACTTGTAAAAATATTAGGATATGTGGCAAAGGGAATTAAGGTTGTTATCAGCTGACTTTAAAATAGGGGAAATTTCCCTAGATTATCAGAACAGCAGAATGTAACCACAAAGGTCCTTAAAAGTGGAAGAGAGAGACAGAACATGGAGCGAGAGGGAGATGTGACCATGGAAAAAAGAAGAGAGTCAATATCCTTTGAAAGTTGAAGACAAGTGTCCCAAGCCAAGGAATGTGGGAAGCCATGAGGAGCCAGGAAAGATAAAGAAAGGGATTTTTTTTTTTAATCCTATAGAAAGGAAGGCAAGCCTGCCAACACCTGGACTTTAGCGCAATAAGACACATGCCAGATTTCTGTTCAACAGAAATGGAGACTAATAAATTTGTGTTATTTTAAGCTACTGAATTTATGGTGAATTGTTACAGCAGCAATAGAAAGCTAATATATTAAGAAATTATATGGAACTGGATGTTCTTTGGACATGAATTTAAAAATGCAAATTTCCCATCTCTACACACAAAATCCACATGAATATCCAAAACATTCATGTAATCAAGTTAAAAGCTACTCTGTAAAAATTCAATAAATGCATCAAAAAAAAAAAAAATACAAACATGTATGAAGCAGAAAAGTTTTCTTTAAGGAACTTGACATTTACTCCCAACAACAAGGCACATTTACAATCAACAGTTAACAAAGACAAAAACCTAGTAAAAAGAAAGTGCTTAGAGAAAAAAGGCTCAGGGAAGAGTTACTGAATCAGGTGTATATGAGTCTCAGCTACTCACAGCACAAACCCCTACTGGGATTATATCGCAACCATCTTGGGAAGACAAGATAGGAGAAGCAAAACCCAAAACTTTCCAAGATACCATTCATTGATGGATTAAATGTCCAAAATAATTTTAAACATGTGTTCACACTAACAAATAATCTCTGGTTTCTTTTTATTGCTAAAAAGCCATTTTTCTAAGTACATCCACTATAAGAATGAAAGATAGTAAACTGAAGATATTATTCTCTTCCTATATAATTTGTGGTTTGATACTCTGATTTTACAGTTTATCAAGACACGCATTATTGATGTCTTATGTGGAATTCAGCAAATAACTCTGGCACCACGCTAGCATTCCTTAAATAATACTGTGGGTAGACACCATTTAAAAAATCTGGCAGCCTCCTGAATGAATTCAGAATGCTATGCCCACAATTTCTAGTACTCGTAGGAACACAAATGACTCAAGGAAGGGTGGTTAATAAAGGTGACTCTAAATGAAGAGAAAAGTCCCTCAATCTTCTGCACTGAATCATAATGCAACTTTACAAGGTAAGAGCCTAATAAAAACATATTGTGAAAGGATTATACAAATAAACTTTAAGTCGCATATTACTAACATTAACTGTAACAAAAACAAAAACATACATGTTGAATTAAACAATTTGCCTTTCAAAAACAGTCATTTGAAATAATTGAAATGTAATCATTTTGATAGCATTATATTTAGTTGCAGTTAAGAAAAGATGCAGAGTTTTATCTCCTGGCAAAGCAGAAGTTATGCTAAAACTAATTATGCAGCAATGATTTTCCAGTTGAATGATTTGGTTTGAGAATTTTGCTTCACTTACAGATTTGTATTTAATGAGAAGCCTGCAATGAAATATTGGAATTTAAGCTCTCTGCCAGTTTGTTTACCTGAATCATAGACTCTGCCAACTGTGTTTCATCCACTTCCAATATCATCATTTTGATTTCTTCATATGGCACCCGAAAAGAGCTCAAGAAGATTGCTAAAAGGGGGAGAAAAAGGTTCATAATGAGTAAGAGAAGAAAAGAATTTGAGATGTAGTTCTATGTATAAAATCAAAAATAATTCATAAAATGAGAGACTTTAAGCATTAAATATAATGACTATGGGAGAAATTTTCATTAGCACATTTTCTACTCTAGTTTTAGAACTAGTATTTAAGCAACAGCCCTTTATTATTATGCTGGTTCCAAAGTTGATTTTTAATGCTTAGTTATTAGCCTATCACAGGAATGGTGCCAATTTTCATATGATAAAAAAAAAAAAAAAACTGAAATATATTTGGTACACTATAAAAATATTACGTTGGAATGAAAAGAACCATAAAACTCCAATATGCACATATAATTTTTGTCTAAACATGTGTATTATTAGGTTTTATAATATCCTGCAGCTCTACTAAATAGTTCAGAAAAAATATTTTAAGAAAACTGGCGAGTAGTGCATTTACACTATTGCAAGTTATAATAGCACTTTGCTCTTTAAAAACATTATAGACAATATGCCAGAAAAATAGCCTTTATATGTAACTGAAGCTTGAATATCGAATATTGGAAAACAAATTTTCCTGGGAAACCATACAAATAGATTATATTGGGTAATATATTATTACTGAAAATTCCAACATTATTTACATTTTTTTCTAATATCTCATATGTCTAATATTAAACCACAGTGATCTTCTCAAAAGCTACTGAGGTAAATAAGGATATTTTCACAGTATTAGATTTAATGCTTTTGCCGTTTCCCCCCTTGATCTACTATTAATGTGTCTCTTCTTCAGTGACAGATGTCACTCTGTGAACATACTCAGAACTTGCTACCGCTACCATTTATTTATATGCTGAACTTATGTCATCTTGTCTGTAGGTCTTTTCACAGACAGTGTTTTTTACAAGATTTAGAAAACATGATCTTCTTTTTAAAGGCTATCTTTAGGCTTCCATATACCTGAGGACACCATGTATCATTTACAGATGAACAACATGTTCAACATCAACACCAGCTTCACTGATACACTTCTGAACTCAAATAGTTATAAATAAGGGATAGGGGCGCCTGGGTGGCTGGTCGGTTGAGTGTCCGACTTCGGCTCAGGTCATGATCTCACGGTCTGTGGGTTCGAGCCCCGCGTCGGGCTCTGTGCTGACAGCTCAGAGCCTGAAGCCTGTTTCAGATTCTGTGTCTCCCTCTCTCTGTGACCCTCCCCCATTCATGCTCTGTCTCTCTCTGTCTCAAAAATAAATAAACGTTAAAAAAAAAAATTTAAAAAATAAATAAATAAATAAATAAATAAATAAATAAATAAGGGATAATAGTGCTAGAAATTATGGATGGGTATAATCCTTAGTATACCAACAAATGGAATAAAATATCTAAATGTTATTACAAAACAGATTAATGAAATTACAAAATAAAAACCCTGTAGTAGACGCTGAAAAGCAAAAAATATAGTAACTATATGATCTCAAAGAGGTCATCAGTAAATAATTAATGGGAAGAGAACAAAATCTAAATACATACATCATGTACAAAACCAGTTGCTTATGATTGCAGAATTAAATGTAAATATTAACAAAAACAAATACTAAAATAAATTTAACATGACAATTTAGCTCCTTTATGGTAAGAGAACATCTTAATCATATAAGTTGTTGGAAAATATGTGAAAAGAGTGATCTCTGACAACATAAAAGGAGAACAAGTCAAAGCACCTTAAACAATTAAAAAATAAGGAAGCTGAAGGGATAAATCTGCCTCCAAAAGCAAAGCATTTTTTTTCTTCATTTAGAATACCCTGAGGTCTAAAAAGGAAAATGAGCAAAATGTATATAACCTTATGGGCACCTGAGTGGCTCAGATTAAACATCTGAGTCTTGATCTTTGCTCAGGTCATCATCTCAAGGTTCATGAGATGTCTCTGACCCTCCCCGCTCATGCTATCTGTCTCTCTCAAAAAATATAATCTTAAAAAATATATGTAACTTTAATTAAAAGAATAAGAGAAAAAAACAAAACTAATATATGTAATAATGTGTTAAACCTTAGGAGTAAGCAAACTGAGAAGGCAAAGTGTTAAAATACACCTGAATTGCAAATTCTGTAGGATTAGTAAGATTAATCAGAATCTTTGAAATTATTAATTCCCTTTGAGAAGCAATAAATTCTACTCAAGAAACCTAGTCTATGGATACAACAAGAAGATATAGAAAAGATTATAACATTTAATACAAAGATCAAAGGATAAAATTACTCTGAGGCATAACACAGTCATGGAGAGAAAGAAAAATTATACTTTTACATATTTCAGCCACTAAGACAAAGTGGAGAGATGCCCTGGAATTATATACTTCCTCCTCCCGAAAAAGGATATTTTGGATCTCAATCAAGAAATATCCTTAGCATAGCATTAGGTATAGTGCTGTCCAATCATTATGCTGTACAACTGAAACTAATGTAACATTGTGTGTCAGCTATAACTCAAGAATAAAAAAGAAACCCTTGAAATATCTAAAAAATATACATAAGTGTGTGCATGTATTTAAATCTTAAATCCATTTCTGAGCTATCCTTAAAGGAAGGAAAACAGAAATCCTGGGAGAAAAAAATATTCAAGGAAAGATTGAAATAATGGCCAAGGGAAAAAGAAAAAGATTACTAAAAAGAAACAAGATTTGGAGGATTTTTTACTTTTTGAAAGTAAAAAATATATATACACACATACACTAATGACATCGAAAAGTCAATGTATGGATTAGATATAATATAAAGAGAAAATTGAGGACATGAAAGACCACAGGCAAAAAAGCAATCCAAAACACAAATTTAAAGAGATGGAAAAATAGTTGGTTAAGAGATACAGAAAATAAGTAAAGATACCTTAAAAATGTCTACTTGGATTTACAAAGGGAAATCACAAAAAAGAACAGAGTTGAAAGAAATCTTATCTGAAGAGAAAATGTCAGAATATTCCAGAATTATAGAGACACAAATCATCAACAACACGAAGGCCCAACAAATTCCAAATATGATATATTTTTTTTAAGCCACTCTAGAACCTTGCAAAACACGAGGCATTGGTAAGGTTAGGAAGTAGGAACATTCAGGCGCTGATGGTGGAATAAATTGGTACAAACGCTGCCCAGATATATACTTAGAGGCGGAGTCACCTAACTTTTTCTGCTGAGAGTCACATAGCCATTATTTTAGGTTTTCTAAGCTATTCAGGCTCTGTCACAACTACTCAACTGTGCTATTGGAGCACAGAAGCACCCACAGACATTATGTAAACAAATGTCCTGGCTAAGCTCTGGTAGACTGTGTCTTAACAGACAATGGGCAAGATTTAGCCTGAAGGCCATAGTTTGCCACACCTTGCCTTAGTATAGTACCACCAAAAATGAAAAACAACAGAGAAGTCAATCAAGGGTTAAATGAATAAAGTGTAACTGTCAAAGAATGTGTTAAAAATGGCAATAAAAATGAATATACTACAGCCAGATGCATTAATATGATATGATGCTGTTTATATAAAAGTCAGTCAGTTAAAAACTAAACAGCTTATTTAGGAATATGCACATGGTTGGTAAAACTATAAATAAAAGGAAGGAAATATTTAAACCAAGATTTAAGAGAATGATAACTTCTCATAGGAAGGGATATAAAATTGGAAAAGGTCATATGTAAGTCTTTAAAGTATGAGTCATGTTCTATTTCTTTAGCTGTAGGTATTTGATTTATATCATTAAATGTAACATGCATTTTCTATATTCTCTAATAATAGGTCATAACAAAAACAATTAAAATAATTTTAAATGAATAATATGGAAACAAAATGCATGGGGAAAAAGGGTGGCATACTGTGTGGTAACAAATTAAGCTTAATCAAATGAGGTCTGGCTTCTGGGAGCTACTCTCAAAAGCCCTGGGAATGTCCTGCCTGATAAGAGTTTCTATGTTTACTGGGGACACTGGGTCACACTAGACAGTCTATGCTAATAATGTGAGTTATGGTGGGGATTTTGGGTCACACAGTATTAACCTGTCCTCCCGAGGGTCTGAAAACTAAGGTCAGTCACACAGTTTTGGGTCAGGTTCACCCAAAACCAAGAACCAGTAAAAACATTGGATACCAAGGCTTAAGTGAGCCTCCCTGGTTGGCAATAATCTGTGACTATTATTACACATCATTGCTGGGAGAAGCTAGAGATGTCCATGGGTGAAATTTCGTGCTCCAAACTCTCCTAGACACCTCCCCATGTGCCTCTTTCCTTGGCTGATTTTAATCTGTACTGTTTAATCATAAATCAAAGAGTTTTCAGTCATTTCTGTGAGTCATTCCAATAAACCATCATACTTAAGATTGGTCTTGGAGACCCCCAAACTTAACTGGTGTCAGAAGTGAAGGTGGTCGTGGAGATAAAAAAAAACAAAACTACAGATAAAAACCTACTATGATCTCACTTGCACATTTATATAAGTACAATAACAGAAGTAAACATAAATAACACAACATGCATAACTAATATAGTAACAACTATATAAAAAGATAAAACTGTTAACAGAAGGGTTTACTGTGTGAATGGACATCATTTATTCCTTTACTTTCATCTATATTTGTAATTCATTCTCTGCCTTCCAGTATTAATATTCTACAGTTAAAATAACATGCACATTAAACACCTATATCTATAAAGACTGAACAATTTTTTTATAGTTTGTGAATAAGATTTCTGGCAAACATTTGCTCTAAGGGGGAAAAAAAATGACAGAAAAGTTGAAAATGGCCTAATGCATAACACCCAATTCAGAAGACAAGCATAGATCTTTAAAAAACAAATTAGAAGTTACTGAGGATAGGAGATACTCATTTAAAGCCTCCAAAAGACCCGTTAAAGTGAATATTTTTACTAACACGCATCTTATCCTTCAAAATGTGACTATATAGGTCCCACTGGAAGCTTTGAGTTCAGTGAAGAAATGTAAAGTGTGCAGATTTTGGAACCAGTCACACATGTTTTCTTCAAGGGAACTTATAAATATTTAAATCTTTACATTAATTCATAGATTCCAGGGTTCCTCCCTTTAGAGCTCTAATATTCCAAAAATCTGGTAAAGCATATGAACCTTGTAAAACTCCTGAGGCCTCTCTTGATCCTCGAGTGCCTGGAATTCTTTTACGCTCAGCGCAGGGTCTCTGCCAAAACCTTTACGAACTCAAACATAGGGAACCTAACATACTTTTGAATAAATAGGTAAATAAGAGAGTAGATTTTACATCCTTTCCTCAAAATTCTATCAAATATTTCAGTTAAGAGAAATCTAAGAGAATGTATTGCAGATTTCTAAGTGGCAAGACTCTGTCTTGTCCTATCACAAGACTCTTCCCACAATTCAGTATCTCAAAAGACTGAATTTCAAAGACAAAAAACAGCTGTGAACCAGATTATAATTATGGTCAAGATTATAGGTTGCTAAAGCTTCTTAAAGCTTAAATCATAAGACTTGCTACAATCAGAGAGGGCAAGAATAATCCAGGAATGGATTACATCATAATATGAATGGCATAAATTCTGGACTTTTCAATATTATACTTTAAAATGTGTTTAATAATTAAAAGAGTGTGTGTGTATATATATATATTTTTTTTTTCCATATATTCAGCTAAAGCAAAAAAGACAAACAATATCCTTCTCCATGAAAATGTGATTCTGTTATCTCTAAACAGGAATAGTGTATGCTATACCTATTATTTTCAAAACAGGCAACCTTATTCAAGTTACTGAACGGTTATACCCATCTGCAACATCAATGCTACTACCTATGTGATAGGGTTGTAGTTAAGATTAAAGGGCCAAATTTAGAACACAGAAAGGTAATCAATAATTATTAACCAATGCAATTAAATTTGAAATCCCATTTAGCACATGTTCTGTCATATATAAATAATACTAAAATCAATTATTCAACTTTGAGATAGATATTTAAGCTAACTTATTATGACTGACTCATCTAAAAAGAATTCTATGTAAAGGGCGCCTGGATGGCACAGTCGGTTAAGTGTCCAACTTGATTACAGCTCAGGTCACGACCTCACAGTTCCTAAGGTCAATCACCCCATCTGGCTCCACACTGTGCGGAGCCTGCTTGGGATTCTCTCGCTCCACCTCTCTCTCTGACCCTCCTCTGCTCACTCCCTCTCTTTCCCTTAAAATTAAAAAAAAAAAAAAAAAAAAATCCATTTGAATTGGTACTTCTCCAGGACCCCTAACAAGGCTGTTTAGAGTCTAGACTAGGAATTTGTAATCTGGGTCATAGACACTTTCCAAGAAAATCTATGTTTTTCACATCACAGAGAATATAATTTTGTTGTCATTATCTAAGTTAATAATGCTTTGAAGCCAGACAATGTTCCTTTAAGGGGGAAAATTCCCTGAAATGCCTGTATCATGTAACAGTCCCCCAAATCTCAGTAGTCTAATCATGCACACACATACACATACACGTAAATTATCTCTAATTCAGACGACATGTCCATTACACATCAGAAAGACAGAGACCTGATACTTGTGATCTTCTCATCAGGGTGATAGACACCATTTTGACTGCCATACTGGGTGCAGGGGAAAGGGCACGGGAGTTTCTCACACCACCAATAAATGCTCCCACACAAAAGCTATCTCATCTCCGCTTATACTATCATTGGCCCAAGCAAGTCACATGATGACATCTAACTTCAAAGGTATCAACTTGTGGCCCAGAAACAGAGAGAAATATCTTGGCCAATAGCATTAACGTCTACACACTATCCATGTGGATCTTGGCATACCTACACTGCAGAAAAGGGGTGGCCCTCTGTCAGAGTAAGCAGGAAAGAAAGGAGATCGCAAAACTTTCACAAAAGGAATGTCAACTCTGTCTTTCACACTTACTGCCTCTAACATAATTCCCTCTTTAATCAATAGCATGGATCTTTATCCTCTCACCAAAGAATTTTTGTTCCAATACTTGCTAAAAGCTCTCTTGAGGCATGTAATAATTGAAAGGAAGACTAAAAGCCATGTTAACTTTTCATGCCTCTAGATTCTCCACATTGCATCCCTCTCATAACATCAGAAAATAACATACATATCCTATTATCTCAGTTCCAAGCAAACTATCTTTGATGCATTTAAGTTGCAGTTAGAAATGAGTTAGAAGCAAAACTCTTTGCCCTCTTCTCCCATAGTAATTCAGTCAGAAAGACAATTCAATGCTAAGTATTTAGCTCCTGTAACAGTAATTAAATCTAAAATATTTCCAGTCATTACTTTTGAGGAAAGGCTTTGAACTGCTCAGATGGGATAATGGAATTCATTTTTCTCATCATCCTAATTTCCATTAATATTCCAACCTCTTTTGTGTGTGATCAAGTATCAAAAATAATAGAGATTCAGAGGTATAAAAGAAATAATCCACTACTATTTTTTAAAATATGATGTTGTCACCCAAATTCCTTGTTATTTATATGCTTAGACAAAGGATAGCCTTTTTTTTTTCAGCTATATAACATATACTTTCATTCTAAATCCTTTCCTTAGCTTTTTTCCTAAAGTACATTATATTTTGAAAAATTTAACCCATCATTTGCTTAAATGAATTATCTTTGAAGTTATTATGCAAATAATAAAATATTAAAATAACATAAAATGAAAAACAAGTCATAAAGAAATAATTTAAAGGAACCACCTCCAGGGTTTTGCTAATGTAATAGTATTGAAGTTTGATACATACAAAGGTTCTGGGCAATTTTAGAATCTAAAAATTTAAGCTCTTTAATTTTTTTCTTAATAGCTTTCTTCTCTTCCAAATCTTCCTCTTCTCTTCTCTCTGTAAAAGCAAGGATAGATCCATGTCAGTAAGGCATTCAGCAGCAAAAGGACAGTTTGTGAACTATTATCAAAGAATATAAAAAAGATACAAATCTTTTAAAGAACATGGATATAAAAATAATAGACATCCCAAGGCCTGTTTCAGATAGGCACTGGTGGTTCTTCTGTTAGAAAAACTAAGAGTAAATACGTGAAGGTCTAACAGAAAAACTAAAAATAAAACTGATTGCATTATTTTAACCAATACCATTGGGCATAACAATGAGAACACTTAGCTCATATGAACAGTATACAGGACACAATTACAGAAATAGACTTACACTTAGGGTAAGTTAAGAAGTTAGCTCAAAGAGTGCTAAGCAAACACACACAGCTATTTTATGTCTGATATACCATGCTTATTTAAAAATATAGCTCATACTAAACCAGAAGAGTAGATGGTTTATTATTTGTTTTCCAAATCTATAAAAACAGTCAAAATGTGATACTTAGCTTACATTATCTGAGTGTTTTGAAATCAATAAATGCATCTAGCCTCCCTCTCCTTAGTAAAAGAATAACAGAATAAGCATCATGCTAAACACGAATCTATGACCTGTCCTCACAGCAAGGTATAGGATAGTCAAAATTAAGATCTGTAACATCCTATCATCTTCTTTCTCCTTTGTGTTCATGGATAGCTCTTCCGGTCAAGGCCAATCATACAAAATTAGGATCTTGATAACAAAGAATAATGGAGCAGTGTTTGTTAGATATGTACAAATAAATCACTAATACTGGGGAAATAGCTTCTAAAAGAATCTTCAAACATATAAGAGGGCACATTATGTTATTTTCTATCAAAAAAGCCTATTACATGTTTTGTTACATAGTTTGAGGGATCAAATTTTATATTTTTTCTAAATATTAATTATCTCTATCATTTTATTAATAATTATCTTTTTCAACCAATTTTATATTACACTTTTATCCCACATTTGTTTTTCTGGGTTTCTCATTCTGTTCCACTGCTCTAAGTACTACTCCTGGTCAACTATCATTCTGTCTTAAGCACTGCATGATATATCTTTTTTAATTGAATGTTCAAATCATTTTTCCCTTTCTACATTTTCTTTCCTTTTCTCCTTCATTTATTTTTCTACATGAACTTTAGAGTTATTCAAAAGTTCCAAAAATAAAATTCATTTGAATTGCATTTGACTTGCAAGGCATTTATAAATAGATTCAAGGAGATTTGATATGTTGACAATTTTTCAAAATTCCTAGTCATCAACATGACATGTGTTTATAATTATTCAACTTACCACAGTGATCTTCCTAGGCAACCTATATATTCACTGTTACTATTAGGTGTCCTAAGTAAATCCAAATCATACTCTTAAGTATGGGGATGGGAAGTGGAGGGAGTGGTTAATTCTACCTTTCCCCACTATAGTTTGTAACTAGTTATGGCTGGTATATAAAAACTACTAAATTTTGCATACATGCTTATCATCAGTAACTTCACTTATACTTTCATTCAAATGAATATTAAGCACCAATTAAAAGGGGTTGTGCTAGGCAATACAGATACACTGTTAGACAAAATAGAGACATCCTGACCTCACAGAATAGGGGGGAAAAAGAGTTACAGAGAGGGAGGGAAGCAAACCATAAGAGACTCTTAAGGACCTCGAATAGACTAAGGGTTGATGGGGGGAGGGGGAAGTAGGTGATGGGAATGGAGGTGGGCCCTTTTTGGGATGAGCACTGGGTGTTGTATAGAAACCAATTTGACAATAAATTATATTTAAAAAAATAAATAGGGGCGCCTGGGTGGCGCAGTCGGTTAAGCGTCCGACTTCAGCCAGGTCACGATCTCGCGGTCCGTGAGTTCGAGCCCCGCGTCAGGCTCTGGGCTGATGGCTCGGAGCCTGGAGCCTGTTTCCGATTCTGTGTCTCCCTCTCTCTCTGCCCCTCCCCCATTCATGCTCTGTCTCTCTCTCTGTCCCAAAAATAAATAAAAAACGTTGAAAAAAAAATTAAAAAAAAAATAAATAAATAAATAAATAAAGACCAACAGCAGTAAATTCAAAGCAAATGCCAATTACAATGCATGGATATATATGTAACATTTTATTAGAAACCACAGCTAAATAAAGAAGAATCCCATAACCCATACTTATCAGGGACAGTCTTCATGTAATAAATATCTAATCAAAAGCTTGAAGGGGAAAAGGAGTTAGGTAGGAGAGAAGATTTTGGGGTGGGAGGAGGAAGGATCAGATAAGGAAAGGATAGTATTTGGAGATCTAAAGGTGCAAGAACTTGAAGGGTACAGAAAGAAGAGAGAATAATAAGAACAGAGAATATTGAGTAGAAGTAAATGACACCAGAAAGTAGCAGGGACCACATCATGCAAAACCTTTTAGGCCAGGTTAAGACGTCTGGATTTTATCCTCCAGACAATGAGGAGCCACTGAGATTTAAGTATGTGACAGATATCAAAATAACTGCATTTTAGAAAAAAACTCAGGCTATGGAAAGAGTGGAAAATTATGAGGGTAGGAGGTCAAGACAGAGGGAGTTACAGAAATCCAAAGGAGAAAAAATGGTGCCCTCACCTGAAGCAGCAGAAACTGGGATGGACAGAAGGGATGATTTCCAAAAGGAGAATCCAGCCCACATCTGTCTCCTGAATTCCAGAGTGAATACCCAGGGGTCTACTTTCAACATCTCTACTTAGATGTCTAAGGGGCACCTTGAACGTCACATGTACACACACACCCTCCACACCTTCTCATCTCAAAAAAATGGGAATGCTCTTGTTGCAACTGCTGAACTCAAAAAGCTTGAAGTCATCCTGTTTTCTGCTACTTCCCAGTTGACTCTAACTCAAAAATGTTCCTTGAGATAAGCACTCCTTACCATCTCCCCAGCTACTGCTTTTCCTATCATCCTTTCTCACCTGGTTCATAACTGCCTTCAACTCATCGCCCACCTCCTGGTTTGACTGACTGCAATCTCAATCTCTTCACCACAGGCAGCAAAAGAATCCTGCTTTCCCTTACTGCCTTATATGGAATAGCAACTCCCACCCAGTATTCCCAATCACCATTATGATACCTATTTTTCTCCTCCAAAGCACTTACTCTTGGCATACTATCAATTTACCTTTTGTCTTTCTTCCCCTCATTCCAAAAAAAAGTGTTTTAAAATGTAGCAACTTTGTTCATCATTATATCCTTAGCACCAAGAGTATGGTCTGAAACATACATAGCAGGTATTCAGTAAATATCTGTGGGATGTAGGTTTGTATGTGTGAACCTGCACACAAAAGGGAAAAAGAGAAGGGCACTCGGGGCAACCAGGCAGCTGATAATGGTGTTTGATTCATCAAGAAATGAAAAACATGTTTAAATACTCAAGTTTTAAACACGTTGTGCTTGAGAAGCTCTTGTACATCCACACAGTCATGTCCAAGAGGAGGCTGTATGTACAGATGTGGAAAAGAGAAACCTGGAATGGAGATACAGGGCACAGTCCTACCAGTCAGTCCACTCGCTGTCAGAGATTTTTCCAGTTACCACCAAGAATGACACATTTGTCACCTTAATCCTAGTAGTTAACAGAATGAGACAAAAGGTTTACAATTTTCAGATGAAGGCTAATAAAAATTATGTTAGTAGACTTCCTCTCCATAACCTGACCAAATGGCAATCCTCTACTTTTTAGAAAATGTACATTTTTTTATCTTCATCAGGAAAAAAAAAAAAAATCCAGCATTTTTGTTTTAATCAGTTCATTTCTCAACACCAATTTCCTTTGACATTCTGAAAAATTTTCTAGCCTATTTAAAGAAAAAAAGTCAAAGAAACGAATAATTTTAAGTATGTTCTGACCATCTACTAGGCATTGCCCTGAACACTCTGTTACACTCCCTTGCATAATTCTCATCAGTACTCATACTACAACTATCACCATAATCACAGTGAGAAAAAGAATGCTTAGGGCAAGTAACTTCAAGCAGCAGATCTGAAGACAGTGATCACAAGACTTCCTCTCCAATATTCCTTCCTCTAGTTTCAAAATATGTTAGGTGCCACATTAAAATAACAAAGTGGGGGAGGGGAAGATAACCAAGTAAGCTTGACCACTTCAACCTCCAAATCAGAGGCTGAAATAATTTTAACTAATTCTGCCTTTCCATAAAAATGACAAATTAGATTCTTACTGAGTTTAACGTATCAGCATTCCCATAATGCAATGAAATTATGGTTTTCTCCTCTCTTCTCTATTACTATATAGCCAAAGGACGATTGGGAAAAGATGCAACTGAAATAGTAAGCAGAATACAGACCAAAGCAGTAAAGCTTTCTGAAAAGAACAAAAGCATTAAAAAAACAACAGTAGAAATCAGATAATCACTCCATGAGCCAAATAGACTGATTTGGATAAAATCTTAACCACGAAAAAAAAAAAAGTTTTTAAGTAATGTTGAACAAATAAAATGAAGCCAGCTAACAGACTTCCTCAAATCAGTGTGATAGCAGAGAAGATGCTTATACAAAGGTCCTGATGAAGCAGGATCTAAATGTTGGCAACAATGATAAAGATGCATTCAAGAGGAATAAGAACAAAGGACAATGTCTAGTGGAAATGAAATTCATACACACGGTCCTATTTCATTTACCTCTGCTCACATCATTTCTGTGAGACACAAGCCACGACACAGTGCAGAGCCCGCAGGGGAACTTGGGCTTGGCATCTGCCACCAGGTCCTGCATCCCCAGCTCCCACCACCGAAACTCAGCGTGGCTTACATCCCTCATCTAAGACCTGGGGACACACTGGACCTCTAAGATGGGCCATCCGAAGGCAATAGGATGATAATCACCTCTCTCAGCCTCCGCAGTGACAAGGAGATAAGGGACAAGAATCAGAGTGCCTAACCACAGCTCACGAGCCAATAGGAGAACACTTTTTGGGCTCCTCCCATCCACTGGTAGAGCTCCTCTTCTAAGGCTATTCTAAAAAACACTTTCACTAAAACACTAGATTTTCTCAAGTGTAAGACAAAACTCTGAAACATAAAGTCCAACTATTAGGGCCATCTGTACTTGTGATCTAGCTTTTTTGCCATTAGAGGTCTGTGTTTAATCTTATTTCCTAGAGAGGTTGTGTAAGGCGGCATTTTTCCAACAGAAGATTAATACTGTTCAAAAATGGTTCTGATCACTAACACAGCATATGCCGCATTTTATGAGTGTTTTATGTCAGAATGGAGTCAAAGATGACAAAACTTTCTATGTTGCCAAGAGCCATGAACTGAAAAAGTGTTTTTTTAATTACATTTTTCTCTTTATTCTTTTTCTATTTTCAAAGTTTCAAAAATAGCAGCAAAATTTTATAAAGAAATTTCCTTTCAGGATCTTTGCTTTCATACTAAATTTTCCATTAAAAATCCTAATTCCATGGTACATGGTTATACAGTTTATTCCAGTTCATTTTGCATTGTGCTCCAATCAGATTGATTAAAATGGGATCTTTTTTTCAGGAATGAGATTCACATATTCTCTCATACATTGTTTTCTCACTGCAAAAAATTCTAGAATATTCAGTTATCGGTATGTAAGCAGCTAGTCTCCACTAAAGTAATACCACACAAAAGGCAACACCACAGGCTTCTCGTTCCATAATGGAGTATTCTAAGTCAATGAATGCTACTAGTAATTGTTTATTCTTTTTTTATTGGTGCTTCCTGGAATGTATCTCATGTCACTATGTTTATAAAATACTACACGTTTCAATTTTTTCCTGGTATTCATTTAGCACAAATGCTATTAAATTGTACACGTTAGATGTTCACAGTAAATTACCTTTGTTCATTAGATTACACTAGCCTTGAGAGGATAAAAGGACATGTACCAGATTAAATATGCATTCTTTGTGACACTCAGAGAAGCCAATAAAATCAAGTCAACTATAGAAAAAAAAGCACGCATATATCATGTATTTAGGAAATGACAACTGAGGCCTAGCACAGTCTGAATTCATATAGGGTAAAAGGTGGGGGCCAGAAGACATCTATAAAGTCAAGATTATTTGCATTAATTGCAATTGTTTTTCTTCTTATTTTCTAACTGCCAAGGTTCTAATGGGCTAATAAAAAGTATCAAGATTTTATAAGGTCCAGATTTTGGAAGAACAGTCCTTGAATATGAAGTTTAACTACCTCATTCTACTAATGAGGAAACCTGAGCACAGAGTTTATGAGTTACCTGCCCATGGTCACACAAAGGGCTAGGTGGTGGCCAGCTCTCGGACAATGGCACTGACCACCACACCACAGGCTAAGAGCAGCCTCCGAGGCAGGGAATCCCCGTGAGGAAAGTAGTCTACAACCCAGCACGTAAGAGAAAGATAACTCCCTAAGGTTTTCATTGACACTGGATAGAATTTTTCCTCGCTGTCCATGTTCAGTGGGAAAGAAAGTGGGAAGGTGAATGGACCTGGGGGAGCAAAGAGAAATGCTTGGTTTCCTGAGTACAATGAGCAAGATTTAACACTATGGAAAATTATACATAGTTCCTAAAGGGAAAAATTAAGGATTCACCCATCACTACTTCAAATGGTAGCTAACCGAATACGATTCAGTTACCCAGCAATATATTGTGAACAGACTGGACCTGAAAACCTCAAGTGTCAGAATTTGAAGATAATCTAATAGCTGGGAAAGGAAAATAGATTTCTAAGAGTTACCACTACTAGTATCTGTGATAGGAGAATATTATTTCAAAGAAGATTTAGGCAGCTTGAAGGCAGAAGATATGGAATATATAGAAGAAAAGTGAAAACTTGGAATGAATTATTTTTTAAGTTGGCAATACCCCCTTGGCAAAATGTCAAAGTAAATGCTTTGGTATTGAAAACCATAATAGTATAAATAGCTTTAGTCATATCTGATCTGTCAAACCCGGTTTTAGTATTTCTAGGCACATAAATAAATGACTATGTACCTAACTACACAGAAAATAAACAGAGAAACAGGCTATCTTTCTATTCAAATATTAATATATGACTGCCATAACTAATCAGAGTATTTTACTAGCAAAGAGATGTGTGCTTGGCAATTTCAGGCTAAGAAGAAGAAGAAGAAAAGCGGCTAATGCACTAACTAAAATACTGAGGAATAGATTATTTCAACTACAGCAATCATCAAAAGTGTAGCAAACAAATGCATATTTCTTTTTATTCGACATTCTATTTTAGTAACCAATGTCACAAAACAAATAGTCTTGAAGGACTTTTCTGTATAACTCAAGTCTTACACAAACAGGGAGAAGGATTTCACTATTTCACAAATCCTCAATTAGAGCTGTATCTAATTCTTTTTAATGTTTTATTTTTTTTTAACCATTACTACATGTACAGAAGAATCATTCAAGTCCTGGGATTACGGTCTATAAAAAACTTGAAACATACTTCAAAACCAAGTCAACAGAGTTGAACAAAAAATATGTTTCCTCCCTTTTTATTCCCATATGGAATAACAAACCGATCAAGACAGGTTATAAAAACCGCTGCATCTCTAAGGACCTTTTTGCAATCACAGAACTTAGCGATTTTGCTCATTTCAAAAGTATTAGCACCACAAACTAAAAAAATGATGTTCTTGAGGTCCCCTTGTGTGTAAACACTCCCTCATAACTAAGACTGAGATAACAGAAAAACAGGAGCTCAGACCAAAGAAAATATCAATATCCTCCAAATTCATATATTCAACAAAATGTTTTTTTTTTTTTAATTTTTTTTTTTCAACGTTTTTTATTTATTTTTGGGACAGAGAGAGACAGAGCATGAACGGGGGAGGGGCAGAGAGAGAGGGAGACACAGAATCGGAAACAGGCTCCAGGCTCCGAGCCATCAGCCCAGAGCCTGACGCGGGGCTCGAACTCACGGACCGCGAGATCGTGACCTGGCTGAAGTCGGACGCTTAACCGACTGCGCCACCCAGGCGCCCCAACAAAATGTTTTAATAAGCTGTACGCTGGGGAGAAAAATAACCCAGTCAGTCAGGTCTATTTGTCATGCGTATCTTGGCGCTAACTGTTATAATTTCAAACTGACATGAGCTTTGATTAGATGGACGAAAGGTGTCAGAGGGGAAACTAAAGGAATCAGGAAATGGTTAAAAATTCAGCCCCAAAAACATGGAGGCCTAGTGTCACATGATCTTTATTGGTTCATCACAATTCATAGAAACATCATAAAGGTTTTTTTTATTATGTATCCTCAAAGTCTCCCCACTGTAAGTACCCGCACCCTTGGAATTCTTCCATGTTGTGGTTTCTCAGTCATAGAATAATACACGTACTCATAAAATATAATTTTTCTACTAACTACTGTTTTTCCCAGTGCAACCTAGTCCCATATATCCTCAGCTAATGTTAGCATGTGAAAATATATCCCTGCTAAAAGAAATTACAGAGCAAAGACTCTAAAAGTTAATGCATGGCATGCTAATGCATACACAAGAGAATGTACCAAAGGGGGAAAAAACTTAATATAAAAAGAATGAGAACTTAGTGTACATTCCTAATTTAAAGGAGGATTAAATCCAAATGAGGACACAGGTAATTCAGGATATCTAGCATGCTGTAGAATGGAAAGACTTAATAAGCCAACTTATTAGTATTTGTACACACAGTGCTAAGCAACTTGGGAATAGAAAAGGTAACAATAAATTGTATTAACTAACAGATAAGAAGGAATGCCATACTACACAGTGAGCAGACCATCCCTGGTGTATCAGAGGATAAGGAAAACAAAGACAGAATTTCATCAAAATGGCCAGAGTGATTATCTACACCTTGAGAGAAGAAATGTGATCAGACATAAAAACGACCATTATTCCAACGTAATGAGAGAGAATTTCAGGCTTAAGAAGCAGAATTTTATAATGATCTTAATTAGACTCAATGACAGCATGCCTGTATTCCTCAGGATCTTATATTTTTGCAACAAATTAACCAGAATGTGGAGTGTCAATGTCTATTTCCAATTAACATTTTGTTTTAGTATTAGAAAACTAAAGTTGCTACCCCTCTCCTGTCATAAGAACCACGGACTTGCTGCCACTTATGGGCTTATTAGCATTGTCCTAGGAAAGGAGTTATACACATCATCTCCGGTCAAAAAATAATGTGTGTGTGAGTATGTGTACGTGTGTAAAAGAGGAGGAAGTAGAATACTAGTTATTTGTTCAACTCAACATTTATTATATGGTCTTTCTGATAAGTAGTTCTCCTGTCCTTCCAATTTCATGTTCCCATCACTGATAGTTCAGTTGAAAATTCAAGTCATTTCCCCAATTTCTTAGTTATTAAATCTTTAGTCCTGGGAGATCAAAGATGCTCCCAGCTACTATTCCAGATCATCCTGGCATCTAAATGGTCTACCTAATTATAACTCCATTCTTTGACTAGCCTATTTTCTAGAATCAACTAGCTTGGGCACTTTTCTATCCCACAACCACCTGAACGTAGGATATTTCTGTTTTTGTTTTAAACTGGGCGTTTGATACTTATCTAGATTATCATCCCTTCAAGCTAGATCTCATACTATGTAGATCCTACATAGTCATACAAACTTCTTGGCTCATGTTCAGACCTCTTTTCCAGGTACCACCTTTCCCACATGCAACCCAAATGTCCCACATGTACCTTTCAACCACTGGGAAGTGGTTAAGGGAGTAGCAGGTTCATGTACACTAGGATTAGGGAAATGCTTTAAAAAAAAAATGATATTTATATGGGCAAGAAAGGAATGGGGAGTTGGTGTTTAATGGGTACAGAGTGTCAGCAAGAAAGGTGAAACAGTTCTGGAGATGGACGGTGGTGATGGTTGTGCAAAAATATGAGTGTACTTAATACCATAGGCCTGTAGGCTTAAATGTGGTTTAATTGATAAAATTTTATGTTACGTAAATTAACCATGAAAAAAATAGAAACAAAAATACAAGGCTGGATTTCAAACTACTTTTTTTTTTTTTAATGGTTTATTTATTTTTGAGAGACAGAGTGCAAGGTGGGGGGGCGGGGGCAGAGAGAGAGGGAGACACAGAATCTGAAGCAGCAGGCTTCGAGCTGTCAGCACGGAGCCTGATGTGGGGCTCGAACTCATGAACCACAAGATCATGACCTGAGCCAAAGTCTGACACTTAACCAACTGAGCCACCCATGCACTCCAAACCACTTGCTTTTTTAATAATGTTAGTTTGACCTCTTTTTGATTTAGAAATGAATGTAGGGATTAGGTAATTTTTTTAATGAAAAGACATAAATCTAAGTGACCCCAAATTCTCAAACCAGATCAAACTGGGATCATTTAAAACGCATGTGGTCTTTCCCAAGAGCTGCTGAAGGACAGGGATGTGTTCATTCACCACACACTACACCTCAAACGTGGACAACTAGTTTGACTGCTTATCTGACGGCACAGACAATGCTGCTACAGAAGAACCCTTCCTCTCTTATCTCATTCGGAATTACCTCTCCAAATTGCACAAGGAGTTTACTTCTTGGGCAATTCTGTGTTTCGAGAACCTAATCACATTTCCATTTCCTTGAATGTCGCAGCTCAGCTCTTAAATTTCTGCGACTATGGCAGCCCAGGTCAACTCTTCTGTCAATAGGGATGACAAGTGAGGAAGCAAGGGTAGTCTTTTACATGAAAGGAAGATCTTAGTTCCTCTTTCCACCCTCTTCTTGCTCCTCCGCTTTAAAAGGTTCAGCATGGAGTACGGCCCTCTCATCTTTTATTTCTTTACCTACTGAAGAGTCAGCACAGGTAAGACAGCCTGACATTTTCCAAGCACTGAAACTGATCCTCTCATCTCCTTGGTCTTTGCCCCACATAGGCAGCTGGCACATAAACTATCGTGCTGAGTTCTAGCGAAGGAGACAGCCTTAGGCCTTTGGTATATTCAGACAAAAGCCATGTTAACAATAAAATGGTACTTTATCTTCCTTTGTTGTGGATCCCTGTACATATATCTGACCAAGGAAAAAGGAGGGCCTGAACCAAGACAGGATTCAGAAATCCCCTGATGTTTTACAATCCCCCAAACTCTCATAAATACTTCTAAGAATTTAAGATAAGCAACATTTCCACCTCCTTCTTAATGTTCATATTTAAAAGTTACAGGTTTTTCTTATAAAACCATCATTTTCCAGTATCTTCCAGTCTCCCTCGCAAAAACATCTTATCTTTAGCACACTAACCAAATGCGCTATGAAAAAGAAGAAAGTACTTAAGAGAACCATTCTGTGAAAGGCAATGGGAAGAAACTTTTCATTAATGGGAGTGCAGTAGGTTAAATCTTATTAGAAAATCTCACTTTAAACTCAATTACTTCACATTATGTTGAGCCACCTGACACTTGAGCAGAGAAGCATTAACACCATGGTAGAGAACAATCCTTACCGGAAACGAAATATCCCTTACTGTAAACTACCCTATCTTACTAATTAAAAACTATCTCTGGTTTAAATGCTTCATGAAAATGTCAGACAGTAAAATTTACTGTTCAAAAGACATATACCAATAAGCCAATGCAGAACTGGAAATGAAATACTAAACAGAACATTTTTGACATCTAGAAACACGCATTAATTGGGGACTCTGGTGCATGTCAAAATTCCTAATCTTTAAAATGTTTTCATAAATCATAACAATATTATTATGTTACTTATTTTCTACCCAAAAAACATGGAATCCATATTTCAAATGATTACTTGAAATTCTCAAAACTTCAAATCCTTTCTCCCCCATTAAAATGAATAGTAAAATATCACCTAATAAAAATTTTATTTTACTGTAAGAAAACTAAAGCAGAGAGTAGCTAAGAGTCTGTCAAATGGACATCAGGACTCTAGACTTCCATGTTTGTGCTTTTTACACTCCAGAAACTTGATGATCCTGGTCATTCAGAGCCTATCCGGCTTATCAGTAGAAACTACAAATGTGACGAGATGAGAACTGAATGGAATTAAAGGCAGAATGACTAAGATTCATTCCACCCTGCAGAGAAAGTACAGCCTAGTAACAATTGGAGATGCTGATGATTAATTTTTTTTTTTTTTTTTTTTTCCCTATCTGGAGATTTTTCCCATAGCCTTGCCATTTCAGGATCAATGGCATTTGCTTCCTCTAGCAGAAAGATAACACTCGGAGTAAGAGGTCATTCCTCAACACTGAGTGTAAAATGAAGTTTCTGTTAATATCTACACTGAGACAATAGTCTTGAAAGCTATGTGGTTCAATTTGAGAGCTGGGTACTTACAGGGAGAATGTGTTGAAATGAGCCCACAACATTTTTCTTTAACTATGTAAAACAGGACAGGATTCCACTGTGCAAAGGGAAGATGCAGAATAGAAGGTAAGGACGGACACAAGGAAGACAAAAAGAAGGTCTTGGACCAAAAGAAAACTTGCAGAAGATCAGAGGAGGTAAGATCAGAATTTAGACCCAACCACACAGGGTGTGCTCCCTTCTTCCTCCCACAGATAGAAAAGGGCTGTGGGAGAAGGGTCTGAGATAAAAGAAGACAGAAGAGGGTTTGGAAACCTAAGAAGAGAGGGTATTTGCGCCCAGCTTCCTGTCTGGGCTGCCAAAGGAAGAATGGCCTTCAACCAATGTGCAGCTAGTTCTGGAAAGCAAGAGTGATGCACAACATGTTTAGGCAGCAAGCGCGCCTACCTACAAGACTATCTTGCTCTGTGAAGAGGTCAACAGGAGACATGCCACTGCTGAAGAGTCGGTGTACGTGTCATTTTCAGAAGTAAATGCTACATTACACTAGACTTTGCAAATAATAGAGAAATTCACATTGGATATAAATTTCCCTGCAATTCCAGTAGGAAAAAATATACTAGCGGCAAGTATTACATTCCAAATTCTAAGAAGTCAGTGAGGACTGCAAACACTTTTCTCACTACAAACACATACAAATGCCCAAAAAGGAACATATTAAAACATGCATTTCTATGAAGTTATATCATACTTGACATCCAACGATTTAAAATTTAAACTCTTATCCCCATACTTAGTCCTCTTTACTTGGTTACTTGTATACTCACAATGCTTTCTCACCTTTTCGCAGGCTGCTCCTTCTAAGCCTGAGGAAGATGTATGCAATTTGCACTACATCAATTACTTCTACCCTCAAACTTGAGCAAACATTCTTCAGGACAACCATTACACAGATTCCTTTCATTACAAATGGGTGTCCCTTTTGATCACCGGCACCATTTGGAATAATTAACTATCGAATACTCTGCTTTCTGAAAGCAGTTTGCTGAATTAATGGAAGCCTGTGTATGTAATATACTTGACGAAAATTTCTTTCACTTTGGAAAGCTAAGGTCATTTCTAAGCAGTGACTGTTTAAAAATCAAATAAATGACTCACATATCTTGTTACAATTTTTGAGATTCATTTACATTGGCTAAAGCAAAGTCTCCTTTTTACTTCCCAGTTAAACGTGTAAAATATGTATTTAAAAACAACAACAACAAAAACTTAGCACACTAGACCTGCAAATTGTCCTATGATTCTGGAAATGTTTTCTAGGAAAAATAAATTGCTAAAAATCACTGTACAACAATTCAAATAATAAACCAAAGTTTCCTTTACCTTACTACATGTTATTGTAAATATTCCTCCAAAGAAAACTACTGGTAACAACAGTTACTGGTAACAAAAGCTACTATTGGTAGCCTTCTAAAAGGCTTCACATAAAATATAAATATACATATATAACTGTTTATGTAAACACCAACACCTAAAATCCACTCTCATTTTATAGATATGTAACTGAGGCCTGGAAAACTGCCCTTCCCAAAGCCAAAGAACTACTACCTAAGTGACAGATTCAAGACTAAAACCAGACTCTGGATTCTCATCTATTCTATTCTCACTGTACCAAACGCCACTTTTGGAAGGACACCCAGAGCAATGAAAATGCTAGTCCAGCAATGAGACCACTAGAATTGCAATAGTTGTCAATACCAGAGTGTCCCCAAGGACTCCTTGGTCACTACGAAGACAATTTTAAGCTGTTTCATTCATTCATTCACTCATTTCATTCATTCACTTGCTCATAAGGCAGTGAGATTTCCAAGGAAAGGCAGAGAAAAGTAAAACATAATGCTGGACCTTCAAGAACGTCCATTAAAATTAGAGCAATAATATGTGCAAAGATGAAAAATAGACAATAACATCATCATTTATAGAAAGTGAAACACTTTTTTAAGTGAAACATTTTAAAGGAGTCAGACATCTTTTGAAAGAAAACCCATCAGAAGAAAAAGTAGCAGATTTTTGAATGACTAAAAGAAACGAGTCCAATCGAGGGAAAAGATACATGGAAACTCAAAGAGGAAAAAAAAAAAAAAATCCAGCTAGACTTATCAGGAAAATCTTCATGGAATAAGTGGTTTTAGGTGTGGGCCTTGAAAGATGAATAGGAGGCGGGATTAGAATGCTTCTCTTTCCCCTCTCTGAAGAGTCACTTTCTATACGTAAATACATTAATTTACATACATATACACAAAGAAGTAAAACACTGTTTTGAATAAGTTTTCTGAGAATGTACAAAAAATCTTGGTAACAACCTACAAATCCAAAACGGAAGAGCTTCTGGCTTTTCCAGTCTCATTCGGCACAAGGCATTTGAAGAACAAGGAGGGTTTATTTCAAGACTGCCGTTACACACGAACTCATAGTGCATTTCTGAGATACAAGGCAAACAGATCCTCACAGGGAAGCAGAATTGCAATTATGGAATTTAAAGAGGGGAGTTGAGACATTTGATTTCTACTGTCATCCATGCCTTGTATGCAATGGGATTTTGAAAGTTTATTTAAATACGTATTTGGGGCGCCTGGCTGGCTCAGTCAGTAAAGCATGCAACTCTTGATCTCAGGGTGGTGAGCTCAAGTGCCACATTGGGCGTGGGGCCTATTTTAAATGAGTGAATAAATAAATAAATAAAATACATCTTTATTATTTGTCAATGCATAGTTAAGTCAAAGCCACTGCATTTAACACTAACTTGCTTCTAACAACTTTTTTGTGTGTTAGAAAAAAAAAGGGGGGGGGGCAGGCTGTAGTCCTCTACACCTCCTTTTAGAAAAGAGAGAGGCAAAGCATCTAGAAAGAACTTGTCCTTAGCATCAGTCATTCTAGGATCATAGCAGGCCACTTCCTGGCCTTGTAACACCACCCACCCCACATCTGGCAGGCCAGCAAGGCCTTCTACAGTCTTAGCCCACGGCCAGCAGACAGTACAAGAGTGTGCCAAATCTTCCACTGATGCGACCATTCCTTCTGTAGGATTAGCCTTCTCCTTTCCTTCCTGCTTTCCAAAACAATATTCACCCTTCAAAAACACTCAAATGTTTGCTGGAAGCTTTTCCAAACAATGCAGGCCTCAAACCCCATCTCCTGTCATTCTGGCCTCACATGATACGCTCCAGCTTCTGAAGGATTCTAGATTCTTCCCAAACTAAGGGATTTTGAACATACTGTTTCCCACACCTGTAGAACTTGTGCCTTAATTCTTCTGGCAAATTCCTAATTCTCCTTCAGGTCTCCAATTAAATGTGATATGGACCTCAGAGGCCTTCTGTGACCTCCCTCTTCAGTCTAGCACTTATCACCATAACTTGTTCATCACTTACACGGGACATACAGAAACTGTGGTTGTTTTTCTTTGTCTACTTATTTATTTTCTATCATCTCTATTTGAAAATGCACTACCAGAAGGCAAGAATTTTATTTGTCTTGCTCAGCAGTGCATCCCAGGGGCTAGGATAGGACCTCTCATAGGAGGGGCATCCGGTATTTGTTGTTTGGCTGACTGGCTGGTTGACTGGGCTGCGTGATTTGCCATGACTGATTCAATAACCAAAACCAGAGCCTTTGCTGGCTGATTGATGGCAGATAACCGCAATCGTAGCGTATTACGAAATAGCTAGCCTTGAGGGAGTATGATTTGTATATCCAATTTCACTTGCTGACAGAAAAAAAAAAAAAGCCACAGGAGCACTAAGTCTTAAGCACTTAATACAATAGGGATTACGCAGCTCCAAGGAGAAACAGTCTGCAAGCACAAAGCTGCTGGACTGGGAGATAAGAAGGCCCTCTTCTGCGGAGGAATATCAATCTACAGAACAGATGTGGGAGCCAGTGCCAAGAGGCACAGGTAGATACCCATGTCTTATTTCCTTCAGAATTCAGAGTTAATGCATCAGTATTTTGTGTAATTATTATGCATTAGGGTTACCAGGAAAAAATCCTATAAATTCAATTTTACAAAGCAAGCCTCACATATTAAAAATATGCTTATATAAAAAATAGAGAACACTCTAGCTTATGATTAAAATCTCCTAAATAGGCATTGAATTACAGGGTGCCATCTCCATAGGACACATATAGAAAATATCTGAGTGGTAAATAACTCAAACACGACCAATGATGCTTCTACTGGCAACGGTTTTAGGTCGTTGTTTAGCCATCGCATTTTTCATCTATTAAATGATAAATGATCACTACAGATCATACTGACTTTACAATTCTGTGTTTACCTAATGAACATTCCCACTTTTTCTATTTCCATTATAAGACGCAAAGCACTATGATCCCTCTGTATTGTCCTCTCAGCTAAAATAGGTTAAAAACAAACATGTGTATAACATTTTATACTTCACAAAGCAGAAGTGCCAGTTGGAACATAAAACCCTGGATTATTAATAATGGGTAAAATGATATAATGATAAGGAAAAAAAGCCTCATCAAGACTGCTTAACATTGTTCCTTGCATTGTCATCCCCCCCTTTTATTTTTTTTAATTTGAGATACAGCGAGCGAGCACATGAGCAGGGGAGAGGGACAGAGGAAGAAAGATAATCTTAAACAGGCTCTGCACTCAATACGGAGCCTGACATGGGGCTCAATCCCACCACCCTGAGATCATGACATGAGCCAAAACCAAGAGTCAGGTTTTCAACTGAGTGACCCACCAAGGCATCGCCTTGCATTGTCATTTATTAACAACAACAACAACAAAAATGCATTTGAAGTTCATGTTCAATATATACCATGGGAAATGCAATGTTCACAAAAATCAACTCCAAAAATTCCTAATGAATGCAGATGCAGCTGATTTTAATTAGCATACAAACAACAAATGCTGAAAAAGCACTTGGGTCATCATTTAAAAATACATGCAAACAAGACACCAAGACAAAGAACATGTTGCTGATGAGAACTGGACCAGGCTTGTCAGCTTGAATAGCTATTGTGTATAATATTTTAATTCGATCATACTTAAAATTGCAAAGCTATTATTCTAAAAACATAAGTACATAATAGACATGTGTTTCCTTTCAAACTATACCACCATCAACAGGCACAACTTTAAAATAATGTGTAACACAAAATGAGAGAATTTGAAAATCTGGTACAACAGAAAGAAAAAGAAAATTGTAAAATAAAACTGATGGTGAAGTACAGAGCTGCACCAGAGGTCAACAACACTGCGTCTATTATTCAGCGGAAACACAGAATTTGCCTTTAGATACCATGTTAATGTTAAATCAAGAACTGTCAATCAACACCATTTGTTTGTAATCCCTCATCAGAACCCATTGCCTGATCCGAACATTCACCGGGAAGAAAGCAGAGAGCATATCTGCAACCACTTAACCTTCATCAGCCAACATTCATGCATGCTCATTAACATTTTTTTATCCCACTTTCGAGCATGACACAGCTCATACCGGAATAATAACTCGCTGATAATTGTTCAAGACAACAGCTGGACAGGCAGAGTGCAGAGGTGAACACTCTCATAGATTATGGGGTACAGTAATGCATTACAATTAGTATAAAGAGTCATATGCTCGTCTTCAATAGTTTTCAAAAAAAAAAGCTAAGAAAATGTCATTAGCAAAACCAGCAATCCCCTCTAACTTTAACTCTGCATGGCTCACTGCCCGACTCTCTTAACACTTCACTAATTTGATATAAAGCAATGACAACCATTGACCCCAGTGACTGTACCATTTCATGAATGGAAGCAGTAATTTTGATGTAATATAGTCAGATATAATCTAAACTTATGATCTAATTTGAAGACCACCAGGAGGGAAGGGAACATTTTACATCTTTCTAACAACTGTTTTGTATTAAATCTCATTAGGTCATTATTATTCAAAAAAGTGGCAATGAATACTCGGTCTTAAAAATGTGAATTCAGACAAATTAACACCACTGAAAAAAAACTTAAATATCATTACAAGAGGAATCCTAGCTATGGAAGGGAACTTAGAGAATATGTAGTCCAAATGTCCCATTCCTAAGAGTTTAACAGCTACTCTTCTTTGCCATAAAGCAATACAAATAAAATTAGTATAATTGCTGGAGATGGTTATCAAGAGGACACAATCACTGGTTGATCCTCCAGCTTGACCCAACCAACTGAGGACTACTTACCTGCTTGGAACGTATGCTTTGACTACCGTTCCCACAGTAGGCACTGTTCCAAGAACATAGCCTTCAGAGAGTAGGGTGATGTTGAAACCATCTGGATGTATATTTGTCTGAACCCAGTTAAAGCCTCTATATAAACCTTTAAGATTTGATGGGTAGGTGCAGACAACTACTCATCTTGCAACTGCCCAAAACAAGCCTAGTAAGTTCGCTTGCCTTTTAAACCTGCCACCTACCAATCTGCAATGATCTGCCTCTTTCTGTAGTCTCTCCTTGCCCTCTATGAACAGGGGGCCAGCCTGCAAACCAACAATAATAGTTGCCTTTATGAAGTACCATGCTAGGCATTCAGTAGACATGGTTTCTTAATGATCCTGTGAGTAGCTATTAACCTTTTTTCCAGGTGAGAAAATTAATCTGAAAAAGATTGCAAATTCATCCAAATTCCAAGAGTCAGAGAAAGAATTCCATTCTGGCATTCTGATCCCAAAAATGAAGACTTTTATTGTTGATTTCTACATCATCATCTTGCTTCTATTTCCATGATCTTATTCCAGCATTTCAGCTGCACAACTACTTGACTCTCTAGAATTAGGACCTATTCCTGAAAGGCCTTTATTTTAAGATATAGCACTTAAAAATTCCACATTTTCCCACTGTTCTCATGTCCAAGAAGCTTGCTCTTAAAATTCATAAGATCTTTAGTCTTTGTACTTCTAACTGGTATCCCTTTGAAACTCCCTCTACTTTTATTTCTCCCACCACCTAACCTAGATTTTACAATCCAACTTCAAGTAGTTCCTACTATACACTTTTTCTATCTTACTTGACATTTAGTTATAAATGTCTAGGAGGTGAATTGCCAAACTTAAGTAAATACAACAACCCTTATCTCCAGTCCTGCTTCCAACTAGTGATCATTATAAAAGGAAATCACATAATCCACATAGGGATCTACTATAATTTAATGATATGAAATAAACCCCAAAAATATAATGCAGGGGTCAACAAACTATAGCCCCATGGGCCAAATCTGGTCTGCCACCCATTTTTGTAAACAAAATATTACTAGAACACAGCTATGACCATTAGTTTACATAGAGTACGAGGCTGCTTTTGCACTGTTAACAGTCCAACTTAGTAGCTATAACAAAGACCATATGGCCCAGAGAGAATAAAGTATTTATTGCAAAGACTTAAACAGAAAAGCTTTGCCAATCTATGATATAATCTATAATGAAGATCCTTAACAGTATCTCAAGTCAACTGGATAAAAATAAAAGCTATTTATCTTCAGCCTAAAATCTATAAACACCAGCTTAATTCATGCTACTAACCCTAAATCAGACAATGTTGTGCAATTCTTTCCAAAGGCCACCAGCTAATGGTCATCTAAACCTGGCTGACTGTACTTTCACAAACATGTCTCATATTTATTGTCCTCTCATGGAAGGAGCCTAGATTCAGGACTTCACCAATTCCCTGGGTAATTAGAGTAGTCTCCTGACGGTATCCCAGCCTGTGGACTTTAACTACTACAACACAGAGCTGCCCAATACTGAGCTGTCATACTAAAGCAGAGATCATATGACATTGCATCTGTATTCAATACATTTCAATGTTTGTGACAGAATTTACTGTATTTAATATTTTAAATTATAAATATATATGTGAGACAGAACTAAATGTAAATGCCTGAATTTTACATACAAAGACCTCCATAATATGGACCCAATTCTCTCCAGATTCATCCTCCAGGGACATTACCCATTTCTTTCCTGCAATCCCCATGGAAAATGAAGTACCACCATTGCTACTTTTCAGCTCTTAAGTCTACATATTTCCATCCAGCACTATCTACCTTTACTCACACTTTTTCTCCTCTCGTATTCATTCACTAACCCATCCAACAAACTTATTAAGCAATGGTGAGCATCAGACACTGGCCTCTGTGAAAGGAATACAGTGGGGAGAAGGCACACCTAATTCTACCCATGGAAAGATTATAGCCTAATAAGAGATTAAACACACGAATAATAATTTTATGAGAATCCCAAACCAGTGCAATGCATGAAAAACAGCTCTGTGGGATTGAGTTGCAAAGGGAACTGTCCTAATCTGGAAAGTCCTAGAAGGCATTTCTCAAAGGAAATGACACTGGAGCAAAGAAACAAAGTTCGCAAGGGGTCAGCAAGATGAAGCTACCTCCATTGTAAAGTCTTTTGTAATTAACCCAGTTCCAATCAATAGATTTCTAAATATGCCTAACAGTTGTGATACAATGGCCACAAGTAATAGTATATGATCAGTGAAGATATTACAAAAACTGTTTAGTAGCAGAGAATACATCTACGAAAATGATAAGAAGTTATATTGCATATGTAAATTTTGAACAGATAAAAGGGAAAACAGCCAAACCCTACCACTCATTTCAAGTAGGGTAGTAGAGTGTAGGGTGGTGCTTTCTTTCTTTCATCCCTTTCTAAATGTTCTGTAACATAATTATTTTATAATGAATAAACTATAGCAGTTTGAAGAGTTACATAATCTTTAAAAGCTTAAGTAATATTACACGTCTACATCACTCACATGTAATACTTTATAGTTATAATACAGAATAACTCGTAACACATATATCTCTCAGGCAAACTTGCAAGCTTTCTACTCCTAGTAGCTTTGAATCCTATGCCACTGCCCAATTTTTTTTTGTAATTCAATAGTATTTGTATCCTAAGTTTTCTCCACTTGATTAAAACCTGTATTAGCCTCTATAAGAAGAGTTAATGTACTTGATTTTGTTAGGACCAATCAAAGCTTTATGTAAGAATAGTTTCAGGAAATTTGTAATTTTTTAAAAGCTTAAAGTCAATACCCATAAAAAAAATAACAACAACAAGTGTTTGCAAGAATGTGGAGAAACTGGAACAGTTCTGCCATTGCTGCAGGGAATCTAGATTCAGTCACCGTGAAAAACAACTTGGCAGTTCCTTAAAATGCTCAATGCAGAATTGTCAAGTGATACAGCAATTCCGCTCCTAAGTCTGTTACCCCAAAGAATAGAGAACAAGTATTTAAACAAATACATATTCACACATGTTTACAGCAGGACTATTCACAATACCCCCCACACGGAAACAGCTTTAATGTGCAAAGAATGAATAAAAATACCATGGTATATACACACAACGTATATACATGGATATACACACAATAGTATATACACAAAAGGAATGTGTACATGCTACATGTATGATACATGCTACATGTATGATCCTAAAATATATAATGCTAAATGAAACAAGCCATAGACAAAAGGTCACATATTGTAGGACTCTCATTTATATGAAACACTCAGAATAAATCCACACAGACAGAAAACAGATTGCTGGTTGCCAGAACTGGAAAGGAACAACAGGGAGAAACTGCTTAATGGCTGCAGGGTTTCACTTTGGACTGATCGAAACGTTTTAAAACTAGAGAGAAGTTGGAGTGCCTGGGTGGCCAGGTGATGGGTTGTCCATCCCTTGATTTTGGCTCAGGTGATGATCCCAAGGTCTTGGGATCGAGCCCTGCATTGGGCTCTGTGCTGAGCGTGGAGCCTGCTTAAGATTCTCTCTCCCTTTGCCCCCACCTACTCACACTCGCACTCTTTTGAAAGAAAATGAAAATAAATAAAACTAGAGAGAAGTGGTGGCTGCACTACATTATGAATGCCCTAAATGCCAGCGAATTATTCACTTAAAAAATGGCCTTTATGTGATATGAATTTCATCTCCTACCAAAAAAAAAAAAAAAAAAAAAAAACCAATACCCAACAAAGGTATAATTTTCAGGAGGAAAACAATCCATCTATTGCAATCTGTTTGTTAATAGTTATTCCTGGTTTGCACACATCGAGTTCCATCCAACAATAACAAAGAATTTACCTCATCTGTTTCTTCCTCCTTATATAGATTCTTGCTGCTAAACCAAGCAAGAAAGGTAAATCGTTTTAGCTAGATTCTGAATCTATCCCCCCTCTCAATCACCTTCATTTTTTTTCTTTTTCTTTTTTTTTTTTTTTTTTTTTTTTTTTTTACCTAATTTACAAAAGAGCTTGTTATTCACTCAGAGCAAAGTCATCAGTGGCAGAGTTAATTGGAATATTGATCACTTAAATCTTTCTGCTCTTGGGGCGCCTGGGTGGCTCAGTTGGTTGACTTCAGCTCAGGTCATGATGTCACAGTTCGTGGGTTCAGGCCCCACGTTGGGATCTGTGCTGACAGCTTAGCCTGGAGCCTGCTTCAGATTCTGTGTCTCCCTCTCTCTCTACCCCTCCCCACTCATGCTTTTGTCTGCCTCTCAAAAATAAATAAATGTTAAAAAAAATTAAAAAAAAAAAAAAATTCTTCTCTCCATCCAAAAAAATGGGGGGGGGGGGGACTTGCTGGAGGACGATGAAATTATAGTATTTCTGCTTTAAAGGAATGAAAAAACATTCACTTATTCAGCAAACATTAATCCACTGTCCATTACATGTTAGGCATTCTGCTAGGTGCTAGTGATACATCAGTAAAGGAAAACAAAGATCTCTCCCCTAAGGAGTTTAAATTCCAGTGGGGGCGAAGAAAGAAAAAGACAAACATATGCTTAGTAAATAAGTAATAATATGTTAGAAATTGAGAAATGACTTAAAGAAAAAAAAAGGTAGCAAGAATCAGCATGGGGGGCAGATAGAGTCCATGGAAAATGTGCCAGCACTAAGTTGGAAAGCAAGTGAAGGAATCTCACCCAGAAGGTGATATTGGAGTCAAGACTCAAAAATGGTAAGGGACTTCTTCTTCCTCCATGCAGGAAGGGGTCCAAGACAGGGTACCTCTGGGGTATACCACGGGGGCTCCACTTATACCAATGTGGCTTCAGTAAAAGGACAAAGGAGAAGGGAGTAGGAGATGAAGTGAGAGAGCAGAGCAGCAGGAAACCCAAGGGTTTCCAGAGGCTTTGGCACTCTCCCAGCAAAAGAGAAAGGGTTTGACCCTGTGAAAGCAGAAAGGCGGAAGCCAGGGGCAGAATCCAGGCAAGCTCTTCAAAGCCTAAGCTGGTGGAAGACATAACTGTCAACAAGGCAGGAGCAGTTCCCAGGGGGGATTTGCCTAGAAAATGAAGTACAGGTAGAAAGTGCAAATTAAAACATTCACAGTAAGGGATGAAGATACAGGGAGAGGCAATGAAACGCATGGCCAAACTTGGTGAAAAAATAGACCACAGTTACTGAGGCATAGTGTATTTAACAGAGAGAGAAACAAACAACAAAACAAAACAAAAACAAAAAGAATACAGCTAGAAACACAAGTGGGAACAGACTCCAAAAAGCTACCAAACTTTTCCGTTAGAAAAGTTTTTTTTTTTTCTTTTTAATCCTTTAGAATGCGTGCACACAGGGGATAGGATAAATGTGATATTTTTAAGGGTGAAAATCTGAAGACAGTTGGCATTACTGTCTTAAAAAGAGGAAGAGAATGAAATGGTAATTACAGTATCCCAAGTTTAAAGGAACAAAAGAAGTCACTGTACTTACACATGCAGGTAGTCAGGGCTCCTGATAACAAGGTCATTTCCATACCAATGCTAGTGGACTCCCATTGGCACTCCCTCCCTCCTTCCCTCTCCACTCTCAACAGGAGAGAGGGGAAAGAAACCCAGGTATGAATCAGAAGAAGTGACTTCTTGACTTCCAGCTCCTTTCTAAAGATGCCACCCTGAGGGCCAGATTTTTGACTTCTCTGAACCTCAACCTCTACGCGTTAAAGTGGGATGAAGGCCTAAATCTTACAATGTAAGGACCGGGCACAGTTACTGGGGCCAAGCAGGCACTCATTTTCTCCTTTACGGTTCAAGTCGGCTCCTTTCTCTCATTGCTTTTCACTTCCAACAGCTGTTCTAGACTTCTTACAACCCTAATATAATCGAGAATTAACGAGAAATTTTGATTTATTGAGGTTGTAAGTTATGCTTATTCATCAAGAACACATTCACAAAAATAGCTTTTTTGATAAAGCATACCTCAGAGATCCAAAAATGGGCATAGGATGATCCTATCAGTTGCCTTCTCTGTACCCAACAATCTTTCAGATTAAAAAAGATGGTAAAAAGTGAAGTAGCAATCCAGTGTTTATCAATTTCAGATTATCAGGTTTACAAAATATTCTTTCATAAACATATAACTTTATCACACACACACACACACACACACATATAGAAAATTCTATTACAAAAGTATTGTCACCACACGACATTGGCACAGACTGCTGTTTTCCTTGCTATCGGCACTGACAACACAGCTGAATCTACTAAAACAGATAATGGAAATACAAATGATTGGTCAGTATGAAAAGGTCAGATTCATTTTGACACGGATAGGCAAGATTTGAAATGAAGCACAACAAGACTTGAGAAAATTCAGTATTATTCAGAAAAAGTCTAATTTTAAAACAGGAAAATGTAACATCTCCAAACCCTAATATCCCTCATTTAAAAACAAACACAGTTATTCCATTGGCTATTTCAACTCTTCAGGGTTAAATCTTCTGCTGTGGGAGCAGAGAGCCAAACTGTCCCACTGTGACCTGTGAAACCCTGAAAAATAATTGGTTCTCTAATTGAAAAAGAAAAGAAGATTAAAGAAGGAAGAAGAGCTCTGCTTCAGGAAGAACGAGGCTAAGGCAGTATCATGATAGAAGAGTAGACTGGCAAATGACTAAGAGCCAACAATTAAATTAAAATAAATTGCTTATTTTGTGGGCAATGGGTTGCATTAGATCTTTCTGATAAATGGGATTTCCTCAGTGATGAAATTTTTCCAATTAAAATAAACTTTTTATATATTGTGTTTTAAACTGCCCAGTGAAATATGCAATTATAATAACATTTTCCAGGTTGTAATGAAATTACATGTTCATATCCGTTTATAGGTGCTTATTAGGTCGGAGTAATATTGGACCACAAAAACATGCCTCTTCCCAAAGTCCCTATCACAAAATATAAATATTTATTCTGCTAAAATATATTGTGAAAATCATACAACAAGAGTAGCAGTCCGTATTTTAGAATATAACTAATCTTTGGGGAGCCTGGCTGGCTCCATTGGCAAACTATACAACTCTTGATCTTGGAGTTGTGAGTTTGAGCCCCACACTGGGTATAAAGATTACTAAAATAAATAAAACTTAAAATATAACTAAACTTCAAAGTACAGAAATTATTGTTCAACAGAAGTGTAGAAAGTTATCTCCCAAAAGTTAATAATGTATAAAACATAAAACACTTCTTTTTCTAAATTAGAACCAGTCTTTCTTTCTTTCTTAAAATGCATAGTAATAAATCAGCATAAAGAACCAATTTGTTTTTAAATGCCAGTGGTTCTTTACTATAGGTTTTTGGATGGTGTTTCTGGGTTGAAAAAAAATTATATAAAGTAAAAACATATATACAGAATTTAATAATTTCCTAGGAAAAAAATGAAATCCATAGCATACATTACAAACTAGAAAATGCATAGTAGATTGTGATACCTGTTGCACATTAATTATAGTATATTTGACTAAAGAAAGGAAAAAAAAATATTTTCTAGTACTTAGTACATGATGTAAGGATTTTTCCTAAACCTCCACAAAGGCACTTAGCCATGGTAACAAAAACATATCTTAATGTAATTAGTAAAGATCCAAAGCTCAATAACATTTAATGAACACAACAAATGATGTATGTCAAAATGCCCCAGGACCCTAAAACGGCATTCCTGGAAAAAGCACAGAGCTAAAGAAGACGGACATAATTTTAGTGAGTGGAATTAACCGGGCCAAGTGCCCTGTGAAATGTTGCAATTTTATGATAACCAACTAATTTTGGCACCCCATCCTCCTCTGTCAAAGATAACCGTGTTCTAATCCCTAGCACTGTGAATATGCTACCTTACTTGGAAAAAGGAACTTTGCAGATGTGATTAAGGTCAGAGACAGAAAGGCTGGGACATTAGCATGATTAGCCAGGTGTACCCAATTTAACCACATGGTTCTTCAAGAACCTTTCCTAGCACAGGTCAGAGCATGAGAAGGATGCAGTCAAGGAAACCAGTGAGAGATGGACCCTGAGGACTCCCCTCACTGTAGCTGGAGGAAGGGGGCTACAAGCTGAAGAAAGTGGGCAGCTCTAGAAGCTGGAAAAGGCAAGGAAGGGACAGGTCCCCCCTAAAGCCCCCAGAATGTAGCCCTGTTGGCACTTTGATTTTAGCACAGTGAGACCATGATGGACTTCCCACGGAAATGTAAAACAGTAAATGTGCATTAAGTTGCCAAATTCCAGGAATTTGTTACAGCAGCAATAGAAAATTAATACAAAACTCCACTTGTGAGCATAATGATCCCTCCTGCCCTTGTTAACTAAGCTATGCTGAAAATAGAAGGAAAGCTAAGAAAATGGAGAAGCTAATACTGAGTCTGGACATCACTGGGATGCTGAATTGACCAAATCTAAGACAGCCAACCACCAGACTTCTGGTCGAAATCACTTTTAGCTGGGTACTGTTTCTTGCAGGCAAACTTCCTCACAGAGTCACCAGAAAAGATTAATTTATATACACTAATACAGCATGTAAAATTCCAAGGTGATCTTCCAGTCTTAGATTTGGGGGATGTAAGTCATTCCAAAATAAATACTTCTCATTTCAGGAGTTTCACTCCCCCCACCCCCCATCAATTATTTGACAAGCTATGAGAAAAGCAGAAATACCAACATTCCTTTTTTAATTAAGTTACAAAGACATTTCTATGTGTTTCCTTAATTAGTCACCACTTCAGAAAACAAGAATTGGGCTAAACCACATGAAGTTCTTGATATGTCAAAATAGAATTTCAACATTTGTATATGGTTCACCTAAATAATTCTTTTAGCTTGCACCATACAGCGCGACACACACACACACACACACACACACACACGAAAACAAGCCACTCCTGAAAAATTCTCACTCCTCTGAACCCTCTGCTAGCACTCTATGAAAATAAGAAAATTAACAGTTATCACCCTTCCTGCAAGCCCCAGGGAGAATTTAGCCATGAGTTTTAGTTGGCTCTTGTATTTGCCTATCAACGAAAGGTTCCCTACGCCTTAATGCATCCCAGTTCTGTAATTACATTAAGCCATACATAACATCCTCACTAATCTTTGAAACTGTAAATAACTGTCAAAAATAATCATGAATAATTAACAAGAACTAGTCAGATTTTATAAAGTACAGACTGAGTTTTTCAACTTCACTCTCAAGTCATTAGCTCAATGCTCAAAAACTGAATCACACCAAGTTAAAAGTTAAAGTTCTCAGTTTTTAAATTTCATAAGATCACAAAAATCGGCTCAGCTCCATTAATGACTTGTAAACTGAAAATAAAAACAAAAAAATCATGGAAAAACTCAGGAAAAAAATAAGAAAAAAGACAAACCAGTCTTCATTCCTGGTTCAACAGATCTCTCTTCTTCTCTAGGAACTTAATAAAGCATTTGACAGTTAAGACATACACAAAGATGAAAGAAATAGGATGTACAAAATCATCTATTACTATTTCTAAAACTGATGGCACAGATCAGTATTACAGAAATCTTCTTAAATGGCTACTAACATAGGTCAGTTAACACAGCAGTTCAATGGTTTGAAAGGCTTCATTTGCAAGTGGGGCTAAAGCTGGCCAGCTCATATGCAAGATTCACATAAGGTACACAAAATTTTGCAAGTGGAAACAAGCCTGCATTCTCAAAATTTAAGTTCAGCTAACAATTCCTGAACGACGACAATGAGCCGGGCATTGCAAAAGATGCTTTAAAAACTTTATTATCTAATCCTCACAATAACCTTGTGAGATGGGTATCTTCTCCCCCATTTTATAAAGAACTACAGCTGCAAAAGCCGGGGTCACACGCTTGTGGGGGGTACTCCACGGTCCCTCTCCCCTCCTGTACACGCCACAGCATGGCGTTAGTATTTACAGCTCAAATACTTACAGAAGTGAATAGAGGGACCAAATGATGAAAGATGGTCTTAATAAAAAATGGCAAGTTTTTAAAGCCTTTAATATAAATTGTGGGATGAGGGTGAACTGCTGGGGGGCAGCAGTAAGGTGGCGGGAGATGAGAGGGAAATTATTTTAAATCAAAGAAGAGCACTTTAAATAAAACATAATAGGATTTCTTTTAATCAGAGAAGCAGCATGGCATAGCTCAGATCTGTATTCCATTCAGAGTGGCAGCTCCTTTTAGCTCAACTTCACATGAAGAGTGTAACTTTTTCTTACATATAACACATATACAATATTTGCCTTGGTTCTTCCACAGGATTGTTTTGGGGAACAAATAAAATGATAGGAGATAAACACAACTGCTAAAAAAACAAAACGAAACAAAAAGACATTATCAACACTGTTGTTTTATTATTGTCTAATTAGGGCGTTTTGTACTTGTGCCAGATTCGACATATGCTTTTATTAACAAATGCATTTCAGTAGTCTGTTAAAAAAGTGGATCCAAAAACAGACGACCTAATGTTCCAGTCACAGTAAAAAGGTATTCCTAGTTAAGTATCTCATGACAAATCATGTAGTGGCCCCTTGAATTAAAACAAAATAAAACTAAGCAAGCAAACAAAAATGTGCATATATGTGAACAGGCAGTAGTCAAGGCCAGGCCGAGGCTCCTGACCTTCGCCTCATGCCCAGCACTGCACAAGGCAGAAAGGCTACAGCAGGCTTCATAACCTTTGTTGCCATGGACCCCACCGGCAGTCAGAGGGATAGACAGCTTCTCAGAAAATTCTTAAGTGCAGAAAAGATAATACATAGGATTTCAGAGGAAGCAAATGATACTCAAATGCAGCTACCAAAATGCATTAAATACCAGTCTGTGACTAGCAAAATACATGCATGGCAGCCATGGACGTGCACTGCTATCTCCCTTTAGGAAAAATGTCCCCCCTCACTTGCAAGGAGTGCACGTGGCTGGTCAGGTCCAAGCTGTCACCACCCTCATGATGCTCCTGAGTCCCAAGTCCAGGCCACCACACCATTCCTAGGCAGTTCCCAGCTGATGGCTGAGCACGGCAGGAGCGCTGGGCCTGGCTACCGGGGCCCATCCCAGGACTTCCCTAACAGATCCTCTGTTCCAGAGCTTCCCCCCGCCCTCCCCCACCCCACACACACATTAGGGTGGCTGAGAATGTGTCCTATGACATCAGGGCCTGAGGTTCTTCCTACCTGGTCCTGCTTCCCCCACCTTGTACCTTTCACACACGTTACCCACCGCACACCCCCTAAAAACGCCTGCACCCCAACATCTCAGCATAGGCTTTTGGAGGACCCAACTGACAAAATCCATTTCTTAATTAATGTCCTGAATAACAAGATCTAGCTGCAGGTCTCACAACCACCCAAATTTTGAAGTAGTGATGAGTTTCAGTGATATTTAACGTATCTGAAATAATTCTGATGGGATATAAAAAGTATACATAATCTTCACAGGTAGAAATGGTTTAGGTGTGTGTTTGTTGCCTATATTTATAAATGAAGGAAAAGCTAAATTTCAGTTACAGGTAAGTGAAAGTAACATTCTGCTTTGTTTTGCTTTTATTCAAGTTCAAAGACCCAAGTTAATCCAAGTTAAGAACTCCTGGACTAGAGCGTGTCTGACTCAGAAATAGCCATCCTTTTAAGACACAGACAAGTACTTAGACAAGGGAGGGATGTGATACCAACGGTTTCTAACCTGGTGGGTTCCTCAGATGCCAAGACACGTGTGAATGCTTGAGTTAAATGCACAACATGGTACAAGTCCTAACCTGTGACTAAATGATTTAACCTTGAAGGACAAAACACACCCAGCTTTACCTAAACACAAATCTACAACTACCTCAAAACCTAACTTTAGAAATTCAAGGTTAAAAAAGTTATTTTCATAAAGGTTCTTTTTTGCCTGTTACAAAAGAGGTTACTATCTTCTTTATTTATTATCCAGCTTCCAGAGCATATAATCCAGAAAGAAGCCTCCTCCCTCTCCTATGACTCTCCTACCATGACCCCACACTCTTCTTGTGCTACAGGGATGGCATCATTGCAATACTAACTGCATGTGATCCTATTTCCTCTGAGCCTGCTAAGTGTATGTGAAGGTGGGCCTGAGGGACACTGAGGAGTAGGGCAGAGGGAGAGAAGAGGGTCAGTGACCAGCCAGGTGTATAAATATATTAAGATTCAGAAAGATGAGTCTTATTTATATTTTCAGGTGAATAATACTGCACGTTAATTATGAGTGGGAGCCTTGACGGCTGCTAGAACATAATGCAGACAAGACAAAGAATAACTGCCTGAAATGGGGCAATGTACTTTGAACAACCACAGGGCAACAAGAGATTCCCTGGTAAATGGGAGTAAGAAGATACAGGAAACGAAAGAGAAATCCTGAGAGAAAAAAAAATGTGTGAGGACCATAAAACATCTTTACAATGTTGTCAAGGGAGGACAGCTACAGGTGCACCACTGAAAACTCCAAGAATTAAAACACCAAAGTGACCTTGTAATCTACAAGGAACACAGTTTACCCCCATCTACCACTCGTCCAGGGACTCCTGGTGAATCCAAATGCTCCCCAGTATCATCCCTCTCTCCACTGTAGAAGGAAAAGAAAGAGGGGGGGGAAAGGGGAGAGGAGCTATGTTTAGGGGCACTCAACCCCTGCACACATGTCTAAGCTTCCTCCCTTTTTGTTTATAGCAGTTGTACAATATACAAGAAATGTGCCCAGTTACAGGGACTTTTAGAATTCCCATCACACCGTGCCAAAGATACATGGTATAACTAAGCATGTAACTGAAGCATTCTGGGACTTGAAAGTCGCCTGTAGCTCCAGGCTAATAAACAAACCTACTCTCTTCAGCCCTTTTCTCTAAGTTCTGTTTCTTTAAACCTTTCAGAATAAATTTCTGTTTCTTCCGCAACCCAACACAAAATACAAATAATTGGTAACAAAAAGATACTTTCTAAGGGTGAAACAAGACATTCCTGACAGGCCCTATCATTTCCTTAAGTCTTTAGTTCTTTTCAGATTCAGACACAGACAAGAGCCAAAGGATAAATCCCTAGGGAAATATTTAATTCATCACTGATTTCCTCCTCCATCTTTCCAAACAAGTGTTTGTCAAATGTCTTTTCAGAAACCTTTAAGATATGGTGCATTCGTCATCTCTTTATTAACACACATTCATGAAAAACATTTCTCTACTATAAATTATATTATTCATCTTAATGTAGGCTTTGAGGTAGTTTAGGATTTTTTTAATACACTTTTTTTCAGACAGAGGAATAAATTGTGTTTCAAATACAAAGCGACATCCTGAACACAGCCAAGTCCCTGAGATAATCCATGGTTTATCACTCCCTACCCCAATACTTTGTCCACTGAACTATGATGTCAGAAATCTTGGCTTGATTTGTTTGTAAGTACATAATCCATTAACTGTTTCCATATGCCATAACTGCTCAGTTGATAAATTATTTCTAAACCAGTTTATTGGCCCTATCTGGCAAATATGATGCACCTGTTCTAAAATGTGATTACTTCAGAAAGCTAACAATTGTGGAATCACATTTTTATCATAAATCAGTCTAAGTGAATTAGACTATTCATATACTTCCAGAAAACCCTTTAATCCCTATTAAGTTAACAGTTTGTGAATAATGAAAGTAATTAATATTAATTTTAGTTGATAAATCCAACACCAATAACCTGTTAGTATACTTTAATCCATTTCCAACAGCCTGTAAAAATTAACCAGCAGATGCTTCCAATCTGGTAAAAAAATACACAGATCATTAGCATTATTTTGATGATACCAAATGTTCAATATATGAATATTGTGATTAAACTTCAAAGAGATATATAAACACTTTTCTTTTATAATCTTGTTAAGTCTTAACAGGAGCCCAAGACAGTAAAACATGGCAATCCTCCTTTCTGAATCAAAAATCAGCATCTGTTGTTCCACTCCTCATTCTTGTGCTTCAACTTGACTGAGAGCTTGATGGAGTTTCACTGGGGTTGAGAAAACAACACGTGGACGTGCACACAACTGCTTTCTCTCTACAGCGTCCCCAGTGCCAAACACAAGGCCTAACATACAGTGCACACCCAATAAATATTGGCTGCCTTGAACAGTGACAGCCAAACACAGGAGAAAGGAATGAGGGAGAATGAGAAAAAGAAAAATATGACCAGGAAAAATGCCTACATGTTATTTTCAGGAGAATTTAAAATATGAAAAGCTGAGATGTAACTCAAAAATTTAGACAGGTTAGAACTGAGAAAGACAAGGAAACCAAAGCGATACTTGATAGCCAAATAAAGGAATCAAAGAAAAAAATTATACAACGGGATCAAGGAAACATACTGATTTCGTACGAAGAGGCTGAGTTTCCTGTACTCCTTAAGGCAGGACACGGGCACTTTCCTAATAAAGCAATGTCTAGACGTAACAGGGAAGTTAGTTTAAAATACAAATTTAACTGGGAGGGAAAAAAAGATATAATAAAGAATAACATGAGTAAAGAGGAAATATCCAAGCTCATGCCTAGAATATCTTGCTATGTCTACCAGCAAGTGGGGCAGGGTGGTATTCTGGGGACTTAGCATCATTGGGCAGGAGAAAAATCTCAGCAGAGATGTGGTCATGATTTAAACAAGGTCACATGAAGATGGCCCAGCTCAGGAAGTGGTACAACCACAGGTGCTCCACTGGTATTGTTAAGCCCTCTTCCTTTTCCAACTTTCAGGGTATAAGACCACTAAAACCCAATCATCTTAACTTCAAAGTCAATAAAACCCAAAGCAGTGTCTTCCATAAGGTGGGGGGGGAGGGGGGGAGGGGGGGAGCCATAATAACAAAAAATACAGAGTATGTGATTAGAATAGGTAGAATTAGAGGGTAAATTATGAAATTCAGTTCCTTTTTTTTCTTTCCACCTATTTCAAATGTTTAGGGGACACAAATGATTGGCCTTTACCACTTTTAAATTCCTGGGATGGAATATCCACCTTTGTAATCAGAGAAATAGCTCTGGGTTTTTTGTTTATGTAATAAATTTCTACCCCTCCTCCCCATTTCCCCCACCCCCATCTCTGGCAACCACCATTCTGTTCTATCTATGAGCTTGGTTTGCTTTTTTCATTGTATTGGATTCCACATATAAGAGAAATCATACAATATTTGTCTTTCCCCACCTGATTTATTGCACTTAGCATAATGACCTAGAGGTCCATCCATATTGTCACAAAATGCCCTGGTTCTTAGACAAAAGAATTACTGCAATGAAAAGCAGATACATTATTTCCCTAAAAACCCAGTAATGGGAATCCTGTGTCCTTCCCTTCCAAGTCCTGACAAGAACCAATGAAGGAAAATCAACCAGGAGGCGATGCCTCTACCTCCCCCTGCTGGCTAGGGAGCAGAGAGTCACTGTATCGCCACCATGGACTGAATAATTCGTGACTAGGTTCAATTTTGAATTCTGCAGAAATTAAAAACTGGAGTTAAAGTAACCTTTGGACTCATGGGAGAAAGGAGAAAGGCAGAAGTGAAGATTTGGACCTATTGCCTCAGTGGCCAGGCCACAAATAAAGAGACAAGGAGCAACGTGTCCACTCCACCACCACCCCTTGGTCTCCGGTAAGCTTTTCAGATACCTTCCTCTTGCCTTCCTTTCTGATCTTCTCTACAAAGTATCTATAGGAAATCCTGCTTTTCTGAAAGCAGCAATTTTGTTTTCCAATAAAATACTTAACTACTGGTAATGCTAAAATGTATTCTTAAGGCTCCTTGAATAATGTTTTCCAGGAATTATTCTTTAAAATCCAGATCAAAAAATAGTCACCTTCACAGCTTGTTTCCTATTGGCATTGTGAAAGGTTGGCATTGCCCAGGATGACAACCTCGGGCATCCCCATCTTTTCTGATCACCAGGGAGGTATCATCCACTGTCACAGAAGAAAGAAGGTAGCAGTTGAGCTGAGACAAGAGAAGTCGTGGGCCTCTGCCAGTCTGTAAGTCAAATGAGAGACTCTGGACAGAGGGGACGGCACGTACGAAGGCAGAGACAGATAGAAGTACGGAATACTCAGACAAGGATCACCATTTCCTCACCTTAAACTTCATAACTAATACTTGATTGAGCAAATACATTGTTGTTTTTTTTCAACCTTGAATCTCAAGGCTAAAGTTAGATGACTTAAGAATTTTTTAAAGGTCCAATTATTTCATTTAGGGCTAACACTACAGCTAAATTAAAGACATGCTAACAAGTTTCCCTTTTGAGCCTCATTAATTAAGAAAGTAATCAGAGTAAAGAGGAAAAAAAAAGAGAGAGACAGTAGCTGGATGGCAGTATTACTTAAATAGCTTTAAGGTACCACCGTTTGTACCCTACTAGGAAAGCAAAGGGAAAACTAATCAATTCCAGATTATGAAATCTGAAATTCTGAAGTGTTTTACATGTAAATACACATTTTAACTGCCATATATTTTCCTTGATTGCCTGAAGAGTATACTAATCTTATTCAAAGAAAATTTTCATTCTCCATAATCAAAAGGTAAAATTAAGATCTGCTTACTTCACAAGTTTTCCTAGGATAAGCTTGCTGAGAAAATTCCCCCTGTTTTCAAAGATCAAAATATATCATTTTTACTATTTTAGTCACGAACAGTGCCCAAAAATATCTGCGGAAGGCTTTGGATTTAGCACAAATTCTGGAAAGCCACCTTAATTTACAATTACCTTTTAGAGTTCTAACTTACTTTTTAGAAAGAGATTCTAATTTACAGTTATATTTTACAAAGCATTTCAAAGGAATTCAAATGATTTGGGGTGGGAGGGGTATCTGCCAAAATCCTTTCATTGCTGCGACTGTCAAGTTAAATCAGATATACAGCATATCGCCTAATACGTAGTAGGTATTTTAAGAAGTTAATTCTTCCCTGTATATAGCAACCCTTCCCATCTCCAGCTGGAGTAAAATCTCTCTTCTACAGCTCTCTGTGTTCAATGAGCCCAGGGTTGTAAGTGGCATAGGTCTATGGTGAAAAGGGTTCCTTCTTGAAAATTAAAATGTAATCACTGATCCAAGTAGCTTGTAACATAGACATAAAATGTAAGCATTACGTAACTTAAAAATTAACCTACTAGTTTAAGTCAATATCAACCCTGAAACATATACAGTAGAAACCCAATTTTCAGATAAGAACGATGTTTGAATAAAATTATTTAAAAATATTCATCATCATCACACCAAGCAGGTAAAAGCTATCACGAAACAATTCGGAAATGAACGCTAATTGCTTTTAATAAAAAGTTCATATAACCTACTCATGTACTTCTATTTTAAGCTTTCAAGGTACTCTATAAATTTGGTATTTCTATCCCATGTGACTCATACTAATTATTGTGACTGTCATAGTAATATTAAAGGGTGGTAAAGTGCTGGCTAGAAGAAGGCTCACATTCTGTTTGTTTTTCTATTTCCCATTGACTCAAAGGAATTCTCATGCCAAAGTTCTCTCTGAAAATATCCTCCTTTATGAAAACCCAATTAAGAACATCTTCAAAAAAGATATCATACCAAAAATTTGACAAAGTTATGTATTAACCACTTGCATTTTCAAGACTGCTTATCCTATACTCACAACAAAATTGGTATTTTAAAATTTTTTCCCATTAATTTATTTACCCACTAATGAAGTAAAAATATCACATATAGGACTCCTCAAACAATGCTCTGTAAAAGTTAATACAGAAAAAATGGCAATGTTAACATATTAAAATAAGCATGATATTAAAATAAGCAAATAAGCATGATGTTCAACTTACCTCTTTGTTGGCAACAAAACGTATTCTCAAGTTTACAAAGCAAATCCACATTTTCATACTTATTTTCATTTGCTTTAATCCAGAAACAGTTTTCAGTCATTTCATGAGGTCTGATCTGCAATCAGAGAGATAGATTCATAAATAGTTGGGTGTTTCATCTGTCCCCGCACAATCACTACGTTCAGACCCAATGTCCCATAGCTGCCAGCAGATGTTTATGAAGTAATCCCTTAATATTTTCCCCCAAAGTACATGTAATAAAATACAAGTTCCTCCGGAAGCTAAGGTTTTATTAAAAAAAAAAAAAAAAGTTTCCACTCTCAGATAGTTGAGGGTTTGAAGCAGAGTGAAATAAAACTTGTTCTTTCTTAATTATACCTCTCAGGGTCTTGAATACAACTCATGTGCACGGCAATAATTCAAGTGCAGGATATATCACACATCATTTCCCAAGGTTATGTGACCATGAAACCATCTATCTCCAGGATTCAGGATTTCTGTGTCCTAATTACCAACTTTTGACAACATGTATTAATTTTTCCAATGGCTATCAACATAGATAAGTTCATACGAACACTAACTTATTTTTGTTCTTGTGAGAAACACTTCATGTTCAATGATGATAATGTTGAATTACCAGCTTAATCACAAACCAAATCCCATTGTAACAACCATCAACTCTCACCAAATTTCTAAACCAGAAAGCCTCAGTCGAGAGAAAAGGGCTTTGTTTCAATACTTTTATTTAATTCAAATAACGCTTATCTATTGAATGACACTCTGATTAGGATTTCCACTGGAAATTAAATATAAAGTTAAATTTTTATCTAGGCGACGGTATGTCTCTTCCATTTATTTGTTTTACCTTTAACCAATTCAATCTTCTCATGCTGGTTTCGGGCTTAAATTCTTTCTTTGGTTTTAACCCAAAAGGTAGGGTTGGTGGAGGAGGAGAGTTTCGCCCACTGAGAAATCCCAGGGGAGGCGGTGGAGGCACAGGACCACCAAAGGGCAGGGGCATTCCTGGAAGGGGAGGAGGGGGTGGGGGAGGAGGGGGAGGAGGCACTCCTCCACAGGAGGGCAGCGGCAGGGAAGAAGCAAGTGCTGGAAGGCCAGATCCATTTTCTTCTGCCAATGGCGAAGAGTTACTTGTATCGGTTGGCAAGGCACCAAACTAGAGGGGAAGGGAAAAAAAGAAAAGAAATATGACTAAAAACATCTACCAAACATGTCAAAGTACACTTGCCTCAAAAATTATTTTACACCAAAGACAATTCAGGATGAGCAATTTCACATGGCTTGACCTAAAAAGACACAATCCCAATAGTTTTTTTTCTTTTTCCAATTCAAGAATTTAGCTTTTGTTTTCATAGAAGTGTAATTGCCAGAAATATTATTTCCTATTTTGGTAGTTATGGCCATCCAGGTGGAGATGTCCTGGGAGGAAATGGGTATGTGGGTCTAGAAGATTTAAAACAGCAGTTTCTAGGTGATAGTTCAACTCACTGAGAACAGGTAAGTTCACCCAGAGTATGTACAGAGCATGTAGCATAAAGTCTATGTACAGAATTCTATGGAATACTGACATTTAAATGAGAAGCAAAACAAGAAGAAGAAGACCCAGAGAGACTTAAATAGCATTGTCACATCATACCTTTATCTTGAGGAAAAAAAATCAGAAATTCCTAAGGACGACCTGCAGGGCACATCATGATCCTTGTGAACTGGCCTTTTAAGTGGCTGTCATGTGCAATTTCACGTATTTGCCAACCACATACGTCTCTCAGGGCCCTTGCACATGCAATCCCTTCTGCCTGGAACTTTCTTGACATGTGGTTACCTCCTGTAGATCCTTTCAATCTTAGCTAGCAAGTCCTTTCCTCAGGAAAGCCTCATCCGACCACTCCTTTTACACAGATAGCACTTTGTGCTTCTCTTTGATTGCCATTATTATCAAAGTGTCAAATGCTTAAGAAATCATTAGCATTTATCTCATTGATAGATTATAAGCTCCATAAGGGCAGTTACTAAGTCTGTATAATTTACTACTCTTTCCCAGCACCTAAAGCAGCAGCTGGCAAATGACAGCCATTGAAGAAATACATGTTGGATGAATGAATTAAAGATAAGAGAAAAAAACACACAAGCGCAGGTTCATGAATCACAGTGAAGTGAAGACAGTGAGGGAGGGGGGATAACGGGCTATTCTACAGTATCAAATGTCACAAAAAAGCAAAGCAAAATCAGGAGAGAAAAAGGGCAAAATGTGGCCACTGGTCACTTCGGGCCTTATGTTTCAATGGCATGGTAAGAATATATGCTTTTTGATTATTTTAAAGAAGATCTGATTTTGTGATATGATTATTTTCCTATAATCACTGATTTCAATTCTCTCTCTTTCTCACACACACACACACACACACACACACACACACACACCTGCAAGTGGGGGCATTTAATAAACATTAATAAATCATTTTAAAAGTTTTATGGCACAATTATGAAAAATAGATGATGTATTAAAGCCTAAAGTTGACACATGAGATCAGCACAAAGAAAAAAGTGTTATAAAAGAAGTTGAGACCACAAATCAAAGAACATGTCTTAACAAAAACATTAATTATAAAGAAGAATCAATTCAGCATTATGCTGCATTGCCGTTAACATGGATAGTAGTGCCCTCTGAATGTTAAGGAGGTGTAGGTATTTTATACTCACATTCAATATACATGTTATAATTAACTATTAATGCTTTAAAGATATGGCTGCATTTCTCTTCTATACTAGTTCCTTTGATGTAGCATGGTTGACTTAAATATATTGTTCATGAAGCCAGATTATCTTGTGATCAACCTGCTCACCATTATATCCCCAGCACCCGACAATACTTGGCTGTTACGTGAATAAAGGAATAAAATCACACAGAATATATTTTATTCAGACTCTTCATAACCAGTATAGCTTTGAGCAGAGCAAAGGATCTTAAGACAAATGATTAGATTTCATGACAAATACACGAGTAATCTCTCGGAAAAAGAAATACCCAGTTATTCTTCAAAAATTAACATGGCCGCCAATACTGTGTCTAAGCTGTTGGCTTGCTTCTGATAGCCATAAATAGTCACGCTTGTCCACATTTTGAAATAATATAGGAGATTGCTGGAGTTAATCTCATTTTAAAACAATTTATTCCCATCTTAATATAAAACACAGGCAGCAGTAACATGTCGAAAGATGGCAGATATTTTCATTTTGTATAAACAGGAATTCTTTAGATTGGATTTACAAGTAATCCTTAAACTAGAAGAAATGAAAAAGAATTATTTTTAAAATTCATATTGGCCCAGACAAGGAGAAACTGGACCTAAAAATCTCAGCCATGGTCTATAACTCAATCTGAAATGTAAAACACAATCAAATGTTACTTTTTAGTATGAGAGACAAGGAGCCATACAGGAAAGATGAAAAGTTTCAATAAATTGTACTTCCTTCTTACACGCTAAAGAAAGATCGTTGAGAGTGATTTTCTTACAGATAAGAGCTTTTTTTTCCCCCTAAAATTGAACACTTAAGAGACAGCTATCTCTTAGGGTTTCTTCTTATAGCCTCCGTAACAAAATTACCCACTAAGTATTTAAGAGAAAACAAAATAGCCAGTAATATAGGAAATAGCATACCATATAGGAAATGGTACATCTGAGACTATTTCTATATAACCATAAATTAGGATGAAAAGAAAATAGCAAAACTATACTTACTACTCATCATCCTATATGTAAATCTGCATGAAGAAATTTAGCTATGAATATTCTACCTCCTTACTGTCATCCATTTAAAACATGCAGATGATGTATTTCTTGCTATCTAAATGTTTTATGTATAGAGGGTGTATGTGAGCTATCTGCTTCATAATCCAGATTTGCTCTCTTTTTTGTCATGTTTTAAATCTGTTTACTTTTGGAAATTGAAAAATTATCAGAAAATGTTCTCATTCAGCTAGAGGTTATCTTTCACTGCAAGGTACCCATAGGCTGAAGGTTTTGAAAAATAAATAGCTTGAGCAATAATTTCCTGTAGTGGGATAAAGATCAGTGATGAATGACAAATCTAAGAGTAAAAGTCTTTCTCACCCTTTATGATTACATATGAAACGTATGGCGTTAGGAACAAAACCCACATGAAACATAAGGAAGAAGATTAATTAGTAAAAATTGATGACATTTTAAAAAATGCAACTAGAAAAAACAGTGGGAAAATAATTTTAATTTACAGAGCAAAAATATGTAGAAAAACAACACTATGAAAACATACAAGTGAAATTAAAGTTTAAACATTTTGAACTATGAAGCTGTGACATGACCTTTGCTTCCATAGTAAGCTTTCAATAGCCAAATTCAATCCAGATAGATGGTATTTTACCTGTGACTTAAAAGCTTGTAACTCTGCTTGAAGTTCATTAATCTTTGCTTCTTTTTTCTGCAATTGAGCCTGAGTTTCTTGGTGGTCGGTAAACTCTTTTTCAAACTGCAAAGAAAGAAAGAAAAAAAAAAAAGAAAGAAAAAAACAGGAGACAGAAAGATGGCAGTGAAAAGCGCTATTCTTCATAAAGAAATACGGTTCTAATGATCTAAAGACCCGTCAGTAGAACACAAACTTTTTATGAAAAAAGTGGTAGATTTTGCTAAGTCACCCAAAGCCTGTCCCTAGGTCCCTCTCTGGGTCCCACCAAAATCATTCAATTTGCAAGGGAGCAGACAAAGCCAGGGATGGAGTCTGTGACCTTCTCCTCTCAGGAGAGCAAACTCGCCCGGAGGTATCTGCCACACTGACATTTTTCTTAAAAGTCCCTAAATATCATTGCAACTTTGTGTAAAATAATAGAGAGCAAAGCATTGTAGTGAGTTCCCAGACCCCTATTTGCAAAAACTTGTACTTGAACCTTATGATAGGAATTAAAAAGAATTCCATTTTAATATTTGCTATTACTATATAACTCCATTTCGTAAATGCATCACTTCTCACGTCGTCATGAGAGTTAAGGGCCCTGATGCAGGCTCTAATCTTCAACAGCAATTTAAGAGAATAAGGTCTGTTATTTATCATTAATCTTTTGGAGATTAATCTTTGAGAGATTAATGATAAATTAATCTTTCTAAAACCCTGGTGCAATACCTTGTGGGAGGAAAGCAAACAGTAAAATTTGGTGAATCCAATGAGTTTTCTAATTTATACAGCCACTTATCACAAATTCCCACCCTGCCTTCAAATAGCTTCACCCTGCCATCATCATGACTGAAAACCTCTATCAGAGGTGAATTGCAATAGGGGATTGTCTCATACTGGAGAACATTTATTTCTTTTTAAAAAATGAAGAAAAAAATCATAAAAAAAATACTACCTCACAGATGTAGCCTCTAGACTTTAAAGCATGGTCAGACCTCAATTAGGGAAAGTGCAAGAATGTAAAAAGCAACCGATGACAAAGAACACTTATTTATGAATCTTATTTTGTCCTTAACTCAAAAAGGTGGCAATCCAATCCCTTGTCGTACAGACAGTAAATTTAAAAAGTGAGATTAAAAGCCAGACCTTGTCTTCCAAGCCTGGGTTTAGATAAAACCACAGCACCCTCCTACAAATTACATTCAGATAATGTTTTACAGGTATTTTCTTAAGACAGATTTTATTTTTTAGAACTGTTTTAGGCTTACAGCAAAATGAGTCAAAGTTTCAGAGATTTCTCATATGCCAACCCCCCCAGAGGGTTGCCTCCCCCATGATTTAGTGTCAGCATTTTTGCATTTCATGAATGCAATTTCATCATTGCATTCACACACGCAAAAACTCTGAAATAATAAACATTGTTGTAATTCCCATTTACAGGTTAAATAAATCTCACATTCAATCCTCGCACTCTAAACTTTGCGCTTTTATAAAGAGAACAGAAACTACCGTGTAAAAAAAAACAAATATCCCTCACTTCACCCATACCACACCAACATTACCACTCCTATTACTGCAGCTCCTCCAAACCCCTCCTACCATTTAAGAATTTAAAAGACGCTAATCTTCCTTGACCCTCTTTTTGTCCTTACCCTGAGTCACCTAACTCTAATCTTATTCTTGCTTCAAAGTGCACCCCTTCGGGGCACCTGGGTGGCACAGTCGGTTGAGCGTCCGACTTCAGCCAGGTCACGATCTCGCGGTCTGTGAGTTCGAGCCCCCGCGTCAGGCTCTGGGCTGATGGCTCGGAGCCTGTTTCCGATTCTGTGTCTCCCTCTCTCTCTGCCCCTCCCCCGTTCATGCTCTGTCTCTCTCTGTCCCAAAAATAAATAAAAAACGTTGAAAAAAAAAATTTAAAAAAAAAAAAGTGCACTCCTTCAAAAAGTGTGCTTGGATCATACTCCCTTTTCTGGCCTGTTGAACTTCATTCACTTCATTATCCAACTTAGCCACCATCTTTCATTCTAAAAACTATGGCTTGCCAAATTCCAAAGCCCCCGGACTTCTCCGGGCCTCCTCTTACTTGACCTAATACCTGTACTATTCAATGGTGTAGCCTCTAGCCAATGTGGCTGCTAGAATGTAAATTTAAGTTAGCTAATATCAAACTTAAAACTTCAGTTCCTCAGTCACAAGGGCACAACAGGCACAGGCTGAAGGCTAGCATGCTGAACACAGATCATCAAACACTGTCATCATTCCGTATCGAACGGGACTGTCCTACAGCATTAAATACTCACGAATATGCCTCTGTATTCATTCTCTCTTCCCCAGTGTGTTGTATTACAACCCACTCTTCTGGTCCTCCTGCTTACTCCTTGGCTGTTCCTACCAATTCTTTTATAGGTTCCTATTCCTCAGTCCAACCGTCTACTATTGTCCTGTCCTAGGACTCTTCCTTTGCCCCTCTAATAGTCTCACTTCATACGCCTGGTAGAATGGTATCTTCCACACCCACATGTTTTAGTCCCCATTCATACACTGATGGCTTCCAAATTCCCATCACCAGCTCAGCTTCTTGTCTGAATTCCAGACTACTAATCAGTCCATAAACGTATTTTCAACTGCCCAATGAACATTCTTCAAGGTGACGAACAAAAACAGTATTTTTAAAACCAGTATTACCTTTCCCCTCTACAAACTTTTTTGAGTATCGCTGTTCTTTCTAAAGGATGGCTCAAAAAACATGACTCTTTTGCTTTTCAACTTACAGTGGCTACGTCATTAACCTAATATATAAGAACCTCCTGGGAGTTGGCCCCAAACTACCTACCTATTTCTCGTTATACTGTAAGGAATATCATGCATCTGATGTGTTCCTCAAAGTAGCAGGTGTTAGAGATACAGAGTTGGAATACAATATGGTCATCACTTTTAGTAAGTATAGTGTCTGGTGGCAAAGTAAAAGGAAAGTAACAATGCGAACGTATGAAAATTACCAGCAATGGAGAAATACACTGGAGGCATGGGAGTGATTACTGGAGAAGTGATAACTTGGCCCCAGGTTTGAAGAATTTGAGTAGTTAGCTGATAAGTGCAGCTGGCATTTCAAATAGAAGGTTTAGTGCAGTATACAAATGAAAACAACCACATGCAAGGGCCATAAAAGGAGGTAAGAAAACAAATTGCAAGAGATGAAGTTATAGATGTGGACAGGAATTAAACCATTTAAAGGAATTTTACAGTAAATTTGGGGACACCTGCATGGCTCAGTCAGTTAAGCGTCCAACTCTTGGTTTCGGCTCAGGTCATGATCTTGCAGTTCGTGGGTTCAAGCCCACATCTGGCTCCACGCCAAGAGCACGGAGCCTGCTTGGGATTCTCTCTCTCCCTCCCTCTCTGCCTCTCCCCTGCTCACTCTCTTTGTCTCTCTCAAAATAAATAAACGGAAAAAAAATTTTTTAAGGAATTTTAAAGTCAAAAAGTTTCTCTTTTTTCCCGTAAACCATGGAGAGCTTTTAAGAGTATTTATAATAAGAAATTAACATGACCAAATTTGCACTTTGGCAAACCCAGCCTGCAGCAGTGTGCAAGGTGGACTGAAAGAAAACACCAGAGGCATGTGAATAGGTTGAGGAGCTGCTATAGTCACCCAACCAAGAATTTAAGGCTTGCCTGAATGAAGGGGAAGACAGGGAAACAGAAAACAGGGGAAAAAAAAAAAAAAAAAATGAAGGGACTTTTTTTTTTTAAACAGAATCTAAAAAATTAGTGTACAACTAAATGAAGGAAATGAGTGAGGGGAGTATATCTCTAAGATGATGATGGTGTTCTATTGCTTTGCAAGCTGGAAACTATTATTATTTTAGGGGGGAAATAGGGATATAAAATTCATGGAGGAGGAAAGGCATTTTTTTAGGGAAAAGAAAAATAAATTTGGTTTCAGAAATATTAACCTTGAGATGGCTGTGTTGAAATTCACAATAAATTCCTGTCTCCCTCCTTCTTGGCTATCTCACCTTGTCGCCTCACATTAGCTATGACTTCCTTGGGTCAGCCTTGCCTGGCCACTCAAGTCTAGATGAGGAGTCCTTTCAGAAGGCTCCCATTCTGCATAGGGTATTCCTACTGTAGCAGTCATAACACTGTAATATAAAAATATCAAAATGCACTATTCACACACCACAGTAACACCCACCAGCCTGGAAGGTTATTCACAGTGAGAATCTGCTTTATTCATCACCTTTCCAAAGCCTTACATTTATAACTAAACTCAGTAAATATTTGTCAAATGAAGAAATGGAGCCAATTCCTGTCAAGTCTTCCTTTATATGTTGTGAATAAATATGTCAATATCATATATTAAAGTTCCACAATCTCCCGGCATGAAAAATCTTTGAGAGGTCATGTTCTCTCTTCTCCCTTTTATGACTGCTCAGTGTTTACTTCTGCTTAGCAAGAAATAAAAAATTAAATTCTTATGAGAGTAAAAATGAAGTCTTTTTCACACTATCAGTAGGTACATTACCCTAACTAGTAGGGCTTAGAATAAGATTCAGGAGGAAAAAGGATGATTTATGGGAACAAAGATAAAACTACCAAAATAATCAGAGTCATAATTAGTATACTCTAAGAGAATTTATTAAATTAACTTGGCCATACTTAAAGTATCTGTACTTAACAAAGAGATAAATTTCTATATCCTCCCCTATAAAAGGATGAGACAAAATATAAACTTTGCTTTAGCATTTTTATAATATCTACAGTCAAATCACAGTAGCCTTGGGGATAAAATGAATCTCCATTAAAGACATACTTTATAAAAACAGATATGATAGCCTTCTTCTCCAAAAAGAGTTTCTAGAGCAATATTACGCTTACAAAATTACACGCAAAAATGTCAAGAAACACAGTTAAGGCTGAGGCTCTGCTTAATTTCATTCCCTAGGGTAAATGTATTAGTGCATCTGTACAAGAAGGTTGATAATTCAATATTCTCTATGTACTTTCTGACATTTCTGGTCTTCATTTTTCAAATTTATGCACCAAAATAAAGAATGTGTCTAGCAACTATGATAGCTTCCTGCCTAAAGCAAAGTATTTACATGTGTCCTTATAAAGCTATCAGAAAGAAGTTCTTGCTGATATATACAAAATGGTATGGCAATAGGAATCTTTTATGGAGCAAACAATATTTTTTAAATATACCTAAGACATATAACTTCTGACTAAAAGGAGACAAGTAACCTTGAACAAGGTCTTTCTTCTACTTACACTTAAACTTTAAATTTTAAAACAATATGTTGAGAAAGGTATCACATTTAACAACACTCATATACATCATATACCTAAAAATGATTATAGAAGCAAATTTATACTACCTGGGATACATCCAAAGCAAGTACCTGAAAGTTTACTACTACTTTCTCAGGAAGAGTTAAAATAGAATACCAAGTAGAAGGCTTAGAATACCAAGTCAGGGGATAAGGGATCAGCCTACACCATGATCACCTATCAGCTGTAGCACATATGACACTTCAATGATGTGTTCATTTGTTTCTCAAGTTCCTGCAGGGCAAAGACAGTATCATATGCTTAAGCTGGAATTCTAGCCTGCAGCCAGAGGCCCAGGGGTTAATAACCTCTATGTGTGGGGGGACACGCAGGACTTCTTACATGGGGCATTTACAAAGTTTGTCATAAATTACCACTAACTTATAAAAGACTGTCTACCATTTGCAAGTTGTATTATCTTAAACTGTTACAGAAGTGTAAGATTCGTTCAATATTCACCAAGATCCAGAGAGTTCAAAAACATAGCCTCTTAGGCATGGTAACTGACACACAGTAAAAGTCTATTTAGTGTATGTCCATCAGGGGCTGGGGGTAGTAATTATCATTTATTCCTCCAGTGTGAGAAACCAGCCACACGAATTTAAATCAAAGTGACTGCTTAACATGTGAAGAATCCCACAAAAGCAACATTTTTTTTTTTTTCTAAACAGAAAAAGAGTCGAATAGATACATGCCAAGCAGAGATGAAAGCAAAGAACACCACTTTCGAGAACAGTGGGGAACGGCTGGATGGTCAGCAATACTACTGGGCCGAAGCAACCCAACTGGCAATATCAGATACTTCTGACCTATAAAAATGACACTTTTCTATGTTCACCTAGACCTAATGAAGCCACATGAACCAAAACAGAAAAGTTAATAAAACTTTTCGATATAGGATTTCTTGAGAAATACTCCAATCTTAAAAATTTTGACTCTACAAATTTTCTTCAATCACTTATTCGTTGACCCTTTTTTTTTTTTTTTTTTTTTTTTTTTTTTTTTAATGTTCTGAGGGCAGGAATTGTTCTAGGCACAGGGACACTGAATAAACAAAATCCTTCAAACAACAACAAAGAAATATCCTTCATAAAGGTTACTCTAGAGGGAGAAATAGACAACACATCCATAGACACATAGGTAAATACATACACCATGTCGCATGTCAGATAACAAATAAAACAGAGGAAAACAAATCACAGACAGGGTCAGGGCTGGGAGTGGAGAGTTAAAATGTTTAAATATAATGGTCTAGGAAATCCTCCTTAAGGATGGCATTTATGCAAAAAGCTCAAGGAGGTAAAGAAGAGAGTGGAAACTACAAGCAAAATCCCTGAAGGAGAAGCATGCCTGATGATGCGAGATGGTTCTTCACATAGTCTTGCAAACTCAATCAGAATTACTTACTTTCTTGTAAAGTTCTGATGCTTTCTCTTCAAACTCTTCTAGCTTCGCTTGATCTACGCAAGCATCTAAAATGGCAATGACATTTTTTCCTTAATTCCAGTACTTGTTAAAATCACTATGACTTGAAAAGGTTAGAAAAAGAAAAGAATTAGAAATAGTGTCAGTAATGAAATAAGCAAAACAAAGAAAGCTAATACTGAATGGAGAAGGATTTTCCAAGCATGATACCAAGGCCACAAAGTATAAATGCAAACCCAATTACAATTTCAAATTATTGGACAAATGTAACATACAAGACTCAAAAAGTGTCTTTCATCAACACGTAAGTATTTTGAAGGAAGAAGAGAAGATGATAACCAACACAACAATAATGAACAGAAAATTAGCAAAAACAAAATTAATAATTGCTAACATGTATGCACAGGTAGTTCATTTCCCTAATACAAAAATATAAATTTTATTTAATGAAACACAGCAATGATTAAATGATCCATAATACTGAGTGTCAGAGGTGGCACAGAAAAAATGACTTGTCTATGCCATAGAAGTATAATTCATGAACTTTGCTGGTGAGTAACTCGGAAAATATATATTAAAATTTAAAATATGTATTTTCTTTCACCCAGCAATTGCATTGTTAGGACTCTGCCTTTAAGCAAGAATGTTCATTAAAATGTTGTTAGCCAATATCTGGAAATAAAGGTCCATCAGTAACAGACTGATTAAATAAGCTACGATATAGATCCACATGATGAGACACTATGCAGGAGAAATAATTCATATAGATTCCCCATGCTGTAGTTGATCCTTTATTTTAAAAAAAAAATTTTTTTAATGTTTATTTATTTTTGAAAGAGACAGAGACAGAGCGTGAGCGAGGGAGGGGCAGAGAGAGAGGGAGACACAGAATCCAAAACAGGCTCCAGGCTCTGATCTGTCAGCACAGAGCCCAACGCGGGGCTCAAACTCACGAACTGTGAGATCATAACCTGAGCCGAAGTCGGACACCCAACCGACTGAGCCACCCAGGCACCCCTCCCCTCTTTCTTTAATAAAAGCAATAAACATGGTTTTAAAAAACATATTACAGAAGGGCTTACAATGAAAAGTAACAACCAAATCACTACATTAAAAACCCAATCCCACTTCCTAAATGAGACCTCTTATGGTTCTTTCTATATTAGATTATTCTGGCAGTTAGATTCTTAACTCTAAATAAGATGTGTACACCATTATTTCTTGATTCATCTATTTAATACATTATAGATAGCTTCCTATTATAGAAGATGAAAATGGTGTTTCCTGTCTAATCCCATTTATTTTAATAATTTTGCTTTCTAAATTGCCTGGCTCTGTAGCACTAAATAAATACTGAAACCTCCGATCACTGTTACATAAACAGTATCTACTGATTTCCACTATAATATATAAAGTTATCTTTATTTACTTGCCAACATCTCTCTCTCCTACTGTTTCGCCCCAGATCCTCATTCACCTATTACTGTAAGTCCTCTGCAGTGTGTCTAAGTTTTCTATAAACATTTAAAATCAACATATACAATGTACTTATTGTAACTATGTAAATATGTTTCACTTATATAGCCAAGCAGTAGTTAAAAAGTCTATTTCCTTCTCAAGAGTTCAATGCTTAAACAAACCTCTCACCTACTCAAGAAAAAACATTCCTAATGGCCAGGTAGAATAAACTTCCTTTTCAGGTCCTATTCAAAATCATTCCACATTTTAGTTTGCTTTATTTTTCCTCATATCTGTCCCTCCCACTACCAGGAACTTCTAATTACTTCCCTCCAGTGGAGAAAAATGAGCATTTTATCAGTGCCACTAATATAATCTAGTCCTTTCTCATTCTATGCACTCCATACTTCTTTATGAACTCTAATATATGAAGAAAAACAACCTCAACCTCACACAAAAAATGACTATTCTTTTTTCATGTTACACCAAAATTTGACATATGGTAACTCCTTGCACATTACTTGCTGTGTGGAATCACCTATCAGTGAATGTTTTGTACTCTGTTACTTCAAAATCCAAGAATTCTTCACCCATGCAGAATGTGTAATCAGGCACGGGAATTTGGAAAAGAGTGGTCTGCGGAGTCACGTAGATTCTCCAAATGTTGACACATCTCATTATACAATATCAAAATAATCCTATAGGTTATTATCATCATTGACCTCACCAGGAAAAAAATTCGCGTACTGGAAAGCTGTCAAGCTAACAGTAGCAGATCCAAGTTTTCGAAAACTCAAATTTTTCCCTGAGAGCTTGAATTTTATCATTGGTAACAAATTCTATCAGTCATTTTCCTTGACATTATAGAATTACTTTATCTCCTTTTTAAGAAAGTGTGTGCCAGACAGTCAAGCATGAGTGGCCACAGTTTTTATGACAATCATTCCTTGTAAAAAAAAAATCAACCAAGTCAGCTCGCAATACAAGCAAATACGCAGCTATTTGCTCACTGTACTTCAGTATGCAGACGTGTGCTTGACGTGTACAATTCGCTTTGTCACAGGGAATGTTGAAATGATATGTACTCCAGGGGAGATTTTTAATAAAATTAATGTCTTTCAGTTCTCTATCAAGGACACTCAGGTGAAAAAAAAATGGCAGTTTTTATTGTTTTGTTTACTGTGAGGAACTCAAGGACTACTAACATGGTTTGGGGTCACCGCCGTGATTCCTAACTAAGTGCCAGCAGTTGTACTCACCATCCTTGCATCACCAGCACAAATATCAACACAACAGAAAAGGCAAATCATGTCTTAGTGCTGCTATGAGAGCAGTTTTGACTCTTAGGATCCCCTGAAAGGGTATCAAGGGCCCTAAGGACTCTACAGATCACACTAGGAGAACTGACACTGCAGTTAACCTGTGGGGCAAGGGACGATAAAAGGTTTCCATTTAAATATTAGAGAAATACTCACCGACAAACTGGCTTAAATCTAAATCTAGTCTCTTTCGATATGAGAAGTCTGGATCCATCCCATCTCTATGCAAAACAATCTGAGATACACATTCATCAATTAATTTGAAGTATTGTTGCCTAAAACCAAGAAAAAGAATAAATGCACACTCCATTTTTTTTTTAATTTTTTTTTAACATTTATTTATTTTTGAGACAGAGAGAGACAGAGCATGAACGGGGGAAGGTCAGACAGAGGGAGACACAGAATCGGAAACAGGCTCCAGGCTCTGAGCTGTCAGCACAGAGCCCGACGCAGGGCTCGAACTCACGGACCGCGAGATCATGACCTGAGCCGAAGTCAGCCGCTTAACCGACTGAGCCACCCAGGCGCCCCAATGCACACTCCATTTATAAGAATAACTTTACATCAAAACAAAGTATTTTGGTAAGCTTGATTTCAAGTTCAATAATTTATCTTCGTATAGTGTCAACAACTGACATGACAGATTTAACATGGGAGTGAGGGTAAATACAATAGTCATCGCTTTCCTTCTTCTAATGACATTACGACATTGTTTTTACACTCTTTTAGCACATACAGTGTTTTAATGACGATTTGCTTACAAAAGTCAGAACCTTGACTTAATTAGTAAGCAATTAAAAAAAAAAAAAAAGCACTGAGATGAAGTGATAGGTGCTTAAAAGCAGTCCTCAACAGAGATCAACCTACCACTGTACCATACTGAAATATCTACCATTAATTCATTTTATTAATACAAGCCAAAATATATCCATTTTTTTCAAAAAAGTTATCTGGGTCTTAAAACTATACAGTTTACTACTTTAAGAATGTTTGCAGAGTCCAATTAAAAACAGATACTGTAAAATATATACAGTAACAAATGAATATTTCGTACTCAAAACATAACTCAAAACACATTTTTTTTCAAAAATTAGAGTTTAAATAAATGCCCAAATAGGGATCACGTTGTCACTACAGGTTTTAGTCCACCTATGTTCGTCATAAGCAAAAGAACCTCCCTTAAAACTTAAGCCAACAAGGGGAGCCTGGGTGGCTCAGTCAGTTAAACATCTGACTTGGGCTCACATCATGATCCCACGGTTTGTGAGTTCGAGCCCCAGTTCGGGCTCTGTGCTGACAGCTCAGGGCCTGGAGCCTGCTTCGGATTTGATGTCTCCCTCTCTTTGCTCCTCCCCTGATCACGCTGCCTCTCTCTCTCTCTCTCAAAAATAAATAAAACATTAAAAAAAAAAAATTAAAAAACAAAACTTAAGCCAATAAATTTAAAATATCTAGATTTTATTAACAAAACCAAACTAAAATGACAGAAAGGGTGGGTGCTATCTCAATGAGGTCAGTCCTTCATCCCCAGCCACCCCTACAACTTCTTTGTTCCCTCAATGACTTTTTGCACACATTTCCTCTCCAAATCTTTCTCACCATGTAAGTGATGGCACTTCTATTCACTAGAGCTTTTTCTCTACTGCCCTGAATCTACTTACCTCACACCTAATAAATGGCCCATTATGCAGAATAAAATCCAAAATAACTGAACATTAGCAAAGACAATAGATGGTCATCAACTGTCATCAACTAAAAATGTTTAAGACAGTGTTCTTGGGTACATGTCAAAGCAAGAAGGTACTACCACGCTTTCCTCAATGTTCTACACTGCTTCCAAAAATAGTCTCCCATTCCCTACTATCTCGCCATAACAAACACACGTACAATTAAGGTACATAAATTGCACACACAGGTACAAAGTATCAATCACGTTGGAAAATCAAGATGGAGCATTCTATTTCTTTTTTACTCTTATTCAACGTTACCCTAGTGTTGTTTTAATATAAACATGTTTTAAATTAACAACATAGGTTAATTTGTGGACTTAATAACATAGGTTATTAATTAATAACATAGGTTATTTTGTGGACTTTTTAAATAAATCATTATTTCAGTAAATGTTTTCTCACCTCCACAGCTCCCGATGATAAGCTCATTTACAAAGTAGCTGAAATTTCTTGCAAAATCTCTTTCAAGGCAACACTAGCAAAATAATAATGTACTTCTGGATTCTAGAAATGTGCATCCAGAAAATAATCACCATGAGCAATATTGGTGAGTTAGTGAATATGTCAGAGGAATATGTAAATAACCTAATTAAGGGATGAACATAAGTTGTCATTACTTCACTGATATGTCATTTTTGTTGGAGGAATTTTAAAATCATCTTCACTTTGTCTTTAGTATTTTTACCAAATATCAGAAATTATCTCCCATGCACATTCAACTAGGCAAATATTTTGCACATGGTAAGCCATTAAGTATTTGTTAGAGAAATGAATTTGATCTCCCACTCCACACTCCAATATTCTTTCCACATTTCATTTTTCTTGGGGGCAGGGGTTACCTTGCATGTACATTCTCCAACTGAGTTCCATTTCAGTAAAATTTCCTTTCGTCCCAAATGTGAACGTGAGAAAATTTTCTTATTTTCCTATCGGCTAATTCTTTTAAATGGGACTATCTTGCATTCTAAAGCAAAGCAATTTATAAAAATCTGAAAACATTTATTTATATCAATAGGAATTAAGAATGTTCATTCAACAAAAGGTGTTCAGATAATCAAAGATTTTTAAAAGGTTAAGTCCATGTCCATCGGAGACAGTGAAAATAAGCCAACCAACAAAAAACCATGAAGCTAAAACCAAAAGAGCAAGACTCACAGAACTGCACACCAAAAACAGTTTTACTGTATTTAAATAAAAAGCTAAATAATTTTAAATGAATGAAAAACTAAATGATCATAATCTGCCACAATCTTATAATAAAAATATATTCTCTGTAAGAATAAATAACAACAATAACCACCTATGAGAATTTGGGAACATGGGGGAAAAAAAAAAAACAGATGGAATGGTCTTGATTACAGAAATCATAGGAAGAATGATGCCTTCACAGCAACCATACGTGAAACAGAGACCAAGGTCCTGGGGCTTAAAGAGTCCACGAAGAATGCAACATACATAAGTATCAAGTTAAAAAGGTGATACTTGAAAAATGCCCAAAATAACTAACGTCACTTTGGTGTGGCTACAGTTTACTATTTCTCTGAGACTCTTAATTCCACTGAAGTGACAGGATTACCTGAGCATGCCCCAGGAGAGTTGTGCTTTTCAATCTATTTTAAAGGTAGACACAACCGCGTGGCCTTCTGCAGCACAGATTAAGGGATTAGGGTAAAAATGAAGGGATCATAAGTAATATAGAACCCCCTCTGGCAGCATTAAGACACATTCAAAACTTTGAAAGCAAACAATATTCTTGAATTCTTGAAAACTCCAGCAGCATCAAGCAATCAGAGGTTGACAGGACCAACCATATAGGGATCAAGAAAAGGACAAGTTTGGAGCGCCTGGGTGGCTAAGCATCTGACTTCGGCTCAGGTCATAATATTGCTGTCCATGAGTTTGAGCCCCACACCGGGCTCTGTGCTGACAGCTCAGAGCCTGAAGCTTGCTTCAGATTCTGTCTCCCCCTCTGTCTGACTCTCCCCCACTCTCACTCTGTCTCTCTTAAAAAAAGGACAGGTTTACTTTAGAGTAAATGGAAGCTTCAAATTTAAACACATGTGGGGAAAAAGACAGTTTTATAACTAGCAAGCACCTCTGATATTTAAAAATATTAATCAATGTACTATTTTGATTTTAATTAATGTATTCATATTTGTATTAATATTTTTGTCAATGTATTAGTGTTTATTTTATATTAGCATGTTTGTGCTGCAAAAGGAGGAGATAAGATGGGCGATCTGTGCTCATCCCAAAGAACGTAAACTTTTTTTTTCTTTGACTCTTATTCTATTCACTTGTCAGATATATCAAAAGCCTGAATTACACCCTCTGACATCTCCCAGGGGACACAGCCCAAATGAGACATCTCTAGCAAATTCTTCCACATGAAAGCAGTGTAAGAAACGACACGTTACCCAAAGTATTTGAGAATGGAATCTCAGCAAAGCTAAATTAAAGGCACCAAAAGTGGTTTTATATTCAAGGATCTCCACTTTCCTCATAAAACAGTAACAAAGTAGAAAGCAGATATAGAGAGCATTTACTGAGCATACACCAGGTGCCCAGATATTTGGCTAGGAGATTTATCCATGCTACTATGTGTCACCTTCAGAACCACCTAGGAACGTAGGTGTTAATATGCTTGCCCAGCTACAGATAGATAAGGTACAGATGGAATAAACAATTTGTTAAACTCAAGATGGCTGAGATATAATCGAACTTGAATGTTATTTGTCTAGCTTTTCCGATACATTAGCAACATTAAGTGCAACTGTATTACCCAGGCACTTTCTAGCTACTTAAATACTAATAAAAACAAGGTTTACTGCCTTTCATGTAACTTATAAAAAGAAACTTATCAACCCCATTCCTACTACCTAAAGACTAATGAGAAAACATTATCCATCACAAGATAAATTAGTAATTTGTTGCTAGTTCGCATTTTTTATTCAGATGAAAACTTGGTAACAAGAATCTGTGCAGCTTACAAAATAACAGTAATATCATTTTACTGTCACCTGTCTAAATATATGCCCAGAAGAAATGCCACATTCCATGAGTCAGTATTAAGACAGAAATAAAAATCTGAAAATTATGAGCTTGCCCAAATCAAACATCAAGTGAATTTCACAATTAATAGAATTTTATTAGTGAAATTTAACATTAGAACATAGCTTCCTCTTACCTTATAAAATAATCATTTCGAATCAGCAAAAGATGCTGAAGAATGGAAATAAAATATCCTTCCGCTCTAGTTTCCTTAACTGTGTTCCACACCATGTTGTAAATATCATATGCTTCAGTACACTGATTAAGGAATATGTGAATTTATTTATTCTCTACACCAAACAACCAATAACACAGCACAGAATCTGTTCTGTAAGGCTTCAAAAGATTATTGTGTGTCTTACCCCATACCATCATGTATACTCAACATATGGTACCACACAGGTAGTTAGGATTGAAGTAGAGGAAAACTGTGTGCAAATGGTAACTTCACCTGGCACTGTCTTCTCCTCCAAAATCAACTCCAACCATTTGCCTCTCTCAAGCCAAGATGTTTCGGGTGGCAAGGGTAACAGGCAGCTGGTTGGAAATACCACATTAGGTGTACAGAGTGCCCTAACCAAGAGAGATGGTGCCAGGCATTATCCACCATGGGGAAGCCCCAGTGGAGGACAGGAACCTAGTGGATTTCTGGAAAAGCACAGAGATCTGCAGACCCACAGAGTTAACAAAGGCCCATAGTGGTGTGCACCCAAGGTGTAGGACAGGAGCAAATAGGCTAATGCTAGAGAGCACTAGAGGAGGGGGAGGTGCCACACATGAGAAGAAAAAACAACACACTGTACACATACACAAGAGGCCTCATGGAATTTGTGGGTTGGAACGTCCATTTCCATATGCATGGACTCAGAAAAACACACATGAAACTATTAAGAAAAGTTTATATGAAAATCAATCTGATTCATAAAGGTTTGGCTTTATACTGTTTATACAGAAATGGCTTCAGAAGTTTAGTATCTTGGGGTGTGAAGTTTGTTTGGGGTTTAGCAACAATTTTACATATGTCAGTAACTTCAGAACAAAAGGATATTCAAGCTCAGCTCTAATCTCTTCAAGGCGATGGGAGAGCTCAAGCAAATCTTCTTCTTTATGCTCATCAAAGACTTTCAGTTGGATATCCAAGCCATCATTCTTCAGACATTTTAAATTCTAGAGATATGAAAGAGAAATGACAATTAACGGTTTTATTTTTAATAATGCAAAAAGGTTAATGAAAAACATATAAACAATAAACCAACCATGTGACTTGATTTACAGCATTCAAACACTTAAAGTGTTAATACTCCAATGTTATCTATATTTCAAAAATAAAAAGATTTTTATACTCAAGCCTTTTTCCCCCGCAGATAAATTATTCTTGAAGGTAATTTATCTAAATTTCCCCCTATTCAAGTACTCCTCTAATTTAAATATTAATAAGGAGACTGCAGGGCACTTACTGGCAATATCTCTTTCAATCCACAACGCATAAATTCATTTCTGATGTGAAGCCTGAAGTCCAAATCATCAGGAGATGTAACAAGGGCATTGATGAGTTGCATACATGCTACCTACAATAGATTGCACGGTGAGACTTAAGCTTGGATTCCAACATTAAAGAAAGAGGAATACAACCGAAACATGAAGGTTTTGTTCCAAGAATCATTAAATACCTTTCTTCCCAGGAGAATCTATTAGAACAATAATTTGTATGTAAATTATTTTAGTCAATTAAAATTAAACAAGAAATATAGTTTCGGTGGAGTTTTCTTCTTTTTTATTTGTTTGGGGGGTTTTTTGTGGGAGAGGAGAGAGAAACATTAGGCACTGGAGCTGTTCCATAAAAATTTCACTCTAGCCAAAAGTTCAGCTCTTATCCAAGAAAATCACTCCATGCTATATGTGCATACAACATAAACTGAATGTCCTAGTAGAAAAATTATAGATCTCTGTTGGATAGGTAATACTTACCTGACATAGTAAAGTAACTTGCCATTCATGGAGAGAAACCCAAAGTTTCAAACACTTCAAGGTCAGCAAGTGTCGTGAATCTGGTCAATGGCGTTGTTATAACTAAAAACTACCTTTTTATCACTGCACAATTAATTACTAGAATTAACCAGGCAATGGTCCTTACACTTTCGCAAGAATTAAAAAATTATATAGGTCATGTTTATTCCAAAGGCATAAAGAAATAACATAGCTAATTAAATCCTTTAGTATATTCCTCAAGTGCTAAAAATGTAAAAATCACTATACTTTCCAGTTATTTAACACCCCAAATTTCAAACTGGATATGCATTTTTTTTGTATCCCTGGCTAAAACCTATCTTTCATTATCTGAAATCCATATAATGGAAGCAAGAGAGACTGGAAGCAAAAGAGATGGTCTCTAGAGAAGTGAAGTACTCTTTGTTGTTGATGATGATGCTATTTTTCTGTCTACACTCTACCAGAGTCTTAACAAGAATGACTGGCCTACTGATCAATATGTTTAACCTCATGCTGTTCCCTAAATTGTCCTTTCTCCATCCCTTAAGGCAAGGTTTATATGAATTTAAAATGTCTCTTTTGGATTAAGACACCTCCAGGGGTCTCAGGTCCTGCTGGTTGAAATATATCGTAATTATTGTATTTGATGTCTAAATACTAAAATCTGACCAGCATGCCTCTACTGTCAAAACTTAAGACTATTTAAACTGGAGGAAGGAAATGTGCCAGAAGATAAATAGAGAAAAGGGAAATACTTAGAATAAAAAAAAGAATCAACTTAAAAACAGAGGCTACCTTTCCAGTACACATTCACTCAGCTGTAACTGGTTCATGTCACAAGGTTTAAAATACTTTCTTTCCACCTCCTTGTCAGTCATTACCCAGTACCGACAAAAATACCTTTTCAGCAATAGTATAGACTTTTAAAAGATCTCAAAGATCTTACAAAGATAATATTTCTCTACATTTGAGCAAATAAATTAGTATTAATCACGAGGTTTCTGGAAAAGATGTAAATTATAAAGGGCTCAATGCAGCAAAAATAGCAGCATAAAAATTAGCAGGAAATAGGATCTAAATGTAAAGTAAATATGTGTAGAACAATAGCAGCATGAAATTGAAGAGAAAGAAGGGAAAAGGATAATCCACATTCTTTCCAGGAAGTATCCTAAAGGGCAATTTTCTATAAAAGGAAAAACAGAAAATTGACTTAAGCTGAAATAATGAATTTAAGTTCATTATCTAAAATCCCTTCCCAATTCTAATGGTAATTTGCCATTATCATGACCTATAACCACTCTTAAATTAATGTCATGTAAACACAGGCCTAGGAAAATATGCAAATACACAGCAAAATGTAATGTTTCCTTATAGACAAAAAAAATTCTATAATCAAGGTAAGGATCAAAGAGTTCTTTCTAGGTTTTTAAAAATGTATACTCAGACATAAAGACTTGTTTTATCACACAATTTCAAACTAATATAGCATACCGGCAGAAGCAGGGGCCAATATAGCATCTATGTCATAGAAATCAATTCCTACAGACAGTGGAAAAGGCTCACGAACTCTGAAGGTGAACAGGATCATGCTGCCTGTCCTCATGAAGACAATAGATCAATGATAAAAATATACTATGTAGAAGAGATATGTTCCATATATACTGGGAATGTGGAGAAACCAAATAAAAACAAGGACAGCTGGGTAACGGCATTGACTCTTAAAGATAAATAGGAAGGCAGCCTGATGAAGTGAAGGACTGAGATGAGATGTTCTCAGCATCTAAGGAATTAACTGGTTAGAAAACCTGGGCCCTGGGCCCTTCCGTTGCATCACAAAGGATTCAGGAGAGAGCGGCTCCAGGAGTCACTAGAGATGAGGCTGGACAAGGACACAGGCCAGATGAGGCACAGCTTTGTATGCCAAGTCAGAAAGTTCAGGTTCAACTGGAAATAGGAGAAACTACAAGGAATGTAAAGGAGAGGCAACAGGGCGCCTGGGTGGCGCAGTCGGTTAAGCGTCCGACTTCAGCCAGGTCACGATCTCGCGGTCCGTGAGTTCGAGCCCCGCGTCAGGCTCTGGGCTGATGGCTCGGAGCCTGGAGCCTGTTTCCGATTCTGTGTCTCCCTCTCTCTCAGACCCTCCCCCGTTCATGCTCTGTCTCTCTCTGTCTCAAAAATAAATAAACGTTAAAAAAAAAAAAAAAAAAAAAAAAAAAATTAAAAAAAAAAAGGAGAGGCAACAGTAGAGGTAATAATATTAGTTAAGAAACTATTGTAGAAGCAACTTTAGTGAGCAATGATGAGAGCTTGAACATTTGAAATCTATGAAAACTGACAGAATTTGATGGCTTGGTGGACATGGGGTAGAAGAAAAGAATTCGTGAGAGCCCCTCTCCTTTGTTCTTCAACTAGACAAGAGGAGGTACCATTAACAAAGCTATAAAGTACAAGGAAAGAAAGAGGTGGGGCTATTTCAAGTGTTAGTTAAATTCTATTTAGTTAACATATATGGTAAAATTGGTTTCAGGCATAAAATTTAGTGCTTCATCACTTACATTTAACACCCAGTGCTCATTTGAACAAGTGCCCTCCTTAGTACCCATCACCCATGCTGTCCATTCCCCACCCACCTCCCTCCATCAACCCTGTTTTTTCTCAATAGTTAAGAGTCTCTTATGATTTTTTTCCCCTTCCCCTATGTTTCTCTTTTGTTTCTTAAAGTTCACATATGAATGAAATTCTATGGTATTTGTCTTTCTCTTACTTATTTCACTTAGCATAATAGGACACAAAAATACAGATTTCAAGGGGCACACACAATCTGATATTTATAGAAGCATCATCAACAACAGCAAAATATGGAGTCCAAATGTCCATCAACTGATGAATGGATAAAGAAGATATGGTGTGTGTATATACACATACAATGGAATATTACTCAGCCAACAAAAAGAATGAAATCTTGCTATTTGCAACAGTGTGGATGGAGCCAGAGTGTATTACTCTATGAGAAACGGGATTCAGAGAATAAACCCTGCTTTTAAAATTCTGAGATTAAAATGTACATTAGGAATCATTAATTCATTAAAAAAAAAATGTTTAGTTATTGGGTACCTAGCCTGTGTCAGCAGGGGATATTAACAGAAGCTCAAGGAAATAATGGCATTATGATATTCATCATAAAATAATCACCATCCTGTTTCATGTTCCAAAAGTGTAGCATATACGATTTTCATTAATTTGTATTTAGCATTCTAATTGTTTAATAGCGTGACAAAATCTACCTCCCTATGAAGTAGATGAGGGTAAGTAAACAGAGCTTCTGCCTTCCTGGAAACATCCTAATTTAACTAAAGCCTCTATCTTTGGGCATCAGAATGCAGAATTCACTTTCTGTTTACTAGCTCAACCATTTCATTTCCTCAAAGCCTATTTATTGGTGCCCCCTCAGCACTTCTCAGTAGTAGGGATATAGCTATGAGAAAAGATAAAAATCACTATCAGAAATGAGAGTCAAGACTGACTCCAAGGTTTTTAGCTTGGGCAATTCAAAGGATGGAATTATCATTTATTAAGGTAGAAAATAAATCATTCATTAAGATGGGAGAAAGAGGCTTGCAACGACAGATCAAGGGAGTTGGGTTAGAAATACATTTTAGTGATGAGCTAAATAAAGTGGAGAAGAAAACTGGATATAGGACAGCCAGGTTCAAGAAAAAGATGACCAGAGCAACTGTACATAAAAATCAAGGTCTTGCATAGAACCATCTAGGAGTAGCAGAAAGGAAAGGTGACATACAGGAACTGATGGGGCATTTCAATGGCAGGTTTTGCTTTCAAGGCTGGGCAAATAAAGTAAAAAGGCATCCGGGCACCTGGATGGCTCAGGTGGATGAACGTGTGACTCTTAGTTTTTTGGCTCAGGTCATGAGCTCCTAGTTTCATGAGTTCAAGCCCTGCATCTGGCTCTGCACTAGCAGAATGGAGCCTGGTCGGGATTTTCTATCTCCCTCTCTGCCCCTCCCCACTCACGCTGTCTCTATCTCTCTCAAAATAAATAAGTAAACTCAAAAAAAAAAAAAAAATTTTAAGTATAAAATGCATCAAAAAGGTAGAAGAAAAATAAGATTGTGGTGCTCAGGAAATATGGGAGGAAAAGTTTCTCAACAGAGAGGGTGATCAACTCAGTCAGAGGCTCTAATAGGTCAAATAAGATGACCAATAAATTAACATTGGTTTTGGCAAATTGGTGACTTGATAAGAACAGTTTCTATAAAAAGGCAGAGTTGCTGTCCCAAGTAGGACAACACTTGCCTTCTCGTTGGTACCATATGCAATCAGCAAACAAAAGCATACCATTAAGATCGGCACTAAAATATTCTTCTTGCTCCAAGCACATCTTTATACTTTAGAAATACTGGTTATTAACCTTTGGTTTCAGCGAGTAAGGCACTTCTCTTTAGGTGTTAAATCATGGACTCAGTTCTGATGATTCGGAAAGCAAATACTGTAAGCTCATTTTGTTACTCTTACCTTAATTATCAAAAAGGAGGCTTGCATGAAATAAAGTATTTAACAAAAGTTATAGCTGGAGGAGTGTGTGTATGTCCATCTAGGGCTTAGGATGGCTGAAGGTTTCCTCAAGAGCAGCGGCAAACAGAAGGTGCACTGTAAGGACTGGGGCTGGCAAAGCCCACAGACAAAGATGAGGAAAATGCACAGCCAGAGCTGTAATTATAAATAGTGAGAGAAATGTAAACAGTGCAGGAGACTAGAAGGCACAGACACGCAACAGGGGGCAAAGTAAATAAACCGTAAACAGAAATCTCAAAGATACTCAATATGAGGAATAGAGCTGTTCCAAGGCAATCTTAGGAACAAAGCAAATGATCAAAGAAAAATCATTCGACCTGGAAAAAGGTTAATCGGCAAGACAAAGAAAGAAAGATGCCCCATGTACATCACTTCAGCAGCAAAGCAGCTTTCTGCCCTTGAAAACAGGCAGGTTTGCTCACATGTGAATACACAGCACCTAAATTTCCTCTGGTACACAATTGCACTATGGCTAATTATCACTATGCTGAAAACAAATATGAGGAGAAAAAACCACTTTATGCATTTTTAAACTTCGAACAAGAACCTTTGACCCTTTTGCAAAACTCCAAGCAGAAAATTCAAGGGACCCTAACAGGTGTGATGCCTGAGGCCCAACCATAAAAGCTCATCCAAGTTTTTCGAAGGCCATCACAGAAAATGCCTTCTCCATGATTGTGCCGAAGGAACTGAGAAGATATCTGAAAGCCAAAGCAAGCATATTCTTTAGAAAGCTCATACTTTAAAAACAAAACACAAAACAAAAAAGAAAGCTCACACTTCAGTCAACATGTTCATTCTAAACACAAGTAGATGTTTTTACAAGTAAAACGATGGCTATATGACACTGAAAATATATCAGCTGCACAAGCTAAATTCACATTATAAACAAGTACCAGTCAAGTACTTACATAGAAATTCTATCGGAATCTGTGAATAATTATTACATGGGCTTGGAAGATACAACTTAGTCTGCTCTCCGTCTTTCCTAACCCATTGCTGAAATCATTTGTTTTTCTTTGCACAAATTTCATATTTCTCAAGTTAAAATGAGTAAATGATGCTTACAGATGAAGTTCCTCTCTACTGCAGACAAACTCCAAAGAATTTAAAAAGCACTGCATTAATTCAGAATAAAAACTAACCAGACTACATTATATGGACAAATACAGAAACATTTAAGTAGATCAGCAGATGTCAAGTTCTATAATTTTAACTTCCAGTTCATTGCTCTGTCAATTATAGACACAAAGAACAACTCAGAGTCCAAGGTACCTGCATAGAACCCACATAAACACAGAGAAATAAACTGCAGGATTCAAGAGGCTACGATTTATATGTATAGAAATACTGGAAAAACAAATGGATTTTTAAATATTTATTCAGAAACTTCCCTCTGAAACAGCATTAATTTCTTCTGTGTCCTCTCATGCATTTTGCTGTACACCTTAACTACTGCATTTTTCTTATGAAACATTAGCTATCTTCAGATTCCCAAGTATAAGCTTCTTAAGGGCAGGAGTATACTTCTTTATGGTCCTAGTATAATTCAGCGCACAGCAGTCACTGAATAATTAACTAATTGACTGTTTAATTATGAAACTCTGTGCAGTTACCTCTGAAGCATGAAGTAAGTTTATCTTTCTGGCAATCTACTATAGCATAACTGAATAAATTTATTATGTAAACTCAGAAAATTGGCAGTATGTGCTAGACAAAAATGTTCGCCACAATTTATACTTAAGTGTGTACTCCATATGACAATATGAGGTCACATTAGATTGTCCCACTATGTTTAATGTCTTCGCTTAATGGCCTATTATTTACCAGTCCATTTTAATACATTTAACCTTTTGATTCATATTGACATATGAATCCTACTGATGTAAACCTCAATAGAAGTAGTCAAAACAGAGAGGAATTGGGGCGCCTGGGTGGCTCAGTCGGTTGAGCCTCCGACTTCGGCTCAGGTCACGATCTCGCGGTTCGTGAGTTCGAGCCCCGCATCAGGCTCTGGGCTGATGGCTCAGAGCCTGGAGCCTGCTTCCGATTCTGTGTCTCCCTCTCTCTCTGCCCCTCCCCCATTCCTGCTCTGTCTCTCTCTGTCTCAAAAATAAATAAACATTTAAAAAAAAAAATTAAAAAAAAAAAACAAAACAGAGAGGAATTAAACTGATCTCTGCATCCTTCTGGAATGCCTCCACAATAATCCTAAAAATACATTTTCTATACTCTCTGTTCTTCATTTGGGTCCTTCATTAATGGTGAGAATAAGTTATCTGAAACTGAAAACTTCGGTTAGTAATTTTGTGGGGGAGGGTGGAGATACTTGAAACAAGACAAAATAGTAAATTAAGGTAGGACTATTTATTATAATGAGGACTTTATTTGGTCTTAAGCAAAATTAAACTTGAGAATATTTTGAGCATTTCAGGGGTACGGAAAAGAAAAGAAACAGAAGCAAATAAACTTGACTGTATCTAAAAGGGTATTTTAACCCATGATTTGTTTCAATGTTCTATTTCTCAATTATTGTCTAATAACAGATTGCAAGGTACAGTGACTATAACTCAATTAAAGGTAATTTTTCCTACTTTCTGAGACATATGAAAATGTGATCCAATCAATTTTACAAATATCTATTCTGTATTTGAACTCAATAAAATCCAGAAATTGAAGAGGCTTTTTTTATTTTGTTTTTAAGAGAAACTGTGCCTTTACAACAGCCATGGGAATGCAGTTCCTTGACTGCAGGGAGTATAAATGACTAACAGCCCAGCCCCAGCTGCTCCCTGTGAAATCCATCACAAGATTTGAGTCAAACCCACACTTCCCACCGGCTTCTCCCAGCCAGTGTCTGCACACAGCAAGAATAGTGAGACAGGACATGAAGGGCTTTGACTTGAGGATTCCCCAACCACGTTGCCAAGTTCTCCCGGAACTGCACAGCAGCCTAAGATACTTCCCCCAAGCCTCCTTCCTTCTCTCCTCCACCTGGGGTCAAGTGTGCACTGAGCTGGACATCTGCCCACCTGCCCCAGCCCTCTCCAGATCTCTAGTAGGCATTTCCCCTAGCTCCTTGCTGATCAAATCACTTGCTTCTCAAAGGACCTAGATTAACATAGCCTTGTTCTACAAAGCAAGTTGCGGAGAATATCATTTCCAATTTTTCTGATTCTTAAGTATTATACATGAAACTTCTTTTGTAACAGAGATTTTCACTTTTTCTTCTTGTTGTCTAAATGTGAGCACCCTATCCACTTTAGTATGTAAGCATGAGACATTCGTTAACGCCATGTACATGCCAGGTGTCTGAATATGTTTGAGACCTTATTTTCCTCTTGTAACAGTTCTTGAGACAAGAAAGACCTGGATTATATTTCTCCCTTTTGCTTCTTTGGAAAATACATTTCAGGGTAGAGCAATATCTATGGGAATCCTAGAAAGACATATCTATCATTCACCCCAGTCCACCGAATCCTGGAAGGATATAATCTGCTACTCTTGTCCACTGTCCACTCAGTCTGTAATTAAGGTAGAGAAAAATACTCTGTAGTACCACATGAACCAAAATTAATGAAGGATGCATTCCGTTCTATCTACACCAAGGTACGATGAATGACAGGAAAAACAATAAGAGCACAGACTGAAGAATAAGAGGGTGACAAGAGAAGGTTTAGTGGTCTGCTCCCCAATGCATGACAGTGCACCACCATGGGTCTCTTACATTTCTGCATGCATTGCAAGCCAAGGCACTGACTGCCATTTTTCTGGATGAACTTTTCAAGGAAGTTTGAACGGCAAATGGGTAGGCATGCTTCATGTCCAGTCTAATAAAGATAATGTCTCTGGAGCAAAAGGCAGGCACAATTACAACCCATTATAAAAGATTAGGATTTCCTAAATTCAGAGTTCCTGTCCTGTAGCACAACCTGGCATCCCCACCCTATCTTTAGACTCTCCAAAACAAAGGCCTGCACTCAATTTTATCCTGAACTGGGAATCCTACTGTTTATCAGACAATTGGGAGGCCACGTTTTAAGCACTATTACCCATTAGCCACCTATTTGATAAAGATCCCATTTGGGGGGCTCCAATAACTGTAAACAATGCTTTCATTCCAGAAGCACCATGTGGACATTCAAGACCACATATCTTATGAAGAAGCAAGGCATTAACTTGCTTGTCTCTCGAAAAACACCAACTTTCACCTTAGAGGTGATCATAAGAGATGTTCAAGTGTTTAAGCAAATGCTAGCGGTACACCGTGCAGTCCTCAGACAACCATGACAAGCTCACTCTCCAACTGAGGCTACCGTTGGTCCTGGAGAAAAAAGTTATTTATGTATACATGCAGGCAGTTATCCCTATGATGGGAATCACCCAAGTGGAAAAGGTGCTAAGAAATCTGTCCCCGATTTTAGTTGACATTATCAATGATACCACACATTAGCCCCAGAAAGCACTCAGATTCAACTCACTAGCCAGGGTTGTTACGGATAAAAGTATTGCCCTAGACTTCCTTCTTGCTGAACCAGGGGAAGTCTGTGCAATCACTAATATGTCATTCTGTACCTGACTACCTCAGACAAGGTGGAAAAACCAACAGAAAAAAATTAAGAAAAAAGCCTCCTGGTGTTCAAAGTCAGACCTTGATGGTCTGTGGGGTTTGTTTAGCTGACTGGATCTAGGACCTGGAAGGCCTGGCTGAGGTCCATATGACAGGCTAGCCTCAACTTACTGTTTAGAGTACGGCTGACCAAGAGCTTTAATTAAATACTCTGAGATAAACTGAAGAGATTTTGTCATAGCTTTTATCAATCAAAAAAAGCGCTGCCTGTGATGGAAGAGTTGAATTCCCTAAACTCAAGGTTTCTCTCCTAAAACACAAACCACTGCAACTGGAAACTGAGGCTGATACAAAGCTGTACTTGAGCCACTACTATTGCTGTGGGTAATGAAGTCCTTTGTTTTCGACCCAGGCATTTATGTCTTCTCATAGCATGCATAAGACTAACAAGGCAAACTAACACATTAACTTATAAGTGACACAAAATCACAGACCCTTCATCTTCTTGACACTCCCCACCCATGAGTCCAAGAGGACTGAAAGAGGAAGACATCATAGGAAAAAATGTAGCACGCTGTCACCACAGGCCTGAAAACATGTACACAGAAGCAAAGCCAAACATCCACCCCAAAAAACTCAAGGATTACCACCCTTTGATTCCTTTCCTGACAAAAATCTGCCACAATTCAAACAGTCCTCCGACCAACAGCAAAGCTTTGGACAAACTCTTTAGAATCCAGATAATGTTTCCGATACTCTAGCAAATTACGGCTCTAAAATGAGAAGGGAGAAGATACACGTAGAAAGGAAAAGAAAAATAAAGGGAAAGAAACGAAAATAATAGATAAATTCAACATGTGGTTGAAACTAGGGACTGGTTCACCCGCACTTATTCCAACCCTCTTCTGGGAAAGCAGACTGTGTCAATATGAGAGGACAATCATACATATTCAAGACCGGACCCTATGAGGAAAGGTTTGGGTCTGTGGCAGAAGCACTATTGTCTGCTCTAGGGTCTCAGGTGCTGACTAGAATAGAATGTTGGGAGTGGTTTTTCCCTTAGAACATTCACGGATGTTGTCTGGCATTTCTTCTACATTACGTCTGTAATACCCATCCACACACAGTTCCCTCCCACAAGTTCTGTTAAGGTATCCAGCACCATTTCCTGCTTAAATTACCCACAGTGGATTATGCTGCTTGAAGCTGAAAACATCTCTCTGATACACTTGAGAAAAAGTAATGTATAATTTAAGTCTGATATTTATATTTGTACTTTCTTTTCTGATAGGTAAGACTCTCTAAGGCCTGAGAATAATTTTAACTTATTTCTGGGACTCAGTTTTTCACTTTCTTTCTCTACTATATGCGTGGGAGGAATGAAAGTTATGTTTAGTTCTATCAAAAACATAGGCAGTCACATTATCTTCATTATTATCAGACTCAAAAAAAAAAAATCTAACAACACTCCTTTCAAAAGTACTTTGTTATACTTTGCAATAAAAGAACAATGAGATTTTTTTTTTATTTTACCATCTCCCACTTACTCCAATTTAAAAGCAAACAATTGGTTTCTATTTTATTCAGTGACAAACAAGTTTTATTTTTAATTTGGTGATTTGCTAATATCCACCAGCCTAGCACATTTCAATCAATGCAAAGTATACAGGTAATGGTATAAAATGGGCACTTAGTACTCAATAGTTTCATGGGCAAATTGATAATGAGCTAGCTCTAAAATATACTTTATTGTAGAAAATTCAGAAATATCCAAAGAGAAAAGTATTTTTAGATATTATTAAAGTGTTGCATGATCTTTTTAAAGGAAACAGAGAACAACCAGCAACCCCCAAAAAGACAATCTACTTACTCCCCCCGTCCCCCCACCAACACACAACCCTTCTCCCTTAGTTATCTGGAAAACAGTACCTTTAACTCCTAACTTAAGCTTGCCACCTGCTAGCTATTTCATATATTAGGCTTAGTAATAATGAGAAACCTTCCTTCCAGAATAAAAATCCACAACAAAAGGGTTGAGTAGGGAAAATAAGAATTAAAATTCTTCCCATTGCTTATTCATCATCAAAAGCATACAAATTTAATCTGGCCTTATCAGAAAAATGGGGAAAAAAATGCTAAAATGAATTTTCACTTCTCAATGAAAATTAAACTTTTAAAAACTGTATGAAGAAATTTTAGTGTTTCAAAAATAACACAACTAACCATAAAACAAAATATAATTACTTACAACTAAACAAATCACTTTCATAAAAGCAAATACAATCAGCCACCCAGATCTTGGTATAAAATTTCTCAAGAACTGAATCAGATGATTTAAACAACTATCAAGGGGAGGTGTTGCTGCTAGCCCTGCCCCCACCCTTATTCCCCTAACACTAAATACGGCAAACAAGCAGTCATTGAAAAGAAGAAAAAAAAAAAAAAAAAAAAAGAAATCATCTCCACAAATTTTCACAGGCAGCATTACTCATAAAAGCCAAAAAGCAGAAACAATTCACATGTCCACCAACTGACAAATGATCAACAAAATGTGGAATATCCATACAATACGCATAATATTTGGAGCAGAAAAAAAATGAAGTTGCGACACATACTTCAACATGAATGAACCTTGAAAATATTATGTTAAGTGAATGCAATCAGTCAGAAAGGACCTCATATTGTATTATTCTTATCAAATGTCCAGAATATGAAAATCTATAGGGAGAGAAAGTAGATTAGCAGTTGCCTAGAGCTAGAGGGAAGGAGGGCATTGCAGGCTGACCGTGAAGGGGTAGGGTGGGGGGATTCTTTTAGGGGTAAATAAAAGGTTCTAAAGTTGATTATGGTGAAGGCTACACAACTCTGATTATACACAAAATACTGAACTGTCTACGTCACATGGGTAACTTTTATGATACGTGGATTTTATCTCAATAAAGCTGTTAAAAAAATCATTTCAAATTTATATCAGATCTTTAGATAAATGTTTAAATTTCTTCAAGTCTTTTTTTTTTTTTTCAACGTTTTTTATTTATTTTTGGGACAGAGAGAGACAGAGCATGAACGGGGGAGGGTCAGAGAGAGAGGGAGTCACAGAATCGGAAACAGGCTCCAGGCTCCGAGCCATCAGCCCAGAGCCTGACGCGGGGCTCGAACCCACAGACCGCAAGATCGTGACCTGGCTGAAGTCGGACGCTTAACCGACTGTGCCACCCAGGCGCCCCTAAATTTCTTCAAGTCTTAATGTCGTCTTTAAACTAGTAATCCACTCTCAATTGTTAACTGACTATTCTCTTTCAGAGAATTGTATAGATATTTACTAGCTAAATATAAATTTATCATAACTACACCAATCATCTTTCCATATGGTAGCACCTGCAATGAGAGTAACTACCATAATAGAAATGACTAAATATACCCAAGAATGTTTTTGATACATGTAGTTTGCCTTCAGGTTCATATGGTAATCAGTTATAATTCTTAAAGTTCCAACAGATGTACCTCAATGTTTGATAGCCAAAACAAATTTAATAGGCAAATAACGAATTTTAAGGTTATAATGGTCACCTTTCAACTGTCAATCATGTTATTTACCTAGATTAAACATGGCTTTGTTCTTTTTTTTCTTAAAATTTTATTTTGAGAGAGAGATGAGGGGCGGGGGGGTGGGGGGGGTGCAGAGAGAACCGTAAGCAGGCTCCACACTGTCAGCAAAGAGCCTGATGTGGGGATCAAACCCACGAACCATGAGATCATGACCTGAGTGGAAACCAAGAGTCAAGTGCTTAGCCAGTTGAGCCAACCAGGCACCCCAAAACGGCTTTGTTCTTAACAAGACATTTTTTACCCCTTTCCTCAGACAGAGCTTTAAAATGTTAAATGATATAATATTGCTATAAACTGGGACCTTAGTTTTACCAAGATTTGTTCTTAACTGTTTATTTTGAAATAATTGTAGATACACAGAAAGTTGCAAAAAGAAACAAATGCTCAGGTAGATCCTAGGTATTCCTAACACCTTGCATGATTATAATACAACACAAAAACCAGGAAAATGAAATTGGTACAACCCACAGAACTTACTTAGCTTTTAGCAGCCTTACACTCATTTGTGTGTATATGTACAGTTCTATGTGAGTTCATCCTATGTGTACGTTTGTCACCATCACCACGATCAAGATGCAGAACTGTTTCACCACACACAACTCCCTGCTGCCATTCATTTATGGTCACACCCAACACTTTCTCAGACCCGTCCCAAATCTTTGGCAACCACTAAACTGTTCTCTGTCTCTAAAACTTGGTTCTTTCAAGAATGCTATATAAGTGCAATCACAAAGTGTGTAACCAACAGCACTGGCATTTTTTTAAAAAAAAAAAATTTTTTTTTTTAACATTTTATTTATTTTTGAGACAGGGAGAGACAGAGCATGAACAGGGGAGGGTCAGAGAGAGAGGGAGACACAGAATCTGAAACAGGCTCCAGGTTCTGAGCAGTCAGCACAGAGCCCGACGGGGCTCGAACTCACAGACAGTGAGATCGTGACCTGAGCCGAAGTCGGACGCTTAACCGACTGAGCCACCCAGGTGCCCCTAGCACTGGCATTTTTCAATCAAGGTAATTCTCTGGAGATTCACCTAAGCTGTTGTATATATCAATAGTTCATTGTTTTTCATTACTGAGTACTATTCTATGATACAGGTGTACCACAGTTTAACCCTTCATCTGTTGAAGAACTTCTGGGTTGTTCCCAATTTGAGTCTATGACAAATAAAGCTGCTATAAAAATACATGAACAGGTTGTATGTGAGCATACATTTTGTTAATCTGAGATATGTTCACAGGTATTGCTAAGTTCTAATTATGTAACAATTTTTTAAAATCTTTTGGGGAGCCTGGGTGGCGCAGTCGGTTAAGCGTCCGACTTCAGCCAGGTCACGATCTCGCGGTCCGTGAGTTCGAGCCCCGCATCAGGCTCTGGGCTGATGGCTCGGAGCCTGGAGCCTGTTTCCGATTCTGTGTCTCCCTCTCTCTGCCCCTCCCCCGTTCATGCTCTGTCTCTCTCTGTCCCAAAAATAAATTAAAAACGTTGAAAAAAAAAAAATCTTTTGATGGTTTCTTTTTTTTATGTTTGTTTATTTTTGAGAGAGAGCGAGTGTGCATGCAAGCAGGTGATGGGCAGAGAGAGAGAAGAGAGATAGAATCCAAAGTAGGCTCCAGGTTCTGAGCTGTCATCACGGAGCCCGAAGTGGGGCTTGAACCTATGAACCGTGAGATCATGACCTGAGCCGAAGTTGGACACTTAACCAACTGAGCCACCCAGGTGCCTCTAATTATGTAACAATTTTAGTATCAACACCCCTAATGTTTCTGAGAAAGGAAGATTGCCTTCAGTCTCCAATCTCCACTGTTGTTAATTGAACAAAATTCCTTTTGAAGTCTACCATTTACTCAACTCTTACGGCAAATGAACTAAACATTTTAAATACATTAATCTATATAATCCCCACATCAACCATGGGGTAGTGATCAACAGTCTCCTTATCTTACAATTAAAAAAAAAAAAAATGGAGGCAAAGAAGAGGTCTGGGGCATGATCCTGGGTCACAGAGCCAGGATGGGAAGAGCTGGGACTTAAATTCAAGCTATCTGACTCAGAAGTCTACTCCTTCCATTCCAAGACAGCATCCCTTCCACTCTTGGGATGTATGTATTATTAAATACAAAAAGTATACACTAGCACAAAAAGTATTTAGGGGATAAAGTTTATATGTGACTATTACATTTCCTAAGTGAGATTTTAAAAACTGGACATGATCTCTAATATGCTATGCAAATGACCAAAATTCATCTGATAACCTGTTGCTATCTGCACAAACATTATACGGGTAAAAGGTAACCTGGGTACTAAAGGAAAATTCAGGTAAAGTCATCAGCTTTTCTCTACGAAGTTTTTTCTGTGTTCACTCTTCCTTAGGCTTGTGGTAAATAGGAGGCCTGGGGCCAGATGAGAAAGGAGGAGAAGGGAGGGGCTCCTGGGTGGTTTAGTCAGTTGAGTGTCCAACTTTGGACCAGGTCATGATCTCACGGTTCATGAGTTCGAACCCCACAGGGGGCTCGTTGCTGTCAGTGTAAAACCCCCTTTGGGTCCTCTGTCCCCCACTCTCTCTGCCCCACCCCCGCCCATACACTCTCAAAGAAAATAAACATTTAAAAAAAAAAAAAAAAAAAAAAGAGAAGGGAAATGAGAGCAATGACATCCTTGTCCGTGGATACACACTGTAGACTCTAAGACTCTAGAATACATATGAAAAATCTGAAGGAGTAAGGTCCACATCAGAGGTGATAACACATCCCAGGCCCCTACTCCCATGCTCTCTGACAAGCCCTGATGAGTAAGGAGAGGCTTTTTTCCAGAAGCTCTGGTAACAGGACCTATGCATTAGGGAATATATACTCGGATCTCCAGCCCTACCTGTTGCCCAGAGAAACAAATCACAACAGGGTTCCTCACCAGCCATTCACAAACACTGTCATCAGAAAGGTCATCATCACAAACACCATCATCAGAAATACCATAATACATTTTTTAAATTTTGACATCTCTAAAATTTTCTGATTGCTCATCAAATACTATCTTTTTTTTTTAATTTAACGTAAGATTTGGTTTCTTTATTCCTACCACAATGAAAAATAATACAGAGGCCAAGCTGCACAGACCTTTAAATAAAAGTTAAAACTAGAAGTTTTTTACTAATTAAGGGGGAAATAAATTTACTTTGTAGCTATTATTAGCACATTTTGGTTTTTAATCATTGCTGCACATTAGAATCATCTGAGAATCTTTAAAAATCTCAATAGCCAAGTCATACCAATTAAATTTTTTAAATATCCAGAGGTGGGAGTCAGGTATTAATTATTTCCTTAAAGATACTCAGGTTATTAGCAATAACTAACAATTCCAGCAATTAAAACAAAACCCCTCTTTTTTTTTTTTTTTTTTTAAAAAAAAAAGGAGAAATTATATAAACATTAGTTATACAGCTTGGACACTATACTAGTTAAGTCTAAAAATAACTTCCTTAAAAAAAAAAAAGTGACTTTCTATAACAGCACTTAAATATTTTTTAATTTATTTTTTAATATTTATTTATTTTTGAGAGACAGAAGACAATGTGTGAGCAGGGAAGGGGCAGAAAGAAAGGGAGACACAGAACCGGAAGCAGGCTCCAGGCTCTGAGCCGTCAGCAAAGAGCCTGACGAGATCATGACCTGAGTCAAAGTTGGACACTCAACCAACTGAGCCACCCAGGTGCCCCAATAGCACTTAAATATTTAAATATCTTTGAAAATCCTAGTGTACCTTGGTCTCCTTATTATTCATGCAAACTCTTAACTTTTCAGATATAAAAACTAATAATTCAGCAAAAAGCCGTAATTCACTTAATTGTCCAAACTTCATAAAAAGTTGTAATTATCAAGTAGTAAGACTAACAGAAAATAAAGAATTCATGGACTTTGATTATCGATTTTATAGAAATCCCTAGGAAGTCAGCATCTAAGAAAGTAACCCAAGGAAATAATAACAGGTATACACCAAGTTATAACTATAAGAACACATTGTGATATATTACACATTAGAATTCTATACATTTATTTGAAATGTTATAAAACATTCAATGGCATGCAGGGTTTCGTACTTAAATATAAGCCAGTCAGAAAACAGTTATAAAACAATATGTAAGATTATACCTGAAACTTACCTGCAGCTGAGCTGAATCATGCCTGAGACCTTCCACAATAGATGAAAATCTGTCAACGTTTCTTTCTTCTCCAGCTGATGTTAAAGCTTCTAAAACCTCTTCAAGGCTATCAGAAAATTTGAAATTAATTAAATTGCCAACAGCAAATAATCTAAATGCCTTAATACAACTGCTTGATCTATTCAACTCCAGAGTCACTACTCCCAGAACCAGCAACATTTTAAAAGCTTACTGAGTACATAGCATGTATCAAGTACTAGCTACATGTTTTAATTCATTTATGCCTAATAACCCTATGATGAGGATAACTTATCAAACATTTATAAAGTGCTTTCTACACATCAGGCATTATATAAATCAGTTTACAAATATTAACTCTTTTTAATGTATATAAGTCTATGAAGTTGGTATTGTCCCATATTATAGAGCAAGAAACTGAGGGAGAAAAAAGTTAAGCAATTTTTCTAAGGTCTCACGTCTCCTAAATGATGAAGCAAGGATCTGAAATCAGACAGTCTTTGTGGTGAGCACTGTCCTGGTTTCCTTAATCATTACACTCTACTTCCTTTTCAGTGTAAATGAAGTCTGATAGCCAAAAATACACAGTAGTAAGGATTTATATACACACATTCGCACATAAAAAATATGCACATAAAAATACACACATAAAAAGTAACAGTTAAAGATCTATAGTCGCTACACCTTTAAAGAACAGTGTTAACACGATCTAGTGTATTGTAGGTCAGTTTGTAGACGTAAACGTGTAGTCTGTAAATGTTATCTGTATCATTTTAATAACCTATTATGAAGTCAAGAAATAATAAATATGGAAGAAGTAGAAGAAGAGGAAGGTGAAAAAAGAGGAGGAAAAAGAGAAAGAGGGTAAAGAAAGAAGAGAGAAAGGAGATGGCCAAGAGGAGGGAAAAGGAAAGGAAAGGAGAAGGTGTTAAGGAGGCAAGAGGGAAGAGAGAAGACACAAGAAATGGGTGGAAAGAGGGAGGAGGAGAATGGAGCGGGAGGAGGAGAGGAAGAAAGGTGGAGGGGAGAGCACTAGGTGCATCTTGTGTGTCGATATTAAATACCCTCTTAGGGTTTTTACAATAAAGTTACTATGGTCTTTTTGAAACAGTTAAGGGAATGTGGTGCAGCTGTACCTGGCTTCACATGCTGGCGCTGCTGCTGGGGACATCCTTGTCCATGGACACACACCTAGCTGTGCAGCCGCGAGGGGACATCCTTGTCCGTAGACACACGCCGTAGCTACCCGTGTAGCCACAGGGGGACATCCTTGTCCATGGACACACGCCGTAGCTACCCACGTAGCCACAAGGGACATTCTTGTCCGTGGACACATGCCATAGCTACCCACGTAGCCACAGGGGACATCCTCGTCCATGGACACACGCCGTAGCTACCCGTGTAGCCACAGGGGGACATCCTTGTCCATGGATACACACCTAGCTACCTGTCTTGCCCGGGGGGACATCCTTGTCCATGGACACACGCCATAGCTACCCACATAGCCACAGGGGGACATCCTTGTCCATGGACACACGCCGTAGCTACCCACATAGCCACAGGGGGACATCCTTGTCCGTGGACACACGCCGTAGCTACCCGTGTTGCCGCGGGGGGACATCCTTGTCTGTGGACACACATTGTAGCTACTCATGTAGCCACGGGGGGCATCCTTGTCCGTGGACACACGCCATAGCTGCACACATAGCCACAGGGGGACATCCTTGTCCGTGGACACACGCCGTAGCTACCCGTGTAGCCATGGGAGGACATCCTTGTCCGTGGACACACGCCGTAGCTACCCACATAGCCAAAGGGGGACATCCTTGTCTGTGGACACACACCGTAGCTACCCGTGTTGCCGCAGGGGACATCCTTGTCCGTGGACACACACTGTAGCTACTCATGTAGCCATGGGGGAATCCTTGTACGTGGACACACGCCGTAGCTACCCGTGTAGCCACGGGGACATCCTTGTCTGTGGACACATGCCATAGCTACCCGTGTTGCCACGGGGGGACATCCTTGTCCGTGGACACACATTGTAGCTACTCATGTAGCCACGGGGAGCATCCTTGTCCGTGGACACACGCCGTAGCTACCCGTGTTGCTGCGGGGGGACATCCTTGTCTGTGGACACACGCTGTAGCTACTCATGTAGCCACGGGGGGACATCCCTGTCTGTGGACACACACCGTAGCTACCCGTGCAGCCGAGGGCAGGGCCTGAGTCTTGCCTGCTGACTCTCCAATAATCCACACAGAGCAGCTCAACAGTTGCCAGGCCCAGGAGGGTCGCCACAAAGACAATTTTCAAATGCGTGCAGGAGGTTCTGCTTACAGGCCTCTCTACCTAGCCTTTATGAAAGGGCTATTTATTTACTCTGTAGGTTGTTCTGTTTTTATATCTTCACCCTTTTTAAAAGATATTTTAAATAATTTTTAAATGCTTCCTGTAATAAGAATCCCAACCTTTCAAAAAAGAAAAAAAAAGGGGGGGTGGAGATTTATCTTTATAATTATCTTTTAATATGTATGCAATGGTCTTTTGCTTACAATCCTAATATGTGTGGATAATGTCTTTAAAGTTTAAAACTTCAGGATGTATTTTATGGTCAAAGACTACCCTCAACCAGTAAAGTACTATTACATATAGCACTTTTATTATTTTTTTAAGTTTATGTATGTATTTTGAGGGAAAGAGTGTGAGCATGGGCTAGGGAGGGGCAAAGAGAGAGGGAATGAGAGAAACTCCCAAAGCAGGCTCCAGGCTGCCAGCATGGAGCCCGAGTGGGGCGAGTGGGGAGGCTCGGGGGCTCAAGCCCATGAACCATGAGATCATGACCTGAGCTGAAATCAAGAGTCGGAGGCTCAACCAACTAAGCCACTAAGGTGCCCCACAAATAGCATTTTTAAAATCTGCCTTACAAACAGATTTTCAAAAAATATGATGTTTGCTTTTACAAGGGAAATTGCATGACCTACAATTTGAATTAACTCTATCTGGAAAACAAAAATCACTTAAGAAACAGAATCCAATTGCATATTTTTTAAGTCTTTGTTGAGAATTTTTATTTAGGGTTTGAATTTGGAACAACTTAAATACGATGAAGAAATAAGTTTTTCATAGAAAAAGGTTAGCCCATAACTATTATACTGATTGAGAAATAATTATTACTCAAACATTTCTGTTCAGACAATTATGAATCTAAATCAGCTGCTTAAGTAATACTTCATTTATTAACAGTAAATTCTGGTCTAAAATAGAATAATGAAAACATTAAGTAAATCAAATTATATTGTTATATAATTAGAGAAATGAGTTGAGAGGACTTACATGCTTTCCTCCCCTACAATGCATACTGCAGAGAGGAGTTTTACCACATCTGTCATCATACTTGGGTGCTTGGGATCGATGGCTTTGGCTAATAGAGAAAGACTCCTCTCTTCACTCATAATTCTTTCCAAGCCATACTATAATATTTTGGAAATAAGAGGTTAAATGTTAGCAGTTTATTGGGGGAAAAAAAATAGTGCCCTAGAGGAAATACAGTTATTAAAAAAGTTTATAGGATAATATTTTTTTTTTACTTTGTACAAGCTAGAAACTATAAGGAATGTATAACATCTTGGAAAAAATTCATAGACTTATTCACATCAAAAACTATGATAGTCAACCAAACATAACTCCTCAAAGGTGATTTTACAATAGTATGACTTACAATTACTAAGAAAGCTAAGTATCCAACTGGAGAAAGGGAGAAACAGTGAGGAAAATGGAGATTTCCCAACAGAAACACACAAAATAAAAAGTCAGTTTTTGTACCGGACACTGAGGCCATAAGGAGCTTTCCTGGGAAGGATGGTTGGTAAGGGATATACCACACAAGTAAATACACAGATCAGCTCTAACCCAGAGAAATATAATGAAAACCACCCACACAATATCTAGTTTTCCAATAAAAAAGTAAAATTTTAATCAAATTAATCCAGTATATCTAAAATATTATCATTTCAACATAATCAATATAAAACATTTATTGATGAGACAGGAAAAAAAATAACTAAGTATTCAAAACCCAATGCATGTTTTATATTTACAACACATCCCAGTTCAGACAAGCCACCTTTCAAGTGCTCAATAGCCACAGGTGGTGACCACATTACATAACACACACCTAGATAGTAATGCTGAGTTCATAAAATGGGCACAAGTTGAAAGAAGATTTGGACAGATCCCGTGTAGAAACTGCCATGAGGAGCATAGATACTCTGATCCGACTGGTATTTTATCATCAGAAAGACAATGCAGTTGTAAACACATTATATAAATGGGATGATGCTGGACAAGGATAAAGTTTGTTTGCTACTGCCAGGATGCCACATCCAATTAGAAGATAAGGAGTCATGTTAATGACTTCGTGTTTTGATTTGAGGATATATACATCTCTTAGGGCCCACTTACAATCTATGGGAGATAAGTATCAAATAACAGAGGATAAATAGAAGCAATAAAACAATATGATTTATCTTCTATGTATCCCAAAGGATCCTTCTAAAGAGTGAGAAATTGGTTGATTAGAATTACTACTGAACACTAAAAAGGACTTTAATCCCAATTACAGACCTATGAACTACAGCTTAACTCAAAGTTAACACTAGATATAATTATCAAAGTTAAATCTATAACAAGCTTAGACCCAAATGCTGTGAGTGGTATGAAATCTTATTTCTAATTTTCCTATCGTGCCTACGTCATTTATATAAAGACGCCGTCACACTGCTGAAAACACTGCATTTGTTTTCAACCACTATCTAAGGAACACAGGTACCAAGGAAGCAGCACAGGCAGAAGGGCCAAGCGCCCAGGATATGCTTTCTGGAGAGACATCTCAGTCTTTTTGGTGGCAGGGAAAAGTTTACAAATAGATAGCTAAGCAAGTCAGGAAATGATCCCTTTTGTGATGCCCTGGGCTGTCTCCTAACTGGAAACAAAGAAAGAGAAAGCAGGCATGGGGCCAAGGACTACAATGTTCTTCAATAACCATTATAGGGAATTGTCAGAGGTTTATAAAGTACCACTTAGATGCAATTCAAAAAGCCAATCAGTCAATGATTACCAAGTGCCAAAGAGCTGGCTCTGTCCTGAGAAACCAGAGGATTCAGTAAAGCATTTCCCTTTCATTTCCCACCCACTTGGATGTCCTTAGCCAACTCCTGCCCGTCTGGAATCAGAGTCCTGTGGCTCCTCCAAATACTCAAAACAACTCATAGTGATTTCCTCCAAGTGATACTAACTACCTTCTCTGTGAAGCCCTCTAGCACTAAACCATTATGCGTAGAGAGCAAAATATGAGCATTCTCTGATTTCAGAGTTTTCACTAGCACTTCCTAAACTCCAAAGCTCCACCATCGGCAGTATTCTGACTTTGCTAACATAAAAACATGCCGCGCTCATTTTAAGACTGGAATGAGGCCAGATTACCACCACTGAGCACCTAGAACTAAAGACAGAATTGCCGCCTACTTCATTAAAATTACTCTTGTTCAATTATTTAAAAAACAAAGCAAAGCAAACAAAAACTGTTGACTCTGTGAAAGAAATAATCAACTTACCAGTGCTACCATTTAAAGTGCATTAAATGAAGCCTATTAGAACGTTAGAGAGGCGGTGACAAATTTTGGAAGGTCTAAGGTGTCTCTCTACTGAATATCAAGGGGCCACTCTGGTTTCTATGAAAACTCATATGTTCTAAATCGAGGAATAAAGCCAGGTTCCATTTGCTTTCTACTTGAGGCCCATTATTACCTAACAGATAGAATGTCAAGCCACTGGAAAAGTGTTAGGTAGGGGAAGGTGAAGGCCCTAAATCCTTGTGTACGATACTCAATAGGGCATGAATCCTGATCCTCAATCACTAACTACCTATGGTGAGTTAATCCCAGTAGCAGAGATAACACTGGGAAGGGGGCTGGCTTCAGGAGCAAAACACCTATGCTGGGGGATGCACACCTTAAAGCAACACACAAAATGTTAACAGACCAAAATGTAGCCCCTGTTCTACTCACCTCTTAAACATATTTAACTTTTCATCATTTTATTGTTTCCCCTAATATTCAAAATCTTTTTCCATTTAGGAAATACTATTTAGTCCAATTTAGTGTTATAAGAAACTCACTTTCATCTGTTACCAGATTTACTCATTAATTACATAATTACTAGTGCCTAAGAAGGTACCACTTTTTTTCCCCTCTCAGAGCCTCTATTTTTTTCATTATTCGAGGAACTCTTGTAAAGAGTACACAGTGACATAAATGAAAAACCATCAACAAATCTTGGGGAGGAGGGGGACTTTACCAAAAAAGTATTTCATATATTATTAAGTTTAGAATTCAGAAAATAGAATAATTTCAAGTATCAGCAACTTTTTATTCTTATTAGCACAGATGATAGCCATCAACACAAATGGAAATAGATTCCAGCTCCACAGATACAAACTATAAGCAAAAGCAATCCATTAAAAGGGAACACACTGTATCAGTCAGAACCTAAATACATAAAGTTGACTCCCTCCCCAGGTCAGTCTGAAGTAGGAAATTGCTTGTGTACACCACCTCATCTCACTTTAATCCTGGTATTCTTCCCAAAATCAAAGAATGATCCACATGCCCCTTTAGTTTAAAAAAATGTTCCTGGATTTTCTCTACTGTCAGCCTTATCATCAGGGAAATTTCCAATTTCTATATTCTCAATTTACAAGGAGCCTCTCTAAAGCAATATTATGTCCTCAGGATAGAAAAATCGCTTTCTTCGTTTACTCTTAAGACATATTGTAAAAAAGAATATGTAGTCTAACTAAAAACTAATTCTCACAGAACAATCCGTTCAAATATAGAATATATGTGAATCTGTAACAATATAAAGAGGATTTCTACATCAGATATTCCCCCTTGAAAATCATATTAGAGGCGCCTGGGTGGCTCAGTCAGTTGAGCGTCCAACTTTGGCTCAGGCTGTGATCTCACAGTTCGTGAGTTCGAGCCCCACAAGGAGCTTGCTGCTGTCAGCTTGTCAGGGCAGATCCCACTTCAGATCCTTTACTCTCTTTCCCTCTTCCCCTCCCCCACTCACACTCTCTCAAAAAACAAAACATTAAAAAAAAGAAAAGAAAAGAAAGAAAATCATATCTGATTGGAGAAGGCAGGGAGGTGAAAAATATCTCATTGTGTAAAAACAGAAATCTCAGCTCAAGAAAATGCTGAAAAATAAATAAGACGTGAAGGATTAAAAAATATTGGGGCACCTAGGTGGCTCAGTCAGTTAAGCATCGAATTGTGGCTCAGGTCATGATCTCACAGCTCCTTAATTAGAGCCCTGCATCAGGCTCTGTGCTGACAGCTCAGGGCCTGGAGCCTGCTTTGGATTCTGTGTCTCCGTCTCTCTCTCTGCCCCTTCCCCTCTCATACTCAGTCTCTCCCTCAAAAATAAACATTAGAAAAAAAAGAAAAAAAGGAAAATAGAAGTATTTGCTACATTTAATAAAAAGAAATATGAATGTTAATAACTGAAGTACCAGTACTTAAGTGTGTAAGGCTCTAAAGGCTTATTTTTAAAATGTAAGACAAAATATTGAAAATCTGAAATTAATCAGAAATATACAGGCAGTTTTGCTGTGAAACACAAATCATCCTAACACCACAGGTAAAATTCCTCTCCTGCTGTCTAATGGCAACTAAAACACCGATCATTACTGTACCCATCATGAGGTAGATATGTTTAGATGTTGAAGCTAAAGACATGGCATGTGATAGAGCCAATTTCTGCAATTAACAGTATACAATATTTAAAAATGGGAACACTGTCCAAAAAATCTAACTTCAGTTAGGAGCTTCAAGTGTTCCTCTCTTCTTACGTATCCTCTTCAAATTTGCAAACTCTGCAGACCTGCCATATTGCCTTTGGTTTCAATATTACTTGTATGAAGCATCATTGCTCCATTTTTGGGACCTGCTTCTAATCGTTTCACACCTTTTTACATTAATTTGATTGTAGATTTAAATTTCTAGGCTATGAAAACTAAATCTTTCCCACTTGATTCTTTGGTAACAAATATTACTGCAGATCACGTTCAATTATCATGTATGATTTCAAAGCTTATTTTTGCTATACTTCTGAAAATTGAGAAGGAAGGAGGAAGGGGGGGGAACAGAAAGGAGAGTAGAAAGGGAGGATCAACCCACCCACAAGGATTTGTACTCAATAGCTTATCAAAGCAGTACATCACTTCAGTGCAAATTCTGTACTACACACAACTCTATTTTATACGAATTCTGTAAGTACCAGTGAAGAACGAATACAATGTAATTACCTATGTACATACCTGTGTATTCATCAAAGCTTTTAGACACTGTATGACTTTGTGCTGCTTCTTCTTTACAATTTTTTCTTGTCTGCATTGGCATAAAAAACATCACTGTTGGGATTATCGCTGGACATGCAAATGTAGCTTAATTGAAAATAAAAATGAATATACTTACATTTTGCCACTAATCAGTTTTTCCAAAATGTCCAGTAATAATCCAAGCCCCTCATGTCCAAAACTTTCCACCCAACTGATAAACAGGGAAACAAAAAACAAAAAACAAAGGCAGTTATGCATGGTCAGTATTCTAGTTTAGAATATCACAATGAGATATGCTCACAAATATTTCATATTTGTTATATTCTAATCATAAATACAACATAAGAATATCATGTGCAAAATCACTCATGATACATAATCTTATTTGTGAGAGCAGTGATGGGATAAACCAGACTATGTCCATCACTTCTGTGCTCCGTGTCCAGCAACATTGTGTTGGTAGCTAGAATCTGCCCTGTGGGAAGTAACACAATGCAGAAATCAGCAAATGCTGCCAATCACCCCATCTCCCCCACCCAGAGAGCTGGCCATTAAACATTTACCAACACACCACTGGATAAGCCTCACTTTAAACTTTTACAAAGAGCAGAAATTAAAGAGGGAAGGGGCGCCTGGGTGGCTCAGTCGCTTAAGAGTCTGACTCTTGGTTTTAGCTCAGGTCATGATCTCGCGGTTCATGAGTTCAAGCACTACACCAGGCTCTGCACGGACAGTGCAGAGCCTGCTTGGGATTCTCTGTCTCCTTCCCTCTCTCTCTCCCTCTCCTGCGCTGGTTCTCACTCTCTCTCTCTCTCAAGATAAAACACATAAACTTAAAAAAAAAAAAAAAAAAGATTTAAAGAGGGAGAACTCAGATGTACGTATTGAAAACAAAAGTCTTAGGAAAATTTCTCAAACCACTGAAATGCATCCTAATTTCCTAAGTTTCAAAGTTCGATTGTTTTAAGAGTTTCATCATTATTTTTAAATGAACATTTTCATCTTGACCAAACCACCTCTTTTCATAAACCCACTGGTATAATCACAGTACACTAATGTAATTAGGACATCACTGCCAATAGACAATTGCTTACCTTGGTTATAGAAAAACTACCTTAATGGGAATTAATACATTTTTTTTTCCAGTGGTGATTTAGAAAGCTTTGAACAAGAATATCATCTGTTTTTTAAAAAGTAGGGGAAAGAAAATTTTAGGATATATAACTGTGTTTATCTCTTTGTATATGTGTTTGTATGTATGACTGTGTGTGTGTGTGTGTGACCTTTGAAAAATCAAACTTTAAAGACAAAGTTTTGTCCAATAACCAAAAGCAAAATATTATAAACATTAAGAACAAGTTTAAGTCACATACCAAGATATAATACCATTTTCTTAAGACACAATAGAACATTTCCTATGACAATAAGAAAACCAAACACATTTTTAAATGAAAACAAATATTGTTTAAAAAAAATCTTCTTCATTTGTACACTTGTGAATACAGCTTACTCACTTATAAACGTTCAGAATTTCTGATTCGTACCACACCAAAAAAAAAAGCTATTTGTCATTTAGATTGGTAGACACTTGTCAACTATTTCACTTGTCTCCTCCCTGTCCAGTCAAAGCCATGGAGTAACTAATTCAAGAATGTACTTAAGCAAGAAACATACTCTGATACCCTCCTAGGAAAAGAAAAGCCTGGAATCACTATTACAGTGAAGGTGAGAAAAAAAAAAGTTGAATAGAAGTCAGAGTTTTTAAACCAGGATGCTACTTCAAAAGTGACGAGTTTACTCTCCACTATCAGCAACACACAGATTACCTGTAGGCATTTCAAATCTCACTTTCATGTTTCATGAAACACCTACAGCATCTGCTTAACTGTTTGCCTTGTTGACATCCTACTCCGTATTTATTCTTATTTCACATGAAGCAGGGAAGCTTGAAATCAAACACATAAAGAGTAACTTGAGAGTTTTACTGGGGCCGACACTGACACACGTGGACAGACTGTATTCATTGTACCTTCCTGTGTTAGTGTCTCCAAGTGGGACTTCCTACTTTGAAGTGAATTTTTAACAATCTGTATATGCAAAAGTATAACCATGGAGACATTCAAAAGCTAACATAAATGATATAGGATTATTCATATGGCTATCCCTTTCAATCATTGTGGAAAATAAAGTCACTATTCCTAAAACTGCCTTATACCAAAATAATTTAAAACTAGGTTAATATAACAAAATAAACTTTGTTTCACTTAATATGCTCATGGTGAAGCCTACTACAGAATTTAGGAAGCTTATCGATCCAAGTAAATCAAGTTAAGTCTTTTGGTCTAATTAATAGAACATAGTTTTGTTTGTTTGTTTGTTTTGTTGTTTTTTTTTTTTTTTTTTTTAATTTATCACCCTTGGGGCACCTGGGTGGCTCAGTCGGTTAAGCGGCCGACTTCGGCTCAGGTCATGATCTCGTGGTCCGTGAGTTCGAGCCCCGCATCGGGCTCTGTGCTGACAGCTCAGAGCCTGGAGCCTGCTTCAGATTCTGTGTCTCCCTCTCTCTCTGACCCTCCCCCATTCATGCTCTGTCTCTCTCTGTCTCAAAAATAAATAAACATTAAAAAAAATGATAAATAAATAAAAAAATAAATAAATTTATCACCCTTAATATAACAGTTATAACCAGAATGCTGTGACCCACAGAAGGTCTCATATTAACTATTTTTGGACCCACTAAATAACTCTTCTGAACTATAGAATATAAGCCATTGCAGTAAAACTTACATTCACTCAAGCATATTACATATGAACTACTTCTCTATAAAATAAACTTAATAAATTAAACGTAAAGAGACATTATACCAAATTACTTTACACTGCAATCTTTTAACTCGTGGTAGAAATTAATTTCTGAATAAAATCAGAGAGAATGGTAATAACCTAATGAAAGTCAGACTATACATTTCATAAAATACATCAAAAACAAAGTGAGGGGGCAGGGGGAGGAAACAAAGATGCTTGATAACAAAAAAAAATACATATATATAATATTTAAACATAAAAAGCTGGTACTTACTGAAATATTAAAACATAAATTAAGTAAAAACGCTCTCTGTTTTCTTAGAAATTTGCAAGGCCAGCATATTGTTGTACTAACAAGTTGTCACTAACAAACCCATTCTTTCAAAACCTTGGCCCCCACCTCTACTATTTTCAGCATGATTTTTAAAAATAGGGGCAAATATTATTTCTTATCTTTTCTGGAAAAGACGTGCAAGATAAAAAGTGATATTGAGTAGGTAGGCCTGTGGTGCTGACAGAGGTTCATTGAAATCCATAGCTTTTTACAAAAGTAAAAGATTTCTCATCATCAATGTAAGAAGCAACCTGGAAAAAAAAATTATCAACTGATCTATAAATGATCAATCTTTAGGAAACAAAATCTGTTCTATTTATTCTGTGCCTGTCAGCATAGTACCATCAGGCATTATGTGGTTTAACTATAAACTGCATTCATGGATGAATAAGCACTGTGCAAATGTTTCTTCCTCATGAATAGAAATGACATAGAGATTAGTATGACATTTGTACGGGGAAAAAATTGCTTAAAAACAGCAAAAAGTAATGTGCTAAGTACTAATTTAACACAAAATCTACCTCTTAAAATTCCGTAACAGGAAATATCAAACTCTTCTTTTTTAATTGCTTCAAGAAAAACTTCTAAGTATATTGCCATTTAGCACTTCCTAGCAGGGGGCTCCATGTAAGAGAAAAAAAGAGGTGAAGAGGTAACAAAAGGAAAAAAAAAAAAAAGAGGGAGAAAGAGAGGTCTCTAGGATTACATGTCCAAACCATCTTAAAATGTTCAAAGCAGCTTACGCTTTGAAATTCAGTTGTTGCTTCCTGAGACACAGGATGAAATCAAAGGTATGCAAAGTGGTTTCCTAGGTGTTGTTGGCTTTATGAAGCAAATACAGTCATCTCAATGAGCAGAAGAGGCAATAATCAGGTCTCAGATTTACTTCCTGGCCCAAGGACACTATCCATGTATACGTTTCCCACAGACTTAAGTTAGTTATCACCTCTCTTCCCAAATGTGCTCCAAGGAAGGTAAAGATAAATGCATCATAGATTGTCACAACAAGAATAAACCAACCACGTCCTAAGGGCAACCTTACCAGTCACATACACCTGGAGAATAGGGACCATTTCTAATTTGTCTTTAAATTCCCCAGCACCTGGAATAGACTAAGCGTTCAATAAATGGTTTTAAAATAAAACTGAATCTCCTTCCATTTTTATATATAAGAAAAGAAGACACAGAGAGAGGTTATGGTCACTTAGAAATAGCATCCAGGTCTGCTGATGCCCAGATTCACACCCTTACTTTACATACCTAGAAAAAAAGTACAAAGCAATGACGCTTCCCATGCAGTATCACTGAGCCTGTTCCAACCTTCATGCCAAATACATCAATTCTGATTTCAGAACTGGTACTTATCCATACTGAACCAAGGATGATGAATCTGGAGTCCCTGTCCTTAGCTCACTTGAGGACTTGATTGACTGCAGCTCAAAGGGTGATGTTTCATTACTACTCAAACAAGTGTTCATTAACAAAGTCACTCAGCCTTTATGAAGGTCTCACTGTGTGCTTAATACTACAATAGGTATGACAAATACAAAACTGAATAAAACATGTTCTCTGCCCTTGAAAAGATCACAGACTAGTGGTTGAAACAAATGTTGAGCTAAATCATTTCCATAATATAATAAATGCTATAATCATGGTGCTAAGGGAACAGAAGATAACAGCATCTACCTCTCCTAGGAGCAAAGCAACTGATGTCTGACCTGAGTTTTCAAGGTTAAGTCAGAGAAAGAGCTGTTTCTAAGGCACTGGGAATGCATGCAAAGCCATTAAAAGAAATGGTCTGTGCCGAGTTCCAGAAATGGCTGTATGAGGTAAAACCAAAAAGGTAGGAAGGAGCTTCTGAAAAAAACTCTATACAATGTCATGGGCAATGGGAAGCCATTAGCACATGTGGTAGGCAGAATAATCTCACCCCTGCCCCCACCCCCACCCGGGAGATGGCCACGTCCTAACAGCAGAAGCTATGATTATCTGATATAGCAAAAAGAGGAAACAGAAAAGGAAATTCAGGTTACAAATCACAGGATTTTAAAATAGGGAAATGACCCTAAATTACCCAGGTGAGTCCAACCTAATGACCTAATTTACTTAAATTGAAAGCCTTTCCCCACGGGATTGGAGAGATGAGGCAGAAGAGAGATGCAAAGCATGACAAGGGCTCAAAGTTTACAAGCTTAAAGACAGAGAAAGGGGAATAGAAGCCAAGGAGTGTGGGTGGCCTCTAGAAGCTGAGACAACCCTCACATGGCAGCTAGCAAGAAAAAAGGGATGTCAGTCTCAAAACTGCAAGGAATTGAATTTGGCCATTAACTCAATCAAGTAAACATCAAGCACAAAGGATCGCTCTCCATTTATTCAGAACTTCTTGGATTTTCCTCAGTATGATTTTGTAGTTTTCAGCATAAAACTGATTGCTAGTGAAAGAATATAACCAATTTTTTTCAGGTGAAAATTTTCCTCTTAATATTGAAGTGTATAGGGCAGTATTATCAACAATATATATGCACACTGCTGTACAACACAGCTCTGAAACTTTTGCATCTTGCAAAATAAAGTCGATTTTTATCTTGAATCCAGCAATGTTGCTGCACCTACTGATTAGTTGTAGTTTTTACAGATTCTTTCAACTTTTCTATGTAAACATGTCATCTACAAAGAAGACAGTTACAGTTCTTCCTTTGGGATTTATACATTTTTGTTTCATTTGAACCTCATCACTATGGCTAGAATTTCCAGCACTGTGTTGAACAAGAGTGGTGAAAGCAAACATCCTTGCCTCATCCCTAGTGTGAGGCGGAAAGTATTCAGCCTTTCACATTTAATGTTAGCTCGAGAATTTTTGTAGATTTAGGTTATCAAATTGAGAAAGTACTCCTCGGTATTAGTTTCCGAGAGTAGCTGTAACAAAGTACCGTGAGATAGAATACGTAGAGGAGAAGTTCATTCTCATAGTTCTGGAGGCTAGAAGCCCAATGTCAGAAGTGCTGGGCTCCCTCTGAGACCATGGGTAGACCCCTTCCTTGCCTCTTCCTAGGTTCCAGTGTTAACGGCTAATCCAGGATTTCCCTACCTCCCATCACATGGCACTGTGTCTCTCTTCTTAAAAGAACATAAATTGGATTAAAAGCCCACTCTATTCCTTTATGACCTCATCTTACTCCATCTGTATTGACCCAATTTTCAAATGAGGTCCCATTGTAAGGCGCCAATTCGGACTTAACATTTTCCTGGGGGACACAATTCAATCCATAACGTCTTTCCTCTTCTGAGAGATTTTATTAGAAGTGTTTAGTTTTTGTCAAATCTTTGCATCTATTGATACGTGATTTTCTTCTTTAGCCCTGTTGATATAGTGCATTTCAGTTAAGATTTTCATGTCTATATTCGTGATGGACATTAGTTTGTAAATCTGGAGTTGGGGGTTTTGATTGTTATTGTCTTTGTTTGGCTTGCTATCAGTATCAGCCTCATAAAACAAATTGTGAATTGTTCCCCACTCTTGTATTTTCTGGAAAAGGCTGTGTAGAATTGGTATTAATTTTTCTTCAAATCTTTGGTAGAATTCTCCAGTGAAAGCATCTGTACTTGAAGATCTTTTAGGGACTCTTAAAATAGTAATTTAATTTCCTTAATAGCTAGAAGACTAGTCAAATATTCTATTTCATATTGGGTACATTGTAGTACTTTCTTCTTCAAGAATTAGTCTTTCAAATAAGTTGTCAAATTTGTGTGTTTAAAGTTGTTTGTAGTATTGTCTTATTGCCCTATCGACATTGAGTCTGTGGTGGTATTCTGTTTTATTCCTAATACTGGCAATTTGTCTCTTTTCTTCATCAATAATAAAGGTTTATCAGTTTTATTAATCTTCTCAAAGAACTACATCCCTGTTTCACCAATTTCCTCTATTGTTATTCTGTTTCCAATTTAATTGATTCTACTCGTTATCATTACCTTATTTATTTTCTATTTTGCTTTTTAGATTAAGGTGAGAACTAAAATTATTTATTGGAGCCTTTTACTTCTCTAATGTATGTATTTAGTCCTACAGATTCCCTTTCTCAGTACAACTTCAGATGTGTGCCACAAGCTTTGAAATGTATTTTCATTAACTTCAGTGTATCTTTTTATTTTCCTTGAGACTTCCCCTTTGACTCAAGGATTATATACAAGTGTGTTGTCTGCTTTCCAAATGTTTGGATATCTTCCTGTTATCTTTGTTATTGATTTCTAGTTTGAGTCTTTTGGTAGAAGAACACATTTGGTATGGTTTCAATTCTTTGAAATTTGATGAGGTTTGCTTTGTGGCTCAGGATACGGTCTAACTTGGTACATGTTCTAAGAAGAGAATGTGTATTCTGCTATTAACTGAAATGTTCTATACTATGCATTATGTACTTTTACTTAATAGTAGTGTTGAGTTCTTATATCTTTAGTGATTTTCTGCCTAGGTGTTCTATTGACTATTGACTGAGTTGTGAAGTCTCCAAATCTAATTGTGGATTTATCTATTCCCTTCAGTTCTAGTATTTTTGCTTCATATATTGTGGACATCTGTAGCCTGATATGTATATTTAGGATGGGTATTTTGGTGGATTGACTCTTAAAAATCAATCTTTTTCTTTACTCTGAGATCTAAATGATTGGATATTAAAACAGCCACAACTGCCTTTTGATTAATGTTTGCATAATATGTCTTATTATCATTTCACTTTCCATCTGTCTATATCAATATATTTGAAGTGAATTTCTGATAGAAAGCATATAATCAGGTGATGTTTTTTAATCTACTCTGCCAGTCTCCTTTAATTAGCATAACCATTTACACATAATGTAATATTGACATGTTAAGCTCTAGTACTTATTTTTTGGATCTTGTTCATTCTGTTTGTTCATTTTCTTTTGCCTGCCTTCCTGTGGTTTACTTGAACCTATTTTAGAATTCTATTTTGATTTATTTATTGTATTTTTTATTTATAGCTCCTACAGCTTTTTAGAGGTTGCTCTAGGTACATCAGAATATATCAAAGCTTATTGGCGTCATCGTCTCACACGCTTGTGCGAATGGTAGAAGTCTTCCATCCCGTTATGAATCGAATAGTATCCCTCCAATTCATACATACAGGCCCACACCCACAATGTGATAATATTTGGAGATAAGGCCTTCACAGAGATAATTAAGGTTAAGGGACATCACAAGGATAGGGCCCTAATCCAGTATGACGGATGTCCTCGTAAGAGGAAGACACCAGGATTGCACACCCACAGAGGAAAGGCCATGCGAAGACACTACAAGACAGCAGCCACCTGCAAGCCAAAGAAAGAGGCCACAGAAGAAACCAACCCTGAGGGCACCTGACCATGACCTTAAGGCTTCCAGCCTCTGGAATACTGAGAAAATAAATTTCTGTTTAAGCCACCCAGGTTGCAGCCTTTTTATTATGGCACCCCAAGCTAACACATCTCCCTTTATGCACTTTACCCTCCCCATTTAGAGTATCATTGTTATAAGTACTTCCTCTATGTACAGTGAGAACCTCATCAGACAGATAGAAGTTTTGCTTCTACCAAACATAATTTAGAAAATTCAAGGAAAGTACACTTACATTTTTATTTACACTGTACACTTTCTCTTCCCAGTATTTCAAGGATGCCTTCTTGTATTTCTTTTATTATTATTATTTTCTTATTCTTTTTCTTATTATTCTTTTATTATTTTTCTGTTTAGAAAATATCATTAGCTATTCTTTTAAGGCCAAAAATTCCCTTTGTTTTCTTTCATCTCAGCATGTCTTGATTTTGCCTTCATTCCTGAAGGATACATTCACAGCACGCAAGATTCTGAGCTGGCTGCTCTTGGCTTTCTTCATTTAAAAACTGTTTCTACCACATGCTTTGGGCCTCCATAGTTTCTGAAGAGAAATCCAGTGTCATGCCATTGGTTTTCTCCATAACCAAAGTGGCATCTCGGGTTGCTTTCAAGAATTTTTACTGTTTTCAGTTGTCAGAAGTTTGACTATGGAAGGTCCTAACGTGAGTTTCTCTGGGTTCACCCTATTTGCAGTTTCACTAGGTTTCTTGAATCTGTAGGTTTAGGTCTTTTGCCAAACTTGGGAAATATTTAGCCATTATTTCTTCATGTAACTTTGCTATCCTCCCACCTCTCAGATCCTCCTAGGATTTGGATAACAAAATGTTAAATCTTTTATTATAGTGCCACAGTTGCCCGAGGCTCTGTTTTGGTTTTGTTTTTTATTTCCTCTCTGTTCAGATTGGGTATTTTCTATTATTCTATACTGCAGTTCACCAATTCTTTCCTCTCATCCTCACATTTTGTTGTTGTGCCCCTCCAGTAGGTTTTTCATTTCAGTTATTGTAGTCTTCAATTCCAAAATTTCTATTTGATCTTTTAAAAAGAATAAAGTTTCTTCTATTTCTTTACGGAGACTATTTTTTTTTTTCTTTCAGCATATTCATACTTGCTCATTAAAACATCTTTAGGATGGTTCTTTTGAACATCTTTATTAGAATGTCCAAATATCTCTGACAACTCATTGTTGTCGTCTATTAGTAAAGGTCTCTTTGCACTCAGTTTGAAACCTTCCTCCTTTTTATTAAGACAGGTTTTCTATATTGAAACCTGGAAGCAGGTTATTATGTTATGATACTTCAGATTTTATTCAACCTCTTGTTTTTTTAGCTGGCTTCCTATGATACAGCTCAGGTGGAGGAAGGAGGACAGGCATCCCCTCAATACCGCCAGGTGAACACACGAGTCCATGCTCTCCAATTGGCCTCTGCTGATACCTCAGAAAGAGGCTTCTTGTTATTGCTGGACATGGATGGGTGTCTGAGCTCCCCACCTAGCCACCATGGTATCTCCCTGGCAGGGAGAAGTAGGACTGCCTTGTTATGCTCACGTAACCCCCACTAGAACCAATGGGAGGGGAGGTTTGTTTCCAAATCTGTTTTTGCCATGTGTACCTATTACTGTAATTAATTTAATAAAAATTACATAAACAGACAAATCACTGCCAAAGAAGCTGCTATTTCTATGAAAACCAAGCCTAATGCTTTGAAAAAGTTCTTTAAATGGCATTTTAAAAAATGCCAGAGAAGTAGACATGAACACAAGTGTTTACTATTGAGAGACATCAAAAAGACTTTACAAAAGAATTCTGTATACTTTATAAGAGCCTCTACATTTCTGTTCCACCTTAAAATACCAATATGAGGAAGAGAGTGCATCATGGATGTGGTTTGTATAATCATCTATTTCTACTCAGAAGTAGAGTAGGTGCTACTCTGACCTCCTCATCAAAAGTATAGAGGGAAAAAAAAAATGTTCAATCTTTTGAATCCAAAGAATGTTTAGGACATATGTAAATCATTTATCATTCCCTGTGTTAGCCCTAGGAACCAATAGCATCAAACAAAAGGACTTCTTCAGTAGACACACACACACTTCCATATAGTGCCTTTTTAAGTAGGTGATATTACACATTTGTTTCTTCATTTTGCTTGTGTTTTGTCTATTTTCTTATAATGAACTCCTACTTTTTGTAGTAAGAAAAATTTTTAATTACCTCCAAGAATAATCTTACATAAACACCTAGGGAAACACAAAGTTATTTTGCTCAAAATCAATATAAGAAACATCCTGAAAGGGGGAAAAAAATATCACTGGTCACATGTGACAAAGTAACGAATTTTATACCTTAACCTTAGAAGGTCAGCTTTAATACTGTGTAATATCCAAATCCAATTTACATTCCTCGGTCAGAGTAATATATCACCAATGCTGAATATAATTATAGCTTATTTTAGCTTTCATTTTCACCTACTCTTAGCAAGGTGACTATATGCTTACAATGAACCGGCAGGGGGCGGGGCGGGGGGGGGGGGGTGTAGAGGAGCACAAAGCAATTAACATGCCCTATAGGACAAAACAAACATACACCTCGATCCCAACTGATGGGCATCCACAAAAATTACACTAAATTATACAGGGAATGCAGTAACTAAATAATGTTCTGATTTAAAAATCTACCAAAATTCAAAATGCAAACATTAATACATATATTTTCTAGGAACTGACTTTTAAAGAAATTATATATTTAAAACCAGTCAGTTATTCTCACTTCTAATATTAGATGAGACAGTAGAATAACAAACTAAGTAGTCTATTCTCTTAGTTACTTTCTAGCAGTAACATATTGAAAGGTATAAACTATCTAGAAAAAGTAGTCCAAATAGCACAAAAAGAAAACCAGATGAACTGCAGTGATGTAACACAAATCACCAATAAGAAACATGAGCTCTTGATCTTTAAGTGAAAAGACAGTAAAAGAACTATAGAGTTGAAATAACATATACTGGCATGTGCTCTAATCAAAACTTTAGTCCACTATTAAAAGAAACATTGCAGAAAAAAAAAATCTTTTGGAATGTATTAAATAGGAGTAAAGGAGTTTCTTGGTATCAAATCAAAATACCATTACTTCAGGAAAGCATTAATGAATTTTTCATCTTAAACAGACTAATTTGACAACCAATATGCGAGGGGGGAAAGAACCCATTATAGTGCAGGTCTTCCACCATCTGTTTTCACCCGAAGTACTTGCTACTATTGCCCAATACTAGTCCCATAAACTTCATTATTAAGTCTATCATCTGCTCCTCATTCTGTCCAGTTCATTACTACCTTCACTCATAATGCTCCCCTCCACAGAGCTGCCTCTTCAGTTACAAACGAAACTATTTCACCTTTCAAGAGCCAATGCAAGTTTCTGTCTTCTTTGAACTCTAGTTCATCTAAGTTTCTCCATTTGCTTACTGGGTCTTACCCACTTGGCCCCAGATCTCTCTCCAGTTACTGTCCGTTTCTTTTTTACAGCATAGTGTCTCAATTGCCTCTGAAGAATGGTTAGTACAAGAAGTACTTCTTCACCATCCATTCTTTACCATCCATTTATTCCATCTCACTTCATCTGGCTTCTGCCACCCAGACTCCACAAAACTGCTTTCCTCGAAGGTCACCAAGAACGCTCCTCTTGCTCATTCTGGCAGTAACATCTTGCCCCAGGTCTCAGGAGCATTCATGTGGTTTGCCACTTGACCCTACTGAAACTCTCTTCCTCTCTTAGGCTCAGGAAACCAGCCTTTCTGGGTTCTCCTCCTCCCAAATGACCAGTGTTCAGTCTGTTTTTCTGGTTTCTCTAGCCTTTCTAGACCATGGATAACTGCTGGAGTTCCCCAGGGCTTCTTCTGAGTGTTTTACTGTATCTTCCTATCTTCCTTCCTTCCTTCCTTCCTTCCTTCCTTCCTTCCTTCCTTCCTTCCTTCCTTCCTTCCCTCCTTCCTTTTCTTTCTCTCTCTCCCCCCCCCTGCACCCCCCACCTGGACTCTCAACTATTCTCAGTGCTTTATGTACAGTCTACATATCAACAGTAGGTAGGCATCTCCACATGTCTCCACTGAGCTCCAGACTCCATTATCCAGCTGCTTGCTTGTTCATATCTCCAACTGTGAAACTCAAACATATCAAACTTAACGTGGTTAAAACAAACATTTTTGTTTTCCACAAAATGTATGAAACAAGTAAAAAAACCATCTTCCTCTATCGCTGTTAATGGCACTACTTTCGTCAGGTCACAAAATCTAGATGTCATTATTGATTCCTCCACTTCAGTCACACACCACAGCCGATCTGTCAACAGGTCCTACAGTTTGTACCTCCAGTTTATCTGCAAAACCCACCCTCTCATCACCCCACCACTACTACAATCCTCATCCAAGCCATGCTCATCACTCCTGTGACTAGGCCATAGCCTCCTTTCTGATCTCCCTGTCCACTCTATCCTCCCTTCAATACACTGTCCCCAAAGCAGTTCCTTTTAAAAGGTAAACTTAGAAATACGTGATTTCCATGGGGTGCCTGGTGGCTCTGACAGCTCAGAACCTGGAGCCTGCTGCGGATTCTGTGTCTCCCTCTCTTCCTGTCTCTCTCTGTCTCTCTCTCTTTCAAAAATAACTGAACATAAGAAATACGTCATTTGCCATGTAAATCTCGTTAACAGCCTCATACTTATTTAAAAAAATCTTATGTCTCCCCCCAAGTCACCCTTAAGGTCTCTCATGACCTGGCCACTGTCCACCTCTCTGATGGCTCCATGGCCTCTGGGATTCGACTCCCTCCCTCCACTCTCCTGCCACTCTCCACTTTCCTCACCTCAGGGTCTCTGCTGCCCGAGAGGTGCTTCCTGGCCCTGAAGCAAAGCCTAAGCTTCTCTTAACTAATTCCTTGTCTTCTTAGTCTCTTAATCTTTACTACCTCAAAGACTTCCGCTGACGAGCTTGTATCTAAAAGTGCTCTATGCACTATTCTCAGTCCCTGATTTTTTCTTAACTGAACTGGCATCTTCTGTTATATATTTTCTAGGTCTCACCCCTAGATGCCTCATTCCCGTGATACCTAGCACAGCACCTGAGAATTCTGGTTGCATGAGTAGATTAACTAATACATCCTCTGCTGTACTCTAGTGGCATTTTATCCATACTACACACTTAAAGAGCTGGTGGTATCACTTACTCTATGTGTTCAACGTTTCTCTCCAAATGTGATCTCAGCAAGCTGAAGCCAGGGAGAAGCCTTTACACCTCTATGAGTTTTCCAACAGAGAGGCGCGTGAAGAAACTCAAACCACCGGACCCCCTACCCTAAAAACTGACTGGTGGCAGCTCATGCATTTCATATTATTTCATGTTTTAACTTCCCTATTCTCTTTTCATTATTCAACTCCATTTAACATGCACCCTGATCTTCCATGTCCATGTGACAGTTCCTCAACAACAATTAATTAATTAATAATATTCTGGGCTCCTCCTCAGAATGCCACACCACAGCAGAGTTGCCTTATCTTCAGACTCAAGAATGCAAAGGCTCAAAACAAGTGCACAAAGAATATCATCACAAGACTTGATCTCAAATTATTGTCCAAAAGAGCAGCCTCTAGTGACATGTGAATTTAAGCTTAAATTGCATTTCTTAGTCACATTAAGCATGCTTCAAGTGCTCAACAGTCATGTTTTGAATACTGAACAGCACAGACCAAGAACATTTGCTGTACAAAGTTCTACTGAACTTCTGCTCAAATGAGCCTACTTTCTCTCTAGCTCTGTAGAGGCAGTCCAAGTGACCTCAGTGGATCTAACCCTAATGTGTTTATCTTTCATGAATGTTAACATATGAAAGATGTTTAACGTATGAAAACTTAGAAGACTATGAGTTTCTTGGGGCGCCTGGGTGGCGCAGTCGGTTAAGCGTCCGACTTCAGCCAGGTCACGATCTCGCGGTCCGTGAGTTCGAGCCCCGCGTCAGGCTCTGGGCTGATGGCTCGGAGCCTGGAGCCTGTTTCCGATTCTGTGTCTCCCTCTCTCTCTGCCCCTCCCCCGTTCATGTTCTGTCTCTCTCTGTCCAAAAATAAATAAAAAACGTTGAAAAAAAAATTAAAAAAAAAAAAAGAAGACTATGAGTTTCTTACATTTATTGATTGTCCCATAACAAAAGACCTAGAAATCCATAGCCAATATAGATGATAAAATTCAGTTTTATTTCACAAGTTTTTCTGAATCATAAAAATTAAAATTTCCTTCTATTGCCAATATATTTCACCTATGTATTTAGGCCTTATGTAGACAGCTGACCTTTGAACGCTGTGGGTGTTAGGGGTGCCAATTCCCCCCGACACAGTGGAAAATCCAGTATAATAAACATTTGATGCCCCAAAAACTTAGTTCCTAATAGCCCACAGTTGGCCAGAAGTCTTACCCATAACATAACCAGCTAATTAACACATACGTTGTATATGTGTTATACAGTGTATTTATTCTTACTATAAAGTAAGCTTTACAAAATGGTGAGAAATTCTAAGAGAAAATATTTGCAGGACGGTACTGTATTAATAAAAATAATTCAAATGTGTGTTGTTCAAAGGTCAACTGTAGTTATGCACTTTTTTAGGTATAGAGACAGCGAGGAATACCAAGACAAAAATCATATTTTAAGTTCTTTGCTTAACTCACCAACAATACTTTTAAAACTTTGGTAACGAGGCCAAAAAATTAGTCTCAGGAAGAAACTACACAGACCCTTCATATGTAGGCTACTAAATAATAGGGGGGTTTAGGGTCTGCAATGCAATAATTTTTCCACTGAAGACATTCATCTTCGCCAAAGAAACCAAAGTATTCAGTAAATAACATGATGCTGGTAACGGTTACAAATGTGAACATATAAGGCTTACATTCTCTGAGGACACAGACAAAGCAACTGAAAGGCAAAGTTTCTTGTATTTCACCTCTACGGTCAGGAGAAGCTGTACACGTTTAAGAGCAGCACTTTTCCCAAATTGTTGTAACACTATCTTCTGTTGTCTTTTAAACAGTAATCTAATCTTTTCCCATAATTAGTTTTCAGTCACAATTCTTTCTCTTATGCCTGAATATCAAACTACTCTATTTTAAAAAGGAAGATTTGAGACCCTGTGTTAATTGTGACAGACTTTACATATGAATTTTTGAAAATTAATCTTCACTATTCAAACAGCAATTTATATTTTATTTTAAATAGACTAGGAGATATATATTATCAAGTAGATGGGGAGGATTTTACTTCTAGGGCCTTTCAGGTCAAGTATAAATTGAGCTACACAGCTGTTATTCATCGTGTACAGAAAATACATATTTCTCAGTTAAAAGCAATTACTATATTTCCAATGCACTGTACTTTTATTGTTAACCTTGCATTCAAAGTCAAAGCTTTTCAGATACAGATAGAGTTAACTTTGAAACCAAATAATTATGACATATTTTAAAACAGCTATAAGCCAAAACCAAACTGTAGTATGAATGACAATACACAAAAGACGAAGTCTCCCGCCAGCGGGGAACATGAAGTCTTCTCGGAGATTTCTCAGAGAAATTACTCCAGCTTTGGTAGGACTGGGAAAGCAGTGGAAAGTATTGGCATGCCCTTTAAAATATCAGGTTAGTACTCATTTATAAAAATTAATATTTTCTTTCAGGGCATTTTGCATTAATATTTCATTCTTTTAAAACACTTTGGAAAGGACTTCAAAATGACCTAAAATTAGAGGGCATTTTCAACAAATATTTCTTTAATAAGCAATATTAAGAGTCATAAAAGTAATGGATACTGAATGTTAATTTAGACATAAATAATACAAGGTATATCCTAAGATATATGGTATCGTCTAAATACAGAAATAAAGAATATTAACATCTTACCTAGACTTGGTGACTTTCTATTGAAAACAACCTAGAAAAAATGCCTTGTAGAGGTAAAAGTACATCTCCCTGAGAAAAGTTCTGTAAAATAAACATGAATCCAATGGGTATTTTTAGCATACCAAAGGGGATGTTCCTGTGACTTTCACGATGTGCCATATTGTCGATTCCCTCATCCTAGCTACAGGCAGTCACACTGAAGGCTGTCGTGGACCACACCTTTTGCACTGCCTGTCAGACACACCCCTCCTCTCCGTTTCTACCCCTTAACAGCTGGTGCAAAGCCCATTCCCTTTGCCTTATCCAAGACAGAACTCCCCGCTAAAGGCAGCCTCTCATGGATCGCTCCTTTCTTTTTGGGATTCTCTTGATACAAATGCTCACTCATCCTTAGAGGTTTTAAAAATCTTTTAATCTTTCAGACTTCAATTCCTTTATATATTCCCATAGTCCTGAACTTAACTTTGAGGATATAATCGTCATGTAGTATTTATGTCCAAGAAGCAAGCAGCTAACCAGAAGAACCAAGGTGTTTAAGCAGCAATGTCTAATAGAATTTTTTTTACGGTGACATAAATGGTTTCTGTGTGCGGTTCAACTTGCTAGCCACTAGCCACAAGTGCCTCTTGAGCACCTGAAATGCTTACCCCCACCCCGGCTTCATTAGTTTAAATAACCACAAGGACCTAGTGGCTACCTTATTAAAACAGCACAGGAAGGAAAACAGAGCCATCTGTATCACGTGGCCTCCTGGCATCACTAGGGGAGGGGAAAAAAAAAAAAAAAAAAGGAAAGACAAGACAGAAGAAATAGAAGAATGTAGACCATCCAGGAAAATCTTTACCCTTCCTGCCCACTTGAGAAACTACCACTATTAATAACATACACCTATACATCTATACATATCGTTACTTCCCAAACTTTTTTCTAAGGCTTATTTTTAAAAAGAAATTTTGTATCTCATGTCTTATTTTAAAATTCTAAAACATGTCAGGCAATAAAAATAAACTGAAGCATATTAGTGAGAACATTTACTATCCTCCTCCTCTCGGTTCTACTAAAGAAGAGGCCTTCTCCTATGTTCCCCAGAAAAGAATATTAGGGATTACTTCCAGTCACTCCCTCCATCTCATTATTTGGAGATTTCCCCGCCACCCCTCCCCCCCCGCCATTCACCACCACCCAGAAGGACTGATTTATCAAATTAGAGAAGTGGGGAAGGGATCCTGACCCTGGCCTACAGCTGTCTATTCTTTCTACTGAGGACAGTGTGGGAAGTTTGATTCACTGGGATGAAGTACACTTCACCTTCACAAGTCCCAGTTGTGCTCTGCAACTTGGCCTTTCCAGGAGTCCAGAGGTTATTCCTAAGCTCACTTCTGTTATCTACTTTAACATGTTCAGAACTCAAGGGCAAAAAGGGGATGTATCCGTATCTCTTCAAAACCAATCGTTTGCATGTTTCTGTGCGAAACAGGACAGCTGTTAGAGAAAATAAAATAAAGAGTAAAAGGTCTCTTTTTTAATGTAATCGAGGGATAAGTACTAAACAGAAAAAGAAGATCTTTGGGAGGCAAAGTAAAAGTGAGGTATTGAGAAAGTATTGAAGTCAATGTGGGAGCTGAGCTAGTGACCATTTATTTATCTGGACTAAACGGACAATCTTCAAATAGAGGTAAGTTTCAAGAAATCCAGAGCAGGACAGCCCTTTGTATTCTTAGAAAGTTTATGCCCAGATCCAAGTCCTGTAGCATATCATGAAAATACTTATTTTTATCTCCTAGTAGTAAGATAAATGAAACTAAAACTTGGAAGAAATGAGAATTTAACACTTACTGACCTATTCTCTGCCCCACTAAATAATGTACAGATGCTTGACCCCTTTCTTCTCCTTCCCCTTCTTCCCCTTCAGCTGTTCTGATCTAGTTTCAAAGGGGCTCATTTTGTAGGCTCAATGCCGGCCCCCGTTAGCTTCATGAACAGAGTTCTCGTCCTCCCCCTCCAGCCCAAGGGTGGAGCAACTTCTCACTGCTGCCAATCAGGTCCTCACTGCTTCTTATGTGGTTTCTCAGTCTTTCCATCAGTTATTTAACCTATTTCTGGTATTAACTTCTTTAAAAAAAAAAAAAATTACAGCGTGCTCTCTGGTGTCTGTCTTCCCGCTAGGACTCTGACAACATATATACTACATACATATATATATGCATATGTATGTACAGTTTCATTCTGATTCCTTCCCATCTCCTTCCTAGGAAAGGATCTTTGCTAAGACTGACAAAAGCAACAGCGACTCCTCTAGGATCATAATGCAGTATAATTAAACTTTAGGAAGAGGTCCATCTGGGTATAAGTTTGACCTGTAGATATTTCAGTTTGGGTGCTTTGAAAAGGCTGTACACCCCCTCCCACCACATGTCATTTAGATCCACTGACTAAAATTAGGGGTTCTGCAGACAGGAGAGAAGGATGAAGGCCTGGGGGGCTGGACGCTAAGTCGTCCTCGCTCAAGGCATACCCTATCTCTCATCATAGTCACTGTCCCTTCCCCCAACCCAGGGACAGACACAGGGTGTAGGAAACGCAGACTTTTTACCCAAGTGGGTAAATTTACTCCTGCCATGAATTTCTAGGATGTTTTTTGAGGAGTATTATCACGTTCCACAAATCTCTAATGCCAAACCATGATTTTCAAAAAGATATAAACATCGCTTCACCCAGATAAAGTCAACAGTGTCAAATATTTATTTACTACGTTAATGAGGGAACCATCAAGATGGTGAGGCTGGTTCAAAAAGAACTAGAAAAATCAAAGGATTTTAAGGTGCCTTAAAGGATAGAAGAATGCTAACTGAAATGCAAGACTGATATCCTGCAGAGTAATAAAACCGTAACTTCTAGAGTTCAACTTTTTAATATATAATTTTATTTATTTACTTTGAGATAGAGATAGCACAAGCAGGGAAGGGGCAGAGAGACAGGGAGGGAAAGAATTCCAAGCAGGTTCTGCACTGTCAGCACAGAGCCCAACACAGGGCTCAATCCCACAAACCATGAGATCATGACCTGAGCTGAAATCAAAAGTTGGATGCTTAACCAACTTAGCTACCCAGGCTCTCCTCTAGAGCTCATCTTGGCGGGGGGGGGGGGGGGGGGGGGGGGGGCAGGGTAAGCAAAAGTAAGGTAAAGTAAAATAAGTATATGAACATATTAACTAACATAGGCACTTTAAAAATATGAAGCAAAACCAAAAAACAGTTAACAGGAATTCACCATTGACCAACTGGTCTGACAAATAAATGACAGAAAGGAGGAAGCCCTCTACTTGTCTGTTTATATCCTTCTGAGAAATTGGGATTTGGGGCGCAAAACTTTAATACTTGTTTTTCTTGTATTAAAATAGCGATCTGCAACAATTCTACCAAAAACCGTCACTGAAACAAGATTTTAAAGTTGTATCTGTGGTAACAAGAAAGTAAAGTATCCTTAAAAGAAAAATTTAAAGAGAGAGAAAGAGGAATTCAGAGAGGTAAGCCAGCCTTGAGCCCCACTTGCTCTGCCCTATGGGACAGATACAAAGGAAATCAACGTTTCCTTTGTGATTGTGGTACAGAGTCAAAGGGACAAGAGCCAAAGCCTAGAGGCCATTATCAAGGCTAGGACACATGGCAAAAATGAGAATCTCAAAGGGTCACACCTGCAATAAGAAGGTAAGCTAGAAATAAACCTATCCACCTGCCCAGTAAAGGACAAGGCAAATATGTTCTGGTAACATATAACCCAAGTTAGATACATGTAAGGTGCCCATGTGTTAAAACAAACATAACACCAAAAACAAAAGTCCAAAACACCTCAAGCCAGAAATTTTAGTTTAAGTTGGCCCTGGGTTATTAGTATCCATATGTGTCTAGTAGTTGAAAATCATTCAATTCATTCTAGCAAAATGTATCTTCAAAATAAATCTCAAAGAAAAAGTTCAAAGGGACAGGAGGCCACTCTCATTACAGAGCACGCAAAGAAACAAGACATGAGTAAAGATGGAAAGAACTAACCAGCCAACCAAATAACCAAGATCAGGCCTGAGAAATTTTCACTTACTAGATTACAGACCTAGAAAGTAGGGATACTTACTATGTTTAAAGAAATAAAACAGGATTAAAAACAAGCATGAAGCAACAAATTATGAAAAAGACAAGGAGTTTTAAGACAGAAACAGAGGCACCTGGGTGGCTCAGTAGGTTGAGTGTCCAACTCTTCATTTCAGCTCAGGTCATGATCTCAGGGTCTTGAGATCAAGCCCCACGTCAGGCTCTGTGCTGACAGAGCAGAGCTCCTCTCTCTCTGCCCCTCCCTCTGCTCACACTCTCTCTTTCAAAATAAATAAACTTAAACATAAATAAATAAAACGGAACAAGGGAGAAATAACAGGGATGCAATTATAATAATGGAAATTTAAAATGCAACATATAGCTCAATAGCATATTAGACACCAGTGAAGAAACAAGAAAACGAGAAGATCTAATAAATAAATATAAATGCTTCCAGAATATAGAGGAAGAATATAGAGGGATATAGAGGAATGTAAACTATTAAGTTGATAATAAATAATGGCATATGGAGGAAGAAGGCCTGCATCCTAACGTATATAAAATGAGGAAAAATTGTAAAGGGATAATAGCTGAAATTTTCACAAAATGTATTAAGGACACCAAACCATACTCAGCAAGCCCCCCCAAAACCCTAGAGGATAAATAGGAAAATTTCCACCTAGACACAGAACAGAGAGAAAAGGCAGATTACCCGGAAAAAAATGAGTTTTAGATCAAGAGCCAACCCTTTGAAAACAGCAATGCAAGGCAGAAGAGGAAATACTATCTTCAGTGCACTAACTTATCTAAAAGCCCTCCATTTCATGCCTTAGGAAAAGCATCCTTCAAAAGTAAAGGCAAATTAAGTCACTTTTTGACAAATTAAAGAGTTTTACCATTAAAAGACTTAGGCCAAGGGAGCCTAATAATATACTTGAAGCAAGAGTAAAATCATCGGAGACAAATGTGTAATACCCAAAAAGGAATGACTAAATGAATGTGCAAACATATATACGTATACAAATATCTGTAGTTTGACTCAATAGTAATAGCTAATTTGTGACATTAAAAAGAAAAAAATACAATTAATATATCACACAACACTAGCATACAAATTAACAGAAGGTGATTGGTGTTCAAGTATTTTTAGGTCTATGTTCTTAGGTTCAAAACACAGGATATTGCTTATTTTTGTCCCTTTTAGGCACATGAATATTAAATTTCCTTTTTGAGTGTGTACATGCTTTCTTTTCTAAGATCAGAAAGAGAAAATGTGTTCCAAAGGAAACACTTTTTTCCTAAGGAAAAAAGTGAAATGAGAAATTAAAAATCTACCCAAAAGAATTTAAGGAAGAAGAGGAAGAAGGAGAGGAATAATACAGAAAAGGAACAAAGAGCAGAAGGGTGGGTGTAAAAAGGAAGATGAACACAGTGCAAGCAGCATAAACTACTTGAAAATTCAAAATGAAATGTCAGGTACAGATTCCAATACGTTTTTACAGTGGTGATGAAAACATAAAACTACCAGAAAATGACAAAGACTATCAGATTTGTTAAAAAGAGCATCTGTATACTATTTGTAATAGATCTTCCTAAAACATAAGAAAAAATAAAAGTATGGGAAAGTATGGATTGTGATGGTGTGTGCGTAGTTGCACACATCAACGTACTTAAGTCTATCAAATACAATAGAGAGGGAAAGTCTCAGAAGAATGCATGGAAGATTATGCTGTTTACAGGAAGTGACAAAGATAAAACCAAATAACACACAAATTAAGAAGACATATATGGTGAAACTATAATGAAAAGAAAAAACAAAGATAACCCCTAAATTCAAAACAGCACTAACCACAGTATAGCAGGAGAACGGGACATAGAATTAAGCAGGGATGCATGGAAGCTTCCAAGTTACAAGCCTTATTTCTATCTTAGCTTCACAGGTAGGCAAGTGGGTGCTTGTTTTTCTCTTATCACAATGTCTTTACTACATGTTTAACGTTTTACAAAAATATAATTTTAGGGGCGCCTGGGTGGCTCAGTTGGTTAAGCATCCGACTTTGGCTCAGGTCATGATTTCACAGTTTGTGGGTTTGAGCCTCGCGTTGGGCTCTGTGCTGACAGCTCAGGACCTGAAACCTGCTTCAGGTTCTGTGTCTCCCTCTCTCTACCTCTCCCCAGCTTGTACTCTCTCTCTCACTCTCAAAAATAAACATTAACAAAAATTTTTGACAGATAAATAAAAATACATAAAAATTTAAATAACTATTAGCAACTTCAAAATTACCGGTCTTGACTTTTTTCTCCAGATCATGTTAGTATCAATAAGTATGTTGATCTCATTGCTTGCCACAAACTTCTTTGTCTCTTCACACAAGTGGTATAAGGCACAAAATATGTGTCAATTCTAAAACGAAGCTCTTCTATCAGCTTTGTGTTTAAGCGCAGAAAAACTAGATTCTAAACATGGCACTGATCAAATGGAATAAAGATCCACAAAGGCTGCTCAGTTGCTTTACAGTAAACATTTTACTGCACATTTTTCTTAAAGTGATTTTTTGGAAGTTACAGTTATTACCTTAATCAAACCTAGTTCCAAAACCCCTTAGAATTTTAATGAAAAGATAATGTTAGCAAAAAAAAAAAAAAAAAAAAAAAATTCTTGTAAACTTCAAAAAGCACATGTTAACTATGAGTAAAGGAAAATAATGCCTAAGATTAACACGAGACCTGATAGATTGGATTTTCTGAGCCAGAAATCGTGCCCTTGACAGCTACATCAAATTGAGAAAATGAAGATACATTCTGTAATTCATTTGCTATCTGCATAGATGAGTATGGACGAAAATGCTTGTTATCAATCATAATAATGTTAGTGTCTACTTTTTTACGTTTCCACCTCAACGTGTTCAATAGCTGAAACATAATTGTTGCCTATGTCAAGATCCACTAACAGTTATAATTGACAATTTGAAGAAGCTGGTCTTTTCCTAGTGTTCCAAAACTAAAGCACTGTGTCTTTTAGCTTTAAACTGTCACCAAGAATATTGAATAATCAATAAAACTTCAAAACAGAAGAACTTTGTGGTCTTCAAATCAACTCTTCATAAAAGGTGGCAAATAACATGATATTTAATGCACTGGTTTTCACATAATTCACTGTCTGGAGGGTAGAAGGTTGACATGGCTCATAATTGGTAGGTAGCGTTTCAGAAGCAGATAAATGATTCTGCAAGTATTGCATACCTAGATGGGGGTGGGGTGGAGAGAAGGGAGGTTTTCTTCTTGATCCTTGACTTTTTCTTTAAATAAAACTCAATCCCAAACCAATATTGGAGAACCATCATTAATCAGTTCCCATGTTTCTTTTTTCAAATTTATTCACAGACATGGAAGAATTTTAACTCTGATTTAGTCAATAATACTACAGGGCTAACAATGATCTCAAAAGATTCTTAAAAGAATTTTAATTATTTTTCTCTTGAAATTGAGTCACACACTATACGTCAAAAAATATGAAAAACACACTTTACCAGCAGACACAAAACTAATAGAAAAGTCCAAAGATTTGAACATAGGCATAAATTCAACTTTTACACATCCAAAGAAGCCATTCCACTAATTGGAGCACTGCACACAGAAATAATCTTGAGTATCTTCTCAATTTTCTCTCTACATCAAGTGCCACAATTTCAGAAAAACTTCTCCAATGGTAAGATTTCTATCATTTATAGGGAAACATCGATAGCTTGTGGATTCCTGGTAATATAGCAGGTAATATAGCAGTTTAAGGCGAAATCACATATAAATGTATCTGCTGTAATATACATGAATTCATACATAAAAGTTTTCCTTTTGCTATCATAGTCACCTAATCAAATTATGAAGATAGCAAGAAGGGTCTGCTTCTAATCAAATTGAAAAACTGCAAAAACAACCATTGCTCAGTGGTTGCCAGATAAACTAAGACATGGAGTGCATCTCTTCAGTCAACCCCAAAAAATCCTTTTGCTACATTTAAACTCCATAAGTACAGGACCTGGATCTGCTTTGCTATTTACCCAAGCCCCACAAGACAGGGCTTTGTAAGTATTAGGTGCTCAGTAATTATTTTTTAAATGAATATATTAAATAGGTACAGATTCAACTGGAAAGCAGAGTTCTTCATGTATGATTATACCTGCCAAATAAATTCTCAATTCAACTCAGTGTCTAACAATAGCCAAGGTAAAACTGAAGGAAGCTCAAATTAAACTTCATTGTTTCAATCGACAAGTCTTCACTGAGTACTTTTTATGTACTGTGTGCTATGAGTGGTAAAGAGAAGTAAGTAAGACATAGCAAGTCCTGGTCTCCTTCCCCTCATTAAGCTTACAGCCTAGAAAACAGGCTGGATGTGGGGAAATATGGAAAAACAAAGATAAAGTTGAAATATACTTTGTTTCCTCTTCATACTCCTCAGTTAAACCTCACTCACTTCATGTCTCAACAGGTAAGGTCTTTTCATTTTAAATAGGTGTACTGTGAAGGATTTTTTCATACTGTAGCCCAACTTCAGAAATGTCCAAAAAAGTAGTAACAGAGCAGACATCAAAGAGATTCTATTACATATTATTAACCTCTGTAGTCATTCTAGCCCTGACAATTATTTATATACACACACACACATTTTCAAAAATTTTTTTTAATGTTTATTTATTTTTGACAGAGAGAGAGACAGACTGTGCAGGCGAAGAGAGAGAGGGAGACACAGAATCTAAAGCAGGCTCCAGACTCTGAGCTGTCAGCACACAGCCCCACCTGGGGCTCGAACTCACGAAGCATGAGATCATGGCCTGGGCCAAGGTCAGACACACAACTGACTGAGCCGCCCAGGTGCCCCTCAAACACACATATCTTACACACATCTAATACACAGTATTTTCTTATGCAAAAACAAGCATTCATTTATTATACAAAAGAAGCCAAAACTGATCTACCTCAGACCCTTACAGCTCTGAAATTTTATGACTGTTCAGACATTTCATAACAACTTCTGCTTGAACTTTTTCAAGAATATTCTGAGCCTAAAAGTCTAAAACTTGATTTATAGAGACATCTCTATTAGAGTTGCTGGATCCAGGACACCTAGTTAAATTTGGATTCCAGATAAACAAAATCTCACAGTGTCCGTATATCTGAAATTCAGATTTCACTCGGCATCTTGTATTTTGACTCACTACATCTGGCAATACTAACCTATGTGCTCCTATAAAGACATAATTTCCAATAAAGGATGAGTTAAATAATAGTATTTCTTTGTGTGTCAAACAAAAATCAGGCACTATATATACAATACCAAAATTCGCATGTAACTCAGCCATGTTACATTGATAGTTTTTGATCATGATGATTTTCTTTTAAAAAACACCATTTCTTCACATTTTTAAGGAAAAAAAGAGTAAATTTGTTCTTGTTTTTAAGTCCCCAGGCTATGTATCACTTGGTAATAAACACAAAAGTACTGATGGCATTATATTACATTATGCATACAAACATTAGATACTCAGTTTTTACCCTGAGACACCATTGAGGTATACCACCCAGGAACAGATACTATAAAGAAAGTGTTAAATGAAAATAAAGATTAAAGACATCTGTTTAATTTACTAACATGCCCTGATGATGTTCAGATAGATGAATTACCTGACAGGATTACTAGTCAAAGATACGCGGAGGGACTCCAGGCATGTGACAATGTCATCTGCAGACCCCATTTTCAGTTCATGGATGAATTCCTGAGGTGAGATCTGTCGCCTACTCTTAAGACTTCCCTGTAATTTAAAGAAAAAAAAATTTATCTTCATTAAAGCACTATCAATTACATTAATCCTATCTTTCATATAGCAGCTGCATGCAACTACTCCGAGCAGTCTTACTTTGCAGGAATGATTCCTCTGCTCACAAATATAAATTATCATCTACGATATTCACCAAAGATGAAACACCAAAAGGTTTGCAAATTAAAAGGACTTTCTCAGGGTGCCTGGGTGGCTCAGTTGGTTAAGTATCTGACTTCGGCTCAGGTCATGATCTCACGGTTGTGAGTTTGAGCCCCGCGTCAGGCTCTGTGCTGACAGCTCAGAGCCTGGAGCCTGCTTCAGATTCTGTGTCTCCCTCTCTCTCTGCCTCCTCCCCGGCTTGCATTCTGTCTTGCTCTCAAAAATAAATAAACACTAAAAAATTTATTTTAAAAGTAAAAGGACTTTCTCAAATGCAAAATATCATGGAAAACAATGAAGTGTGGAGACATACATATCATAGGAAATATCTGAAAATAGAGTAATCTATTTTAGGCACTTGCAACATAAAAATCAAAACTCAATACAAGAAAAGCCCTGTTAAAACTAATCTTCTAAGCACCACAAAAAAAGCCTTGAAGCTACTGACTCAACTACCAGTAAGTGCCTAGTTCTAAGCACAGTATACAAAGAGATGATCAAAACCTAAGTCTGGAAGGAGAAATGCAAGCACAGTAGTAATACTTTCTGGTGAATCTAATTCCTGTAATACAGTACCTACCTAAGGACCCAGAGGAGGAATCCTTAACTTGGTGAGCAGATGAGGGAAGCCCGAGTAAAAGTGCGAAGGTAAGTCAGTTAAGGGGACTGAGAATTAGGAACTTCTTCCAGACTGAAATAGGGCACATGTGTACAACCACAAAGAAAACCAGAAGCACTTATAGCCAAAGATATCAGCCAGATCAGGGAGGGACAGAGCACCGCTAATCAATCAGATTTTCCAGGGCAGTTTTGGAAGGATCACTCTGGCAGCAGTATAAAATGCAGATTAGAAGAGCTGGAGTTCATTCATTATTCAACATTTCGTGCCTACTAAGTGTCAGGCACTGTTTGAAGTGCTATACAGAGAACAGTCAATAAGAGACAAACATCCCTAGGTACATGGAGCTTTCTTCTCCATGGAGAAGAATAAAGCCAGGCAGTCAATAAATGAACTAAGCAGTTAAAGTAGTTGCTTTGTAGCTACGGAAAAGTGCTACAGAGAAACATAAAAGCAGAGAAGTAGAATAAGGAGCACAGGAGGTGGTTTGCAATTTCAAACAGTGTGGTCACAGAAAGACTCGCAGAAGAATCTGAAGGCCTCAAACTTGAGTATTAGAATAAAGGTGTGAAGGACAGAGAAGTAACCATACCTGTAACTGAAAAGTTGTAATGGAAGGGACTGTACCCTCAGAGGCCACCCAAAGAACTCTGATTTTACTTTCAGATGAGAAGCAACAGAAGCAGCAAGACTGGTTAGAAAGGCACAAACATAGTCCAGAAGGAAAAAATGAAGCAGCATGAACAAAGTCCAGAACTGAATCTACTTAAATTACGGATTACACATCCAAGGGGAAGGAATTATACATGTTCAAGAGCAGATTAGTTGGGGTGTCAGGAAATCAGATCCACTTTTTTTAAATTTTTTATTATTAATTTGCCATAATATTGCCCAAGAAAACACTTCCAATAACACAAAACAAATTAGCACAGGAAAGACAGAGGGTTTTCATCAATAGCAGAGTGGTTATTTACCAAAAAGAAAAACAAAATTGAGCAAAATCTACAAAAATAAATTTGAAAGGAGAAATGAAATGATTTAGTGAAAATAAACACTTTTGAAATCAGTGACTGTTACATATTATTATTAAAAAGAATACATTCAACTTGTACTGACAGCATTTTCGGTATCCTTTTCTGCTTTAAATTACTTAAGTATTGCCTGTTCAACACAGAAAATTTGGAAATCAGAAAAGCACTAGGAAAAAAAAGTGCCTCAAAATGACTCTTAATTTGATATTTCTCTTTTAAGTGTTTTTTCTCATTTAGAATATGTAATAGTCCATATACATTCATAAACACATGTACTTTACTTTCAAAAATATTATGTCATACAGATTGTTCAGTAGGCTACTTTTATCTTTAGTAATATTTCATGAATATATCCCACATCTTAAATGAAAATTTTATTCCTGGCTACAGACTGTTAACATACCATTACTTACATAATTTAGACCCATATTATTGGGCGCGTAGGTTGCCCAATATACTTTCTTGGTATCTTAATTTGTCAAGTTTCCTGTACATGCTGTCAATATTTTTTTAATGCTTACTTATTTCTTTTGAGAGAGAAAGTAAGTAAGTGAGCACACGCATGCTAGCAGGGAGAGAGGGAGAGAGAGAGAGAGAGAGAGAGAGAGAGAGAGAGAATGAATCCCAAGCAGGCTCCTCACTCTCAGAGCAGAGGCCCATGCAGGGCCTGATCTCATGAACTGTGAGATCATGATCTGAGCCAAAATCAAGAGTCAGATGCTTAACCAATAGAGCCACCCAGGTGACCCATCAGGTCAATATTTTTATCAAAATATGTATCAACAGAAGTCAAACTAGATCTTTTTGTAGTACTTTCTGAATTTATCACTGAAATAATTATGATATGGAGGGATCAAAATACACCAAAGCTGAGATCAACTGGTTCCTTTCAACAAAAAATGGGTAAGCACATATAGTCAATACTTTTAAAATGTAAGAATAAAAAGCAATAAATGCATTTGAATAAAAATAAAAGTGATTTAGGGGCCCCTGGGTGGCTCAGTCGGTTAAGCAGCCAACTTCGGCCCAGGTCATCATCTTGCAGTTTGTGAGTTCGAGCCCCGCGTCAGGCTCTGTGCTGACAACTTGGAGCCTGGAGCCTGCTTCGGATTCTGTGTCTCCCTCTCTCTCTCTCTGCACCTTCCCAGCTCATGCTTGCACTCTGTCTCTGTCAAAAATAAATAAATTTTTAAAAAAATAAGTAAATAAAAAATAAAAGTGATTTAAAAAAAAAAAAAAAGTAATCACCTGCCCCAGCACTTAACCCTATCTTTCAGAGGCCATCACTTTTAATTCCCTTAACTGTTTTTTCTGATGGTTACTTAATATGTCTAAATAACATGTTTACTCCGATTTTCTTAAACTTCTAAGTTTTCAATATTACCTTTGACTTCCATTATGAAAGATAAGGAGCTACTTATATTAAAACAATGGAATATGTACTCTTCCATCTTCTGACTATAGTTATAAGTAAACTCAGTTGAACCAGAAGATGCCAATTCCATGACATGGAAGCTGACTGAATCCAGGCTCTATGAGATCCAGAGAGATTTTTGGATCACTGAACTTAGTAATTCTTTAGTTTGTTTCATGACACAAAATAGGACATCATATGCCCCCATTCGTAAAGTCTTCCAGCTACTATAATTCCCATGTTGGTCAAACCAACTCATTGGTGCCCCCACAGTAGTGGAGATGCGAGAAGCATGTTGGATCTTCCCATTCCTATTCACTATTTTACTGGAGGTACGAACTAGTGTGGCAAGGCAATAACGACAGCAACAATAGAGATTAGAAAAGAAGAAGAAGTAAGACAGTCTCTACTTGCAGATGAAATTATCTACATGAATTCAGCAAGATCACAGAATAAAAGCTCAACCTTTAAAAAATATTTTTTTTATTTCTAAATATTACTAGTAAGTGAGAAATGAAATTTTACAATTTAACACTTGAAATAGCATCAAAAAAAGCCCTCACAAAATAATGAGGAAAATTTCTAACAAAAGAAGATAAATACCTATATGGAGAACTACAAATATTGTGAAGAGGTATTAAAGAGGACCTAAATCAATGATCTTATGCCAAGTTCATGGGTCAGAAGGCTCGGTATTATTAAGACATTGTTAAGAAACACATTTTCTGAAGGACAATGTATATATTCAATATATTCACCATCAGAATCCCAGCAAGTTTTTCAGAAATTGAGAAGCAGCTTCTAAAATTTATATGGAAAAAAATAAAATAAAATTTATATGGAAATGCAGGAAACCTAAAGTAGAGCAATTTAAAAGAATAAAGTTGGGGGGATTTTTCCAATTTCACGATTTACTATAAAGCTACTAAAATCAAGTTAGAATAGTAGAAGCATCAATAGAAAAGAATCCAGAAATACACTTGCACCTATGTAGTCAATGATTTTCAACCAAGGTGTTAATGTAATTTAATGGGGTAAGAAGAATCTCTTCAACAAATAGTGCTGGAACAACAGGACATCCAAATGAGAAAAAGTGAACCTAGAACTTAGACCTAAATGTGCAAGCTAAAACTTAATGTCTATAAGAAAACATAGATGAAAAGCTTCACTACCTACGGGAAGGCAAAGATTTCTTAGGACAAGAGGCACTAACTAGAAAATTATTCATAAATTAGACTTCATCAAAATTTAAACCTTCAGTTTTTCAAACAACTCTTAAGATAGTTTTATTGAGACAATGAAAAGGAAGCCACAGGCTAGGGGAAAATATCCATAATACAAGTCAAGAAGCGTGCAGTCTGAGTCTACATAACGTAACAAGCTAAATGAGCCTGTTACTGGTTCCTGAATGGCGGCAGAAAACATGAGTCCGCAGTTAGAGACAAAGGGCTGTATTATGCCTGTGTTGGTTCCCTGATCCACCAAGTCCCACAGGGGCAACACAGGGCTCCCTGATGGATGATCAACGCCTCCACATGCCGTAGAATGCATTATAGGATACTGAGCATGGGGAACTCACCAATTTTAAAGTGAAAAATAACAAGCCTGCTCATTGTCTACAGGGAGACATAACCACCTTTCAAGGCAGCTCACTGCAAGCACAACCCTGAGAAATGGATTCAGTAAAGAGCAGTCAAGCCTTCCATTCTTGGTGTAACTAGAATAAATATACAGAGGTACTCAGGAACCATGGCAGACTGCCTCTCCCAACAATAAATGCATCTCATAAAGATTTGTATTCAGAACTTTCAATGAAGTCCTACAACTCAGTAGTAATAAGACAAATAACCCAGTTTAAAAAATGATCAAAAGACTTCACGAAAGAAGATACATGAATGGCCAATAATCACATGAAATAATGTTCAAGATGATTTGCCACCAGGGAAATGCGGTTTAAAACCACAAGTGAAAAAAACAAAAACAAACAAACAACTCACCACGAATGAGGTAACACTTCACATCCCCTAGAGAGGGGAGGATGTGAAGCACCTAAAAGTCACCTATACTACTGGTGGAAACGTAAAATGGTGTTGCCACTTTGGCAAAAAGTCTGGCAGGTTTTTTGTTGTTTTTTTTTTTTTTTTAAAGATAAATGTACACTGACCAGAGGACTCCGCAATTATACAGCGAGGTATTACGCAGGAGAAAAAACAAAACAACAAAAATTCATACAATGTTCAGAGGTATTTTATTCATAATATTCAAACACTGGGAACAACCCAACTATTCATCGAGTTGTGGTATATCTATTCAATGGAATACTGTACAACAATAAAAAAGACTCACTCATAATGCAACCAGATAGATGAACCCACCCTCCCCCCAGAAAAAAAAAACTGCTGGGTTAAAAAAAGCCAAACAAAAAAGAGCACATAATGTATGGTTGTATGTATATGAAAGACCAAGACCAACCTGTCAGTCCTTTGTCCTGCTCCACTCTCTAGCTAACAGTATAAAAGCAAACGTGTCAATAGTTTTTGTTGTATTTGGGTGGAAGATGGGGGTAAAGACAGACAGCATCTTAAATGGAGCAGCTGGTAGACTTCACCAACAAACACTGGGAAAGACAGAATAATTTCACTGGCTCAAAGTAACTCTTTATTTCAGCCATAGAAAGTCTTCCAGTTTGAGCAATTTATTATCTAAAAACCTCCACCTTTTTGCCCGAGATTCTTTCCTCTTAACACCCTCCCCTTTCACCCAAACTGTCACAATCACTACTGAATCTTTGCACAAGCCTACTCCCAGACAGCACATCTGGGCTGAGACTCACTTCCTGGGATAGGCCTCTTCCGAGCCACAAAAGGGGAATCCCCCGTCCGTGGATTCCTTCTTCTTAACACTCGCCACTCTTATTTATTGTATAGAGGATATTGTGAGCATCTACTCTTTCCAGACATTGTTTACATGATGTAGACACAGGTGACCTAAGTGGTAGCAGAAGCAGCTATTGAAGAGTTCCAAGTCTGAGCAAATGACATTCTCCTAAGAAAATAAGATTCAGCAGAAACCAGAATGAAGAGGAGAATGAAACATGTTTCAAGCAAAAGCAAAAGGCAGGAAAGAACTAGGTATATTCAAAGGATGGTAAAACGACACCTCAAAATCCCAGGAAATGACAGAGTTGAACAGGACAAGAGAGACACAACAAGCTGGTATTGGAGGCAGGGGATCAACAAACAGCCGCCTGAGTGCGAAATGTTTTCGTAGGACTCCGGAGCTAAGAGTGTTGCTTACATTTTTAAACGCTTGTAAAAAGGAAGAGGAAACACTAGCACTGGCAGAAGTAACTGAAACCCTACCTGACTTGCAAAGCCTGAAACGTTTACTGTCTGGCTATTTAATACAAAGTTCGCTGGTCTCTGATGGTGAGGGCTTCAGGTTTATTCTGAATGGATGGAAAACTATTGGCAGATATCCAGCAGATAAATTCTAAGATCTATTAAAATCAAAAAACATTTTTTTTTTTTTTTTTTAGAGAGTACACCCAAGTGGGGGAGATGGGCGGGGGGGTGGGGAGAGGAGGGACAAGGAGAGAGAGACAGAAACAGAGGCAGAGAGAGAGAGAAACAGAGAGCATCTTAAGATTCTCTTAAGCATGGCTCAATACCACCACCCTGGGAACATGACCTGAGCCAAAATCACGAGTCAGACACTTAACCGACTGAGCCACCCAGGCTCCCCAAAATCAAACGCTTTTTAAAGACTGTTCTAACTACTGTGTCGCGACAGAATGTAAGGAGCAAAATGTGAAACAAGACCACCCGTTAGAAGGCCAGTACAGCATCTGGTCAAGAGTGGACAGTAGCCTGGTACAAGGAGCCAATGATGGAAGGCATGAGATCTGCTCGATATGAAGTTAGATCAGACAAGACTGGCTGATAGTTTGGAGGTGAGGTATTGAAAGAAGTTAAATTCAAAGATGATGCTGAAGTTTTGGTCTTAACAACTAAGTGAGCAGTGCTGCCATCTACTGATCATTGATTCCCTGTCAAGAGCCTCAAGAGTGGTGGACTGGGGATAAACCCGGTCCAAAGTTCAAAGGGAAAGAAAAAAAAAAAGGGGGGCAACTCTTGTGAGGAGATTTCCCATAAAGCAGAGCAAAGAACTGGGGCAGCAGTTGGTGGGGAGCTATAGTGTGGATTTTCTTTGGGGGAAACTACAAGATGTTTGCAGGCTGATGGAAATGACCAAGCAGGGAGGAAGAAACTAATAATGCAGAAGAAGGTAGGTAAAGATGCAGGGAAACAAACAAGTAAACAAACAAAAAACTCAAGCAGATGACTCGGGATGTAGCCTACAAGAGGAAGGAATGATCTTACACAGTCACAGGTAAAGTCTATCACCATAAGAAGAGCAAAAGCAAAGTCGAGGGGAACAGATTCAGGTAGCTTGTTAGACCTGGTGATTAGGAAGTGAGGCGTGAAAGTTCTACTGTGATTGCATCAACCTTCTCAGGGATAGAAATAGCAATATAATCGGCTACAAGTGAGGACGCAGAGTTGGAGGTATAAGAAAAGGTATGAAATCATTTCCAGAAAGCAAAGAAGTGTGCTGGCAAGGGTCAGGTGGTAGGATATCTGTTAAGGGCTCACTTGTCAACCGTAGTCATTCAGAAAACACTACTTGTGGCTCTATGCTCCTTCCCAAATGCATGTTGTGCTGAGATGCAAAAGCAGACGAGGTAGGAAATTTAGTTTAACCAAGGGTAGAGTTTATATGGACCAAGAGGGAAATAAAAGAACTGTTTACTGAAGGTAACAATGGAGCATGTGTCTAAGGTCAATAAGGAAAGAAGGATGTAGCAGCAGTTGGAAAGTGATGGACATGAACAAATGGTAGAGTAGATGGATCGGTAGTTCTAAAAGGGTTATGGAATTCTTTCAGTGGGAATATTAAGTAAGCAGAAAGACAGGTAATGCTCCGCTAAGTTTGTAAACCATATTTAGGGGTGGTATTTTACTATGGGAGGCAACGAGTGGTTGAGGTTGGGTAGAAAAACCAAAGATTGCTGGAAATGATAGTCGAGAAAATGAGAGGACTGAATGTTGGATGGATCCTCTGTGTGAATGATGAGGTCAGAAAGGACAAGGGCAGCGGTAATAGCAGGAAAAAAGCAAAGGCTAGGGGCCAAATCTGTGAATGTGCTGGTACCTCTTTGTATTTTACTGGAGAAGGTCTTACACGTCTACTCAGACAGTGTCTGCCTCTGCCTAATTCATCACTGTGTCATCAGTACGTTGTAAAATTGCTGGCACTCAGTGAATGAACGAGGCTATAATAAAATCTAAGGTATACATAGAGTAAGAATTAAAACAAGAAAGGCGAGGAAGATAAGTCACAAGAAAAAATTCTCAATACTTACTCAGAAAGGAATATCTCAAATGAAAGACACAGGCAACAGACCAGATAATTGGGTGATTAGCTTTCACCAGAATTTCCCCCTTTTATTATAGTACTATCAACACACAGGTACAAAAGAAAGGAAATTGTGGGGAGAAATACATTACGTGAATAATCAGAAATATTCCTTTTAAGCACAGCTCTTCCTGTGTTTCTTTCATTTCACATAACTTCAAAGGAAGCGGGAAGTAGGGGGAGAGAGGAAGGACACTCACGTCTGCCTATCTCTGATTCCATTAGCCATGAAGATGAAAATACTTAGAAAGCTTTATCCCCTGTGGTATCAAAACACATTAGTGAGATAAGGATGTCTGCCTGACATCACAAAAATTAGAAGGATATTTATCCAACATAATTTTTAAATCTTTTTTAATCCCTTAGTAAATTTTATTCTGAAATACCAAATGCAGGATAGAAAGAAAAGTACATAACATTCCTCTTGTCAGATTCCTTATTAAATGTATTCTAAGGTATAGAAAGTAATATGCACTTTCACAACTTATTTCCCTCACCATTTCTATATTTCTGAAACCAAATATTCTTTCTTTCGCTATGTAACTATTAAAGGTAATGGTAGTCATTTCTTCTGTACCTGCCTCAATGCCTGCATTTCATCACAGGTCAGGTATCAGAACTTTTCAGTAGATTTCTCCATTATTCTGTCTCATTTATTTGTTTGCAGAATTTGAAATACCATCTCCATGACAAATTAAAAATATATCCTATTGCCAGTTACCGGTAGAAAGTATTAGAGAACATTCTTTCATTTTTCAAATAATTGAATGATTTACATACAAATATGGAGAATTCACCACTCAATGGAGACCTAATTTTAAAAACAGTAAAACAAGCTATCTCTAGAAAGCCTGCAGGCTCTGCAGGAAGATGACCCACCCTAATGTGTATGTGGGTGAGGACAATGACCTTTCAGTCCCTGGTAGAATGTCTGACACATGATAGTTGCTTAAGCAAAAGTTTGCCCAATTACTCAACTCATTGAATCATACCTTATTCCTCCTGGAATGTACCTTGTACCCATACTACATCCTCAACCATGGGTAATGGTCTCTTACTCACACCTAAACCCATAAAGAAAAATCAGCATGTTTTAACATGACCCAAAATATATAGCCTTTGGCAGTTAAAAACTTGAAATATTGGGGGACTGTAAGAAAACACTGAAACCTTAACTTTTTAAAAATTTCTTTATTTTGAGAGGGGTAGAGGAGGGGCACAGAGAGAGAGGGAGAGAGAGAGAATCCCAAGCAGGCTCGCACCAATAGTGGAGAGCCCCATGCGGGTCTTGAACTCACGAACCATGAGATTATGACCTGAGCTAAAACCAAGAGCCAGATGCTTAAGTGGCTGAGCTACCCAAACATGCCAAAATCTTAACTGATCTTTATATGAAGTAAGTTACTAGACTCAAGATCCCTCTCAATGACATTCACTTTGTAATTTTTAGCAGGTAAACTGCAGAGAACAACAAAAATTCCATCAGCATAAAACAAAAGGAGTCAAAAAGCCTAATAAGTTCTCATAGCGAGGAGAGTGTACGTGCACATGTGATCTGGCATTGGTGTGTGTGTGCCTGTTTCTATCTGCCGGTCAGTAACTCTAGGTTAACTGCCTCAGTATCTCTTTAGTATTAGAACTCCTGTGGTCTTGGTACCTAATTCAGGTGATCAGACTAGTGAAGGAGAAGAAGATATGAAATGTGGAGACTATTTAAAGAAATAGTGTGCATTGATAATGACTGTATTTTAAGAAAACTGCAGAGTCAGCACTGTGCAAAACGGGTAAACACAGTTGCTGCCAAGGGGGTAATTATAATCTAAATTACTATCATGTATATTGCTATTAAAATGCATTACTACAATTTCCTTGCATTTTTCAAATGATTTCTAGCATCTCTAATGTCACAGATCAACAGAAACACTAAACTGTCAGTGCAGTATGAATTACTTATTTTCAGAACATTTACAACCCCAACAGATCTCCAGTGCCAATAAAATCTGTTATTCAGAGATGATATTATGCAAACTCATAGTAGAAACTACGAGCAATGACAAGTACTGCAGAAAGGGGCGTTCACCACCACCAACAAAAAAAAGTTCAGCAAAGAGTTTCTTTTAGGAGTTATTATTTTTTCCATAAACATTTAATGAGCATGATTATGTACCAAGAACTTCTCCTATAATTTTGGAGGCTGCTTTTAGCGTACATTAAAAATAGCATACGTTAAAGGTTTAGAATTATCAAGTACATTTTACAAAGGAACATGATAAAATACAGAAAAATCTGCTGCTCTCCCTCTTTCAGTTTCTAAAATAGCTCTACAGAAGAAAAAAAAAAAGCAGATTGATCCAACACTAATTTTAGCCACTCAGAAATTAACTTGCATAAAAGAAATTCAACACATTACATTCCTCGTATTATCCATCAATACTTAACTAGCATCGACATCCCTTCTATTCACAGGAAAGCTTTCTCACATTAGCCCATTGCCTTCAATAAAACAGTTGACTATTTAGACGATTTTGTATATTTAAAAAGACTTGCTTCAACTGCTCAAAGCAATGTCCTGCTATTATAAACTTCCATCTGGTTACCATGACCAGAACTCAGGTGCTTTTTAGCTTCTAAACCTCAAAAGGATGTACCATTACAGTTAACAGTCAACTGCTTCTACCCACAGCCAGAGAACAGAAGCCAAATCAACCATGGTGAGCAACACATCATGAACACATTGCAGGAACCATAACACACAATTATAAATAAGAATGAGGGTGTCTCTGAGCTGTATGGCATGATTTTCATTACAGAGTTTGAAGTCGAAAAATTATGAAAGAATGTATTACTTTGTGTTTATGAAGAGATATATTCATATATTCATTATTTGTACAAAAACAGGCAGGAAGAAATAATCAGGAACTCATGAGATTGTGTACCTTCAGGGAGATGGGAATATGGTAGGTAAGACAGAGAGCAGAACACCCTAAAAGAAAAGAGGGTAAGTGACAATGCTTTAGGGATACCTCTGTGTATGTCTTTTTATTTTTCATACACTCAAAAAGAAAAAAAAACAAAATCAAAGAGGACGGGAGGAAAATCCTTAAGTGAGACGAACCCAAGTAAGTTGACCTAATTATAATTCAAATAGGTAATTATTTCAGAGAAATAAACTAGAATATAAAAATCAAAGGTAACAGTATAAATTTGTGGTCTGAAGGAAAAGGTATTTGGATAGATACAGCTAGCTAAAAATAAGAAAAAAATAAATAAAAGGTATATGTATATACATGTATACTATAGGTTTTCTACATATGGATTTACTTATATTTAATATATATACACATGTATGCATGCAATTTCCAAATATGCACACATCCATATACACGTCTCATACATATCAACATATATACATCTCCATATACAACATATATACATCCCCATATCAACATATATATATGTATATATATACATACACATATATATGCCTTAGCTCTGTCTGAAAGGGCCTAAAGATGGCCCATTAGAAGACCTAACATTCAGATCCCAACTTCTAAATAGCATTCTCCATTAAAAGAAACCATTCCTTGAACAAAGGACTGATTCCAGGGCAGAGGCTAGGATAATACAGGATGATCTCCAATGTTTTCTGCAAGAGGGGAAGCAGAGCTCCAAGAATGATGGGGACATGCCAAAAGATAAGGGAACCAGCCTGAAGGGGTCTCTACTGGCCAAAGATACCAGGGAGAGGATGGGCCCTGGAATGACTGCTTCGAGGGCAAGGGGTTTCCTTTGGGGTTGATGGAAAGGTTCTAGAACTAAACAGTGGTAATGCACAACACTGTGAAAATAGTAAATGTCAATGAATTGTACACTTTAAAATTGTTAAGGTGGTGAAGTTTATAGTGTGTGGATTTTCTCACACAAAAAAAAAATTTTTTAAAACATTTATGAAACAGGAAACTTGTTGTCTTAGAAGTTAGCAGTTACCTTGAAGAGAAGAAGCATAGGGACTAGGTCATACAAGCTCGCTATCCTTGTCCCATTGCTTCAGCTGTGTTCTGGGTACATGAGTGTGTTTATTCTGTGTTGGCTTATTCACCAATATAATAAAGATTTGTGAACTTTACTATATAAATTTGAAAGTATTTAAAACCCAGATTCAAATTTACTAATTTTTATGCTTTATTCTAAGGATACACGGTTACATTCAAATTGAATTCCTTTCAAATCTTTAGGTTTTAAAGCATGCCATTTAAAATGTTTTACACTAAATGTCATATTTTCTGGCTGAAAAATGAAATTAATGAAAAGTTACACCATGTCAAATGAGGCCACTTGTTTATATTTAGCATCTTTGGTATACCTTTTAGAACTGGAAAATGTTGAGTTCCATCTGAACAACAAACTGCACTTTAAAACTTGAAAAAAAAAAAAAAAACAAAGCAAAAAAGCCCACAGTTGGGGGTGGGGGAGCTGATTAAATAAACATGGATGTTCTAATTTGCCAGCCTCTATTTGATGGTTCAGTGAAGGATAAAGATCTATTCGGCACATCTGAACAGAGAGGGAAAAAATGTGCTGATGCTCTTAGTCATTGGTTCATTATCTTCTTTATTGTGTTGATTATGTTTATGTAAGAAGAAAAACCACAACAAAACTTCATTGGGCATTTACCAAAAAAAAAAAAAAAAAGGGAGGTGGGGGCCAGGGAGGGGGGTATAAGAAAACACCAGCTGTTCCAGTCTTTAAAATTAGGCAATTTGTTTTTCAGTCCCTCCAGGTAATTGCACAATTATTTGCCTCCCCAATTCTGAGTATTTTCAAGTGTCACTGTTACATTTACAGCACAAGCCTGTCTTCCTTTTTTTTTTTTTTTTTGCTTTTTCTTGATTTATAGAAGAAAACTAACTTGCTTCTTCATATCCACAAAGCATCCTACAAATCTAACCTGTTTATGTTAGTAAAAAAATATATAACAGCACAAAATGTAACATTTTTCAGACTGTTCTTCATACAAGTAACATTAACAGTGGAATATGGAGGAAAAATAATAGGAAAAAAGATCTTGGGATCTGAATCACATCCCACTCTGACCAGCTGTGGCACCTCAGGGTGCTTATGGAGCAGAGGAAGCTGTAAAACTCAAATACACTTGGAATATACCTGTATTATGTGATTTTATCACCAAAAGCATATATTTCTTTTACTAAGTTATTTTTAAAGCTGTGCAAGCATATAGATCAAAGCAAAGCAAGAACCCATAGTCTGCAGGGTTGTTTAGAAAGGAAGCAACACGAACTAATGAACTGATTAAAATGAGGAGAAGCAACTGAGGTCCAACAAAAAGGAGTTAATTGTTCATTTGTGTTCTCCCTTGTAACAAAGTACATATACGAAAAGGCTGAAACAGTCTCCTATTTCCATTTCCCAGAATCCCTGGCATTATGTTCCAAGCAGATACTGGAAAAAAAAAAAAAAATTACTAAAATGAGAGGAAAAAGAAGTTAATGGATCTAAATTTACTCAACTACTATGCTCCTGCCAAGAGTAAAAACAATGATGGTCCTATGGTAACATGTTATAAGTTCATCATTTCTACGATGTTCTGAAAACATGGCTATCCATCTAACAAGTCGCTCAATAAACATGGATAGAAGGATCTATGTGTACCATTATGGTGAATACTGGGACTCAAAACTGAGTAAGAGAAGATTCTGCCCCTGAGGTCGTCATCCTCAGGTAAGAAAAATCACCTGAACAGTTACAAGGACTCCAGCCTTGGTGAGCAAAAACGGGGGGGGGGGGGGGGGGGGGGGATGAGGAGGGGGTGGAAATATCCCAACTGTTACCCAGAAAATCAGGGGAAACCTCCAAGTAAAGATAATTCAAGAACTGGTCTTAAAAGATGGGGAGTATAAAGCAGAATTACAAACATGGGCACAATAAGGTGAAAGATGTGGCATTTTAGCAGCTAGATGGCTACATTACAGATGGTATAAGGAGTGAGGAGAACGAGGACACAAAATACACAGGAACCAGAACGTGGGCTGTGGCTACCTCAGCCCAAGGGAAGCCAACATTAGCCCACAGCTAACAGGAAGTCACTGCATAATTAGAAATCAAATACAAAAAGCTATGTCAGAAAGATACTAGAGCAACAGAGAGGAGGACAAAAACATGAGCCTCTGAGGTTAGAGACACAAGGGCAGTTCAGGTGAACCTGTAAGGAAGATTTCATGCTCTTGGTCCTATTATAACCTTAAAGAAACAAAACAAAACAGAACAACAACAACAAAAACCCAAGAAAGAAACAGCTAGAAAGTGTTACTAGAGTTGGTCACAAAAGTGTGCTCACCTCACACAAGAAAACCTAATGTGTTCTACCTCCAAGGCGCTTACAAGACAAAAGTGGGAGAATAGTTTCTCCTGCATTAACAGACACAAAGAAGCCTCTCTCTAACCATCCCACTCTTCTCAGAAATATTCTGTGCTCCAGTAGGGGAGGAAAAAAATTTTCTAAACCTACTTTTTCAATGTCCTAGTCTACTGTTCTCTTTCAAAGGAACTTCACTACAGACAAAATGAGTAACATTCAACCCATGTAGGCACATCATGGTTTCCCACACACGTAATAAATCCCTGCTGATGTGATTCCTGCAGCCCTCCACATCCCTACCTCCAAATGTTTCAAATCCTGCCTGTCCTTCATTCCTGCTGAACACCACTCCCCATGGCAACTTTTTCTACTTACCTCAGCAGGAGGTGATCTTAATCTCCAAATTCCCACTTTAAGGTCTCCTATTGTGCGCTAGTTACTTCCAGCTTGTTTTATCAGTGTACTTATACATCTTATGACTCCTAGCAGATTTTTTTAAATACAATTTATTGTCAAGGTAATTAACATACAGTGGTATACAGTGTACTCTTGGCTACAGGAGTAGATTCACATGATTCATCACTTACATACAACACCCAGTGCTCATCCCAGTGCCCTCCTCAATGCTCTTCACCCATTTCCCCTCCACCCCACCCTCCATCAACACTCTGTTCTCTGTATTTAAGAGTCTCTTATGGTTTGCCTCCAACTTTTTCCCTTCCCTTCCCCCATGCTCTTCTGTTAAGTTTCTCAAATTCCACATGTGAGTGAAAACGTATGATATCTATCTTTGACTGACTTATTTCACTTGGCATAATGCCCTCCAATTCCATCCATGTTACTGCAAATGGGAAATTTTCATTCTTTTTCATTGCCGAGTAGTATTCCAGTGTGTGTGTGTGTGTGTGTGTGTGTGTGTGTGTACACACACACACCACACCTTTTTCCATTCATCAGTTAATGGACATTTTGGCTCCTTCCATAATTTGGCTATTGTTGATAGCACTGTTAAACACTGGGGTACATGTGCCCCTTATGAATCAGCACTCCTGCATCCTTTGGATAAACTCCTAGTATTGCTGGGTCATAGGGTAAAACTCCTTGGGCATAAGACAAATGTTGGGCTTGTCTTTATACGTATCACAGACATAGGAGCTCAAAAATGAGTTAAAAAAAATTTTTTTTTGAATCCACCTTGATCAAAACCATGTTGGGGCACTTGGTTAAAACAACATAGTTATAGTCATTCATTCAACAATATTTGCTGAGCATCTATTAAATGCCAGCAGTGAATTACACTGTAAAATAATGAACAAAATCAGCAAAAAGATTGAGCTTTGGAAATGCACTCTTGGGAATTTTATTTATTTATTACCAATTTAGGGGGTAATTCTTTCCTTTCCAAGGCAGTTACAGTATCATTACTACTTCGACAAATTATTCAAAGTATTTGTCTTCAATTACTTCCTAAAACTTTACCTTCATATACCCACCAAGCACACAATGCCCTCATGAGCCACCTGGATAAATAAAGATACCTGTCCTAGTAAAAAAGATCCAAGTGTCAAATATCGGGCTCTGGAGTACTGGGGATGAATGTGAACACAAGTATTCATGGTAAAAAAACAATACAAATTCCTTGTGTTCCCAGACCTGGTCTTACATTACATTTTTATTATGTATCTGTTTCCTCCACTAAAATGTAGGCTACATTAGCACAGAGGTACTGTCAGCTCTGTTCATCACAATCCCTACCGCCTAGAACGGTGCCTGGCACAAAGTACTACTTGTTAAAGGAAAAAAAAAAAAAAATGAATGAGATTAAACAATTCTACTAATCTATTTCTACTAATCTGATATCGTAAGGACTCAAAGTAAAGATCATGACTCAAAGACCTCCCCTGTGTCAAGCTGTCGACATGTTTTTCATCTCTGAATTTGATCTTAAATTCTCAGAGTAGTTTATAAATAGGCTGTCATTAACTACTGTCATTACCTACTAAAATCACTGCTAACTCAAGAGGAGGGAAATGCCCATTAATTACAGCTTTAAACAATAAAAAGAGGTGCTCTACAAAGAACTGCACAAATACAGGTATAAAAGGGGGGGAAAACTAAGTATCTTTCCAAAAACCAAGTAGGAAATACAAGGTCCTAGAGGCATTGCTTAATCATTGTTTAAAATGATGTATTTCAGAATAACTTCGATGATCGTCTGCAGAAATTTACACATTCCTAATGAATATCAAAGTAAAAGTTAACACTTTTGAAAACCAAAATATCCTACACTTTCTGAGTAGGTCCTACTTACTAAATCCTGATAAAAATAAATTACAACTCAACTCTGAAATGTCATTTGTTTTCCAATTTTCAGTCACCGTATCACGGGTCCTGGTTCATAATTAATATGGCACCGCTGGAAAGTGTTTAACAGCCACCTCTCAGAAAAAAACAAAAAACAAACAAACAAACAAAAAAACAGCTTTTTGGGACTGTTTGCCGGTCTAGGTAAATACTCCCCAATGGCCAGTTTCAAGCAAGCGATGCGAGGTCACTGAATGTGAAGCAAACCAGCTCCAGAACACCAGTGAAAAGCATACTGCGCTGGAGTAGCCGGTGGACGGCACAAGCTGTGGGTATAAATCACTCCTTCAGTAACTTTTGTGAGCATACACTACACACCAGGTGGGGACGGGGGCTTGTTGACCGTCACACAACCCCCGTGCTAGGGTGAAATTCTAGTTCTCGTGTAAATTAGAATGGCACAAGGCTGTATGTATTTCAAACTACTTAAAAATCTAAGACAAATGTCTCTCACCTTCAGGTGGCAACGGCTTGTACTCGTTTCCAATTGCTCAGCCACCCATCTGATCTCCATCTCAATACTAAGTGCCAAGTTAACTTAAATGTTTCAAGTGTCAATGAATTTCAGGTCTTTCCTAAAGAGTTATATGCTTATTACCTGTATGTAATTGGTATTCTAAAAGTCCATTTTACTTTCAATTTACATCTTCTAATACATTTACTCAACCAGTATTAAATGCAATATATACGACCTGATTTTATCCACACACATACACTCTGATTAATAGGCATTACACACCTCTTTATTCAACATTTATTAAATACCAGATATATACATAGCAGACCTCTTGTTAGGAGGATGAAATACAAAAGTGATTAAGGTATTGCCTCAAGTTTATTTCCTTCACAGTAAATATTTGCCATCTTCAACTTATGCCCAAACGTTAAGTTTCCCATGTTTCTCAACTACTTAGTTTGAGCAAAATTTAAAATATGGCATCCTATAACCCCTTAATAGTAATTTTTTTTTTAGTGTAGCTAAATCTTTGTTGCCATTTTGATATGGTTTTCTTAAGTTTTGAAACTCTTAATTTCTTTATTCATGTGTGTATATATACATAAATATTTAAATGTGATATATATAATTTATATAAATACATGTAATTTTTTCATAAATCCATAAAAGAATTTTTTCTTTCACCTAGCTACTATATCCCCATTCCCATTCTAAGGTAGTTCATATAAATTGTCTGGTATATACCCTTTCATATTTTAATCCAGGCACACATCATACACACGTGTATATACACACACACACAAATTATATAGTCAGAAAGTTGGGGTTTTTTTAATTTTTTTTTAACGTTTATTTATTTTTGAGACAGAGAGAGAGAGAGCATGAACGGGGAAGGGGCAGAGAGAGAGGGAGACACAGAATCGGAAGCAGGCTCCAGGCTCTGAGCCATCAGCCCAGAGCCCGACGCAGGGCTCAAACTCACAGACCGCGAGATCGTGACCTGAGCTGAAGTCGGACGCTCAACCGACTGAGCCACCCAGGCCCCCCTGTTTTTTTGTTTTTTTGTTTTTAATGGTATCACCTTATGTAATTCTCTGCACCTTTTCTGGTTTACACCTCATAGAAGTTTCTCCAGTTATCTAGTATTATTCTAATTCATTATTTTAATATTGGCAGAATACTCAATGCTATAGGTTATTTCATATCCATTCCTTTTGTTTCCAGGTTTTTAACATAGTGAATACTACTAAAGAAAACACATCTTTGTGTGAGGTCCTCATCTATTGGTGCTTTTATTTTTATTTCATAGATTCCCAGAAGTGGAAGCCCTGGGTCAAAGAGCATGTATATTTTTTTATTTCTCACAGACATTTCAGATAGCTTTCCAAAAATGCTGTATCATAGTACAGTTCCACCAGCCATGCAGAAGCTACTTTTCCCCACATTCTCACTAGAAGAGTAAAATATGCGATGGGTCTAAAGTCACTTTAGTTTGAAGATCCACAACTATAGATCTTTGTATTTATTTAGATTTCTTCTTCTTGAATGGTCGTTTTAGACCCTTAGCCCATTTTTCTATTGATTTGTTTTTCTTTTTTCTAGACAATTCATAAATGCTTGATATATAAATATATGTGTCTACCAGATTATTGGTCTTTTGCCAATGCTAAGCTTGTTAAACAAATGGTTTTAGCTTTAACAATTAATTATGCCTTTGTTGTCTTTACAGTTCCAAGGTTTCCATTTCTTGGAGAAAGCTGTGCTATAGTCAGGGCCACAGGCACCAAGGTTCAGAGGGGAAGAGAAGAAGGAAGACAAAGTCCTGACGTCAGACCCTCATTCTGGTCATCCCTTCTCTTCCAGGTACAAGAGTCAATAAGTTGCCTTTTTTGCTCAAATTACTTCAAGTTGTGCTTCTATCACTGAACCTGCACAGATTTGACTAACATTGTGATGTACTCTCCCAAATGAACTGCTAAATGTGATGCACCGTGGGCTTTATACATGTACCGGCAAAATCAGTACTATATAATTTTTTTTCCCATTCTCACCATCCATGTCAGTGTTTCTAAGGCCCCACATGTTTTTACAAAGAAAATATCACTACATAGTTTAAGGAAAATGAAATCTAATTATTTCTTAATGCACAATAGCTAAAGCTTTTGAAATTTATGTATAATTGACAGTATTATTTAAATTACTCCTAAGAACTAGGGTAATAATACACTTAGAGTTTCCATTTGACAAATGTGTCATTTTCTTAACACACAATTTCACACAATTTTTACCCTTTAAAATTTTCTATCTTTTTATACCAGAAGTGAGATAAGCTTTACTTCCAGATACTCAACTCAAAAGCTATGGATATGATGGCTAACAATTTTAGAAAGTACTTAGAATTTTACATGTTTGTTCTCGTTTTAAAACCCAGATCCCTAATGGCTTTATTGCTGTAGAATTCTACCTTTCTTCTTAATATTTAGAAGAAGACTAAATATTAAATATTAAATAATATTAAAAACAACGGGACTACATAATTACCACTTAGAAACTACATAAGAGAAGATTTATATCAACATTTTGCTGCCCCAAATAGTCTGAACTGAGATCATCTCATGCTTAAGGAAAGAAGAAATCAGACATGCAGGCTCACCATACAGGTGAGCTGAGGAAGGCTGCGTAAAAAAAGTTCTGTCAATCTGGGACAAACACAAATCCGTGGAACCTCTCTGGAGAGCTTTAGGTAGGAAGTTTTTATAAAGCTCACATTTGATTTACCCATTTACTCAGTAGTCAGGCTACTGTGATTCATTCCTTGAGCTTTAGAAGCCACACTTGAAGGCAGCAGCAGAGTCACTGAATCATCTGGTGTGTTTGCAGAACTCATGGAGTGGGATCTGGAGAAAGCTTCCCAGCACACTCCTCCCCACAACAGTCATACACAATTCCAGAAGCAGTATTGCCCTGGAGTCCCCAGACCTCATTCCCCCCAAGAACGCACACACCTGTCTCCACACTCAATTATCTATCTGCAGTGGCCCGATGGATGTGTGAAAATAGGATGAAAATCAACCATGCAATACTAACCTCATATGCTACATAGCTTCGTCTCAGCTTCTCTTTTGATTCCCAGACTTGAGGAACCATTTGCTTAACATGAACCCTTTCAAATCCACATGCTGCTTCCTCCTTTGGACAAATTCCTAGGCGTGTGTTCTAGCTTCTTACTTGATCTTCTGGCACCTGCTCCTGAGCCTAGCCTCAACCTTAGGGTCACTTGAATTGGTGTTATTTGCCCAATCAGGATTCTTCTGGCCTATTCATAGTCAAAGGGAAAAAGATTATCAAGGTTCTAATTTATCTAGGTCGTCTTCCTTTTCTGTGCATTCTATTTGTCTCCTATCACGACAGTGTCCCTTGGAGTTCCAGGCTTCCACAAACGAGCCTCAGCCTTGAATTGACCATTGAATGGTCAATTCAAGGATTAACCATGGCCACTGAAACCCATGAGTGCTTCTATCTGTGATTTCATGGAGGGGTGGGAGGCATGTAAAACTAGATTTTTATTAAAAAGGTTCTTTCACTAAATAGAATTTGGAAGCCATTATTCTGCCTTAGTATTTGTTTATATTTTCCTAAATGGCCCTTAAGGTAGCTTTCAGATATTTTTACTGATGTTGCATCCGTTTAATACCTGTTCAAAACTCCTTACCTTCCCCCCGCCTTTTTTTAGAGAGAGAGAGTGAGCACAAAGGAGGGACAGAGGGAGAAGGAGAGAGAGAATCTTAAGCAGGCTCCATGCCCAGCACAAAGCCCGACGTGGGGCTGGATCTCACAACCTCACAACCGTGAGATCATGACCTGAGCTAAAATCAAGAGTCAGACGTTTAACCCACTGAGCCACCCAGGTGCCCCGCCCCCCCATTAGCTCTTTACAAAACTCTATCCCTGTCCATATCCTACTCTTAACACAGGACTTTGCCCCTTACTTCCCTAAAAATAGTCAAACTAGGCAGTATTGACTCCATTTTCCTCTTCTATGAAGATCAGTATTCTTATCTCACACAGCACAATGCAATCTCCCACACAGCACAACTGTGTGCTTCCCTGTTTTTAAGACTAACACTAAAGCCTCAGTCTAACCCCAGCACCTCTTTCCCTCTTTTCACCACGATGATTCTTTTTCCACAAACCTTTCAATCCAGACCCACACTCACCTCCCTTGGTTCTGCTTCCCATCAGGCTACTAGTTTTCTATCACCAACTAAAATGACAAGCATGGTATATTTTCACTATCCCCCTTCCTCACTACATCCACTTCCTAAGCCCTTACAGATGTGATTACCTCCCCCCACCCCCCACCCCCAACACACACACACACACACACACACTGTTTCTCTTACAAATGACGATCTGTGAACTCCTCATTTCTAAGGCCTCATCTCAGTGCCCATCTGCCAATCTCCCTGAAGCCCAAGTCTGTTGTATCTTCCCACCTGGGCCCTCCTCTCCCTAGACTACCCCATCTGATTATCCTTCTCTACCACTCTACATCCTATCTAAAGATACAGATACCACTCTTGCAGCTTCTGAAAATCCTCTCGTTTTATTCTTCTCTTCTACCCACTCAACGGAGGCTTTCACCATGTCTCCACCATTCCTCTCTTCTTGCTAATTTATCGGTAAGTTTTCAACTATGTCTGTACACCATTTAACATGAGAACTAACCTCTGGCATGCCAGGACCAATTTCATGAATTTCAGAGAAAAATCTATACACCCTGGTGTTCTCTACAGCTACATGTTCTATCAGACTTCACTTTTACATACACCAACATTAAATTCTCCCTTGAAAAGGAGTTAGAACATAATCAGGACACTATTAAAGAAAAGTAAGACTGACACTTTAAAACTCACTAGAAAATACACCTGTCATTAGCACATCCTGCCAAATGCTTTACCTAACGTGTGACAGACACCACACATGCAGTAACAACACGTAGAATTTCATTTACTCTCTACAACCACCTGAAGGCTGAGATTCTCAGCTTCCTGTTGCAGAATTCAAAGAAAAGTAACCAAAAATGTTAACAACCATTATCTCTGGCAAAGAAATTATGGTTTTCGTTTTCTTCTTTTTGGTTTGTATGTTTTTTCCACAATGATTATATATTACTTAATGAAAACATTCATTACTCAGTGAAAACACTCAGATAAAGGCATCAAGTTTTCAACTAAATAGCTTTGAAAACAGGGTTCTTACTTGAGTGACATTTCCTGTAAAGGCAAGAATCAAAGACATGTCAACAATGGAAAGTAACTTGGATGTTATCAGATGCACTCTAATTTTTAAGACTAGAAAAAAAAATCACTTTAGGTAATAATTTCTAAGACGCAGAAAAATCACATGAAGTACTTCAAATATAAATACTTTCCATGTATTTCAATGTAATAATATACCTCTTTGATGAATCAAGTCTCCAGGTCACCTCTATTTTTCATTTACTGTGATATTTACAGCATCCAGGATTGTCACACATAGGTAAAATGCTTAATAAACACCATTTGGCAATGATCACAAACTCAACATTTAATTTATTTAGGATTTATCCAGATGTTTCCAAAACTTAAGTTCGGCAAATAAAAGTGATTATTAAATGAGTGCCAATTTTCTACAAGAATATAAAATGAATCCGTGTGCTATTCCAAGTTACATTTAAAAGCCTTGCAAACAGCATACTATTAGCTCTGCTGATTTGTTTTTATTTTTGTAATTGAAATGTGGTCCATGTTATCAGGCCATCTGCACCATGGCAAAATGACTTAGTAAACAAGACAGAAACGGTATTCTGTTAGGAACAACATCAGACTTGATTTCTGCTAAGAAAGTATGACTCTACACAGACAATTTCTGGGACCAAGGTTGAAGACGTGGATGAAGGAAGGAAGCTATTGAGGGGACAGTCTGTCGCACTGCTCAGGTTTCCAGCTTGGAGACAGAGGAGAGTCCAGGGTCTCCTCACCCACCCCGTTAACTACCCAAGACAGAGTATAATACATTCTTAGCACAGTACTGTGGGCAATAATCCAGCACGTGACCACACACTTAGGGCCCACAGATCCCAGTGTATTCTTCTCACCTGTTACACATCTTGTCTCTCCTCAACTGTGAGCTCCTTGAAGTGCTAAATACATTGTCTTCTTCACAATAGCGTCCCCAAATTTCTTATGCACAGAATGGATTACTGTAGCCTAAACATCAAGGGGCAGGCACTGAAGTTCATTGTTCACATCTCACCACATCCCGAAGTAGGACATAATATGGTAAATGGTTGCCCTTCCTCTTCCCCTAGCTCTTTACCTCATAGCATCCTCTCCATTTTCTGTCCAAAAACAACTTTTTATCCTAAGAAATACACAAAAACACCAAAAACTAAAAGTCAGCCATAATCCCACTAGTCCTTTTTAAGTATACAAGGAAATCAGTCCTTGCCTCAGTTTCTCCAATCATAGCCTAAGATGACACTGTGAATGCTTTTGTAAGTTCAGGGAGTATCTATCAAGAGTTTGTTTTGTTTTTTCAAGGGGTAGAGAACACTCTTACCCATTCACATATACTCGTATATACTCACAAATTCTTTAAACACAGATTGGTTGGGGGCATCTGGATGGCTCATTCGGTTAAGCATCTGACTCTTAGTTTCAGCTCAAGTCATGATAAGAACAATGGGTTTGAGCCCTGCATCGGGCTTTGCACTGACAATGCAGTGCCTGCTTGGGATTTGGCTTTTTCCCTCGCTCTCTGCCCCTCTTGCACTCTCTTTCTCAAACTAAATAAACTGTTTTTTTTTTTTTAAGTTAAAAAAAAAAAAAAAACAACACAAATTTCTTGAATGATCCATAGATTTCTATAGTTTTTTTCTTATCAGCTAACTTTCTAACTCCTATCTAACTCACTCATTTTAATGGCTGGATTATCCACCACTCCATGAATGTGCTATAAACTCATCACTTCTCCAGTGATGGAGATTTTGGTTAAGTTTCTAGACATTTTACACAGTGCTGCAAGGACCCACTTCATACGTACATGTTTATACTTTCAAGTTATTGTTATTTGGGGCACTTGGGTGGCTCAGTCGGTTAAGCATCCGACTTCGGCTCAGGTCACGATCTCGCCGTTTGTGAGTTCAAGCCCCACATCAGGCTCTGTGCTGACAGCTCAGAGCCTGGAGCCTACTTCAGATTCTGTGTCCCTCCCTTTCTCTGCCCCTCCCATGCTCATGCTCTGTCGCTGTCTCTCAATAAATAAATGTTAAAAACAAATTTTTTTAAATCAAGTTATTGCTATTCAAAGGAGTGGGGTTGTTTGATAACTAGGGTATACAAGTTTTTTATTTAAATAGAGACTGCCAAATTATACTCCAATAAGGCTGCATTGCTATATATTTCTACTCCCTCACCAAACACTACTGTCAGCAATATAGTTTTTCATTTTGGACAGGTGAAAAATGCTTTCCATACCTATTTTAATTTACATATTGAGATTGAACATCTTTTCAAATGGCTGCTCACCATTTAGGTTTCTTCTTGGGTAAATTGCTTATTCACATTAAGTAAAATTTTTCCTACTGGGTTATTCATCTTTTTCCTAATGATTTGGAGGTATTCTTTACACAGGAGTGATACACAGCAAATATTTTATTCTAGTTTTTTTTTTAATTTCTTCCAACTTTATATTTACTCCTTTCTCTCCCCATCACCCACACAGAAGTTTTTAGTTGTTACATTAACAAACATAGTCAATCTTGTTCTTCACAACTTCCAGAATTTAACTTACTTAAAAACATTCACCTCCAGATTATTTTACCTTAGAATATTCTACATTTCACAACACTTATCCAGCATAGTAAAGAACAGTGAGTTCTTTTTTCTTACAAGTATAGTATCAAAAACTTTAAAGGTCCTCTTCTTCCTCAGTGTGACTGTCACTCACACTAGGAAATATAGTGAACAAAGCTGTGAATCTTCCCTATTTTCCCATCGCGTTTTTCAGTTCCATTATCCCTACTCATCAGGTTTTCCCCAACACCTTCAGGGCTGAAGGGAGTGGAGAGCAAAGAGGTAAAGTGCAGAAAACTATTGTCATCAGATATCACAGCTGTACTCCAGTGCCAGTGTCCTCTGGTTATGGCTGATAAGCATCCCAGAAGGCAGCATTTGCATATGTGGGTTACTCAGAGACTCACTTGCTGAGACTTCTACATCTACCTTCCATAGACTCTGTTGGGGTCATTGTAGGTGGTCTCCTTATATAAAATTCTGAAGATAACTGAAACCCAGCTACCTCTGAGAGGTCCATATCCAGTCAATGTTTTGGTGCAAGTCTAACTTGTTCCAACAATAGGTCTTTCTTCTTGCTTTGCCACCAGAACAACTCATACAGACTCTTGCCTTTAGAGTCTACCATTTGCAGATAGAGTCACTTTCCAACCACATGCCCCCAGATTGAAAGGGACAACAGTCAACCTCTGAGAGGTTTCTCAAAGGGCCACTCATTTAGCTTTATTCCCTCATCATAAGTTGAAGATAACACCATAGCATTCTGACACCACTCTCTCCAAAGAAAGCCTCTCTATCAATCTTCCATTTAAAAAAAAAATATTTGTGAACCTATTCTTATATAGCCTAGAGGCAAATGACAAGTTAACAGTATCAGGATCATTCTCACAATCTCCTCTGGGGCCCACACTGGTCTGGCACCTGCTGTCTTCAGCCTCTGGACTTCAACCAAACTCTGACAGCAGGAAAAGTCGCATTTAACATTTCTGCTATAGAAAACTTAGTTTTACCATTTTAATGGCTTTGTAGGTTGTTTCGAAATCAAAACCACCTTAATATTTTAGCTGATTCCTTGGGTTGGTAGGATTTTTTTATTTCCTTCTTTACATCTTATATTTTCCAAGTTTTCTTCAACAATGCATCCTTTCTGAAATAAGCAAAAACTTAATATTGCTGTTTTAAATACCTTTTAGTGTATTCCCGTTAGTCATATTCTTAACTTAGATTTTGTTATTAATTTTAAATAAGCATTATACAAAAGTAATTACTTAAAGCCATTCCATTCATTTATTCATTTTTTATTTAGTGTGCATTAAGATGGCATTTGAATTCTGATCATATCTTAAAAGAAAAGTATTCCTTCTCTAGAACTTTTAATGTAAGAAGGATTTAGAAATCATCTACTTTTGGGGCGCCTGGGTGGCGCAGTCGGTTAAGCGTCCGACTTCAGCCAGGTCACGATCTCGCGGTCTGTGAGTTCGAGCCCCGCGTCAGGCTCTGGGCTGATGGCTCGGAGCCTGGAGCCTGTTTCCGATTCTGTGTCTCCCTCTCTCTCTGCTCCTCCCCCGTTCACGCTCTGTCTCTCTCTGTCCCAAAAATTAAAAAAAAAAAAAAAAAAAAAAAAAAAAAAAAAAAAGAAATCATCTACTTTTTTTCAGTGGAGAACAAAGCAATAAGATAGTAAGAAATTCTTCCATATTGGTTGTAGACCATCTCATTAAGTGATACTCTATCTTTTTAAGTTGTATCTTTGATTTTAATAATTTTAAATTTGAACATCTGAATAAATGAAGGATACTTGCAATGTTACTTGATTACTAAACAAGTTGATCTTAGAATTTCTAATCACTTTAGTTACTGAAACACTCTTTATGTCCTAAGAAAACTCTCAAAAACACAGGGGGGAAATGTATAAAGATCATGAGCTATGAAAGTGAAATGTTTAGTGAGAAAATAAAAGGAAAACACCAGTTCTTGTCACATTCCACTCTAAAAGAAGTGAACCTACGGGGAGAGGTATTCTGCCAACTCTAAGACACCCACAAATCTGAGGTTACAATTAACTTCAGATAATGAAATTCAGAAAAATCCAAATTTATCACATAATATGAGCCTATTAAAACGTCTCAAGAGATTACACATGTGCACCAAGATCAAGCATGACCTCAAGATAAAATGAATTTAGTTACCATAAAAAGCAATTTCAGGGTACTCTAGAGGAAGTAGTCTGCATGGCTACCGGCAGACACGTCCAGAGACTCAAAGTTCTGCAGAGAGTTCTATTAAGACTTTCCAGGAAGGGGAGTACCAGGCCCATTAACACACATATCTAGTTTGTACCCCATCAGGTATTCCCCACCTTCATGGAGCTTCTCGTCTATCACATTAATTCAGTGGATAATTATATGAAGTATGAGAACAGTTAAGGTAAGAAAAGCATATAACGCTGTGGGTACACACACTGTTATGCTCATGGCATATCATCCAATACCAAATAAACAATTCTCCATCATTTAGCTTCTTATATAGACTAGTTAAAAACAATTTCCTCCTTAATGATATTTCTCATTATGTTATTAAAGTGGCATTTGGATTTTTATACAGTCTCTATTAGCTTAGATCGTATACCTGTCCACAAAATGCGTATTAAGTCTTGGAATGTTGACCAAGTTTATGAGTCTTCAAGATCCATCATATGTGGACATTCACAAATTCACAAAGATAAGACTATCTTAAAGCGACCTATCTTGTCCATGTGACACATGACCTCAATGCCATTTTTCTCCAATATAACATAGAAAGGCAGAGAAAGGGCACATCATTTCTTACTCAGGGCCCTCAAATAGTAACCCAGTAGGCAGAAAGAGTGGTAATGCGGAGGTCAAAACAGCAAATTCAAACAAGTCTTTAAATGTGGCTACACAGAGGCTGAGAGCTAGTTCGCAGTAAAACAGAGAAATGGATAGAAGCAACAAATAAGAAAGGGTTGACCTAGGCAAGAAGGAAGTCACCTTGAACTTCAGAGAACTGCAGTGGCTACTGCAGGTTTATGCATGCTCCCAGAACACTGCTGAATGGATAGGATTGGGTCAGTTATTAAAAATAGAATGGGCAATTGGGAAGCCGGGGTGGCTCAGTCGGTTGAGCGTCCGACTTCGGCTCAGGTCATGATCTCATGGTTTGTGGGTTCAAGCCCCACGCCGGGCTCTGTGCTGACAGCTCAGAGCCTGAAGGCTGTTTCAGATTCAGTGTCTCCCTCTCTCTCTGCCCCTCCCCCACTTGTGCTCTGTCTGTCTGTCTCTCTCTCTCTCTCTCTCTCTCTCTCTCCCTCCCTCCCTCCCTCAAAAATAAACAAACATTAAGAAGAATTTTTAAAAAATAGAATGGGCAATTTAAAACTAAGACCTTTAAAATTAAGGGGCAGGAGACAATTTTTTTGGAGAAAACAGATAAAAAATTTGAACTTGAACATTTGTTTTATCTTAAAATAGGCACCAAACCCAGAAAAAAATTTTTTTTTAATTTTTTTTTTTTTAACGTTTTTTATTTTTTATTTTTGGGACAGAGAGAGACAGAGCATGAACGGGGGAGGGGCAGAGAGAGAGGGAGACACAGAATCGGAAACAGGCTCCAGGCTCCGAGCCATCAGCCCAGAGCCTGACGCGGGGCTCGAACTCACGGACCGCGAGATCGTGACCTGGCTGAAGTCGGACGCTTAACCGACTGCGCCACCCAGGCGCCCCCCAGAAAATTTTATAGTTCATGAAAACAGCAAGTCAGAAAGTAATTTGTAGATTGTGGAAAAATATTTGAGGAAAAAGGCAACTTACCAGTGTCTCTCACCAATGTGGCATAGCTAAAATGTGTTCATAACAAAAGGGAAACCAAACATTTGTGAAGGAGGTAAAATTCTCAAATGAAATCATTTCTATCTTAATAGTTTCAATTCACATCACCCATTTGAGATTAACATGTTAACACATTAGTTTATATATAAAATGACTATGACAAATATGAATTACTAGTACAGTAGTCATGTTTGTAATAAGCCAATATTTATTAGTATACGATAATTTTTTTAAAAAATTAATGGGTTAAGTGATCAAGACTTTTTGGAGACTACTGACCTAAAATACAGGAGTTAAGCCAGAAGCTTCTGCTAGTCATTTAGATATACCATGGAAAGAACCTGCCAAGACACAGTAAAATGCAGCCAACATAGAAAGACTGAGTCTCTCAGTCATTTGAGAACCTAGATCTAGGTCTGTTTGAAACCAAACCTATATCTAGACCCATCTGAAGCCAATAGCTTTTCAGGTGCATGTGTCAATACATTCCTGCTTTTCCTTGAACCCATTTGAACTGAGACAACTATTTCTAACAGAGGGTAGAATAATTAAGTAGGGGAAAAATTTAAATTATGGAAAATTATATTTTTATGACCCCATTGGAGATAACGAGAAGAGAAAAAAATCCACCGTGGGACTTCCTTAAGGTGCTGGATATAGGCATCCAAGATCAAGCTTTCCATTATTCTGTAAGTTATATTTCCATTATTCTGAAAGCATACTGTAACTACACATAGTAACATAGTTACTCCCATGAATTGAATTCTGTGACTACAAAGAGTTGATTTTTTTGTATCCCCAACAGTTTATGAGCTATAATAATATCTGTTCCTGTTAACATAATCATACGTAAGAATGAAGGATAAGTTGTTTCTGTGATAAATGACTTCGATGCTTAGAAAAGACAAGATTAGGATGGGTGTTTTAAAAAACCTTATTTTCCAATTAGGTATGGGCCAAGTAACTGACAAGATCATACTCTCAAGAAATCATACAAACCTAAGTTTGAACTTAGACTGCGATACAAGTATAAATTCTTGGTCAAATTAAATCACACGAATGTTCACAGATGACACTTCACAGGTATGTCTCATGCATAGGAAAAAATCAAAGTAGGAGCAATTTTATGATGCCTAGTTTTAATAATTTATTCAACTTTATTCCATTATGAAGCCAATTTAAGAATGCTTCAGCTGTAGCATACATTTGCCCAGTGTCATTTCACACTTTAACCTCTGATGGCTTGAACTTATGTAATCACTGCCCTACTTCCCATCCTATATGTTCCAACATTAACACTCCTAAACTTTATTATTAAGTAAACCAAGTCTTAGGGATAATGAATTTTTTCAAATCACACAGCTAAAAGTAACAAAGCTGGATTCTGAACTCAGAAAAACATGGCCTGCCATGATGAGTAAAATAGGTTTTCATAAAATATTGTTCAACACAAATTTAATAATTCATACCTCCTGGAAAAGATATAATGCACTTTGTTCCTATTTCAAATTATTATTACTATACTTCAACATTTTAGTAATTTTCTTAGTATTTAAAAACAGTATCTAAATACAGTTACTCATCATTTTTGTAATTTATTTTACTACTGTATATATAATAAAGTCCTAATGTCCATAACATTTTACAAGGTGTTACAGAAATTGATGGGTTTAATTACTTAATGTGCACGGATCAATTTGAAATAAATTGAAAATGAACACACCGTACACTCTACTTGATCTTGTTACAGTCTTATTTCAGAATTCACTTTCTAATTTGCAACCCGGTAGGTTGTATTTTTTTTTAATTTTTTAATATTTTTGAGAGAGAGAGAGAGTGTGCGCGTGCCAGCATGTAAGCAAGGGAGGGGCAGAGAGAAAGGGAGACACAGAATCCAAAGCAGGCTCCAGGCTCCTAGCTGTCAGCACAGGGCTTGACGTAGGGCTTGAACCCACAAACCATCAGATCATGACCCGAGCCGAAGTCGGACGCTTAACTGACTGAACTACCCCGATGTCCCTAGTAGGTTGTATTTTAAAACAGAAAATTTCTTTTACATGTCAGCGGTTTAAAGCCAAAGCCACTACAGGGAGGTAGAGGTCTAGTAGTCAAAAAGTCTGACCTCAAGGGGAAAAAAGGTCCCAGGCTTTCATTATCTAAGCCAACTCTGTTGGCTTGTTAAACTTTTTTCTTAAAAATGGGGCAGAGATACTATAGTTCTGTCTATAGAATAGTTTTTAAATAAGTTAATAGGCACAACAGGTGCACAAACAAATTGGTAGACAAATGAAATAATGAAGGAAATAATGATTCAAAGTCAATTCTGGTCGGTTAAGGACAGCACGGAACTATATTCTTAAGAAGAGTGATACATTTTCATGAGTGATACATTTTCCAAGTAGTGTACGTATCTGCAAAAGGGGTCACACAGCACTTTTCACGTTGCTGAACCATTTTATAATACAAGGTGAAATAAACTCTCAGATGCCCATGAACTCCATTTACATGGAGTACATCACTGTAATTTTTTTAACTGCATTCATATTCAAATCTGAGAAACAGGATTCTGAGCTCATCAGGCCTGCTTAATTGCACTAACATCTGCAATCAATTTAAATTCTTTAAGATAGTCTTTCACAGTGCTTGAAGTGATTTCATGCTGTGATAGCTTTAACACACTCACTAATTTATAGACACACACAAGCAGATGAGACCTATTTTTCCAGGGGTGGGGTAAAGTACTGAAGGGCAGTCTGAATTTTCCAACTATCCATGGGATATAAAAAAGGATGCATTCTGCATAACTTATGGAAATTATAGGAGAAGATGACAGCACCACATAAACATAATATAGAAATTAAAACTAAAACTAGTGTTTTATTTAAATCTATTTGTAGGTCATGGACCATTAAGAGGTTTGATGAAAGTTTACAGGTTGCATAAACAGCAAAACCCAGAGCTAGGAGTTAAGGTTACATAGAGAAACGTCATTCCTTAATCAGTCATGATTTTCTACCCCGAAAGGCAAGGGGACTAGGACAGGCAAGAGGAAGAATGCTGGTAATCCTGAATTGTTTTTTTAGCCCGATATAAATTGGCATCAGACCAAGAATATGAAACTCACAATGAGAAGACTGGAGGATTTGGGCAGATGGCAGCAGCAGTGTAGGTTTTGAAACTCACTGGATTCCCACAGAAAAAACGACTAAAGGGCAAAACCAAAAACCTAACAATTCTGAGCAACAACTTATCTCTGTGATCCTCAAAATACAAGTGGTTGGAAAGAAACCACTAACAACCTCAAAATCTACACATTGTCAGTGTGTGTGTGTGTGTGTGTGTGTGAGAGAGAGAGAGAGAGAGAGAGAGAGAGAGAGAGAGAGAGAGAACAAACAGAGGAGGCAAGAAGGTGGCTGACGAACATGAAAACACGACCACCCCAGAAGAGCCCACTGGTGGTCATTAGAAAACTCAGTAGGTTAATCTGCGAACAGCAGCTAAAACTGGGTGGAGTACAGCCCACTCCAATTGTGGGTGAGCCCAAGTGGCAAAAAAAAGAAAAAAAAAAAAAAATCTAAAGAGACAGGAGTAGTCTGTGTCCCATGAACTGCAGGACAGCACCCGGACTGTGGAGAAAGTGCTGAGGATGAAATTAGAACAGAGAACATTCATATAGAAGATGAACAGTCACCACAAAAACAAAACCATAAGACGTGGCAAGGTAACTTACAATTTCAATATGAGTTAAGAGACACTGAGAGAATATAGAAGACCTAGTGGGAAAAAAATTAAAACAGAATTCCAAAAACTCAGAAATGAGGTATGAGAACTCGGAGCAGGGGGTAGAAACTACAATAAATTTTTAAAAAAGTGAAGTCTTCACTTAGAAGTGAAGACTACAGTGGTGCCTGGCTGGCTCAATCAGAAGAGCATACAATTCTTGATCTCACGGTTGTGAGTTCGAGCCCCATGTTGGGTGTAGAGATTACTAAAATAAATAAAACTTAAAAAGAAAAAGAAGAAGAAGAAGAAGAGGGGGAGGGGGAGGGGACTACACTACAGAGAATAAGAACAACAAAAATAAGATAAAAAGGATTTGGGACAAAGTGGCATAATGAAGATACACAAGTCTAATATACAGATAACAGGATCCCTGAAGAAGAAACCAAGGCAGGACAATAGAACAGTTTCATGAAATTTAAGTGAGGGGAAAAAAAAAAAAAAAAGGACATAAAAAGCACATAATGAAGGTATATTACATACCAGATAATCCCAACCCAGACATCTAGATGAAAACAGGGTGCCGGAGTGGCTCAGCGTGTTAAGCATTCAACCCTTAATATTGGCTCAGATCATGATCTCACAGTAGTGGGATCCTGTGCTGAGTGCAAATCCTGCTTGAGATTCTCTCTCTCCCTCTGCCCCTCCCCTGTGTGTGCTCAAGCTCTCGCATGCACGCGCTCTCTATCTCTCAAAATAAACATTTTAAACAAAAGAGCCAGTAACCTGTAAGGGATAATACTTAGTTATCCACAGAACTTTGGACACCAATACTGTCATGCTTTATGCCAGAAGAAAATGGTATGTTTAAGATCCTAAGGGAAAAAACTATGTGAGCCAAAGATTTTATTGCCAAATATAACTGACTAAGCAATAAAAGGCATATACAGTTATCAATATGCAATACTCAGGAAATACTGTTCCCAGGAGCCCTTTGAAGGAATCTATTACAAAACAAACTTCAGACAAATGTCTAGAGAAATATCAACTTAAGGACTGATGGTGAGCATTAAAATACAGTTACTTGCAAATAAAGATGAAATGGGGGCTAAATAGTTACTCATAGAAGGAAAGGCTAAATGGGAACTAGAAAGAAATGTAAAATGTAATGTCTACATAAGTCTACATATGTTTAATGCAGATATAGTACAAGAGCAGCAGTCGGACACAGGATACGCAAAAGAAACCGTTTTTGAATATATACACACAGCTTTGTTTTTCTTTTGCTAGATCTCCACTGAAAAGTCCTGGAAACAACAATTAACCTATTAGCAATAAGCATCCGTGACACCCAGACTGTTCTTGGAATACCACTTCCCCCAGAAGGAAATGATTGACTCCAGGCACAGTGAGAAAGGAACCTGGTTTGTCAGACCTTGCCAGATAGGAATGAAACAATCCAAAATTCCTAGGGTCATGCCAAAATGACTAGGAGCACCCAGGCAAGGGCCTGCTGGTCAAAGACCAGACAATCTGAGCTTCACTAAGAGTAGTAATTACGATGCATAAGTTATCCTAATGACATTTTTTTAAGTTTATTTTGAGAGAGAGAGAGAGAGCTCATGTGTGCGCACCCACACACACATGCATGTGTGAGCAGGAAAGGAGCATAGAGAGGGAGAGAGAGAATATCAAGCAAGCTCATTGTCAGCACAGATCCTCATGTGGGGCTTAATTTCGCAAACCATGAGCTCACGACCTGACCCAAAATCAGGAGTCAGATACTTAACCAACTGAACCACCCAGGTGCCCAAGTAATAATATCTTAATATCAAAAACTGGTTACTTTCAGGAACACCTGGGTGACTCAGTTATAGGTCTGATTTTGGTTCAGGTCATGCCCTCACGGTTCATGGGTTCGAACCCCGCATTGGGCTCTGTGCTCTCAGCACAGAGCCTGCTTCAGATTATCTGTCACCCTTTCTCTGCCTCTTCCAACTTGTGCTCTCCCTCCAAATTAAACAAACACTTAAAAAAAAATTTTTGTAATTGGTTACCTTCAGAGGGTGATAGGAAACCAATTCAGTATAGTGAAAACTGGCAAAGGAAAAAGAATAAAGCATTTATCCTAAATTTCCTAGATCATGAAGTAATCAGTATTTGAGAGGAAAGGACTCTTTACAAGTGTGTTCCAAAAAGAATACGCAATGGCAAAAAGACTCTTCAACAAACCATGTTGGGAAAACTGGACAGCGACATGCAAGAGAATGAAACTGGACCACGGGCTTATACCACACACAAAGATAAATTCAAAATATATTAAAAGGGCCTAAATATGAGACCTGAAACTGTAAAAATCCTAGAACAGAGCACAGGCAGTAATTTCTCTGGCAGTGGACGCAGCAACTTTCTCCAAGATATGTCCCCCAGGGAAAGGAAAACAAAAGCAAAAATAAACTGTTGAGACTACATCAAAATAAAGAGATTCTGCATTGCAAAGAAAACAACAAAACTAAAAGACAACCTAAAGAATGAGACAAGATATTTGCAAATGGCCTCTCTGATAAAGGGTAATTCCAAAATACATGAAGAACTTAAAACACCCAACACCCAAAAACACAAATAATCCAATTAATATTGGGCAGAAGGCATGAAGAGACATTTTTCCAAAGACATACAGATGGCCAGCAGACACAAGAGAAGATGCTCATCATCAGGGAAATGCAAATCAACACTACAAGGAGAGATCACCTCACACCTCACACCTGTCAGAACGGCTAACATCAAAAAAACAAGAAACAGGAGAGGATGTTGGAAATGATGTGGAGAAATAGGAACCCTTATGTACTGCTGAGGGGAATGCAAACTGCTACAGCCACTCTAGAAAATAGTATAAAGTTTCCGCAAAAAGTTAAAAATGGAACTATCCTACGATCCATTAATCGTACTACTGGATCTTTACCCAAAAAAATACACAAACACTAATCCAAAAGGATACATGCACTCCTACGTTTATTGCAGCATTATGTAAAATAGCCAAATTATGGAAGCAGCCTAAGTGTCCATCGATAGAAGATGGAGAAATAAGATGAGAAGGAAGTGACCCCTATAAAAGTCAGTCAGTCAGTAGTTCAAAAAAAGAGGTTGGGGGGAGAGGTTTGAGATGGACAGGGTAGATGCAGGGCTTTCTCAAGTGGCGGCAAGTTCCATTTGTCAACCTGGTGTTTCCCTTATGATAATTCGTTAAGCTACATATTTGGTTTTGCTGTTTTCTATAACTATTTATAATAAAAAGTTGAAAAAAAAAATCTTGGTTTCTCGTTCTAGCTGCAAATCTTGGGGATGTCACTCCATAGGCCTTACTCATTTTAAAAATGTAGAGACGTCCTAAGACATATTCCAGACCTGATATAAATAAACTCAACTACAAAAATGTCTAATCAAGGAGAACAAAACCATTCTTTACAAAAACCATGTCAGATAATGACTTAACTCACCAACAGTGTAATAGAACAGCTTTCCCAAGGAACAAAAAATCTACCAAAAAAAAAAAAAATCTTGTATAACAGTATTAATATACAAGAAGCAGTCAAAGCCTAAGGTTGTCTAAATTTACTTTTTAAGTATTTTTTCACATGTTAATGACCCAAGGATAGAGTTCCCAGTTTACTTCATCTATGCCTGAAGGCTTTTGGATTTTAAAAGGATTTGAAATAGTTTTGTATCACATTGATATGTGATACATATTAGAAGATATACCAACCGTATTTTCTTTGACGTGGGGGGAAACCATTGTATTACACCAGTTAGGAAATGGTAATAAATCAAGGAAGCATAAAATTAATAATTAATGCTTTTTGTGCATCCAATTAACCTATGAAGTATTTTTTTTAAGTATGTATAGAATTTATTCTGTTTAGAAATGAAGAACCGAAAGGCTGTCTCTTAAGTCCAAACTAAATTAAAGGGGTTTTAAGTTTACCGCCAACTGGGAAGATAAGTCAGTCCACTAAAGGTTTTAAAGCAGGCATACTCTTTTTCTTCTTATTAATACTGTTCTATTAGGCATCTTTTCCCAAAACAGACCAGGTTCTTCCATCTGTTATAATAGATAAAATCATCAGAGGGAAATGCTAAGTGGCCAAGTATCAGGATTTCTTGGTAGCTACAGTATGCTACTTGAACACCAATTTGACCTTATGTACATTCAAGCTAGCCTTGAACCCAAAGGACCTTTATTAATTAACAGCCTCTATGCTTTGCCTTTAAATTCCATCAACTCCTAGTCTTTTGTTGAATTAATGTTACACTAGCAGACATCTACTGATGAGGCTCATCCTGTAGAGCCCATCTCTGGGCTAGTTTTCATCTCTGATTGTACAGTAGAATCACCAAGACAGATTTTCTAAATACTGGAGCCTTGGTACCACCTGCAGGAATTCTGACTTGTTAAATGGTAGGGTTCAGACACCTATTTTTTTTTAAGTTCTCCAGAGGATTCTAATGAATATCAAGGTTGAGGGCTATTGTTCCTGACCACTCTCTTTCCCCTCAATTCATCAGTTACCTTTCGCCTTCACTCGCTGAAAGGCAACTGTAGATATGTAGCATTTTCATTTTCTCATATTCCTTCAGAACATTTTTTTCTTTTAAAAGGTTCCATAGGGCTATTTGCTGATTATTTCCATCTCCATCAAATCACATGCCTCTTTTTTCTAGCACTTTCAAAGGTTGTTTTTTTTTCACTACTTTTGCAGTTATCAGTCATAAGAAGTTTAATTACATTCATAAAATCTAAAAATTATGAGCAGATCAAAATATCTCAGACCAAGACCCAACTCAATGAGAAAGATAAAGACAGCCGCAGATGATCGCCAATGCCACAAATGGTATAAGCATCAGTGACCAAAACTCTACATTTGACCAGTAAATAAGTATTTCTGGTGACTCTTTTAAAAAATGGCTATAAGAAAAGGTATCTTTAAGGTGTTTAAAAGATTGAAAATCCACAATGCTAACTTAAACCTAATTTCTTATAAAAAAAAGAAAAGAAAAGAAAAGAAAAGAAAAGAAAAGGAAAGAAAGAAAGAAAGAAAGAAAGAAAGAAAGAAAGAAAGAAAGAAAGAAAGAAAGAAGCAAGCTGACTGGTTTCTTCATTATCATCTCCTGCCTAAGCAAGAACACACTGCAGTAATAGAGAACATTAAATGCCACCGGTGCCGCCCAGAAACAACTCATAATGAAGCTGGATGAATTTGAGCTGTTGGAAGATCATTTTAATTGTACATAAATAAAACCTGTCCTATATAGACAGAAATGGAAATTAAAGTGCCAGTTAGATTATTAAGAAATACTTCTAACAAGAAATTGCTTCATTGCCCTGGGGCTCTAATATTTTCCCCAACTCAGCAGACAAGACCTGGAGACAAACAAGCAAAATATCGTAAGCAAGGGCATTGTTGATAAATAGGTAAGTGTCTAATACCGAGTACCAGCCACAAATTTTTAGTAAGCTTTTATGTTACAAGTGTGCTTTGATCAATTCCCTAACCTGAAATGGAAGCCAAAAAGTAATCCATGTTAACTGTAACTAGCAAGAATGTATAAAACTGTCTGGTTCATCGAAGTTTCCAGCAGCTAAAATATAAACCTTTTAAGTAAAAATGATGAAAAGTGAGAGGAAACAAAAAGAACCTGATTTATCTGTATCTGACAATATTTTCCAAGATATATGAAAATGGACCCCATTGAGGAGGGCACCTGTTGGGATGAGCACTGGGTGTTGTATGGAAACCAATCTGACAATAAATTTCATATTAAAAAAATAAATAAAATAAAAAATAAAAAAAAAAAAGAAAATGGACCCAAAAAAGACTCTGAAAGGCATGAAAATACTGTATTATCAACGGGGGCATTAACAAATCAGAGCTAAGAATAAATGAACTCTAGCTTTTCTACCTATGTAGATAACACAAATCAGAACATTATTAGTATTTTTTCAAAAAAAAAAAATCTTTTCTGATCAAGATATGTGTAGATGGACAACATTGGACAAAACCACGTTCTCCATACTTGAACATCATGCTCTACTGGGCTAGAACAAGTGGTATCATGATAACACCTTTCAAATTATCTTTAGACACTACACACACACACACACACACACACACACACGTACACAGACACACACGAGACCTTATAACTCTACACCTACAAACTCAATTTAGATTCATTTTATTATCTTGTTTCACAAACCTGTGAGTCTTCTATGTGCCTTTTAAAGTTATGTTCTGTAATATTTGGTGTTTATTTCTTACTAAAGAAGTCTAAGCAAGAACTACAGAAATACTTAGGGGTTCAAGGAGTAAAATTGACTCGGAAAAGATTGACAACACCAAGTCAATCTTTTCCAATACATGCCTCAGCTGTCTGCAGTCTCGAATGACTAGGGAAGAGAACAGTTAACAAAGTCCAAGGAAGCTACCAGATATCTGGGCACAACAAGACGGAATTCTGCTTCTTTCTGGGAGGGGGGGAGAGGGGTGTCAAAAGGAAAAAACTGAATATAAATGGGAAATAAAGGTTGGATGCTCTAATTAAGAAGCGCTCTCTCTCAGGGGGGAAAGTGAAAAAAAAAAAAAAAAGCTAATGTATTTTGAAGGAATGAGAAGCTTAAAATCTTGAAGAGAAATTTTAAGAGCCTCTTATCCACACCTAATGGTACATCCAAAAGACAAGACCACTACATGCTGATAGCAGTCCACTCATAATTCATACAGAAGTCAACCATCAGGACAGTCTCATCTTGTATCCAAAAATAAGTGGGGGGCGGGGGGGAGCTGGGGAGTCAACTCCAAAAAGTACGGACAAGCAAATGCTAATGTGTTACATTTCACTTTTCCCCTCCCTCTTGCACCCTCTGAGACTCCCCATCCCCCCCACCCCCCAACCCCTGCTTCCAGGGTTTGCTTTCACTTCCTGGGATGTAGGTTTTGACTTCCAGGATTCCTCCAGCTTTCTATGGCCACTGATTACCCTGAAAAAGCCTAGAAGCAGAAGAGCAAATGGAAGATTCTTCTCAACAGATGGGAAAAGTAGGGTGAATTTTTTATGCTTACAATCCCTTTGTGATGGGGGGTGGGGGCAGGAGGGGAGAAGAAGTATCTTATAGCTCTAAATCCTACTCTCCACAAGTATCCTGTTTAACACATTTTTAAAAGTGTTTGTCAAGTAATCCATGGCTTCCTGTTAATCCTGTCAACAGACTTGTACATAACCCGGACATCGTACACCCAGAGCCAGTTCACCCTGAATACAACTCAAGCACCCACAAGAAGATAAACACCAACATCAACCCAGGAATCACAGATACAGGGTATGATACACCAAAACCAAGGCAGCAAGTCTATTAGACTTTATCTACTGAAGGGCGCCTGGGTGGCGCAGTCAGTTGGGCGGCCGACCTCGGCTCAGGTCATGATCTCATGGTCTGTGGGTTCGAGCCCCGTGTTGGGCTCTGTGCTGACAGCTCAGAGCCTGGAGCCTGCTTTAGATTCTGTGTCTCCCTTTCTCTCTTCTCCTCCCCCTGTTGTGTTCTATCAAAAATAAACAAATATTTAAAAAAAATTTTTAAAGAATTTATCTCCTTAGCTTGGTCCGTCCCCTCAAAGCACAGGAGTCCTGACAAATATCATCATTTAACATTATCTGCAGGGGTGCTTTAAAAATTTTAAGAGAAGAAAAGGGTTAATAATTAAACCACAATCAAGAATGAGAACACTCAAAGTCAGGATAAGCAAGACTGAATAATACATTTACAAGGTGCACTTTTATTAAATTATAGTTGCCTTTCATTTAGAAAATAGGGGAAATTCTTATGCAATTGTGCTTAAGAGCTCCTCTGTCCTGTTCCAGAATTTTCTTCTTACAATTTTGGGGAACGATGGATTCTCTTCCATTTGGACTATCATGTCTCATCCTAACTTCAAGGTCCTTACCACTTACTACAGAATAGTCTTACCATCCACCCAGTAATCAAATAAAAGCCAAGACTGTATTCATTCATTCAGAAAGTTTTTTTAAATACACTGACTACTGAACACCTGAGACAAGCCATTTACCAAGGAATGTCCATCTGGCCTTGTAGTACCCATCCTCATGTACGCTGAGTATACTTGATGAGGGGAGTAATTTCCGGAGTTAATTAAAGATAGAGATCCTATGCAGGCAAAAGGCTATCAGGACAGTCCAGCAACACGTGCACAGCCGCAAAGCAAAATCCCAACTTCAAGTAGCTTAAATAAGAATATGCACCCCATCACACAATGGGAGAGTCTGGAGGCAGGATTGTACATAGCCAGAGCATCAGCTCTAAGGGGTCATGTGCCAAGGATCCCACACCCTCTCACCACCATGTCAAATAACAGGAAAGAAAGTGGTTTTCTGCTCTGGATCTTTTTATAAGGAAGAGAAATCTTCCTCAGAAGCCCCCAGCACACCTGGCTTCCAGACTGTACAGGGCACATGTGGATCACCTATCCATCTCCACCCTAGAAGTTGGAAAACTGTGATCTGACACTTTCAGCCTCTAACTAGGCTACTTGCTGAATAAAATTTTAATAATCTTTTCTAACTGAAAAAGTCAGCATTACTATGAATTTGTTGGGGTTTTTTTCCCCCTATTCTAAGAAACAAGCTTGGCTAGTTTAGTGCTTGTTTGAGGGTTAACATTTCTAAAGCATTTTCATATACTTTTTCTATATATATATATATATATATATATATATATATGCATATATATGTATACACACACACACACACACACACACACATACACACACACACACACACACACACACACACACACACACACACTTAATGCTTACCCACAAAAAGAATCTCAAAGCAAAGTCTAAGGCTAAATTTATAAAAGTTTACCTGACAAATACCCCCATGTTCTCTGGAACAACCCATCCATAAATTTTCATGGTTTTTCCTCAGAGAAGCTTTTTTGGTACTCATTAACCTAAATACCCTGGTATGACAAAGTCTGTATGTGAGAGTTAATGTGTCTCTACTTCCAGAGCAAAAATAGATGACTGGTCAGCTTGAACTTCCTACAATGTTAACCACCCACCAAATTATTCAGAACCCTCCTAGGAAAAGTCACCATCCTCCCAGCACTAATTAAAGGAGTGAATGCTTTAATCATACTTTAGATAACTAATCTATTTCAATCCTGATAATCTAATTATCTAATTCTAGTAAATAAATTCCAACTTTAGTCCAAAACGATTAGAGGATTAAAGTTTAAAATCAGTGAATGCAAACTGAAATAGATCCACTCTAATGAAGTTCAAAGTGATTTGTTCTTCTGTTAAAACGTCTGTTTGTTATCTGAAATTCAAGAACTAAAATGCACTATTATACCAACGTTTTCTAAACCAATTCTAGTAATATAGTATCTCTTGTAATTATATCAAGTAAATTCATACTTGTTGGATTTAAAATTCCCTAACAGGGGGGTCTTCCCTGATCACTCTATGCAGCAGTTCAGTCAGAGGGAGGGTGGGTGAAGGGATGGGTAAAATAAAGGGGATTAAGAGTACACTTATTGTAATGAGCACTGTAATGAGTATAGAACTGGTAAATCCTACTGTATATCTGCAACTAATGTAACACTGTGTTAACTATATTTCAATAAAAAAAAAACAGTTGTATTATCTCCAATCCCCCTGCTTTTTTTCCCACATTACATTTCACTTATTATACGTTTGTGTTTCTGTTGTGTATATCCTATGTTACTCCGTAGGCCACGATGATTGACCATCCTGGTGCTTCAACTCCATTGCCTAAAATATTGCCTGATATACAGACACTTAATAAATGTGACACGGACTCACTAACAGTCAACTTGAATTTTCAAACATAAATCCGGGGCACCTGGGCGCTTAGTCGGTTAAGCGTCCAACTTCGGCTCAGATGGTGATCTCGTGGTTGGTGGGTTTGAGCCCCGCATCAGGCTCTGTACTGACAGCTGGGAGCCTGGAGCCTGCTTTGGGTTCTGTGTCTCCCTCTCTCTCTCTGCCCCTCCCCTGCTCACCTTCTCTGCCCCTCCCCTGCTCATCTTCTCTGCCCCTCCCCTGCTCACGTTGTCCCATTCTCTCTCAAAAATAAGTAAATATTAAAAACTTTTTTTAAAAGGCTGCCATTAACTTTGACAGAAACCCATGGGGGAGGGTAAGGAAAAAAAAAATGAGGTTAGAGTGGGAGAGAGCCAAAGCTCTCTCCCAAAGACTCTTGAAAACTGAGAACAAACTGAGCGTTGATGGGGGGTGGGGGGTGGGGGGGGTGGGAGGGAGGGAAGGGTAGGTGATGGGCATTGAGGAGGGCATCTTTTGGGATGAGCACTGGGTATTGTATGGAAACCAATGTGACAATAAATTTCATATAGTAAAAAAAAAAAGGTTTAAAAAACATAAATCCAAGTACATCAGTAATTATGGCATAAGGATTTCAACAGCGAGAACAAACAAATCACAAAGAAAAAAATAAGAAACGATTGCTACAACCACCAGTGCTACCACAAGAGACAGCCACCAGTTATAAAACCGGTTATGTTCCAATCATGGCATCAACAATTTAATTCTAACAACAAGCTGATGATATAGATATTAGTCCCATCTTAAGGATGAGGAAATTGAGCATCAGAGGTAAAACAAGATGCCCAATATCAAAGGGATGATAAGTCATCCGAAACACAAGTGCTCTGACTCTTAAGTCCCTAATTCTAATTTGTGATGTCCAGGTACCATTAAGGGACAAAAAGCAATTTTTGTCACAACAGCAGGATACAGCACCCATCTACATAGAGAGCCAAAAAAAAAAGTATAGTACTCAGTGATTTGAACAACTAAACATCAGAATGCCAAACCTGAGACATGTTTAAAAATTAAACATCACTTGAGTCTGTCTTCCCAAACAAAGGCCTCCAAGTCACTGACTGGTCTAGGAGATAAATAGAATTAAAGTATAAGTGACTTATATTCTTGTAACCTGGTCTTTGGTTAAAGTATCCAGTGAAAAGTACAGTGTGTTAAGTAATTTTTCTCTAATCCAATTCTATTTTAAATTCAGCCAAAATCATTTTCTGCTGTCTTTCTGATTGCTTCTTCATTAGCTTCCATTTCTAGATTTCATCGAATCCATTTATTCAATTTTTATATGACTGGTCAAGCTCATTTGTTGTCCCACGAAATAAATATAATTGATTCTGTGTGCCAGTCATGGTTTCTTAGACATTTACTCATTACTTCCACCCACATATTTCATGTTTCCCTAGAAAACTGGCAGCTGAGTGGACACTTAATGCTCCTTCCAACGTCTACATTTATAATTTGTTACAAGATAATTTTATCCGTAGGGAAACTCACATTAAAGAGATGCCTCTAAGCCACTATTATGTGTACTGATTTACGTAGTTAGAATGTCATCAGTCTTACTTTTCTGTAATGCAAATATCATCCTGGTGTATAAGTGACATTAGAGATCAATAGCCATCTGAATCCACTAACAGGCAAAGAAGTCTTGGAGTCAGTAAACCAACCAGTCGGTGTTCCTCACCACTGCGAGGGGCTAAAGGACCACAGCAGTTTTAGAAGCTGTAAGAAGTATTTTCAAATTAAACAAACGCCCAATACTTGTGCCTTTATACACTCAAAAGCCCTCTGATTCCAGTTGCCCACAAACTTAAGCACATCATTAGACAAACGCATTGTTTTCCCCACTGCAGCACGTTCCAGCAGTATCTCTCAACTTGACAGTTTTACTTACTGTCTTGGAAGCAGTATTAATGTACTGCATCACCATTTCTTTTTTGATGCTGAAGTCCTTTTCCCGCAATGGTGCTTTCTTATCTTCATTTAAATTCATATCTTCCTGGAAAACACAATTAAAAAGCCTCATTTTAGAATCTAAGTAGAGCAGCAATTCTACATACCCTACCAACGGAGAATCAATAATTTGTGACTACGGCAGCATTAATTGTTTTGGAATGATTTACGTGTAGTTCTGCCTGGAGGAAAGCAAAGAGCAGGAGACACAGAGAAAAACACGTTCTAGATCATTTTAACAGGTAAAACACCAGAAAATCTTTTTAAATTCGCAACAGGCTAGGAAAATTACACTCTCATCACTACAGGTAATTAGACAGTTGAAGATTTCTGCCTTTCTTAAGGTCATCTGGATTCACATTTTAAATACACAAACACAAATATAGGTACTTTAAAAAAAAAAAAAAAAAAAAACAGTGCACCTGAAGCTATCTTGCACTATTTCTGAAAGAGCTGTTCCATGTATCATAAAAATTAAAAGGTAAATAAGCAAGCACTTTCCTGATTCTGTAGCTACAAGCTCATAGAATCAAATACCTGGTAGAGAGCCTAGCAAAAGGCAAAGCATTCTAGTTTTCTCTTCTCTACCCCTACCAAAAATACCAACTACTTAATTTATTCTAGGTTCCAAAGAACATAAAAGTTGCACTCATAAAATGAAGTACCACCTAAAAATCTAACATTTCTCAACAGCACCAATCAAAGGTTAAAGTAGCCTGGAGCTCGCTACAGGTCTAACACTAACTAAAAATACAAATCAAGAATATCCACGTAAGTATGAGAATTGCTACCAGTTAAGTTGCTCTCATTAGAGGCCGTTCTGGTAATGGAAAAGGAGCCTAAGGTATAACAGAAATGGCTGAAAAAGGGCTGCTCAAATGGATTTCCTCCAGATAGTAGCCCTTATTTGTAACACACAATAGAACACACTTGAATGTATACCAACTCCATAGCCTCTCAGAAACAGGTGTATAAAAATCAAGAATTCAGATCACCTGTGGAGCCCAGCAGGTTAAATTTATTCTAAGTTTTAGAAGAGTGCTACAATTCATCAGACACTGTAGTTTATGCCTTTAGCTGACTCAGTTTTTGGCTACCCATCCCTTCAAGCACTTAAAAGTCAAAATTTCCTTCATTTCACCTTGATATAAATATTTAAGATCTTAGAAGTTGTTCAACTTGACACTCTAATAAAAGGTAGTAATTAGTAATGTCACTCCCGGCTGTTCAGGTTAGAAATATCCTATTACGTGAATAATGGTTTGTTTTGTTCCTTTTTTTTTTTTTTTTTTTTTCCCCTCTAAGCCTGGGACTCTCAATAGGCCTTAACACCACTTAGGATTTTAGAAAGGTCTTGGGATATTCTGGTCGTCAGTGACTTGAGATGAAGCTACCAGTATTCATCAAGGTATATTAGACATTCTTCAACACATGGGCTAATCCTACACAATGAGAAACTGTCTTGTGTCCCACAGAGAGAGACACACATCTTGAAAAAGAAAATTTTATTTAAGCCTAGAATAACTCAATAGAATTAAATGTACAATGGCATTAATATGTAAGTTGTTACAGATGAAATACTTTGCATTATGTGATTTTAATATTTAATATTCTAATATAGCTGCAAGTTATAGTACCACTGGGTGTATTTGTTGTTGTTTTTGTTTGTTGTTTGTTTTTAAATAAGCTTTATCATCAGTTGTGCTCTATTTTTGAAATTTGGGTACCCCAGGACAACACTGCTTGTGGTATTTGAATCACTAGAACAGCACAGCTACATAAACCTGCACCATAGCTGTTGTATGCATGAGGTGAAGATTCAAGAATGACTTTATTATACCTTCTTCAGCAGTCATGGCCAATTGTTTATATTGAAATATATGTTGAATATTTATTACAGTGAGGTATTAAGTGGATTTTTTAAATTATGAGTGTAGGTAGTTTATATTACCTATATAGAATTTCCCTGGAAGAAAGTAATGGGGAAGTTACAGGGAAAGTAATGGGTATACTGGTTACAAAAAGGCAGGGTACTTAAGAGTACTGAGAACCCCTGTATTAAATTATTCACTGTGTTTTTATTTTCTTTCTAATAGCCAAGCATGGCCCTGCCTCTTTCACCAGCAAATTAAAATATGTAGTAAATACAGAATGCTAACAAACTACAAAATCCTTTAGTTGTGGCTGAAATCAAAATAAAATTTTAAGATATACACTTTTAAAAAGTTTACTGCCTTCTTTTTGGAAAGGCATATTCAAGATGACAGGAGCTCATACACAATAGTGGTATATTTGGAATTAAGGAAGAGACTCAGGGTTCTCCCAACCTCTTTCCACTGTCTTATTCCACCTCTCTTGTCTAAATACGGCAGTCACTTCATGACAGTCCCTGTTTTAAAACAAAAAGGGGGGAGACTGGGTGGCTCAGTCAGTTGGGCGTCCAACCCTTGATTTCGGGTCAGATCATAATCCCAGAGCCATGGGATCAATCCCCGTGTCCACTCCACGCTGAGCATGGCGTCTGCTTAATAGTCTCTCTCCCTCTGCCTATCTCCCCTGCTTGCACTCTAAAATTTAAAAAAACTAAAAGTAAAAAGAAATCAAAATAAAAGCAAAAAGGAAAATGAAGGAAGGACACTGAAAGTTTGGAATCAGCTACATAGTACCGCAGACCTTTCTCATTAGGCATGTAACTCACAGGTGGTCATTCTCTACATGTCCAGAAACCAATGGCACTGGAAAAAGAAACTGCCATTTACAAAGGGAAAAAAGGATATATAGGAGCAATGAAAAGGAAAAATATATATTTGTGTATAAAAAAAAAGTTCAGTATTTGTAAAATAGATTTTTATCTCACAAAGAAAAAGGCTGAAAGGAGAAAGCCCTATTGGACTTTGGCGCTGAATTTCAGCAGGGGGCGGGTGGTGGGGGTGGGTGTCTACAAAGTCCTTGAAAAATGTATTGGAAGCTTTTTCCTAGCTAATGCACATCTATATAGGGGGAGAAAAAAGTTCTTTCTTTCTACCCTTCATAGGTTCTTCTAGTTAAACTAGGAATTAAATTGGCATGAGGCTGATCAACAGGAGAAAAATCAAATTTAATTCATACATACAAGAACGCCACATACAAGAAAGATTCCAAGACAGAAAGGTAAAATGAGGTTTATATGCCATACCGAGCTGACGCATGGGATAGGAGCCTGGGGTTTCCAAGGGGAGGAGGGCAATTCACAGGGCAATAAGAGGTTTGGTAATTAGGTATTTGTTCTGCTATACAGATGGGTCACTCAGATAAAATTTCTCTCATAGTAATGCTTTGGGAAAGACTCTCAATTTACATTCTTCTAGGTGGTTCAGACAGGGGCAAAAAAGTTTCTCTTGAGCCCTCCAGGCCTCAGTTGCCTTCAACTCCAGTAGTCCACATGCCAAAGTGGAACAGTTTGGGGAAACTTGCTCTGAATCCCTTCAGTGTCTTTAATTCCAGAGGAGCTAAGCTGAGCATCTCTGAGGGCTATCTAGGAAACTAGAGTTAGGGGTGAGGGGTGGAATCAGGGGAGAACAAGCATCTTCATTTAATAGCCCCCTGCCTTAAGGGAAAATCTTCGATGTGAGAATTTGAGCATCACATAGTCTAAGCTCCATGTGTTACAGGATAAAAAATACAGGCTCACAGAAATCGCATGACTTTTCCTAGCGAGGTGGCTATTAGAAACACAAGCCCTGGAGCCCAGACTACCAGTCCAGGGCAGTTTCCAGGTAATTATAAGAGGTCCCTTGCAAATAAGTCAACCATTTTCATGTTAGTCAGTTTCCACCTGCTCAAAATGATCGTACAGTAGCCCTACTGTCTTTGGTCAGGTTCCCAAGAGGTACTGTGTGAGACAAGGATCCTGGTGCAGATGACTAACAGAGGGGATGCCCTCAGGATAGGGGAATAAAGAAAAGCAAGACAGAGCAGGGGAAAGAGACTTTTGAAAATATTGCTTCAGCCTGAACTGCATGGCTGTTAGTACTACCTAAAGGGAGAGGACAGTTTGACCCCTCCGAATCAGTCAGCGGATTAGCTACAGGATCCTAGCCCCTGGAACCCAAATCTCCAGATAGGGCAGCTATAAGCTACGAGGAACCAACACTTACCACCTGGAATCTGCGTGCACCAGCCTGATGAAGGTGGTCTTAGAGGGGCACCAGCAGCATCCACAACACGGTTTGAAAATAACTTACTTCCTAATAAGGCTTATTTCTAAGCAGAACTGAGTAATACAGAAACTCATGTCAATGGCCTCAACAAGCAATACAAACCACTGGATTAACCAACTCTTCCATTCAGACCTAGGTTGGGACCCTCTACTACACTGCATAGGTACAAAGTGATGCGCAGGTACAGATTTTAAGAGACCCCTGAAATGTGGTTTACTTCAATGTATCAATGTATTGAGATATATGTAGGGAATTCATTAAGTATCTATTATAAACACCAAACAGGAAATATATAGAACTCATAATTGCAAAAAACCAGATGAGTAATTTGAATGAGGTTAATATTTTGTAGGTAGGACATTAAAGTTTTCCCACTTACAGAACAGATATTTATTAGCTGGCAATATTTAGCTGACTAGATCTCAAAAATATTTATGCAGTTACCAAATCAAAACTTTGTCTGAAGAGTATTGTTGTTAAAGCTCTATTAATATCTTAACAGACATTAGAAATTAACTCACTTACAGTGCTACCTTCATATACATGTTTAACCACAGTTTTGCCTGGGGAAATTGGGAGTGGCAATATCAAAAACCAATTTTCTCTCAGTTAATTACTTTCTAATTAAAAACTCACCTTAATTGAACCACTGTGCTGTTTTACTGTGGGAGTCTGACTGGAACTAAAGATAGATTTTAGACACAAAAAAATACTGCCAAAAAGAAACCCAGATCAAGGGGCTTTCAAAATAAGGATTCTTCAGAAGGATCAAGGTCAGGAAAGATAAGGAAATGTCACTGATTGCAGGGGACTAAGGATACAGAGTAAACTAAATGCAAGGTGTGATCCTGGATTGGATCCTAGAACAGAAAAAGCACAAGTAGAAAAACTGGCAAAATCTCAATAATGTAATTTCATTAGTAGTGTACCAACATTTCTCAGTTCTAATAACTGAACTCAAGTTATAGAATGTGTTGACATTTGAGGAAGTAGGGTGAAGGGTATATAAGAACGGTCTGTGCTCTTTTTGCAACCCTTCTATAAATCTAAGGTTGCTTCCAGGTAAAGCTTTTCTGAGACTAAATTGAAATATTCATAAAACTTCTGTCATAAAAATAATTTTCAAAGTATGAAAAAAATGGAACATCCTTCATTCTTTAAAAAAAATATTTTTAAGTCCACTAAATAAAAAGAGCAAGTTTGCAGTATACTTGGCTACAATAAATACAGACTTGATGAAGGGGAAGGAAGTACACACACGTACACACACACACACACACACACACACTATCAAAACAAATATCTGGAACTACTAACAAAGACATAGGTATCAGAATTCTATTCCAAATCTAAAGATTAGGCACTCTTTGGAATTTTCCAAAACAAAATTCAAGCTGTTCGAATTTCTGTTTTCATTCCAAATCTGCTCTGTAAACTGTCCTCATTCTTCCCACAAGCCTTTCTACATCTTTCACCAAGATTTAGTATTCCTAAATAATGGTTAAGTTCTTGCAGGCATCGTGCTAAACATTTATAAGCACTCTTACTACATTAACTGTTACTAATAACCCATGGGAGGTATGGACCGGCTTCTCTATATTGAAGAGAGAATGGAGACTTCGGGAAATTCTTTCAGTTGACCATAGTTCTATGCTATTTGAACTGTGGTCTATCTACACTCATCATTCTTATTCCATTATTTATCTCCATTTTCATCTAAAATCCCATTTCCTTTGGGGCTAATGCAATCGGACTCATCACTTATGTTGCCAACAACTTGTACTGACTCCTCTCCCATCCCATGCCTTGCCACCCAGTCTTTAGCTTCTCCACCACCAGCAATCTTTACTTCAACTTTGCTCAACCACAGTCTTCATGACTACACCTAGACCTTTTCATTATCTAAAAATGGTTCTACCTCAGGTATCATCATGTAATGCTCATGACTCTATTCTCAGACCCTCATTTTCTGTCTTTTCACTTGTCCTACTGTTGGACCACCATAGTGTTGACCTCAATAAGACCTATTTCTTGATCCCCTCCATGTTCTCCTAAAGCAGGTTAATTCTATGCATCATCATTTCCTACATTTACAGAAAAGCCAACTCATTTTTCTTCTCACATTCCCTAAAGTATTTATTTCAAACTTGCCCTTCCCCAAGAGCTATGAAACTACCATTTCAACTATCATTTTCAGTAAGCAAATTTCAATTTCCTCTGTAAAAAGAAAACTTTCAATTTCTCGTTTCCCATATTACCAATTTATTTGCACACTAATCTTTCTGTATCAATTCTTGCATCCATCCAAAGATAATTCCATTCATTTATGCTCTGGATCTCCTTTCCTCTCACCTCCTGAAAGGGCATTGCATATCAATTATCCTTTTTCAATTCTGTCTCACTAAATTGTTCTCAGTTGGTTGGGTCTCAATATATAAACATGTTAATCCTTAATGGATTAAAATTAAAAGGAAAAAGCACCTTCCTTCAAACCTAGCTCTCCTTTATATATGGCTTCCTTTATTCTCCTTCACAGGTAACCTTTTAAAGAACTCTTTTCTACACCCGTTGCCACTTTGACAGTGCACAGACCACAGTGGATTTATTTTCCGGTATTTGTTAAATATGTAAGATGTAACAAAATTTCCCAAACAGAGTTTGCTATTCCTGTTTAGGGACAAACTAGGAAACTGAGGTCATTTTCTGAAGGATGGAGCTGGAGCTAGAGATAATACTCACATCCCCAGCTGAGAGTACGAACAAACAAGGTCCAGCCCCAGAGATGGATTCTTTAGGCAGTTCTAGTAACACAGGTATTCAAACATGGCCAAGCTGAAATCCACGATGTTTCCAGGGAGCACTAGCAGAATCACACACAACCTCAGTGACCTGGAACCAGGGTGGCATCTGGTCGAAGAGTGAACAGAGCTGAGATCTTACAGACTTCACTCACATTGTGGGAGTTTCTGTGATGCACTGTATCCACAGAGAGGAATGAAGGAATATACCTTCTCTAAACTGCATGAAGATACCAAATGGGTCAATAGCAGCCCTGACCTGGAAGCCAGGTGAAAGGAATATAGTCAAGTCAGCAGCTTTTAAAATACTGCAAGGGATTCTTCCTAAGTGTTGGATGGGGCCAGAAATTTCCACAAACAAGAAAGTCCGAAGTTTGCTACTATATTTTACACACCTTGACTCCATCCTAGACTGACAAAATACTAATAAAAATAACTACTTTCCATGTTTTCTTGGCAAAACTGAGGTGAGGGTGTGAAATAATCTTAATACTTCCTGCACATACATGCAACTAGTTAGAGCACTAAGGAGCAATCGAGCGAAGAATGGCAAACAGAATGGACACATATTCCACCAAGTTACAAACATTTGACTCACTATTTTCATTCATGGATGTGGATTTTACAAGACAGCATGCTCATTAAATTTACATACATCAAGTGGAGTGGGATAGTTAACACCATGGAGAGTCAGATTAAATTTAAAATGATTGACTATTCAGAGAATTAAGCGAATATGTACAAGCAGCAAGTTGAAGAGGGTCAGGTTTGAGGCAATTCACCCAGAGAGGAAAAAGCAATTCACCCAGACAGGCAGAGGCATGACGAGATAGAAAATGGATGCTGCAAAGACAGGATCGTCATAGACCCAAACATTCATATTGATCAATAAGCATGATATCAGAAGGTAAAAACTGGAAGCACAGCAATAGCAAGGCAAACATTAATTCTTATTAAGTCAAAAGAAATCATCTCATTTGAATAGTGTATTAGATTTCTGTTTCATGGGTTAAAACCAATAGAACTGTTCCTGGAAACAGTCTGCTTTGGTAACATTTTATCACGACAGCTATGAATTGGTTAAGCATTTTAACAGGTCCACAAGATTCCCTAATTACTTCTCCTGAGACTTCAGATCTCAACATTCTACAAGCACAATTTTACCCATTTCTTCTAAAAGTGTTCTTCTGTTCTTAACCACATTGGAATTCATCTTCCATACCACATGTCAAAGGTCCTGCTAATGTTTATCCCTACACTAAGGTAGTATTTAGTGAAAGATTTCATGATCTTATTCCAGGTCATTATAAACACTCATAGTACACACAAACTGAATCTATCTAGTTCTGTAATTTGTTTTTTGTTTTTTTGGTTTTTTTGTTTTTTTTGTTTTTTTTTTTTTTTTAACGTTTGTTTATTTTTGAGACAGAGAGAGACAGAGCATGAACAGGGGAGGATCAGAGAGAGAGGGAGACACAGAATCTGAAACAGGCTCCAGGCTCTGAGCGGTCAGCACAGAGCCCGACGCGGGGCTCGAACTCACAGACCGTGAGATCATGACCTGAGCCGAAGTCGGACGCTTAACCGACCGAGCCACCCAGGCGCCCCTGTAATTTGTTTTATTCTTAGGTTAGGTTTAGAAAACCTTTATGAGATAAATACCTTGGAAAAAAGAGCTCACAATTAAGTGTATTACTACTTCATATTCAACATGTCCATAAATATGCTAACATTACAGAACAGCTTATCTTTCTTTTGACCATCATTTTTTACTATGTTCTTATACAGTAACCTTTTTTATATATAAATGTGATTGTAGAGATGTTATATTTTTTGGTTTTCCCACTACTAAGGTTGGATTTCCACTGTTCTAGCCACAGTATCTTTACTCAATCCCCATTAAAATTAATAGGAATTCAGATGGCTAGCTCATTAAAAGGATGGCAGGCATAAAACAGCATTTATCCAGAGACTGACAAAGAACTCACATATAATGTTCGACCAAATACTCCAACTGAAGCTTATAGCAAGTGTAAACTATCTTAATTTGAAACCAAATTTAAAACTGTCCTAGAGCCGTTATCAAAGAACAAAAAAAGAAGAAACTCATGCATTGCTTTTCTTCCATATACTTTAAGTTTTAGCCGAATAGACAAGAAATGAAATTAACATGCAGAGAGCTGCACAACTAATTTATTTTGAAATATCATCTTGCTGGAACTGTTCAAGCATATACCTAAGCACCTATAATCACAAACAATGGTTATGTGATCTTTTAGATAAGGACACAGCTACTGGTAAAAGTTTTTATTTGCTTTTCAACTTTTCTAAACAAATGGCTATTTCTTCACAAATTACATGAAGGATCGTCAGTGGACTGAAGATACAAAAGCCAACTTTTCTAGAGATGAAACAAGACTGAGAAAAAGCCTTCACAGCTGGAAAAGAACAGACTTGCACACTTCCCCATTGGTGAAAGAGCATGCTTAAACATTATCATAACACTTATTCTTTTTAAAATTCCCCTAACCATTTTTATTGGTTCAGTGAACTCCCACCAGGCAAAATCCAATGCTCCTAAATCATTTATTTTCTCACTTATCTGGATCCAAAGAGAAACAACTAGGCATTGACATTATTCGCCCCTGACAAACACAGCCAATGAATCAACTTGACAGTTGCCTTATACTTCTATACTCTTTTCTTCTTCCTCCTCCTCCAGTTTGGAATATTATTCCGATTGCTTTTAAACCACCTTTCCCTAAATTTTTCAATTTCTACCTAAAGGAAAGGGAAACGGTAACAACTAATAGATCAAAATGAACCATTCCCATGCAACCACTCTCATTTTATCTGGCCAACCCTAAATATACTTTTTAAGTTTTTAAGAAATAAAAAAATGCTCATGATAGAAGTAGATTTGTAAAGAATGCTAATACTTGAAATAAGCTAACTGCTAGTAGCAATCTATACCAGTCAATAAACAGAGAATTAACACAAAAGAGTCTTTGTTGGTTTCTCTTTTCATTCCAATTCCTGGGTAAGATATCACTTACACATCCAACACAATAGGCATTCATTTATATGACTAAAGAAAGAGCTATGTATAAACCCTTAACACGAAGGATTAAGGACAAAAAAAAAAAAAAAATGACAGGGAAAGAAAAAAGATAAACTGTCCTTCACAAGTACCCACAGAGAGGAATAGAGTTAGCAAGATGAACATTCCTCCCACCAGCTGTACCATTTAAGTATCAAACATATTAAGTGGTTATACTTGACTTTTTAGTTGATTTTATACTTTTATACTTGACCACATAGGTGGTCACACTTGATTTTATCAGTTCACCTGAGCTCTTCTTTCTTCATCTGGACCTTAGGTTTCAAATACATCTGAATAAAGCCAATAAGGACAAAAAGACATCTCAATATTTAACTGTCCGTGTACTAATTTCTATCATGTCATTGCTTAAACATGTGTTTACCAAGGTAGAAACAAGCTCCGCAATACATGCAATATGCACCATGAGGGCACTAGGGAGATGGATATGAATCAAGTTAAATATCCATAGTCCACTGAAATATAGTTCTTAGAAAAAGTTTTTATACCAAAATTCTCATTAAAGAAGTTCTTCTAGTTCTCATAAATCAACAAGTAAAACGGAAATATCAGGGTCACTCATTTAGTCAGTAATGGAGGAGATACTCTGTTTAAGGGAAAAAAAAAAAAAAAAAAAAAAGCAGGGGTCAAATATCTACCGTAAGGGAAGGCCAGTCTAGTGAGGAGCTAACCTTAACTCTAGTCACTGAAATACAAAACGAAAAGAGACCTCTACTAAACACTTTAGTAACAAAAAAATAGAACATATTAATTTGTTTTCTAGGGTTTTTAGAAAAAAATCTTTATGGAACTGATCGTGTTTCACCTTCATTTTGACAGCAGAAGATGACATTGTTAAGAAAGTGGAGCCCTTACTGGGTACGTACATAGAAATTGTGAAAGTAGCTTCTGAGTTCCCTAACTCAGAGGTTATTGTGTTTGGAATGAAATCTCAGATTTGAAAAACATTTAGAACTTTCAAGTACATGGTTTTAACCTTTTTTTTTTTTTTTATTGTAGAATTCTACTCAATATAATAAAGGAGTGAGAAACAAGTTTTCCACAAATATTCTGATTGGACACAAAAAATACGAGGCATTCAACAAACAGACTAATGAGAATTCCATAATGTTACTAGATACCAAAATTCATCAACAGAAACTGACAATATTAGTTAAAAGATTTTTTACAGCTAGTTATATATTAGAAATAAACTAAAGAATAAACCTAATAGAAGATGTGCAAGGCCCATAGGGAGAAAAACCATAAATTTTTACGTTTAGGAACTGAAAATCTAAATAGAGATAACATATACAATATTCACAGATGGAAAAACTTAATATCACAAAAGTATCCACTTTGTCTAAATCAGTAAATTCACTGAAATTCCAATCAAGAACCCAACAGGGTTTATAGTGTAACTTAACTGATTCTAAAATTAATATAAAAACACAAAGTCTCAAGAATAGCCAAGATGATTTTGAATCGAGGGAGGGGGTCTTAGATACCAAGGCTTATTATACAGCTATAGTAATTAAGACAATGGATGTAAGTGAGAGCCAGACAAATAGACAAATGGACAAAATCAAGCCTCCAAAACAAACCCACATATGTGCAAAAACTTGATGTTTACCACTGGAGGTATTACAAATGAAGGATAAGAAGGACTATTAAATCAGACTATTAAATCAATGCTGCTAGAAAAACCAGTTATCCATGTAGAAAAAAAAAAAAACAAAACTGGATCCATATCATATAGACATAAAGATACAGAATCCTGAAATACAGAACAGATTTATGATGTCAGGATAGAGAAGGATTTCTTAAATATACAAAAAGCAAAGACCATAAAGAAATGGATAAATTGGACCATAGTGAATTTTCCATTTCTGTAGTCTAATCCATCTACCCCTAAAGAAAGTAAAAAGACAAGACTCAGCCTGGGACAAGATACTTTACAGCTTATAAACAGATACAAACATAAATCCAGATAGGTGACAAATTCTACAACTTAAAAAAAAAAAAAGACAAAAAACCCCAGTTACAAAACAGGCAAAAGATATGAACAAGTAATTTACAAAATAAACCAAAGGGCCAATATATGTGTGAAGAGATATTCAAAATTCTTATGACCATTAAAAACTGACTTGTTTAAAGTATGAGGTAACCTGTTTACAACTTACAGATTTACACAATTAAAAAGTTTTATAGTACCAATTCAAATTCAGAGACCTACAAATTAACCAAGAGGAATCTTCAAAAATGTCAAATTCATAAAATACAAGGAGAGACTGAGGACTATTTCAGAACAAAGGAAATGTTAAAAATTTGACAGCCGAATGAAACACAGGATTCTACACTACACTCTTCTTCTATAAAGACCATTTTTGGTATTACTGAGGATTAGTTGATAGAAAATGATCACTGTTAACTTCCTGACTTAGGTGGTTAGAAGGATGTCCTTATTTGTAGGGACTAATACTAAAGAATACTAAAGAATTAAGAGATTATGGGGCATGGAGTCAGCAACTTACCACCAAATGGTTAGGAAAAAAGTTTCTATACATTGGTCATTATTATACAGAAAAAGTTTAACATAGGAATGAAACCATCAGGTTCAGGTTAATGTTCACCTTTGGGAATTAAGGGAAAAAATGGAATGAAGAGTATACAAGGTACTTCAATTATATCTGTGGTGGTGGTTGTTAGATTGTGTTCTATTTTTTGTGTATTTGAATCAACATTACACAGTGAACTGTTTCAAAATCAAACTGTGAATACCTTTACTACTACCTACATCTCCCTACATTAGAAGCCAATATATGTGTTAAACAGGTCATCTAAGCTCTTAATACCAGCAGACACCTCAAGCACATACTTAAGGGATAATGATGGCTTTTTATAAATGTGCTCTCTACTACATTAGATAAAGGCTGACAAACATCTTCTGAAGAAATGATTAGGCCATCAATACTCAAACTTAAGTAGTTTGTGCAATCTTAGGGGACCATTTCTTCCATACTTACAAATGATGACAGGAAATCCAGAATTTGAAAACTTTGTCAGAATAATTTTATCATCATTGGCACTGATTTAATGCCTGTTAATGATCACATCTAGATAGAGGACCATTCTTGCATAGCTTTCATTCTCTCAGAGAGAAGATATCAAAACAAACAAGAAGAGATGAATGCATAAAATTTCTCTTCCTATTCATTTTAAGGTTTTTGTCTAATTTGGAAAACTGGCAATTAAAGCTAATTTCCACCTAGACATAGAATTACAGGTAAAAAGAAATGTGGGATCTTAGAAATCTTAAAGGTTAGGAAAATGCACTTAATAGGCAATTGTTCAAGATAAACCAGTTGAATGCTGCTGTATGGGTTTAATCTAGTGGGAAGACCTATCGGAGTAACAAAGGATAAGTTCTACAAGGGATTTATACACAAGCAGCTGTGAGGCAGGTTTAATGAGTGCTAGGTCTGATAGGACATGGGAAAGGGTCTGAGAAGAGTCATGTCTGGGCCAGGATTTACAGTAATGAATAGCAGTCATGGAAGGGTGGCTGGAAGACCAGTGCATTAGCCCGGGGAAGAGGTAATGAAAGGTTCAACAGAGGACAAACAAAATCAGGGCCTAAGAAGCACAGAAATGAATGGATGTGACCAATGCCCATGGGGGATCAGAAAAGATTCCCAGATCTCAGTGTGGGCTCCTGAGAGAGAACTAAGCAAGGAGCAGTTTGGTGGGGTATTTTTCGTTTTGTTTAAAAGAACATGACAGAAAGGGGAGGTCAACACAATGGGAACATAGGTCATTACCAACATCAGTACCCCCTACAAAGGCCATTAACTATTCATAGGCAAGACAGCACTGTGAAAATCCCAGAAACCAGGAGTAAAGGTGAAACATGCCCCCGACTGAAGAGATAGATAAAGACAGTATTAGAATCACATAAACAGGACACCTAAAGGAAACCAAGTTCGTTCCAGTAACTGATCCTAAAGAACTAGCGGTCTATCAACTGGCCAAAAACTGAGAATAATCCTCTGTAAAGAGTTAAGAGTTCTTCAAGGGGCACCTGGGTGGCTTAGTCAGCTGGGTATCTGACTCTTGATGTGGGCCTAGGTCATGATACCAGGGTGGTGGGATTGAACCCCACATTGGACCCAGTGCTAAGCATGGAAGCTGCTTAGGATTTTCTCTGCCTTGTTCACTCTGGCCCTTTCCCCCACATGCTCTCACTCTTAAAAAAAAAAAAAAAATCTACAAAAACAGACAACTAAATGAAATTAGAAGGTATATAAGCAAAATTAGTTCAAAGAACTAAAACCATCAAAAAAAAAAAAAAGGCAAAGTCAATATATTCAAAGGTCAGTCATTTGAAATTATCTACTCAAAGGAGCAAAAAGAAAATAAAAAATGCCTATGGGACATCAACAAGAGAAATATCCACTGTGGAAATCTCCAGAGAAAAGAGAAAGGTACAGAAAGTCTCAAGTGATAATGGCTGAAAACTTCCCTAACTTGGGGTGAGAAATAGACATCCAGATTCAAAAGGTCCAAAGACTTCCAAAAAAGTTGAACCCAAAAGGGGCTATGCTGAGACACATTATAATTAAATGGCCAAAAGTAACAAAGAATTTGGAAAGCATGAAGGGACTAGTCACAAATAAGGGAGCCCCTGAGACTATTAGCAGATTACCCTGCAATATATTTATATATATGTACACAAATATATATAAATATATATACATTTATATATAGATTTATATTTATATATAGATTTATATATATAAATAAAGGAGATTATATACAAAATACATATATAACACAATGTTAGATGTCAACTATATCTCAATAAAGTTGGAAAAATATCAAAAGAAACTGATGAGGTCAGTTTCTGGTTTCTTGAGGTGTATATCTTTTACAGAGTTTGATTATAGCTGCTCTTCTGAAGACATAGCAAAACATCAGACTACTGGGGAGATGCCAACATAAAAGGGCTCCCATCCCCCATGAGAAATGTGTAGGGAACCAAAGAGGATGAAAAAAAAGCAAGAGGGCCAGAGGCAATACCTTGAAGAAATACAAATCAGAAAAGGAAACCTGGAAACTGGTAAAAACGGGCCAGAGAAGAGGAAAATCCGAAGTAAAGGAGTGTCATGGTAGCTAAAGGAAAAAGTAATGCAGACAGGAGCAAGTGGTCAGCAGTATTACAGGTAAAATCGGACGACTAGGAGGGCACTTACAGTTAGGAGAATAGCAAAAACTACCAATTATTGGTAGCAAGAGCCAAAGTAGTTTATACTTCACAGAGGACAGACTCTGAAGGGAACAGGCAAAGGACAGGAGTGAGGGGCCAAGAATACATGAGCTTCCCATGGACAAGATGTGGATCCCAGGGAAGCAGCAGCCCTGGGCCATCAGAGAGGTGCTGTGTCCTGAAGTCGACTCCAGCAGAGGAATGGGCTCATGGAAAACTGGGCAGAAGGCCAAAGGAGACATCACCAGTGACAAGGGAATTATAGGTGAAACTGGAGGGCAGGTGGGCACAAAAATGCCACAGGAGAAAACAATCAGCATTTGTAATCTCCTATACCTGTAACAGGCAAAATCATGCCCTAATCTCTGGATCCTACAAATAAGTTCTATTACACGGCAAAGGAGACTTTGCAGATGTAACATTATTTTGAGTTATCTGGGTGAGAACATAATCTAATACATGAGCCCTTAAAAGCAGACAACTCTGTATAGATGGAGACAAGAGGTGACACAGAAGGGAAGTCCTAGAAATTCTAAGCAGGAGATGGATTTGATGTAACGGAGAGATAGAGGCCCACACGAAGGATAGGAAAGAGGCCTCTGGAAGCTAAGGCAGCCCCCAGAGGTCAGTCAGCCAAGAAACCAGGACCTCAATCCTACAATAGCAAGGAACTGGATTCTGCCACCATGAACTTGGAAAAGGTTCTTCCCAAAGCATCGGTAAGAGCCCAGCCATCACATACTGATTTTGGCCTTGTGAAACCAGAGAGGGCAGCTGAGCCAACCTGGACTTCTGACCCACAGAACTATGAGACAGCATATTGGTGTCTTAAAGCCACACATCTGTGAAATTGTGTAAATTGTTACAGCAGCAATAAAAACTACCCAGGGCACCACTGCCAGATTATCAACACCCGAGGCCTGAAGCATCTTCTTATTCCTCCTTTCCTCACCTCCCATCAAGTCCTGGAGGAGACAGATGCAGGCTGGAGAGTAGAGCACGGAAAAGTAAGGTAGGAAAATGGAAGAGACCAACCTTGCTCCCCAACAGCAGCCCGCACTAGAGACTACAAGTGGAGCCATCCTGAAAAGGGGCAAGAGGGAACTTCTTCTGGATGAAAATTGTTTGCATTAAACTAGGATTTTTTTCTGTTTAATCTGAAAGCCAACAGAAAGCTCTGGGACCTGCCTGGGATTTCATCTAGGGGAAAGAAAGAATAAGCCAAGGAGACTGGTTTAAAGAGCCAACAGCTAGAATGAACGAGTCACTTTCAGCTTGTACCTACCATGCTGAACTCATTCAAAAACCAGTTAACATAGACCCACAGAGAGTTCAAGAGTGAACACTGAAACTTGATTTCTAGAAATTAAAGTTGTATACACAAGGATGTTAACACAGCTATTTTACAAACCTAGATTCATAGAGAAACCAACATGGGCTTTCAGGTAACAATTCTACTTTTACCAAAAGACAAATGGGAGAAAGAGCTATTAAGTAGTCTAAGTATTCATCACTACTTAAAAAACAAAAACAAAAAACAAACAAACAAAAAAACCCACTAAAACTATTACCTAGAGACCAAGTAAATCCATCTCCAATATAAAAGTAAAATGAGTACAAATATTGAAGTATTACCCTGTACCTCCTCATTAAATAATCAAGTCAGCACACTATCTTAAGAAAAAAAGGCTCTGTAAAAACAGTTTTTACTTCATGTGAAAATTACTTCAATACCTTTGATAAGGTTAAATAAGGCTTTAAAAATTGTACAATGTCAAAACTAAGAATTTACATGCAAATTTTCAATGGTAGGAAGCCCCTGTAGGTGCAAAGGCCAAGATATTAAGATTATAGATTCGATATGGCTTCTTCAGAAGAATACTCATACTACAGATAGGTAGGTGCAAGTTAAAAAAAAAAAAAAAAAAATCAAACCCAACCCTGCATCTAGCATTCTCTACAGACACAGGAACAGCTTAAAATTTGTCAAAAATAAGGTACCCTGAAAAGCCTGAGAAATATCACTCATTACATTTAAAGAAGGGAAAAGACCCTTCTCAGCTTCAGAACCATCAGTGGATTCTACCCCCCCCAATGTATTGTGATGTGGTCAAGCAACGAGAAAGGAAAGACAAGAACCCAGTCCTCACTTTAAGATGACCTTAGTTCTGACAAACTCGTTTATTAGCAAATTGGGCAGCCCTGACCCATCAACAATTTCATTTTACTTCTGCTGAGTAAAAGGAGTTTGATTGCAAACGATCTTCTGCCAACAGGGATACCTGTTTAAGATTTAACAAGTGATCAGGCCCAGTTATTAAATATGTATTCTATAAACATTCCAAAGATGTCAATATCCTTCTGCCCTATACATAACTACAAACTGATAGTCTTACACTTCTCCTAAGAATAACTGAAAAACAGTTCAAGTAATCATGTTCAGTACAGAATGCCACTGACTATATTCAGTACTTTCTAGGTAGTTGTACTTTTAATGGCTTATGGTGATAAAATGTGGCCTTGTAAACATCTAACATCAATAGCCTACTCAGTCTGCTTACTCAGATGGCACCAGCAATTATGATCAAAAAGAAAAATTTCTTCAAAGTAGTCACAAGGAAATGAAAAAAAGTACCATTCTAGAATCTCATAGGTAATTTATTTATACGCATGGTTCCACATACACTACATGGGATGAAGGAGTAGCTAAGGGCACTTTATTATCTTGAGTCCTCAAAGGTAATATCGAAGAGAACCACCTTTATACAAGCCTCATTAACAGAGGCAAAGGCTAGGGGGTAAAAAAAAAAAAAGTGCCTGCTTTGGCAACACATGTCCTAAATCTGGAAAAAAAAAATGTTTTTCAAAGCTGAAATTATATCAACTCATGGGAACAAAAGACTTAATAAGGAGTTATACATGTGTAGTTAATTAAAACCAAAATTAGCACTTCACCAAGAGCTGACATAACAGGAAATAATGTCCCAAGCCTACAGTTCATGTAAAACAATACTAACAAAACATATGTTCAGTGATGAAAAGTTAGTAATCACTAACACTGTAATTCTTCATTTATGGAGACACAAACCAGGCATGCTCTCTTTCTGGGGTCTTCTGAAGCTCCATGTATAATGGTGGACACAAATACTTGATGAATAGAAAATAAGGCAGTATAATAGTAAATATTTTGTTGATTCTAGTTGAGTAATAAAGAGGACGAACTATTAACTTTCTCAAATTTCAAACACATCTTACACTCTAAAGTAAATAAGTACATTTCCCTAAGAAGTAACAAGACTGTCAAAACCAGTAAGTGAAATAAATATAAAATAAACCCAGACTGGGAGGGTGCCTGGATGGCTCAGTGGGTTAAGCATCCAACCCCCCCACTTTTTTTTTTAAGTTTTACTCATTTATTGGGGGGGGGGGGGGGAGGGGGAGGGGCAAAAAGAGAGAGAGGGAGAGAAAATCTCAAGTAAGCTCCACACTCAGCACAGAGCACAACATGAGGCTCTATCTAATGACCACAAGATCACAACCTGAGCTGATATCAAGAGTTGGCCACTTAACGCCACCCTGGTGCCCCTAAGTGTCCAAATCTTAATTTTGGCTCAGGTCATGATCTCATGATTCATGAGTTTGAGCCCCGTGTTGAGCTCTGTGCTGACAGCAAAGTGTCTGCTTGGGTTTCTCTCTCCCTCTCCCTCTGAGCCAACCCACCCTCCCCCCACCTCCCACCCCTGCTCACTCACAACTCGCTTGCTCTTTCTCTTTCAAAATAAATGTGAATAGGGGCACCTGGGGGTCAGTCAGTTAAGCGTCCAGCTTCAGCTTGGGTCACATTCTCACAGTTGGGGAGTTCAGCTAAGTCCTCTAAGTCCATCTTCTCTACTAAATTTCCCTAAGCTGCTGCAATAACCTTTCCACTCTGGCTTCCCCTAAAGCTAATGAGATATCTCAAAAATTAATTTCTTCCCACTCTGAACTTCTGAAGAACTTAACCATTAACTACCACCTTTTGGCAATTCTTACTTAATTTTTCCAATGTTTGCTTTGAACCCTAGGAAATAAGCAACTTGAGGGTAAGAACTATATATGTAACTATTTAGATGCAATTGGCATTCATTTTGTGATAAACAATTATGAACATGGTTAATATAGCAAGCTAAATTAATTTGACCAACAACCCACTTAAAAGTTATAAGCAGAGTCACTGCTTTGTGGAACCAACTTGAAGGCAGCTTCTAAATACCAGTGTGTGTCTCCAGAAAAGGCACACCCCAAAATGAGTTTTAGTCTCCTCAGATATCAATGCTCTAAGACTATATGAACCTGGTTATCCTGAGAACTAAGAAAGGAATCAAACAAACAAAAACAAAATAAACACACCTAACAACATACACAGCACCGTGACCATCATTCTAAAATGCAAATGAACCCAGACAGACCACTTAGATAATCTTTGAGATTCAAAATATATCACTGGATACTTTAGTAAAATACATAAAAACAGAAACCCTCTTAAAAAAAAAAAAAAAAAAGGGGCGGCTGGGTGGCGCAGTCGGTTAAGCGTCCGACTTCAGCCAGGTCACGATCTCACGGTCCGTGAGTTCGAGCCCCGCGTCAGGCTCTGGGCTGACGGCTCGGAGCCTGGAGCCTGTTTCCGATTCTGTGTCTCCCTCTCTTTCTGCCCCTCCCCCGTTCATGCTCTGTCTCTCTCTGTCCCAAAAATAAATAAAAAACGTTGAAAAAAAAAAAACAACTACTGTGCTAATTTTTCTCTGGTTCTTATTTTTTGTAATCCTGGAGCTCTGAACACCTCATGTGCTATCTTCAATGACATCAGAAATCACCCTATGGAACAGGGGTCTTAAGTGTTATTGTTCCATTAATATGATTAGAAGCTAAGGTTTTAACGTCAACCATTTTATGAAAAACCACAATTCTTACCATCATCTTTTCGAAGAGTTTTAAGACTTCACTCTCTGACAGTGGCTTTGGAATGTTTTCCATCATCTCTGAAGAACAATCATTGCTTGCAAATGCAGTCTTCAGGTTGGAAAGTGGAGGTCTCTCCTTTTTGCTTCCTGGAATTCGTATGCTGGCAAATTTGTCCAGCTACAAAGGTAAAAAGTAGCATGTTATGTTAGTATCTCCTTCAACAATATTTATCTAATTACCAAAATAAGAAAACCCACACGGTGGATCACATTATCACTATGATTTCATCCCAAGGCATTCAACACTAGAATCTTCAAATTTTTTTTACAAAAACAGAAATATGAAAATTTTTCAGTAACCATCCTGTCTAAAGGCAGAAGAGAAATCAGACAACCTCCAAAGATTCCTTGTAATCTTAAATTATAGACTTAAGATTGTAACGACAAGTGAACTTTGCTTTACGGATTAACAAACTAAGCAGTTTAAAAAGGTAACTGGACTAATTTAGTGGTTGGCAATCAAACTAATACTTAGTATCCTAGTCCTCAGCCCCCTTGTCCAGTACCCTTTTTCATAGTGCATGCCACACTCCTGAAAAAACAAAACGTGAATTTTAGGAATTTAGGAATTCTAAGAGTTGAATTCTACTTATATCTCCAGAGCTAGTTGTTCTGGTAAATACCACATTTCTCCTCATTCTGGCTGGTCTGTATTTGAATTTCATGAACAACTATAAAGTACGATGGCTGAAGCCTCAGGAAATAAAGCTGGGTTTTTGCGGTAATGGGATTTCTTCTATTAGATCAAATAGTTCACTGATATTTGAAAGTGTATAGACATTAATTTATAAACCTAATTCCATATTCATTGAATATCGCTTGATTTCACAAATTCTATTCGTCACATAAAACCCACAAAGTTTCAAGTGGTAACAGTCAAAAACGCAAAATGTCTTAAAGAGGCTAATAGAAGTAAGTATACTCAAAAAACAATGGTTCTGTGCATTGTTCAATGTAACTGTACGTTACACTGTTCTTACCATAATGTAGGTAATATACAGACGTATGCTCTTCAGGGCAGCCACTAGCCATTTGTGGTTATTTAAATGTAAATTAGAATTTCAGTTCCTTAAAAGCCTAAATGTCCATCAACTGATGAATGGATAAAGAAGATGTGGTTTATATATACAATGGAATACTACTTGGCAATGAGAAGGAATGAAATCCTGCCATTTGCAGCAACGTGGATAGAACTGGAACGTATTATGCTAAGTGAAATAAGCCAGTCATAGAAAGATCATATATTTTGACTTCTGTGTGGATCTTGAGAAACTTAACAGAGACCATGGGGGAAGGGAAAGGGAAAAAAAACTAAATAGTTACAAACAGAGAGGTAGGGAGGCAAACCATAAGAGACTCTTAAATACAGAAAATAAACTGAGGGCTGATGAGGGGTGGGGGAGAGGGGAAAGTGGGTGATGGGCAGCGAGGAGGGCACTTGTTGGGATGAGCACTGGGTATTGTATGGAAGTCAATTTGACAATAAATTGTATATAAAAAAAAAAAAAGTTCAGTTCCTTAGTTACACTAGCCCCATATCAAGAGCCACATGTGGCTAGTCAAAGTACATATGTAACATTTCTACTATCACAGAATGTTCTATTGGATAGCACTAGGATTTCATTAAGACGCGAAGATAGCAATGTTTATCTTTCAAAATAAATCTTTAAATTCTCTGAGAATAAAGCCTAAGAAATATACCATGTACTGCATTCACACATGGTCCATCTAACATGACCTAATCATTGAAGTACTAAGAATATGACAGCTTCCAGTAGCATTTAGAAAGTCACAAAACACTACCACTACTCTCATCCTAACAACAAAAACAAGCCAGAAAACTTCCAAAATTATAGTTGTTGTTTTCAACCCATCAGGGAGCGGAGGACACAATGAAACCTGGAAGAACTATCACCAAGTGACAAGCTGCTTTTATCCCTGACAAACAGCTACAGACTAAGAAGTTCAACAAGGGCAAAGAAAAAACAGCCTAATTTTTAACATACTATTGGCAGCCACATGGGTGCCGGCATGAGAAACATTACTAGAATTCCAAGGAGACTAATCATGGAGCAAGTCTTCACCCACCTACCGACACTTTCCCTCAGGTCTTCAACTGCTTGGGGTAGGATGCCAATGGCTGGAGGGAGGACAAGGTGTCCTGAGCCATGTAATGTCTGGGAGGCCTCTTCCCATGCAAAGCCACTGCCCTCCCAAACACTCTGACCTAGGTAAAAGACAGCCACCCGGGTGGCTCAGTTGGTTAAGCATCTGACTTCAGCTCAGGTCATGATTTCTCAGTTCATAAGTTCGAGCCCCGCATGAGGCTCTGTGCTGACAGCTCAGAGCCTGGAGCCTGCTTCAGATTCTCTGTCTCCCTCTCTCTCCCTGTCCCTCCTCCGCTTGTGCTCTCTCCCTCTCCCTCAAAAGCAAATAAACAAACGTTTAAAAAAAAAAAAAAAAAAAAGACGGGAAAGAAATCCCAAAGACACAATCTGGACCTTCAGAGAATAAATGACAGTGGCCCCCTGATGGTTGGCTGGGGACAGATACCAGATCAAAGAGACTTCTTGAAGAAACAGAGCCAGAAGTGCAACTGCAAACACAAAGAACTCTGCACTAATTCTGAAAAGGGCGTCAGAACTTTAAAACAGAGTTATCCCAGTCTTGAAAGCTAGTAGTTCAGTTGTAAAGCCAAAAGTAGAACGTCAGAATCTCCTTAGTGCTCAGAAACTTTTGAAGCCCCAGAAGACACTAATCAAACTAAAGCAGCACCTTTGGCAAGCCCATCTCCACCAGAGAGCATAATCGACTCAGCTCCAATTCTAGCAGCCTGAAAAAAGGGCACATTCTTTCTTAGAAGTATTATTTACTTTAATTTCCACAGTATTTAAGTCAAATGTCCACCGTATATTCACATACTGCTACATACACAAAGGACCAAGGAAATGCCACGCACAAAGAGAAGCAGACCTAGAGGTAGCCTGTATGATGGAATTGCCAGACGGACCATTCAGAAGGATGTTTGTAAAAATGCTGAAGAATATAATGAAGAGTGAACACAACATAGGAGATGGGGAATTTCAGCAACAAAGTCATGGAAACTATTTTAAGAACCACACTAGAAATTTCATACATATATTGGGGCACCTGGGTGGCTCAGTTGGTTGAGAGTCTGACATCGACTGAGGTCATGATCTCATGGTTCGTGAGTTCGAGCCCCGCATCAGGCTCTGTGCTGACAGCTCAGAGCCTGGAGCTTGCTTCAGATTCTGTGTCTCCTTCTCTTTGTGCCCTCTCCCCCTCATGCTCTTTCTCATTCTCAAAAAATATTAAGAGAAAAAGAAATTTCAAATGTATCAAAAAAATGAAAAATTCATTAGCTGAGCTTCAGAGTCACCTGAATATTGCTGAGAAAAGGGGCGCCTGGGTGGCGCAGTCGGTTAAGCGTCCGACTTCAGCCAGGTCACGATCTCGAGGTCCATGAGTTCGAGCCCCGCGTCAGGCTCTGGGCTGATGGCTCGGAGCCTGGAGCCTGTTTCCGATTCTGTGTCTCCCTCTCTCTCTGCCCCTCCCCCGTTCATGCTCTGTCTCTCTCTGTCCCAAAAAAAAATAAAAAACGTTGAATATTGCTGAGAAAAGAACTGGGAAACCTAAACCCAGATCGACAAAAAGCATGCAAACCGAAACACAAAGAAAAAAGGGAAAGAATAAAGAAGAGAGAAACCAAGAGCTGTGATATAATATGAAGTGCTATAATACAAGTATAATTGAGGACCAGAAAATGGTACAGAAGACCTATTTGAGTAGATAGTGATAAAATAACTGATTTTTAAGAAATCAACTCACAGAGGGGCGCCTGGGTGGTTCAGCTGGTTAAGCTTCCAACTCTTCTTTTTAATGTTCGTTTATTTTTGAGAGAGAGACAGAGTGCGAGCAAGGTAGGGAGACATAGAATCCAAAGCAGGCTCCAGGCTCTGAGCTGTCAGCACAGCTGACAGCCCCCGATGTGGGGCCCAAACCCATGAACGATGAGATCATGACCTGAGCCAAAGTAGGACACTTAACTGACTGAGACACCCAGGCGCCCCTAGGCCTCCAACTCTTGATTTCGGCTCAGCTCATGATCTCCCAGTTCATGAGTTCGAGCCACGCATCTTGGGATTCACTCTCTCTCTCTCTCTCTCTCCGTCCCTCCCCTGCTGCCTGCCTCTCTCTCACAAATAAATTAATTAAAAATTAGTCAATTCACAGATGGATACAAGCACAAACTAAGAATACCAAAACAAGCCCACACCTAGGCAGCTCATAGTCAAACTGCTAAAAATTAAAAGTGAAGGGCAAACCATAAAAGCACAGCCAGAGATCTGAAGACACATTATGTACAAGTTAAAAATGACACAAATTACTAATTTTTCACCAGACACTACAGCAGCAGAAGACAATAGAGTAGTATCTTTACAGTTTAGTACTTGGAGAAAACGACGGTCATCCAGAGATTCTACATCTAGCAAAAATACCTTTCGAAAATAGAAGCAGAATAAAAACATTTCTGACAGAGAAAACCTGAGAGAATCTGTCTCCAACAGACCTGTACTACAAGAAGTGTCAAAAGAAGTTTTTCAGGCTAAAAGAATGATAACTAGATACAATCTCAAGTTGTAAAATGAAACGAAGAACAGAGATGTTACTCTATTAGATGTTTATAATACAAAAGAAAAAAAAGCTATGTACAATTTAAACTGAGTAACAATCAAGCGGCAGAGACAAGCATATAAAGAGGTAATTACATATGGATATAAAAAAACGCAGCAAGATATGTGCAATGAACCATGGTAGCCAAGACAAGGGGCATCAACTCAACATGAACACTCCCTTACTTTGGCAAAACCCAGAAATATACCATTGTCTCCACATGCTCAGAGGTTCAAAAGTTAGTGTCCCTGTGTACCTGAGCACCCTAATTCTTAATACTTGTTTTAAAAAATGAGGAGACACCAAAAACAGTAAGAAATGGGACTGATTCCTCCACCCGGCTTCTGAATCACTACTTCATTGCAGTAACTTCTCTACAGGGAATATCAATTCCTGAGCATAAAACCTGTGCTGACTCCACACACTACATACACAAGAAAGTAACTTCATTAATATGCTAAACTTATAATGAAGTGAAATTGAGCAAAACATCATTAATGTGACATCAATATTATAAATGTAAACATGTCAATGAGTGGGAAGAGTAAGCTTAAGCAATTCACAAGCTAATTTGTGAATATATAACCTAATGGTTTCCATCAGCGATAGCTACCCCAAAATTTTCATTTTTGCCAAAAAAAACTACAACTTTCTAAATAAGATTCTCTCAAAGTCACTGAACACCTTCCGTATTTTATGCACTGTGTTAAGAGCTTGAAAGGCAGCATCAGGTTGAATGCATTTGTTTAATTCTTAAAATAAGGAAACTGTCTATGTAAAAGGACGAGCTCCAGAACACTTTTACAGGTAACAATTTCCTAATGTTTAACTTCTAAAACAGTATAAACAAACAAAAAAATCCATTAGGTTTTTAGAAGGAGAACTGCATTTATATCAATAAACAATATCGTAATTTGTACAACAACAACAAAATAGAATTAGCACACCTCCCCCATATGCTTCGCACCTAAACTCTAGGGAAAGTTGGATTTTATTCAACTGGAAAGCAATTTCACACATTCCCACTAGGATAGCTACAGGCAAGGTACGAAAAATAAGTATATCCCTCCTTTTAGCTTCCAAGTCGACAGAGGTCCGAATACAAACAGGAGATACTTAAGGATCAATGTTGCTTAATTTCAACACTTTTATTTATTTTCCTGATTAAAAAGGATGAAACAAAGGCGTGCCTGGGTGGCATCCAACTTTGGCTCAGGTCACAATCTCACAGTTTGTGAGTTCGAGCCCCGTGTTGGGCTTTGTGCTGACAGCTCGGAGCCTGGAGCCTGCTTCGGATTCTGTGTCTCCCTATGTCTCTGCTCCTCCCGTTTTCCTCCTTCCTTTCTTGTTTGTTTTCCTCCTTCCTTTCTTGTTTGTTTTCCTTCCTTTCTTGTTTGTTTTCCTTCCTTTCTTGTTTTCCTCCTTCCTTTCTTGTTTTCCTCCTTCCTCTCTTTCAAAAATACATAAACATTAAAAAAAAAAAAGTACAAAATAAGAGTCATAGGAGTAAAATACATACGACCCTCCTATGTTACAACAGCAAATTAAATTTGTTGAATACCTCAGGCTTAATTAAAAGCATTCCCAGGTATGGATGCTCTATCAAGCACTACAGGTAGATTCCACATCATCTGGGCACTACTGACAAAGCTAGGTGCAAAATGAACTTTACTATCAAATCATTTAAACATTCTATTGTTTTGTTTTGTTTTGAGAGATAATGCTATGACTCCACTCATAAATGGGGGGGGGGGGTAAAAATCCCCCTCCTAATTTATCTTTTATAGAATTGCTCATCCAATTTGCTTGAAGGAAGGCACAATGAAACATGAGCAAAATTTTAAAATACCTTGGTCTGTAAATGCACAGTACAAATCCCCATTACACTGACTATAAGTTGGTTATTCTGTATTTGGCAATGGGACTGGGAGTATGTTCCCAAGTTGTGCACCTGCACAGCTACTGTTCGTTTTCCGTGAAATTCTCCTGAAGCTGAACTAGAAACACAACCCAAGGAGGTGAACGGTGCCAATGACTTGCCTTTGTTGAAGAATTGGTTGAACACACAGAAGACTGAGAGAATTTTATTTTAATGCTATTTAAAGGTAGTACACCACACTTAATTAATATGGCTTCAGCTGTGTCTGGGGTGTACAGAGTTTTATAAATTAATATCACTTATCTTCACGGGAAGTTAAATGAGCACCCTGCTGAGTATTATCTCACACTGATAATCAGTAATTACAGTTTAAATAAAATTAATTAAACGAAAAACAGGCTCTAAAAAACTATCTGGATTTTAAGCTATAGTTTAACACTGTAATAGTGACAAAGTTCTATTACAGTGGTTTAAATACTGACAGCAGTGACTTTTTTTTAATTTAAAACAAAAGGAAGATATTGTAATTATTAGTCATTTTAAATTTGAAAAGCCTGAAAAAGTATGTATGATCATAAACACACTTCCTTAGAACCTACAAGGGACTACATATTTTCATGGAATCCAAGAGAATCAAGCAAATAAAAGTTCATCGTAATTTTAAGTCAATTCTAGGTGAATGCACCGCCAAAATCTAGAAAAAAAAAGATTATTTAAAATTATCTACCAGTTTTCACACAATCTTGTGCCATATTTAAGAAGAAAAAAACCTAACAGCTAAAACAGCTTGGCTTTTTCATTAACTTTATTAGTAAATAGGCAACTAGCTTACTAAAAAAGCTCCAGCATCTGACTTCTGAATCCTGCCCAACCACCTGTTTGCTCTGTCACCCTAACCGAGCTATTTAAACCTTTCAAGATCGTACCTATCACAGTGAGTTGTTCATAGGAAATGAAAATGCTGGGGCGCCTGCGTGGCGCAGTCGGTTAAGCGTCCGACTTCAGCCAGGTCACGATCTCGCGGTCCGTGAGTTCGAGCCCCGCGTCGGCTCTGGGCTGATGGCTCGGAGCCTGGAGCCTGTTTCCGATTCTGTGTCTCCCTCTCTCTCTCTGCCCCTCCCCCGTTCATGCTCTGTCTCTCTCTGTCCCAAAAATAAATAAATAAATAAATAAAAAAAACGTTGCAAATGAAAATGCTTCTCACCTTTCAGTTTTGGGTTAAAAGTCCTGAAAAGCTGTAGCTGACAACTCTAAAGCAACACATGTATCTTCACAACCCCCTTCATTCTCTATCACCACACATAGTTCATTCTCTTTACATGTCCTTTCATAAGACTTAGGAAAACCTACAATTTTTTCATTTGTTTTGAAAATGTTGACTGTCTCTTGCCCACTGAAATATAAGTGCCATGCTAAATGAACCATCAACTGTCTTAGTCACTGTAGTAGGGAAATGATCCTGACTCGATTGGCCAATAGGATACTGCAGAAATGACAGAGTGTGGTTTCCAAGACTAGATCATAAAAGATGTTACAGCTTTTATCTTGCTCCCGCTTGGATCACTCAGTCTTGGGTATGCCAGGAAGACACTCAACACCTAGGGGGAGGTCCACGTGTCAAAGAACTGAGCTGAAGAAACTGAAGAGGCATAGAGGCCTCGTGTCAACAGCAATGTGCGTGTGCCGTCTTGGAAGCCCATTCGAGCTTTCAGATGACTTATTACATAGCAACAGAGCACTAACAGCTCCTCATAGAGTAATACTTGTAAACAGCTCTAGCCAACATCTTCACTACAACCTCCTAAGACCCCCAAGCCAAAACCAGCTAGCTAATCAACTACCAAATTCCTGCCCCCAGAAGAATTGTGAGATACTAATCGTTTGCTGTTTTAAGTCACTAAGTTTTGGGGTAATTTGTGAGCATAGCAACAGGTAATGGTTACAGTCACCATATATGTTCAGCCTACAGCACAGAGTATAGCAGATAGCTAGCAATCAACTAATCCATGAAGGTATGAATAACTGGATAAAATACATAAAATGCAGTACGTCTCTCAAGAGGTTTACCACTTGAAGAAAAAACATGATAGAAAACTTATTATAAATAAAGATAAAATACATAGGTGCCCCCAAGAAAAATCGTAAGCCAAGTACATCAGCGACAGATAGGAACAAGTGATTAATCCTAGGGTGAGGGAACTTCAAAGGAGGCTTGGAAAGAGAATACATCAGGGAGTCCTGTGCAGCTGATGGGAGAATTACAGAAGATGGTACACGTGGGCAGCCCAACAGTATGCCTGCCTAGCCATGGTCTTCACTAAAACGCTTGGAACATCAGTATTACTGAGAACACCATCGGTGAGAAACTAGCCATTCGCAGGTATGAAAAGCTAACCATCCCTGTCTGAGGCCACAATCCTATTACTCAATACCAATTCCCACCAACCCAACCACTACTGCATTCTATCTTTACTATCCCTCAGTGTTACAAGTGGCCTTTTCTGGCCTTAAATTTAGGTTATAGTGAAACTACACTATACTCTCTAGCCAGAGGCTTTGAAAGCAATGTTTTACCATCACCCGCAAAAAACAATCATCTACTTACAGTAGTTTATTTACATTTAAATTTCATATGGTATCTTATTAAATGAGAAGTATACTTATTAGGTTATTAAAATTCCTTGAATATAAATTGTAATATGTAGTTAGTGTTCTACAGCCAACAGGTGTAGGGCAACAAGTGAAGATGCCTGCACAGGGAAGAACGGAGGCCCCCAACAACAATCAGCACCAACTTGGCCAGTTGCAAGTGAACAGCCTATAAATGGATTCTCCAGCCCTATCAAGGCTTCACATGACTGCAGCCAGAGCCCACAATGTCGTGCTTATAAACTCATAAAAACTCTGAACCAGAACTATCCCACTAAGATGCTTCCAAATTTCCGACCCAAGAAACTGAAATGTTAAGTGTTTATTATTGTTTTAACACTCTAAGCTTTGAGATATTAGCAATAGGAAAGTAATACAGAGCTCCTCATAGAATACTTTTAAATGCCTAAAATAAATGTAATTACAACAAAAATGGTGTTATGAAGTATCTTAAATTTTAGAGTAATAGGTCTTAATACATTACAGAACATGAGGTAACAGGAAGTCTAACTTCAACATAGTGTTGAACACAGACCACCTTTCAAAATACCTTCAATAACTATAATGTGTTTTGAACATATCTATTTTCTGGGTTAATCAAGTCACAGGTCAAATCCTACTATGTGTGTATGCATTTTGAATTTTTAGTTTTTTGTTTGTTTAGTTATTTAGAGAGAGAGAGAGAGAGAGCATGCGCAAGTGGGGGAGAGGCAGAGAGAGATAGAATCCCAAGCAGGCTCTGCACCATCAGCGCAGAACCCACGAACTGCGAGATCATGACCTGAGCTGAAGTTGGGTGCTTAACCGACTGAGCCACCCAGGCACCCCTTGAATTTTCAGTTTTTAAAGAAGTTACAAATACAGGTGAAAACAAAGTTTTGCTTACAGATTAATCAAAACGATTCAATCTTTTTTTCCATTCCAGTTCAAAGACACCATGAAGGTTACTACAGACTGCCTGGAGGTCCATGGACTGCAGTTTAAGAACCCCTGATAGTAGATATAGAATAACAGAAACAGGAGTGGAAAGGAAAACAACTCCTGTGTCTAATGTCTCTCATGCATTAGAGGCAGAAACTATAAGACCTAAAGATGAGACCAAAAAAGGAGAAAACCAACAGAAATGCTTTAAAACAGCTAGAAGCTTTTGAAGGAAGAAGCCAACAGGAATGCAAAGCTTTCAAAGAACATCTAGGTTTCAATTAGAACAAGAAGGAAAACAAACATTCAAAAACAGGCTTTGACTTCCAAAGGGCAAAGTAGGAGGGCTTGAGAAGCCTGGAGGATGTGAGATAGGATGCCTGAGAAAAAGAAAAAATGGTCCTAGAAAGGGAGAGAAGCATCTAGGTGCTGATAGGGATTGATTATGACTTCTGATGTTGACTTAGATCAACAGAAAAGTGATGTGAACTGTAGTAACTAATGAAAACTAATAAGGAAACAAATCATGAAATCATGTAGACTGTCTCTTCTTAAATCATCTTCTCTCTGTCCCTACTGCCACTGTCCTAGTTCAGGACACTTGGACAACAGCTGTATACAGCCTCCTAGCTTGCCTCTAGGTCTTCTCTGTCCCTCTACCCCTAACCACTTGCAGCCATTATCAACACTGACATCATTTTGATCTTACTGAAATGTAAATCCAATCCTGTCCCTCACTCCTGTACTTAAAACCTTTCAACCTTTGCATCCCCATTACTCAAAGGAGGACATTCCAGTCTTATCATGGCTCAAAAGGTCCAGCTTGATCTGAACCCTACTTTCTGTCCAGGCAATCTCTTCACTACTCTACCCGCCATTACACTGTAGGAACCAGATGTAATGAACAACTCAGAGTCTCTTAAATGTGCAAACTGTTTTTTGTGCCTAAAAACCTACCACAACCACAACTCCTATCCCATCTCCATAATCGGGATCATTTCACCTCAGTCTTTGGCTTTCAGTTTGAGCTACATCTTAGGTAGGAGCCTTCCGGACTCCTCAAAACTAGGCTGGATGCCCACAAGTCTGGTGCTTGCCATTACATAGCACGAGTACTATTCTAAAGTTACCCCATCATAGGTTTATTCATTATTTTATTCACCACTGGACCTACTCCTGGAACTTAGCATAGTTCATACAATTAGTGCTCTATTAGTCTTTGTTAAGTGAATAATAAATAGCTTTCTGTCCTCCATGCCTGGGATATAACCCATTACTTCTTACTTTGCTAATTCCTTCCCAGCAATATCAGGATGAACTCCAAGTGTTATGTCTTTTATATATTCATTAAGAACAATCTGGACTCTTCCTAACACTGACCCTTCAAAGATTGGTCCCCTAGATTAAAAACAACCTTGAGTTCTATAATATAACACCAGGTGACAAGAAAAATATCCAAAGAAAAAGATAATCCCTTAAAAATAATATTCAAACCCCAAAGTTTTACTTACTCATATTGTTAAGCACAATTCTAATTTCTTATATACAGATATTAATACTATACACATAAAGGAAATAGAAGTTAGCTCTGTAGATAAATAGCACACTTTTTACAAGACATAGACCTGTACTACCCATAAAACAAAAGTTTCCTGAGAACACCAACAATTGTTTTCTACTTGCCTACCTGGCACTTCCATCTGGGATCCATTCAGTTGGTATCCAGGGAGTAAAATTATCAGAGTAAAAAATTACTACAACTCAGGGCACCTGGGTGGCTCAGTCAGTTAAGGGTCCGATTTTGACTCAGGCCATGATCTCATGGTTCGTGAGTTCAAGCCCCACATCGGGCTCTGTGCTGACAGCTCAGAGCTTGGAGCCTGCTTCAGACTCTGTCTCCTTCTCTCTCTGCCCCTCTTCCTCTCATGCTCACTCGGTCTCTCTCTCAAAAATAAATAAATATTTTTTTTTTAATTACTACAAATCCTACAACTCCTGCCAGCCTATATTCCAACTTGTCCTTCAAAAGTAGCTGAAAAGTCCCCTTCTCTACCAAGTCTTCTCCCAACCTCAAAGATGACCTTACAACTCCACTGGACTTTAGACAAAGTGCAATGGGCCTAGAACAGTATTAGTATACCTATACAACCGTAAACTGTATACACATCTGTTTCTTCACTGTTCCCAATGGCAGAACAGTCATATTGATCTTTATATTCCTATAACAGTACTAACCACTCAAATGCTTAATGAATGAATGGATAAAAGGATGAATAAACACGTCTGCACACCCCACTACATCTTAGTCTGTTCAACTCTGAGAGCTCTTGATCTAATTCCCAAGTTTCTACTGATTTGAGGAGGAGCTCTCTAAACTATCCCATAAATATTTAAAGATTCTAAGACAGTACTTAAGTGTTACTACTGAAAACCTAAGTACAGGAAGCTCTAATTAACTCATATTAATGGGCTCAGAAAGGCCCACCTGACTTAGTGAATAATTTAAGCTTAGAGAACTTGTTCTGATGTATTTTACCACATACATTCAATTGCCCCAGTCCATGCTGGTTTATCTACTTAACACAGAAGAGTTTATTTTGAATATATAGCTTCGAAGAAAAACTGGAAAATCTCACACTTTTTGTATTATCATTCATGGTTTTTAAACTTACCAAGGAAAACAGAAGTTCATAAAAGTGCAAAATGAACTTCAATCATAGTACAGAAAGTTTTATGTCTTATTAGACCAATAAGAAAAAAAATAATTGTTAAGATCTTTTTTTAAAGTTGATGATGTATGTTCTATTGACTTTCAAGTCAGGAACATAAATAAAATGATTCGTTTCTTTCCTAAGTACAATGTCTAACTTGGCACATATCCCACAAGGGATATCACATCTAGGTAGGTCCAGGAGTAGCCTGTAGGTAGACAAAACTTGGTTCCATCAAGTGTATCTATCTGGGGAACTCATCTTTGAGTGAACCAGTCTCGCAGATAACACCCAGGAATGTGCTAGAGTCAAATAGCAGCATTTACATCAAGCAAGGCACAAGGTCCACAGAGAACAATGAAAGTTTCTCATAGCACTCATCAGAACCCACACTCAGGCAGTATCTTCAATGGCTCTAAGACCACATTCCTGGTGGCAAAATTTGAGGGGAACCAAGAAAGCCTATACTTATACCTGGGAGCAGATTGCAGTTGCCATATCTGTAAAGTGGTTTGCAACCAGAGTTTTTCCATGTCCTTTGTAATTAAAAAAAAAAAAAACAACAACAAAACCAGACTCCTATCCTTTACCTGTTGACATCTCTCAGTCACAAATGACTACTCCTTCAGCATAAATGTTTCTCAGTTTTGTTTACTGGAAATACTAAAAATACCTCATTTCTTATAGAAAACTTCTTACAGATGTCTTTATAATTCTCAGGATTAAGGTAAGTGACTAGGATACAATTTTCCCTTGTCAATTTAATTTAGAGATCTCAGGCACCTGTGTGGCACAGTTGGTTGATCACCTGACTCATGAGGTCATGATCTCACGGTTCCTGTGTTCAAGCCCTATGTGGGGCTCTGCGCTGGGAGTGCAGGGCCTGCTTGGAATTCTCTCTCTGTATCTCCCCCCATCTCCAGTTAAGTCTCTCTCAAAATAAATAAACTGAAAAAAAAAAAAAAAAAGCTTTAAAAATTTTTGTTTAAAATAAAGGTCAGAGGTTTCATATAGATGGCTCCAGAGGAAAAGCAGGAAACGAGAAATATACTTTCAGATTTTATATTGGCACTCTCAGAGGAGAAAGGGATAGTACTTAAGTGGCAATGTAACTCTCTTGGTAAAGACCATGTTCTCTGGAATCAGTCTGCCATAGTTTTTCTGGCTGCTTCATGACATTGAACAAGTTACATAATCTCTTTTGCCTTAGTTTCTCCATCTTTAAAAATGGGAATAAACTGGCACTTGGGTGGCTCAGTCAGTTAAATGTCCGACTTCAGCTCAGGTCTGATCTCCCAGTTCATGAGTTCGAGCCACGCGTCAGGCTCTGGGCTTACAGCTCAGAGCCTGGAGCCTGCTTCGGATTCTGTGTCTCCCTCTCTTTCTGCCCCTCCCCTCCCTCACGCTCTGTCTCTCTCTCCTTCAAAAATAAACAAACATTTAAAAAAATTAAAAAGAAAAAATGTAAGGTTTAATTTGGGGCATGAACAGTTTCAAGTACAGGTGAGACATCCATACAAAAGTATTCAGTAGGCCAATAGAGTAATAGATCTCAACTTAAAGAAAAGGTCATAGACAAAGACATGGACTAAGGTCATCACCCCAGTCCAGCACTATACACAGGAGATCAGGGGCCTCAGTAAAGAAACCTGATAAATGACAATAGTTTAAGATAAGCAAAGGAAAACCACACAAAACAAAAAAGGAAAGGTCATGGGGATATGAAATCAATAAAGTTTGTGTCCCAGAGGCCAAGAAGTATTTGTTCAAAAAGGAAGGCAATAACTGTATCAAGTATAGCCAATCAATCTAGTCAATTTCCAAAGCCTACAACTTAATATTACTGGGGATATAAGTAGTTATTTCATAATGATGAAAGATATACTACAATCCCAAATGTATATGCACTTAATTCCAGAGCTTTAAAATATATGGAGCAAAACTGATAGAACTGATCAGAGAAATAAAATATCCAGAATTATAGTTGGAGACTTCCACACTTCTCTCTCAATAATTGTTAGAACAAGCAGAAAAATCAAGAAAACAGGATATGAATAATACTGTCAGCCAATGTGACTTCTTTATAGATCAATCTAACACAAGCAAAATGCACATGTAACATTCACAAAGACAGACCACATTCTGGGACAGAAAGCAAGACTCAGCAAACTGAATTATGATTGAAGTCACACAAAGCATGATCCCTGGCCACAAGGAAATTAAGTTACAATTCAGTAATAAGAGAGTTCAGGAAAATCCCCAAATATTTAAAAGTTAAACATAGACCTAAATAACCAATGGGTTAAAGAAGAAATCAACAGGAAAATTGGGAAATTTCTGAACATTCAGAAAACGACACAGCTAAAGTAGCACTCAGAGGAAAATTGATAGTGTAATTGTTTTTATATTAGAAAACAAAGGCCTCAAATCAATTAGGTAAGTTTCCACTTACTTAAGGCCAAGTCTCACTCAAGAGTAATTTGGCCCTGTATCTAGTAATAGACATTACAAGGAATGGCAAATAAGCATAATAAACGATACTTAACATCATTTGTCATTACTGGAAACAATCTGTCAGTTTCTCGTAAAGTTAATCATAGTTACCACATAATTCCCCTTCCAAAATGAAACCATACCCCCAAAAACTGTACTCAAAGGTTCACAGCTTTATTCAATCACCAAAAACTGGAAACCCAAACTGTTGAATATATAAACTAGAAGTATTACCAAACAATGACATACTATTCAGTAATAAAAACAACGAATTCTGATACACCCAAAGCACTAGAGCGGGCCTCAAAAGCACAATGCTAAGAAGCCAGACACAAAAGCACTATACTAAGTGATTCCACTTATATGAAATCCTAGAAACGGAGTTATATGGTACAAAAAGCTGACTCATGTCTCCCAAGAGCCAGGATAGGCGGAAGAAATTGACTACAAACGGCACAAAATCTTTTGGGGTGATGGAAAGCTTTTATATCATGATCATATAGTGTATACATGATTGTATACGTTTGTCAAAATTCATCAAATTGCATCCATAAAATTGGTATATTATGTTAAATGTAAATCTTTCCTCAAAAAAAAAAAAAAATTCATGTTACTAACTATACCACTAATGCTGTGAATGCATAGTTCACCAAGCACTTTGGCATTATTTTTCCCTTGTAAAGCTCTATAACCAGGGACACCAAGGCCCAACAGTTAAATACGCAAAGTCACACTGCTAGCAAGTGGCAGCAACTAGAAAGAGTCCTCAGATCTCTCTGTGAGTGTCTGCTCTTCATTTTATGATCTGAGGACTCTTTCTAGTTGCTGTACAGGCCAAGGTCTCTTTTTAAGCTACAGTCATGAACCACATGTGGGACAAGGAACCAATGTAGTGGACTGGATCCGCCTTCCTTCCCACCCTCTTTTTGTTGTTGTTGTTTTGTTTTGTTGATTTCTGTTTGGGGTTTTTTTTTTGGTGTTTGTTTGTTTGTTTTTTAATGGAAAGGAGAGGAGTAAAAAGCAATAGAAAGGAGTGGAAAGGAAAAGATCAGAGTTCATTGAGCTTAGAAACATTAAATATTAGTTCATAAAACGGTTTCAACGGAGAGAGAATTTGTATGTGTATGTGAGCTGGGCTACAAAATGAAACATACTTAGTATATATGCTGGGTCCTATAGTCAAGAAAGTCTGAAAATCCTTGCTGTAGGCTAAACCAGAGATTACAACAGTAATATTGGCGACCAGGGGGAGAAAAGAGTAGACAGAGAGGATCAGTAGGAGCACCGCACTTGAGACAAAAGGTTCTGAGGGACAAGGGAGACAATAACCAAGTCAAAAACAACTTCTAAACCACAAAAACACTCCGTGGACATGGTCATGGAGAATTCAGTATTGTGTCAACCATATTCAATTTCTTCCTGTTGACCTATTCCAACCAGCCTCCCTTCGCTGCTCTTGTCTCAACCTTTTTGCCTCTACAAAAAAAAGCGTTCTTTTCAACCCAGGTACAGACAATGGATGGTTGTAAACTAAGTGACTTTTTCACCTCGGACCGCACTTTACATGGCATGAATGCTCAGGTATTTGTAGAATGAACACTGTTTAAAGTATATGAACTCTGTCTCAACACTAGAGCAATACTTCCTTCAACCAGACAGCGTCCTATGAAATTCTGATTGTAACTCAGAAAATAACCTTGAAACGTGAAGTACTTCCGTAGGCCTTTAACAAGCAATTTAAAGGAATGGGTGTTTAACAATAATGCTTCCCAGAATGTTGCAACTTCATGTTTCTAAAATACTGTTATTCAGATCTGTGACTGCAGCAGACACCATTGTTATGGCGCCTTCTCTCAAGTTCTGCCAAAAAAAAAAAAAAAAAGCTATTCTCACATTAAGAAGCTCTGAACTGAAAACACACATACCATACACATGTTGTCAGGGTAGCAACCTTTAATTAGAAAACATATTGCTAACACACATCAAATCATCAGTGGCCAATGCTTCTCTGAGCTCTAACTCACCAAAAATCATTTATAGAGCCCCCGAAATATACAGCTACGCTTTCCTCCCTCAAAGCTCTTCATCAATCTGTGACATAGCCTGTAAGGCTCAACCGCAAACCTGTCACGTCACCCCTGCTGTCTGTGCACTGGGACATATTTTTAAGAGGGGTTAACAAGGAACAGAAATGAATGCAGCAGTTCAACACACTTCAATGAAACTCACCAAAACTCTATGAGGAAAGTAGAAAAGGTATAATTAGTCCTGCTTTACAAGTAAGTGAACAATCAGATAATTGATTTGCCAAGGTCAAAGAGCTAAGAAGAGGTGAGGTTCTGTCTTTCAACAAGAGTCTTCCGATTCCTAATCCAATGCTCTTTCCATGGTGCGTCAATCAATGAGTTAGGTTTACTTTTCAGTGTGTCTTGTTCAAAAAAGCCAGGCTTTTTCTCTAAGCTCCACAGCAATGGACCCGGCTGCCTGAACTAGATTGCCTGCTTGATCCCTCCCTGGTCTTAAGCCCTAGCCTACTCAAGAGCCAGGCTAAAGCACAAGATCAGAAGCGATCAGGGAGAGCTGGGGAGACTGTAGTTCAGTTAATCAAAAGGGAAAAGGTCAAGGAGGAATCTAGAACAGTCATACGTCCCTCTAAGGTAAAGGCAGAGGCAAGGCAATGGTCAGTGATCAAGGCAGGTGGTCACAAAGACTAACAGCAGGTCCTTGTCAAAGCCCCCCCCCTTTTTTTTTTTAATATAAAACTCTTTTACTCTGTGCAAAGGCAAGGGTCCATCTCTGGGAAGCCTGACCAGGACCAAGCCATCCCCAGATCCAAAGGCAAGTAATCAAAAGTGATGATTCACTCTTCATTCCTTCAACAAAAAATTTATAAAAATGCTTAACATAATACTAGACAACATACCAACATGCTGTCTCTTCCTTGAAGATGTTTAAACTGGTGAGAAAGTCCTACAATGATATACTGCTTTGATAAAAATACCACACAAGGCAGTATGGTAACTCCCAAAAAGTTCTGACCTTACCCCACCCAATTACAAGGAATAGGAGAGAGGAGGAATGGAGGCAGGATGGAGAGAAAAGACTGAAGTCTTCACTGGAAGGAATCCTTTTGTTAATGTAAGATCAGAGCAAGATAGCTTCTAGAATGACTTGGTGAAGCCAAACTGTAGCAGGACTCTGTTTCTAGAACTTAGGGTAGAGACTGTGGGTGACAATGTGCAACGTCAATCATAACGAAGCAAAGATCAGTAGCTCAATGAAGAGGAAGAGGGGTGCCTGGGTGGCTCAGTTGGTTGAGCTACCAACTTTGGCTCAGGTCCTGATCTCACAGTTTGTGAGTTTGAGCCCCGTGTCAGGCTCTGTGCTGACAGCTCAGAGCCTGGAGCCTTCTTCGGATTCTGTGTCTCCTCCCCTCTCTGCCCCTCCCCTGCTCATGCTCTGTCTCTGTCTCTCTCTCTCGCAATAATAAATAAACATTAAAAAAAATTTTTTAAATAAAAAAAGAAAAAAGAAAGAAAGAAGGAAGAAAAAGATGTGTAGTGCCCATAAAATATGAACAAATCTCAAAGGTCCCAGAATAGCATTCAGCAATAGAAAGGAACCAAGTAGTGATACAAGCTACAACACAGACCTTGAAGCCATTATGCGAAATGAAAAAATTCAGTCACAAAAGACCATTTATCACAGGACTCCATTCATAGGAAATATCCAGAAGTGGACATCTATGGACCAAGTAGACTAGCCATTCCCTAAGTCTGGTGGAGTTGGGGGTAAATGGTGAGTGACTGCTTTTAAGTAGGAGGTTTCCCTTTGGATGATGGAAATGTTCTAAAATTGATTGTGGCAATGGCTGTACAACTCTGAACATACTAAAAACCATTCAGTTGTACATTTTAGATGGGTAAATTGTAGGCTATATGAACTATATTTTAATAAGGCTATTCTAAATCTACCATTATATATTCTTATAGATGTTCAAACATAAAAATTACAGATGGTTTTATTATCAGTCATAAGAAGGCATTTGAAGGCTGAGTTAGCATTGTACATGTTTGGGTTTGGAGCTTTGTGGAACAAGATTCAAGCCACAGACACCCAACTTTCCAGCTGTACATACTTGGGCAAACCATGTACTTAACGTAGTTGACCCTCAGTGCAACTGAGTGCTAAGAGGAAGTCAACTCTACTTTGCATGATAAGAAATAACATGTTCTCTGTGTAAGTGTTCCATATCACTACAATTTTCTAAATACCATTATCTGAAAAATCTTATCCAGGAAAGCTTACATGAACAACCCTTGTTTTAGATATTATCCAGAGGAATAAAACAGAACATTCTAATTGAATTTTACCATCCTGCATGTCACGATCTAGATCTCATTTCTCTTTGCCTGTCCACTTTACCCAAGTACCCAAGATGGTACGTTGGATAATGGGTGCGCTAGACATTTTTTAAGTGTTTACCATGTTCTACGCATTCTGTTTCATATTACATGTAAGGTGAATTTGAATTCAGAACCAGATCAATACAGCACTGTGCTTTGTCCTATCATGCTTACATATTTTTTTTCACATTATTGTTTATTTCAGCCTTACTACTGTTGTTATTCCCTTACCGTTAGCCAAGAGTTACATTCAAAAATCTATTTCTCAGAAATATGTACTCGAATATACAACAATCTGTAATGGTGCTATAAAGTGTTAATTTCTTATAAGCAAGCCTATTGTTTTCAACATGCAGAACAAATAGGAAAGCATGCCTGGTTCCCCCATTTTTGAGCATTTTTTTTAATACACGCATCACATTTTAGTCTGGTTTACTTTGTAGCAACTACATATTTCAGAAAAGCTGAATGTCTTTAGGTGGTTTGTTTTTTTTTTTACCTCCTTTTTAAGTGTGCAATTCATCCCCAAAGAATGAGATGGATTTGAATGATTCAAAGTTGACTAACAATTTGTAATTAAACAATTTTTTTAAATTAGCCCATCAACGAGTTACTAGTTCCTTTTACTATTTAAAAGCAAAAACTGTCATGCATTTTACCAATTCTGCCTCTTATTTTAGCACTATAAAAAAACAGTTGGTTTCCAAAACATGCAGATTTTTAGCAGTTTCAAAGGTGTTAGCCCAGCACGCCATCAACATTACATGGTTAGTTAAGATTCACAACAAAAGAAGTGTTGAGTATAACCTTACCATATCATCCGTCAGTGTCCTAATATTTAAATGCTGCAAAATGAAAGAAACCAATCATATCAGTAATTTATAACAGCTTTTATTTTAGTTAATAGAATACGTTTAAAAATTCTACAATGCTAAGTTGAATGTAATTAAACTACTGACAGTCCAATAAAAATGAATTATACAGCGTTTTAATCACTTTCTCAAGAAGATGGACAAAAGGTACCCTGAATGTGGTAGTTTCAAACATTTCCTAAGATTTCTTAGACTTGCAGACCTCACAAAGTAGAAACTTAACTGTGGCACAATAAATCCATTTTCCTGAAAAACAGTATTAGTTACCATTAAGTATATGGACTTAGAACACAATGGATATGGAGACTTAAATGTGAAAAAAAAAAAAATCTGAATCATAAGACAGTGAAACTTTAAATGTACCATTAGCATGCAGCATAGTAGATAATGAAGTACTTTGCTGGCTTAATTAACTTAAACAATTCTAGTAACGAGGAGAGTACTGGAATGACTATTTGCATCTCTAACATCAGTTTGATTTATCACCAGCGGTGACAGTAGACACTTTTCAATTTCATTGCTAGCTTCTTTGAGAACCCTTTTGCTGATTTCCCTGCTAGACAAACATAAGGCCACTTTAGAAAGTGAATAAATTAGTTTCTTACAAAGTGGTTCAAAAGAAAAAGCAGTTAGGTTGCGGGGGGGGGGGGGGGGGGGGGAGACCAAAAATCTAAGTTTTCTAAATTCCGGAGTCAGGCAAGATTTTGTATTCAAGTAGCTAGAATCCATTTTCAATTCTCCCTCATCTTATTCAGTAGCAGTGGACCTTTTAAAAGGGCAGAGAAAGGGTCAAGTGCATTCCTAAATAGATCAGATTTTGGAAGTATAGAAAAACACGTGTTAGCATTCATCATATAACAGCCTGAGTGGCACTAGTTAAATTCAACGTTGACACAATGAAATTTGTCATTCATGTTTGTATACTGGAATACACCTGTATGCTCATCAGTCTATCTCAGTGAGGATCCAGATTAAAAAGGGGTACAGAGCAAATCACTATCCCAGATTCTCTTCTCTTTGACTAAGACATTCCTTCCAAGGGCAGAGGATACACTAATGGGAGGGGCCCAAAATCAGCTTTGCGTATAACAAAGCTGAATAACTGACCATACTACTAGCCACACCACCAGGCGCTAGCCTAAATTCCTTGTTACACTGGGAAGAAGGAAGGGATGGGAATGAATTAATAGATTTAGTGTTTAATTCTGGGTTAGAATTTGCCTTTAGTATTACCTTTGGCCCCTGAAAATAACAAGCAAGCACACAAGTCCTTAAGAGTGGGAGTAATCCTGGGCAGAACTATAAAATTTCTGAGGCACTGGGAGCCACAGTCTCATCCCAGAGACCATTACTAGAATTAAACTCCAGTCCACATGGCTCTCAAGTTAGCAGAAAAAGCAGCCGTGGAAAGGCTGGGTAGGATACTGTTCCCTCTAACTGCCTGCTACATGTGTGCTTTCCTGCCAATTTCCTGTCAACAGAGATTTCCCACCCACTGAATGTGGTTAACCACATCTCTATTCTTCAGAGATACCACCCCAATCACAAGGCACATCTCACCTGAAAGGGGTCATTTTGAGTTCCTCTCACAAGACAAGAGGAATGCAGTCAACTACCAACACAATAGCATCCTGGGTAGCCTAATGCTTAAAAAATAAGGCCAAAGAGAAAGGTTCCAGCTGAAATCCTATTCAGAAAAGTACACCACAGTCAAGAGAAAACACCTTCCTACACCAATGAAATATTCCCAAATACCAGTTTGACTTGCCTGAGGAAAATGCTATAAAAGCCATGCCAAGAGAATGAAAATAGACAATTTTAAGAGAAATATGAGCAGATCCCAAGTAAGATTCATGGTCTAAAGACTGCATAAAAGCTATGAAAAGTACAGCACCATACAGGAAAAGCAGAGGATGTAGGTTACAGGATGCAAAATACAGGAGATGTAAATAGCCAAAAACACTATTTTTTGCATAACATCAAAGGCCTAAAGCTGCACAGCCTTTTAGAGTTGAACTCATAACTTTCAGAATAGAACAGTCATCCTTGTGTAGGAACAAGACACATAAGATCCATTTTTTTTTTTGTCTTAACTTTTTTATATCCTTGAACTATCTCAATGAGGATCTAGTTTTTTGTTTTTTGGGTTTTTTTTTTTTTGAGAGAGAGAGAGACAGAGAGAGAAAGCAGGGTAGAGGGGCAGAGAACAAGAAAGAGAATCTTAAGCGAGCTCCTCCATCCTCAGCACGCAGCCCAACACAGGGCTCGATCTCACGATCCTGGGATCATGACCTGAGCCAAAATCAAGAGTTGGACACAATTGACTGAGCCACCCAGGCAGCCAGGATCTAGCTTCTAAAAGGACTCAATCTGTGAAATTCTTTAAAAACTATGGAGGCACATATATAAGTTCAGTTACTATCTATATTATACATAATCTTTCACAAGAAAAAAACGTGTGATGAATTACTACAGAATTATAATTCAGAGGTAACTTACAAGGAAAAGGAAGAAACTCAAAGGGATCCAAGTGCAGGAAGTTTAACAGTCAGAGAGAAAGGCAAGAAGGTAAGGTCAAGTTCATTATTCCTTCTCCTCTGGAAAACACTTGCCTATCGATTCTCACCACTATCCACACCAGGATCCAAAGAAGCCAGTAGGGCAGGACCCGTGTCAAGGACCATGTCAAGAACCCATGACAGGGCTGCAGAGAGTGACTAACAGTAAACAGCTAGAAAATGGATCAAAAAATTTTGGTTTCTATATCCAAACAGTGAAGCCAGAATGAGTTTCACTTCAAGATTGAGCTTTCAAAAAATAGAAATTACATATTTGTTTGCATGCATACAAACTGAAAGAGACTACTAAAGACTTGTTAGCATTTAAATTTTTTAATAGATCTAAGCATGAGTAACTTCCCCTAAAAACTGAAATGCCCAATCCCAGTCTACTTCAAACAGAACTGAAAGTAGAAATTAACACTAAAGTCTTATTTTAACAATGTGAAGTTATTAGCAAGTAGCACCCTTTTGTAGGATGCGTGAAAGTTATTATTAATTCAAGTTTACTGTGAAGTGGATGTCATGTCAAGGCCCTACCTGTTTAGATGGCACACTTCTCAAAAGTGGAAGGGGTAGGGAGAGAGGAAATGATGGACATAAAACCCTCAGATAATTCTGTGGGGTTTCAGCCTTTGTATAGTAGATAAAAAACGACAAGGTGACATCCGTACTCAAAAACAGTAAAGAACTTTATTATAAAAAGTTATTATTTTTATACTGCTACTTGAGGCACTATTTATATGTCTGGTTGGCCGTGACCCTTAAAAAATGCAGTATTTGCTTTATAGCTACCAGCAATGCTCTTTACTCATTCTTCTGGTTGGGGAAAACAAGAACTATACCCATCAATCCGGCTCAAGAGTAGCATTTGAAGATATCCATACCAAGAAGGAAGTGGAAACATAAAACTGACTATTAAATGGAGGCAAATAGGAACACTTTAAAAATAACCTAATAGCAACTTTTGGGATTCTATTTGTACCTACACACACACACACACACACACACACAAATTGAAACCATACCGTCTCAGACATATTAAAACATTCATACCTAATGTGATTTTGTGACTTTGTGACCTTTAGTCACAGCATCTGGTCAATGATTGTATAGGTATTGTTAATGCTTTGCAGCATGGATAAAATCAAACTGGTGATAATACCAAAATAGTTCTAGACACAGAACCATTAGTAACTGGTTAAGGTGTGGTATTAAAGTGCATCAGAGCTCCCTTCCCAAGACAAAAACCTCATTTTTCTTCCTACATTGTCCAATTCTATTTTCTCCCTAAAAAGTAAGGAACAGCTCATATAGATAGGCAACAATGTTTTCTGCTAATGACAGTTCCTAAGATGAATGGTCAAGAGGATCACTCTGGAATTGAAAAGAAAAAGTCTTTATAGTTTTTTTTTTTTTTTTTTTGATCCTATGTTCTTTTGAAGAAAAAAAAAAAAAAGGTAGAAACACAGAACGTAGGTTGCTGTATTCACATTTAAGCAAGGCATCAAAACCTTTATTGAAGACCCTACATGCTGCCAAAAAATAGATCTAGAGCTTTCAAAGCACTCTGTGAAATGCTGTAAATATCAAGGGGTATGAAGGAATGGTCCTTCCCCCAACCAACTTAGTTTACAAGGAAGTAACAAAGACACCAGATCAACTGTGTAATACAAAACAACATACAAACCCAAGGTCCACATACAGTTTAAAAAAGATTCCAAGCTGTAGCTTGAGACTTCTAGCAAATTTTATATTTTCATTGGTTAGCACATCGGAACTAGCTGGGAGCAAAAGATCTGTCCATTAATGTCATTAGGTACAGCCACCACCAACTGTCAAGTTAACAAGCACTAATCACTGTCAAAGCCAAGTACATGCTAATCTTTAAAAATAATTTTTAGCTGTTGCAATCTAATTTAATTTACATCCTTTAACTAGGTCATTATGAGTAGCCACTAACAAGAAGAACACCTCTAAGAGCAAAGCCTCTGAATGCACTTGACTCAGACCCAATTTTCATAAACTAGACCCTCTAAGCCACCTAGTTTCCAGCTTGTTAGTGTGCACTAGAAACACACCAAGATTTTCTTTATAAAAGATGACAAGGTCTCAGCTTCTCAAGATTCTGATTCAGCAGGTCTATGGTGGGGCTTAGGAACCCACACGCGTAAGGGGCCCGAGGGCAATGCTGTAGCCCTCCCTGGACCATGTGAGAAACCCTACTCCACACCCCGCCAGCCATGAAACACTTCCTCAGCCTGCACCCATTCGAATCTCAGGACATGCAGCTCACTTTAAAACCGGTGTCCCTGAAACAAGCTAAATGAAGGGTACAGCTAAGAAGTACAAGAAATTTTCAAAGTGAGAAACCCTAAGCTGGTACAATTGGGACAGGTTTTACTGCCATGTAGTGACAGGCACCAATTAGTACTGCTGTAAGAGAATTCAACACTCCATGGTGTGCAGGATGAATTATTACATCATTTATTCAAAGGCTTAGTTTAAAAAAAATTTAAAAAAAAAAGGCTTAGTTTATCTCTAAAGCTACAATAATTCACCCTCATAAGCAGAGATTTAGTGAAGTATCAAAGCTTGCTCGTTAGATCAACCATGACATGACACTATCTGCTTGTCGAAATAAGACACAACAAAGTTAGACCCAAAAGGAAAAAAGGATTAGTCTTCTTTTAATCATAAGATGCAGATAAGGTTATGGTAAAGCATTGCTCACACCTGTTTCAAATTCCAGATTCTTCCTTCCCACCAACACCTACTTTATCCTAACAGCATTTCTGGTCCACACACCTTTGTTTGTTTTAACGTCAATGCCAATTGTAAAGACCGAAGAAATGTAAAGCATTATTACTAACCATGACACTAACCACACCTACAGAGCCTAAGGTTCAGTTCCCAGGCGACTACACAACATACCTAGATGTGACAACATGCAAGGGCTCCAAAAATAATACTGAAGCTTCATAGCACTGAGGACAAGGGTAGACCTGGCTCTTTGATAATGTCAAGAAAAGCTTTTAAGTTGACTGGCTCTTCATGTGGTCATATTTTTAGACTAAGGTGGAGACAAGTGAGCGATGATAGGAACAGGTGAGAATGAGTAGGAGCTCTCCAGCTTCTTTTAATCTGTTTATCTATTCAAAACCATAACCCTGCCTACCTAGAAAGACACACACCTGGCCATTGTCCCAGGCTTCTCTCATCCACCCAAGATTCCAACCTCCCTTCTCCATAATTCCTTCTTTGGGAAAGCAGAATCACGGAGGAACATTAGCTTTCAGGAGGAGACATCATTCAACCATCCACAGAAGTGAAAAAAATCATTTCTAAGACAAGTTTTCAAAAAGGATCAAAAGGCAGCAACAGAACTGCTAGAAAACCACCACCTCTCTAGAAAAACCAATTAAATTGTTACCTGGCCCTCTCTCCTAGAGGACACATCACAGGGGCAGGGCACCTAACCTTTTTTTTTTATTCTAACAGAACTCCAATGTTCTTTTTCCTTCAATAAATTCCTTCAACATGGAGGTAAAATTAAAGGGAAACCAGAATGGCTAATTCTAGTAAAAGAGCTTTAATACCTATTTTAAGAGGTTTTCTTCAGCTGTTCAAGTTCTTGTCACCTCTACTACCAGCTCAAAACCTCCTCTGCAGCGGGTCCAGGAGCAAACAATTCAAATACCTGAACCTCTCTACAAGTAGATTTAGTCCTAGGACACCAGAATTCAAGACCTTTTTCATCATCTGGAGAAGGCTAGAAAGTATTTCAAATATTCGCTGTAGGAAGAGTAAAAATGGTCCCAGAGCTTCCAGAATTACCTTGAAGCTTATTCAAACTACTGGGCTATTTCTGAGCATGATTCAGTCTCCTAGAGGTCTTGTCCAAGACACAAATGTAGAGTGAATATTCCTGGAGCTAATACACCACCTTGCAAGGAGGATTTTGTTTTACATTCTGGTATCACCACAAGGAAATTAAATTTGGTTGAACCTTTTTAGAGAACAATTTGGTGACACAAACCCTATGTTCACATTACTTAAACTAGAATTACTAGGTTTTATTGCTAAATTAATTACATCTAGAATCTAGAGTTAGGAAATAAAACCAGAGGTTTATACACACTTACCTACAGAGTTTATCTTAAATAGCTAAAATCATAATCAACCTAAAACTTCCCAGAATCTGGGAAAGACTAAATAACTAGAGTCCTGCCATACGGACTATAATGACATGTGAAAATGCTTACAATACAATGTTACATGAAAAACAAAAGTCGCATTTAAAATGGCCTATCTAGGGGCGCCTGGGTGGCGCAGTCGGTTAAGCGTCCGACTTCAGCCAGGTCACGATCTCGCGGTCCGTGAGTTCGAGCCCCGCGTCAGGCTCTGGGCTGATGGCTCAGAGCCTGGAGCCTGTTTCCGATTCTGTGTCTCCCTCTCTCTCTGTCCCTCCCCCGTTCATGCTCTGTCTCTCTCTGTCCCAAAAATAAAAAAAAATAAAAAAATTTAAAAAAACGTTGAAAAAAAAAATAAATAAATAAAATGGCCTATCTGTGGGGCACCTGGGTGACTTAGTTGGTTGAGCACCTGACTCTTGGTTTCAGTTCAGGTCAAGATCTCACGGTTCGTGGGTTCAAGCTCCCCAACAGGCTCCACACTAACAGCACAGAGCCTGCTTTGGATTCTCTCTCCCTTTGACCCTCCCTGCTCTCAGTCTAAATAGATAGATAGATAGATAGATAGATAGATAGATAGATAAAAACAGAATTGCATGTGATGTAATTCCATTAACATTCTTATAGAAAAATGTAAGTCAGGAACCATTTTTATTTTAATATAACCGGATTGTGGGGTTTGGAGCAATTTTCCCCCCCACATTTTCCTGTATTTTCCCAGTTGTCTAGAATAGGCTTATTTATTTTATGATGAGAAAAGCTTTTTACTGTAGTATGGACAGTACTTTTCACACCAAGCAGAAAATATAGGTAAGTTCCTTTTCAAATAATAATGTAGTAAAAAAAGAAAATCTAAAAAATCTAATGCCATAAACACAGACTTTGTTAGGCTAGGAGTTTTTTTATGCATATTTTCAAATATGTCAGAATACATTAAGGGCATTATTCATTTGTTTTGTAATTCACATATATGAATTAACCAATTTCAAAAAGCTCCTTGGTCTCGTGAATTATTGATGTTGTCACCTGCTAGAGACTTAATTCCAAGAAAAATATACGAATCACTACATCACAAGCACAAATCCTTTTGACACAAATTCAATTTCTGTGGCAATAATATATTGACTTAGCTTTATTTTTCTATTTTATGACACTTATTAATGGCAGAGATAAAAGAAATCTATCATTTTTCTTTATTGTAAATGTAAATGATCTCATGCTATGTTGAGAATGTTAAGGTAAATACCACTCACCTGATAACTTTTTAATGCAAATGCGGACAGGATACCAAAATAAAATAGAACTTAAGATTTTAAGTGAAACCTAATCTCATACGCCTAACTCTCCTACCGCACAATTAGACTGCCAACATGTGCAAGACATTACGTGGAACATAAAGAGGACTCAGTCCCTGGCTTTAGAAGCTTAAAGCCAAAAAAAGCAGCAAGACGATAACCACAATACAAGACACTGACAGAGGTGTTCAGTGGTGACTGGAAGGAAAGGCAGTCTGTACTTGGTAATTATACAAGCTTAAATACATGCTATTAACATGCAAACATAGGCATGTTGAGACTAAGGTCAAATAAATCTTCAGCCATGATTCAGGTAAAACCTGTAATGCAAAAAATTACTTTTCTTTCAGCATAACAGATTCCTAAGGCTTTCAATCAACAAATGCTTATTAAACATTACTGTGTTCTTGGCAAGAGGGTACACTGGTTAAGAAAACAAGGATTCCTGTCCTAAAGGAACTTTCCTTCTATTGAGGAAGAGACGGTAATAACAATAAGTAAGTTACAGAAGGTGTTAAAAGGTAACACTTGTTAGGCTAACATGAAAAGCCGTGCAAGGCGGAAGGGAGGGTTTGCAGGTTGGGGGAGCCAGGGCTTGCATAGGCCTGAGAAAGTGGCGTTGGAGCGGAGCTGAAAGTGGACTAGGGAGATAGCGATGTGGACCCCGAGGAAAGAATTCAGAGAAAAGGAGCAGCCCTCTAGAAGGAGCACGTCTAGAGTGCTCAAGCAACACGGAACCAGCATAGCTACAGCCTCTGACTCTTAATATACTGCCTTGCGTTATCCAGGCAGAAGCTAACAGCCAGGATTCTAGAAGCAAACTCACCTGGATTGTAATCCAGCTCAGATACTGATCAGCTGTGTGACCCTGGGCGCTTCAACTCCCTAAACCTTGGTTTCCTTATCTGTACCAGGAGAATAGGAAGCATCTGTCCTTCTAGGCTTGTTAAGAGCCTTCACTGAAAGGCTACATCAAGTACTCAATGCGCTATACCTGGTGGTGAGGAGGCTTCAATAAACGTTAGTCCCCTTCCTTCCCACTAACACCCCACCAGCGTCATCTTGGTTTAGGTCTCCATCATTCCAACTCAAGGCCACATCCAATAGTCTCCTCCCTCTGGGCCCTGAAATCATCCTCTAATCCACTTAAATCCATTTATAACTGACATAAATGTGTGTGTGTCCCCTCCCCAAACTGGGCACGGGCTCCTGAGTGCAGGGATTTTTTATCACGGTCATTTCACCAGCAGGTCTATTTGCCGGTGTTGGTCATACTGGGCCATTCACTTTTCAGTTGCGGAGGCCTCTCACGTGTTGTCATTTCTCTTTGGGGCTGAGAACTCAAGCAGTGGCAGCTTCCCAATGTCATGTCCAGAGCCAGCATGTTGCCTGGGCCTCAGGACACTAACAGCTAGATGGGATGAATGAGATGTGAGGTCAGCAGCCACACCGAGTAGGTATGGCACAGATAAACCTATAGTAAAGGTGGGTCACCCTTCATTATCATCAGGAAACAACAAGCCCACACCTTTCTCCATCCAAAGCTCTTTTGTTTACAATTCCTTTGGGTCAATGATCATTGTTTGCAGTTTGTGTTCATGTCTTTCATTTTCTTTTTTTTTTTCTTTTTTTTTTTTAAAACTTTTTTTTTCAACATTTTTTATTTATTTTTGGGACAGAGAGAGACAGAGCATGAACGGGGGAGGGGCAGAGAGAGAGGGAGACACAGAATCGGAAACAGGCTCCAGGCTCCGAGCCATCAGCCCAGAGCCTGACGCGGGGCTCGAACTCACGGACCGCGAGATCGTGACCTGGCTGAAGTCGGACGCTTAACCGACTGCGCCACCCAGGCGCCCCTCTTTTTTTTTTTTTTTTTTAACATGGAGGGACCTTTTTTCTCTCATCTTTGAACCTCTAGACCTAGTACAGGAAACATTTTAGGTCAGTTATTTTCAACCCGACTAAAAAAGACAATCACCTGAAGAGAATCACCTCAAGCGTTTTTGTTTTCTTTTCCTGAGTGATATTCCAAACCAACTGAATCAGAATACCCAAAGGCAGGGCCTGTGGTAAGTAGCTGTAAAGCTCCCCCAGGTGACTTTAATGTGCAACCAGGGTTAAAAACCAGTAACTTGGGCAAACTCTTCTGAGCTCAGTCTTCCGGTGCCAAGACTATCATCAAGGAGTCTCCAAAGACACACAGGTGTAGATACGTAGATACTTGTGGGTTTCTCTGCCTCATGCACAGCATCCCTTCTCTATGTCGCAGGAGTAGACATTGTTCTTTGTGAGCCGGCCCTGACCACAGATGTGAGCAGAGCTCAACACTTAAATCCAGGCAGAGCCAATCAAATCCTCACTCTATGAGAAAAATGGATTGGGGATTCAGATGTGAGAATGAGGATCTGTCCCTGCATGAGCCAAGAGCATGTATACCTGGAATTGTGAGGCTCTGAGCCTGGCTGTGTGGAGACCAAAGCAGCAGAAGTCGTGCCCTGCAGAGATACAACATGGAACAAATGCCTAGTGAGAAGCAAACTAAAGCTGTATGACTCCAGGAAAGAGAGAATGAGAGAAGCTGTCAGCTTTCAGTCCTAGGGTTCAAATCCTTGTGAGGACCAGCTACACTTACAGTGCTTCACCCAAGAATATACCCCTCTGTATCTTTACAACTGCCCTTTCCAATTCCAAGCTAGACATTGCATGGGGTTCTGTTTCATTAAGCCAAAAAACAAAAAGGCTTTAACTGAGAAACCAGGACTCCCTAAGAACCCCATATAATACAGCCCACCCCATCATTACTACCACCACTGATTGAGCACTCTTCAAAATTATCAATACACCCTCAGGGGTTGTAATTATGGGGATAATTAGCCACTATCCCCATCTTGGAGATCAGAAAATTAGGAGTTACAGAAGTGATTTGCCAGAGTGAAATGTGGCCGGGCTGGAAATGGAACCTTGGTCACGATGACTCCAAAACCCAGACTCGTTCCCCATCCCTTTTCTCAGTGCCCACCCCCCGCAACAACAGGACAGCTGCTGGTATCAGCTCGAGGGAGGAGGGCTTGACGTGGAAATGAAGCAGTTTCTGAAGCACAGATATTTAAAAATGAAATGTGAACGAGAAAAATGAGCATAATTCCAAGTGGATGATTATTAAGTGTTATAACACCAACAACAAAATGCTATCTTAAAAGTTCAGGTGGATGACGGGGCTCCTGAGTGGCTCGGTCAGTTGGGCGTCGGACTTCAGCTCCGGTCATGATCTCAAGGTTCGTGAGTTTGAGTCCCACGTCGGGCTCTGTGCTGACAGCTCAGAGCCTGGAGCCTGCTTCGGATTCTGTGTCTCCCTCTCTCTCTGCCCCTAACCCACTCACATTCTGTCTCTGTCTCTCTCAAAAATAAACATTTAAAAAAAAATTTTTTTTAAAGTTCAGGTGAATGAACTCTCAGGAGCTGAGAGCAAGGGATTGTAATTTCTGTAAACTGACTAACACGAACAAGAATGTCTATTTTGTGAGGGAGTTTCCCCCTTTAGGTCCTAAAGTTGCTCTCTGAAGTGTATAATAGAGATTGAGTGAATAGGGGTTTTTTTTATTATTATTATTTCTAACACGTAGAATTTAAGCTGTAGGATGTACTACAAGCCTTATAAACCATGCCCTCCCAATTCAGACTAAAACATAAACCACAAAAAATATCCACATCAAAAAAAAAAAAAAAACCAAAAAACAAAAAACAGATCCACATCAAAAATTACAGGGTAATAGCTAATCAAAGAAAATTAAGGTTTTTTTAATGTTTGTTTGAGAGAGAAAGAGTGAGCAGGGGAAGGGGAAAGAGAGAGAGAGAGAGACAGAGACAGAGACAGAGAGAGAGAATCTCAAGCAGACGTCCCACTCAGTGTAGAGTCTGATGGGGTTGGGGGGGAGCTCAATCCCACAAACCACTAGATCATGACCTGAGCCAATCTCAAGAGGTAGATGCTTTACTGACTGAGTCACCCAGGTGCCCCAAAATATTAGTTTTTTTTAATTACTGATGAAGTTTGAGCTCTTTATAATAACTACATCACCACTAAGTTTTCTTGCATTAATTTGATTACTACTTTTTGTACTATTCTCTAAATTGTTTTGTCAATGAACATGAGTCCAAAGGATGATTTTCATATTGCAAAGTTAACTTCTGAAAAACAAAAAAAGAGCACATTCCCAACTGTTACATGCAGTCCTAGTGTTATGCATAAAAGGTAGGTCATTTTACATTTCTTTTAGAAATATTAACCAAGCTGAATCTAGTTAGCATCTAAGCTAACCAGACAATATGCTACACCTGGCACAGAAAGACCTATAAAACACGGCACCTGCCCTGAAGGAGGATACAATCCAGTAGGCTGTAGAGAAAAAAATAAATAAAGAGCCTGAGTCACTTATTTCCCCTTTCTGGTAATTCAGAAAATAATTTCACAAAAGCAACTGTCCTACAAGGGCTACATATACTAAAATACACAGGTTCCTCATCTTAATGCTTTTCTTTGCACTTATCCAAAGGCATCTAGAAAGGTAAATCCTTGAATGGTACAGAGCAGCCCAATACAGCACCAAAATTTGCACTGTGTCATATCACCACATAGTGAAATTCCAGCACATAGCATTGTGTCACAAGTTAGATTTTGAACACACCAATTTCTGCAGGCAAGCCACAAGCTCAAGCAACTACAGCCTAAACTGCCCTTGGCAATCTTCCAGCAGTGCCAAAATTCAACACCCTCTACCAAGAGCCCAAGGATATTTGTAAAGAACTTCTAAAAATACATCATTTCATGACAATAATCCCATAATTCAAGCACACCAATAAAACAAGTCAACAAGGATTATGAGGAAGTCCTCAGTTGATAGCCAGAGCCATGAGAAGGCACCCAATGATCCTACCAACTTAGTGCAAATTATCAAGGACTGCAGATCTTGCAAAGGTGTGAAGGTAACCCTCCCCTATTTTTCTCTTCTGTTTGAAATATAATTGACATGTAACGTGTCAATGTAAGGTGTACGAAGTGTTGATTTCATACACTTAAATATTGCAATGATTACTGCCGTGGCGTTAGCTAATACCTCTATCACAGCACCTAATTGGCACTTATTTTTTGTACTGAAAACATTTAAGATGCAGTCTCTTAGCAATTTGGGGGTATATAATACAGTATTGTTGACTATAATCACTAAACGGTGCATTAAAGATCTAGAACTTACGTTTTACTTGGAAATTTGTAGTCTTTAACCTTTCCCCAATTCCCCCATCCTTCCCAATTCCTGGCCCCTGGTAACCACCATTCTGCTTTCTGTTTGTACAAGTCTGGCTTTTTTAGAGGCTACATTGTAAGTGTTATCATAGACTATCTGTCTTTCTCTTTCCAGCTTATCTCCCTAAGCATAATGTCATCAAAGTCCATCCATGCTGTCACAAAAAGTAGGATTTCCTTCTTTTTCATGGCTGAAAAATATTCCAGTGTGTGTGCATACATATACTGCATCTTCTTTTATCCATTCATTTGTTGACACTTAGATTGTTTCCATATCTTGGCTATCGTGAATAATGCTACCATAAACGTGGGAGTGAAGATATCTCTTTGAGATCTTGATTTCATTTCCTTTGGATATATATCCTGTGGGACTGCTGAATTATATAGTCCTATTTACAATTTGTTGAGGAGTCTCCACAATGTTTTCCACCGTGGCGGCTCCAATTTACAGTGACCACAACAGGGCACAAGGGTTCCCTCTACATCCTCACCAGCACTTGTTATCTCGTCTTCTTGATGACAACCATTCTATCAGGTGTGACCTCACACCTGTTTCTGTCATTGCTGATGTTGTTTTGCTCATAAACCTTTCACTAATGGTGGCATCAGAGGCTATGAAAGTACATCATCTTTGCAGAATGAGATGTGCATGTTATCCAACAGGAATAACTCGTCACATCACTGTAGGCAGTCTGACTTATAGGAGAAGACACTGAAGACCACAGGCAGACCCTTTAAAATGAATGTAGGTCAAAGTTTGTCATTGGCCACTAGTTTACACATGGCTAGTTAATTCAAATTAAACCAAATTAAAAAGTCAGCTCATAGAGCTAGTGACTAGCAAACTGGACATAGCAGAACAGAATATTTATATCATCAAAGAAAGTTCTGAAAAACACTGATCTAAGTAGTAGTAAAAGCTAAAGAAATGGACAAGATCATGCTGAAAAGAGGTATAAACTGGAAGATGATGATCTGAGACAGTACTTGAGAACACTAATTTAAAAGGGTGCAAAGGGGACACCTGGGTGGCTCAGTTGGTTAAGCGTCCAACTCTTGACTTAGGCTTAGGTCATGATCTCACAGTTCGTGGGATTGAGCCCCACACTGGGCTCTGCACTGAGAGTGGAGCCTACTTGGGACTCTCTCTCTCCCTATCTCTCTGCCCCTCGCCTGATTGTGCGCTTGCTCTCCCTCGCGCTCTCTCTCTCTCTCTCTCTCTCTCTCTCAAAAATAAACATTAAACAGGGCGCCTGGGTGGCTTGTCGGTTGAACATCCGACTTCAGCTCAGGTCATGATCTCACGGTCCGTGGGTTCGAGCCCCGCGTCGGGCTCTGTGCTGACAGCTCAGAGCCTGGAGCCTGTTTCAGATTCTGTGTCTCCCTCTCTCTCTGCCCCTCCCCTGTTCATGCTCTGTTTCTCTATGTCTCAAAAATAAACAAACATTAAAAAAATTTTAAAAAAATAAAAATAAATAAATAAATAAACATTAAAAAAAATGAAAATAAAAGGGTGCAAGGAGTGATGAGCAAAGATCAGAAGAGACAGATAATCAGCATTATCAGTGCTAACAGTGTGAAGAAGATGAAATTTGAAAAATCAGCCACCAAGTTGGCAATTGTCGATCTGCCAAAGCAATTTTAGTGGAATGAACAGAAGCAAAGGCAAGGTTGAGAAACCAATGGGAGGTGGCTTCCTTCCTCAATGAGCGCTCTCCACCCTTTGCCAATGCCATCATAATAGTAGAAAAAGGTAAGAGCTGTTTAGTACTTATGTGTTAACCCCCATTCTAACACACTGAATCATATCTAATATATAACATAGGTACTAATGTTCCCATTTTATAGATGAAGAAACAAACAGAGAAAAACACAGTAATTTTCCAAGGTCACACAGCTATCAAATACAGAGCCAGGATTCAAACTCAGGTGAATTTCAGAGCCTGAGTCCTTCAAGATTACACAAAATGGACTCCTCAATAACACTTCCCCCATTGGTTCACACTTCTCTTCATACCAGACTGAATATTAGCCTTTTAAAGTCAAGGAATAAATTGTAACTACCTGTGCCATACGGTATAAAGAACATTCAAATATTTACTGAACAAATGAAAAGAACTAATTGACAGAATTTGGCAACAAGGGAAGGAAGCAGAGCATCGATCGTATTCAGCAGGGGAAAAGAGGTCAAGGGAAAGTTGGAGAGGGAGGCTGTTTGGTTTTGCTTCTGCTTTTTCTTTTATAATGGAAGACGCTGGAACATTCTTAGAGAATGCAACCTCTAAGGAATGAAACATACCTAATGGAACAGGACTGGGGCAAGAACGGTGGTAAAGGGATTAACCTTGAACAGGAACACAGACATTTCTTCTGTGGATATTGGAGGGGAGAGGAGGAAGAGTTGCAGATATAGAAGATTACAGGTGCAGACAGCAGGAAATTGAGCAAGTTCAAGCAAAATGTCCTTTATTTTCTCTCTGAAGAGGGTGTCAAGGTGAGTGCTAAGAGTCAGGGGTAACCATCTCTAAGATCTTTTAAGGGAACGCTGTGGAATGTTCCCGTGTGGATACAAGTGGGTATTTTACACACACACACACACAGAATATCATTAAAGGATACAAAAGAAAAAAATAGAAGTCACCGTGGCCTCTGTACGGGAAAAAGCTGAATTGGTCGCCTGGGATGTAAGGAAGTCTCAGTGAATCTCACTCTGTGATCTTAAATTCATGGGCTTTTTAAGAAGTGCACACACTACTTTTTCAGTTTAAAAAAACTATTTACAACAAAAAAAGGATCAGGCCCATAGTGAAGGGAAAGAGAGTGATGATAATGGTTTAGCATAAAAATCAAGAGAAATGGAAAAGAAGGTAACCAAAGAGCTAGTTCAAAGCCAGGACTCTGGAGTTAGACTGTGTGTGCCGATATCCATCGCTCCCTATTCCCAGCTGTGGCACCTCAGGAAAGTCCCCAGAGCCCTCCTCCTGTGCCTCAGTTCCATCAGGTCCAACACAAGGGTGCTGAGAGTGCCCACTTCAAAGCAGTGAATTAGGATTAAGTGATTAAAATCGTGCCCAGCCCACTGTGAGAGCTGAATAAATGTAGCTATTGTGATGATGATGATTATTGAGCAGCTTTCAGGACCCAGCTAATCAACGGGGCCCAGAGACACTGAATGTTAGGGAATCAGTTCACAGAGCTGGGAAGGTTTCCACCCTGATGCAGCGGCCCAGTGAAGACACAGAGAGCCTGTCAGGTTGCTCTAGGCTTGGAGATCTGAGGCACAGAACAAGGAAGGCAGAGGCCTTATTATTTATTTACATTCTACCCTACCTCGGGTTTGAGGAGGCAAGGAATGTGAAGGCATCCTAGTTCAAAAGGAGGTCCAGGGTTACTTTTAAGGAGTGTGGCTACAGTGTGGAGCAAATGTCAGCAGGAAGCTGACAGAGAAAGAAAGAGAGGCAAGGTCATGGGGCTGGAGATCTCGATGAAACAGAAAGGGGGTGGGGGGGATATGTCCAGGACCCAAACCTCCTGGTGTGTTCCCCACCACAATTAAGGTCAAGTTGGGTCTCTGGACACAAAGCAGGTGTCCAACAGGAGCGTAGGGAAAAAGGGAGGTGAGAAGCTAAAAAGAATGGTCAAAATGCTGCTGATAACTGACATCCTGTCACATGCCCTTCAAAATGACCAGCCCTAGAGAATTCAGTCCTACAGATGAGATTCCCCTACTTTGGTATCTGAGAAAAAATCAAAGGAGTAAAACTCATAATAGCTGTCATGTATTAACTGCTAGGCACTGTGCCCAAACTACTGTAACACGCATTACCTCAAGCAATCCTTACAACAATCTGTAAGTGGACATACTGTCATCATCTAATCCATTTCACAGATAGGAAAACTGAGGCACAGAAGCTAATTAATTTGCCCAAGGATACACAGCCATATTTGAATCCAGTGAATCCATCCTGAGCCCTTTTTACCACCATAGGGCTCTAAAGCCACATTGCCAGGCCCCCAAAGGAGCCCAAATTGGCAGGCCCAGTTCTCCAATGACCCAGATTTGTTTCTGGTAACCTTTACCTGCCCTTGCCCACCACCACTGAAATCTTTTATAAAAAGAAATAGACATTTAGGGTATATCAATAACATTTCAATTTGAGTTCATCATGACTAGATTAATGAACCAGGTGGTGTAAGGTTACAAGAGTAGTTCTGCATAGATTTCCAATTAGCAAAGCATCACAAACCTACTGGAGTAAGCTCAAGCCTATGCCAAGCATTACAGAGAGGAAGAGTGACTTCCAAAAGCTCACAAACACATGCGTAAAGCAAATGAAAGCAGATTCAAGATAACATATCAATAACAGCAAAATAATACCCTCAGAAGAGAGGCTGACTGAAGTTAGAGCATGGTGCTAATTGGAGACCATCACCTTCTACGAAGAGATGAAACTGTCACACTGAATTTCTGATTGCAGATTAAATGCATTCTGTTTTTCATGTTCATTTCTCAGAATGTCAAATTTTTCACTAGAAATGAATTATAATTGTCCTTATAAATTGCATTCTACCCAAGGATTTGATCCACAAAACAATTTAGTACTACAGTACAGTCCATAATTAATGTCACCAATTCGTAAATCCTAGTTAAACTGAATGCTGCATAGTTTCATTTTATGATGCCCAAATAAACAACCCACCTCAGAAAAATGCAGCAATTACAGGATAAACTCCCACATCCTGGGAAGATACTTTATAATAAAATAAGCCTTATAAATGCACTATTATGGATCTTACAATTAGACTAACCCATGTATCTTACTAAGAGTTTCAAGAAATTCTACATCATAACTCCAAAAGAAGCATGTACTTTTCTTTTTTAACTTCCAGAATAACCTAGAATTAGCAATAATATCCTTGGAGAGTTGAACAGGTATTTAGCCATCTTTAACCCATGAAGGTCCCTCATGAAATAAACAAAAAGCCCTGTAAGCCCTTTACCTCAAGAAAATAAAGAGCAAAGATTACAAGGAGATATTGATAGGAAGGGAGAAAACAGACATTTTAATAGGATTTATACAGTTTCATTTCTGAAGCTTATTGGAGAGTACATCGTGTTCTATATACCTCTTTTGTATGATTTTATATATATATTATTATATGAATATATATTGTATTGTAATATTGTATTGTATTGTAATATATTGTATTATTATATGACTACATATATATATATTATTGAGAGTAAACATTTCCTTTGAAGTTAAAATATATATATATGTGTGTATATATATATATATATATATATATATATATATATTTTTTTTTTTTTTTTTTTTTTTTTTTTTACCCTCAATAAATTATTTAGAAGTAAACTGTTTTGGGGCACCTGGGTAGCTCAGTCAGTTAAGCATCCGACTTTGGCTCAGTCATGATCTCAGGGTTCATGAGTTGGAGCCTGCATCAGGCTTTTTGCTGACAGTAGGGATCCGGCTTTGGATCCTCTGTCCCCCTCTCTCTGCCCCTCTCCCGCTTGTATGCTCTCTGTCTCACACAGGCGCTCTCTCTCTCTCTCTCTCTCTGAAAAATAAACATTTAAAAAAAGAGAAGTGAACTGTTATGAAGCATATTGTAAACATCCTTCACAACTGATAAACATTTACTAGTTACTTCTAGCTCATCACTAGTGAAAAACTAAAGGTACAAAAACCTTGGCCTGGTTCAAGTACTCTAACTTCTTGACTTACGTCAGCTCTTGGATTCCTCAAGCCAAGGTCTACAGTTCTCTTCACAGACTCTCCAGGTCCATTAGACTTTTTAAATTTTGTATTCCTCCAATATTATCTTAAACATTTGAAGTAAAAGAAGCATAATCTGGACAATCTGAATGGCCACTCAACGACCATGCTCCTTCCACCAGGCACTTCTGGTACCCACACTGCTCTGTGTGTGTACTACCACAGGGCAATAGAAGAAGCCAAACAACATCAATTATGCTACATAGGTTTTCACAATCTCCCCTACATAGGAGGAATTAAGTTGTCCATAACTCCAAAATGACACTATTCAAGGAACCACATACTCAGAGCTATGGCAAGTTAAATTTCAAGAGAAAAACGAATATAGATGCTGGTGGGCTTGGGTCCGATTCTTTCTGCCCTGTTTCAACAGCTTCATACAACTTACTAGAAAATATGTACATATGGCTATATTTTTTTTTATTTACATATTTTTTTTATCATAAACAAGTTTATAAGAGTTCACCATTTCACTCAGAGCCTCAAGTTAAGATCTTGTGAAAGAGACAGTGATGTCAGATGACAGGTCTCTACTCAGTGTGGGGCTGAGTCTTTGGATTTATCACTGTACTTTGCTTCCTCAGCCTCTGGGATTCCATTTCCATCCAAGACTCTAGCAGGCAAAAAGGAAAACAGCAAGCCATACACATATCTTTCCACTATTAAATCCAACACTGATGACTTAATTTCAGCGAAACATCATCATCAATCACATTAAATTAATGTTGTTCATTTGAATTTTATTGGTTTTATAGTTTTGTTTTTGGTTTTATATGTAAATCTGTTTGAGTTTTGTGGGGTTTTTTTCAACGTTTTTTATTTATTTTTGGGACAGAGAGAGACAGAGCATGAACGGGGGAGGGGCAGAGAGAGAGGGAGACACAGAATCGGAAACAGGCTCCAGGCTCCGAGCCATCAGCCCAGAGCCTGACGCGGGGCTCGAACTCACGGACCGCGAGATCGTGACCTGGCTGAAGTCGGACGCTTAACCGACTGCGCCACCCAGGCGCCCCAAATCTGTTTGAGTTTTATAGTTGTAAAAGCACCATAAGCATAAGGAGTTATATTTTTAGTTTTATATCTATACATATATAAGCAACATTATTTTTATTATCATTCAAGTCCACATTGGAGTAGCACAAGGATTTTTTTCTAAGTTTGAGGTTGTTTCCTTTGTGGGTTTCTTTTCTAAGTTTCATCTGCACGCAGATGTCAGAGTTTCATGATCCACATTTTACACATAAAACGATAACCCCCTCCCCTCCGAAAGCTTCAGCAATTTGCTCTGACCATTCAGCCATCACAATCAGAAGTCTGCATCAACCCAAATGGCACCTGGCATGCCGGGGTAAGAACTGAGAATGGGATGACTCCGCCTCCACCACACTATGAGGAAAAAGCCTGACCCCGTTAGGAGTTTCCAGCATAGGAAAGTAATTCAAATATCCAGCGTAATATCCCCAACGCCCTACGATCTAGAAAAAGATTGTACTACTGCTAGTACTGCTAACGATGACAGCAGCAACAATCCTATAAACGGCAAATATTTGCGTAGCAGTTACATTGAGCCAGGTACTATTTTCTAGGTCCATCACGCAGTAACCTTTAATCTTCCCAACAATCCCATTTTGCACCTGAGGCTACGGAGGCATGGAGAGAAGTAACTTGCCCAAGTAATGCATCATATAGCTAGGATCCAAACTCTAAAAGCGGTCCGGGTCCCTGCTCATAAATGCTATTCACGGTGCCTTTTCTATAAAAAGCTGTACAAAAGGATAGCAGTGGATCTTTTTGAAGAATCAAATCTATGACAAGCATTTCCGAACAGTTTTCATTAATTAGCTAGTAACTGAAATATTCCAGCACCAAAACTTAACTTATTGAAACTCTCAAATCCTCCCCTAAGTTAATAATGATTATTTGATTTGCTATTTGAGAAAATTACTCCCGACGGGAAGGTATTTCAATGCCACCCTGCTGCTACTTCGAGAAAAGTTACCTTTGTAGATCCTGTTCAAAGAAAGCTCATGCTTTGATCCTTAATATCCCATGAAGTAAAAGGTTACGCTTAATCTATATTTTATAGACCTAAAAGTCAAATTAGTTTCTGGGATAAACAAGCAGAGTGTGACTGTAAGCATATTCTGTGGCGTTCACACATGCCTAGCTTGGAGGATACTATGTGCTGAGTTAAAGACAATTACATTCGGATAATACATAGCAGTTTTGTCTTGTATTATTCTGCAAGCATAAACAAGTTATACACATGTTAATTTACATTCTATATAAAAAGCCAATTTTAAATCCAATTTATAAGGCAATAAATATATAAAGATTCTAGGACACAGCAATAAAGTTATGCCATAAAGTAGAGTTAATTCACGACAACAATAATAAAAGCATGACAAATTTTAGCATTCTACCAACTGCACAAAGGTGTTTCAGGTAACATCTGTTCAGAAGCAATTGCTACAAGACAGACTAGATGAGATGCAAGGTTTCACAGTGTAATAAATGTATGTCAGTTTGCTTGCTTCGTAATTAAAGACATGAGTCTTTGAAAAAAAGCAATTAAGCCTTGCTCTAAATCTGAGACAATTATCCCTACTCCCACCCCTTTTTACCCACAAAAAAAAAAAAAAAAAAAAAAAAAAAAGATCCAGAGTGATCCAGAAGTAATAACTACCATATATCATCTATTTTCAGCAGCTAAACATACTCCCAAAAGCCACTTTATATATTTTGGTAGCTTTTGATAAATTATATATTAACCAACAGAGAAAACTTCTTTTCCTCTGTCAGGAAAAAAACAAAAGTCTGGGACAATTCAGGCAATTTACTTAAAAGACTGGCCTGAAGAAAATAAATGATCTTACCTTATGAAGGTTTCAGTGTCAGATGGGTTAGCTGGAATTTTGACATAACACTCAAGTGCCCAAATAAGAACACTGCCTCCGATTCTTGACAATTTAACTCTAATACAACTGAAAGTATCACTTTAGCTGAGGACACAATGAAGAAATAAATTCAAAAGGCACACAAAAATAATTCCACATTTTTCTCAGCTTTCTAGCAACTTCGAAAATGAGGCAGCAGAACAAGTTGGAATCAAGTTCTAGCTGCTGTTCCAGAGGACCAAACTGTTATCTTATATCCCCCCAAATCACGGTCCAAAAGAAAATGTTACCAAAAGGAAGACATTTAGGTCAATCTGACATTTCTCCTAAAATACACATGGATGAACTGGTAAACCAAACCTTTTAACATGGTCACCCTCATAACTACACCTGTTGTGTTCATTTCCTGTGGCTGCCAAAACAAATTCCTACAAACTTAATGGCTCAGAACAAAAATGTATTCTCTCAGTACTGGAAGCCTGAAGTCAGAAATCAGTTTCACTGGGCTCCAACCAAGGTGTTAGCAGTACCGCTCTCCCTCGGAAGCTCTAGAGGAAACCAGTTCTTTTCTTCTTCTGGTTTCTTAGGGCTGACAGCATTCGCTGGCTTGTGGCTGCACCACTAACCTCTGCCTTTGAGTCACATCACATTCTCCTCTTCTGTAGTCAAATTTCCGCCTGCCTCCCTCTTACAAGGACACCTATGTTTGTTTGCATGTAGGGCCCAGCCCGGTAATCCAGAGTAATCTCCCCATTTTAAAACCCTTAATTTAAAAATCTTTTTGTTGCAATGGCAGGCAACATTCACAGGTTTCAGGGATTAAGACCTGGTTATCTTCTGGGGGGGGGGGGGGGGGTCATTTTTCAGCCTGCCACAGCTGCCTCCAAATGAACCCAAAGCCAAGAGGTGGCCATGCACTAATCCCATCATGCCTACTCCAATTTCAGTTCCACTCAAGTTCCCAGTACAACAGATAATAGTTCTCCCACTGGATTCCTCCTGCCACCTCACAACCTGCCTGTGATCAGGAAATCACTAATTCTGTACTCATTAAAGGTATTACTATTTTTAATGGCTCTTGAGTGAGACAAGTAGTAAGGGTTAAAATTCCCAACAGCACAGAAGAGCAATACAGGACAGTGACTAAGAATGTAGGAGACAGCTTGCCAAGGTTCAAATCCTGTCCTCAGCAACAGGCAGTTGTGTGACCTAAGGCAATTCAACCTCTGCATTTTGCTTTTTCCATCCAGCAAACAAGACTAATAATACCACACACCTCATAGGGTTGTTGTAAGGGTTAAAGGAGTTGATATACATATATATGGTGCATATATACACACACACACACACACACACACACACACACACACATATATGGTACCTAGAACAGAGCTTCATTCATTTATTAAAGTAACTGTTATTAGTAATGATGTCCAAAATGGTAGACACATATATATTACTGAACAGGGTGAAATATCTCTCACAACCAAAATTGAAGGTACAGTAATGACATAATTAAACAATAATGAACAATCTGTTCAATGGAAAGTATAAGATTAGATGCAAGATTTACACCAAAGTCTGTGACAACTCTTAAAGGATATTCCTAATTAAAAAGAAGAGTCACTCTGCCAACTGGGACCACCAAACATACAGGCCTCCTATCAAAACATTGACCCACGGCTTCTCCAGAAGCCACACATCCTGCTCTCAACACAGATATGGGGGCCACCACCTTGTGCACAGTGTGTTCGTAAGAGTAGGACTGAAGCGCCCAGCGTCAAGTAGGGCAACTGTTTTGTTCTGTTCTACAAGGGAAACAGGACTCAGGCTCAGGTACTATGAGTGTGACCTCCGGCAGGACAAAACTTCATGATCCTACTGAACTCCATCTACCTTCGCAAAGCCTTCATCCAGGTACCTGCCTTGGCCTGCCAATCTCCTATGGTTTCATCCTGTCCCCAGTTACTAGCTTCAGCATCTCAATACTCACTGCTTACCATATTTTCTACTGAAATCAAGTTGGTTAGTTCACAAGCAGCCCCAAAGTAGTGGATTTCTTGTGTGGCCAAACTGTCCTACACTCACAACAGATGAATTTCTGTTTACACAGATCTATGGGGAGCAATTCTATACTACAAACTTTTATACACAAGGCAACAGTACCTTGAGACTCGCGACTAAACACACAGTAGAAAACAAGGACTGGTCTGCTTTACCAGGGCTTAAAGTAAACCAAGATTTCAGTGGGCCCCAGAGCTCATGCCTTCCAACCCAAGAACAGAGCAAGTGGCCAATTTACCACTCACTTCTACTACCAGCTTGCAGCTTTGTGGAATGTGCCAAACACCTACATTATCGCTTTTCCTGTCGTATCACCAAACTCTGTTGCTTGTTCCAGTCAAAAGCAGCTGCCCCCAGCAACTCAAGCAAAAGCCAAGAAGTGCCTTGACATCTAGTAGTACAGCAAACTGAACTACAGAACAGTCACTTGTAGAGGCATTGCTAAGATCTCATGAGGAAGGATGGTCTCCATTCTCAAAACAAGAGTTACTAGGGTGAGACTGAGAACAGGTGTGAAATAGGTTGACTGGGAAGAGCTACTCAAAAGGCAGCCTTCAGCCTGGCATACTGAGACACAGGCCAGGAACAGAGTTAGGGTTGTTAAAGCCCCCTAAGAGTCCTACTTCAGGTAGAGGTGATCCCAAATCAGTGGCACTCTGAGAACAGCATCGCCCATAATGCCTCTTGGAAGATAGGCTAAGATAAAGCAATGAGCTTACAAGCATGGGAAGAGAGAGTAGTAAGCCATCAGGTGCAATCAATGTAGATAGTCCAAAAAGTGCACATAACAGAACTATCAAATAAAGAATAAAAAGAGTCACATAGCAAATGACTTTGATCAACACGGCGGTTAGAAGCGCTAGTCCTCACACAGCCAAAAATTCATGTATAACTTGTGACTCCCGAAAAACTTAACTACCAATAGCCTTCTGTTGACTGGAAGCCTTACTGATAACCAATTAAGGCATATTTCGTATGTTATATTATATACTGTATTCCTAAACAAAGCTAGAGAAAAGAAAATGTTATTAAGAAAATATTAAGAAAAAACAGATTTACAGTACTGTACTGTAATAAATCCATGCATTAAGTTGACCTGTGCAGTTTAAACCCATGTTGTTCAACAGGCAACTGTAATTGCTAAACTTAAATATCCCAAGCAAGTTAAATTAAATATCCAAGCAAGTTAAATATTCCAAGCAAGTTATCTCTGATAACAGAATTAGTGAAATGGAAAATATAGCTAAAGAAACTATAAGTATCTAAATTAGTTTCAGGGATTACAAACAGTCCAAATTACCTCTAAATTAATTATGAAGACATGATTCAAATCAGACTCCTATCTAGAAACAAACACTGGGTGCATCTGGGTGGCTCAGCACAGAGCCTGCTTTGGATCCTCTGTCCCCCTCTCACTCATGTGCTCTCTCTCCCTCTCAAAAATAAATAAACATCAAAAAAAATAAAAAATAAAAACAAACACTGTATTTTTAGATATGTTTATTAACTTTAAAGCTTCAAAGTATTGCTTTTAGAGGTCTTTTCATCTTTACAATAACCCTTTTAGCATACTTAAGAGTGGCACCTGGGTGGCTCAGTCAGTTAAGGGTCTGACTTTGGCTCAGGTCATGATCTCATTGTATTTGAGTTCGAGCTGCGAGCTGCGTGGACAGCTTGGAGCCTACTTCAGATTTTATGTCTCCTCCTCTTTCCCCTCCCCGCTCACGCTCTGTCTCTCTCTCAAAAATAAATAAAAATTAAAAAAATATAAAAACAACATACTTAATTAAGAAATGAAAAACTAGAGCTAGAGAAGAGCTAGAATCCAAATCATGTAGATACATCCTTCAATGAAACTAAACCTAAATATTAATTATTTCACTTCTGTTTTCATAACCTCCTTGCTGGAAGTCACAGAAAATCCAAACGAAAATCCAAAATACCTCATGTATTCTGGAGCATAGAAGAAACAAAATGGAATGACATCATTAACCCAAACAAAAGACTCTAAAAGGAAGAAAAGTCATTGCCCCAGGATTCTTCTCATATTGGCTAGAATCCTGCCTCGCCAATTTAACTCCATCCTATTTGTTCCTCAACTCTACCAACAAAACAATCAACAACATAGTTGACCCTCCTGCAAATTTTGCCAGTCCTCTGGCCCTCTTGCTACTTAATTTAGAAAAATTAATCCATGTTGTCTCTCATTTTCAGTATTCTGATACATCTCATAGCTCTGCTCCCAGTTTTATTCAACCATTACTTTTAATTGTTAGCAACTCACTCCTGCTCCACAAATGTCTATTCCCTTAAGGTATGTATCCTGATTTAAATTCCTAACGAGATTTATTTGTTCACAGAAGGCACATGCTGTGTTGTATAACTGTGCCTAAAACTGAAAAAGTTATATTCCATAACCCCATATTCCTAATTAAATGGAGGGGTCAAATATTAAATTCTCAATTGTTAGATTTATCCCAAATCTATTAACCTTCTGTGATTTATGTACACACATTTTTACAAAGCAGTCATCACTGCCTATTCTTTCACTAGTGGACACCAACAAAAAGATTCACAAACCGCTGATCATGACATCTCCCTTGGGTGTTAAAGTGAGTAAGAGAAGCAACCAGAATAGCGAGTTTCTTTCCAATATAAACAAAACATTCCTTAGCAGTAACTACATAGCCCGCCAAGTTTTAAAACCTGTTGTTTCTCCTTGGAAAATTACAGCAGAAAAAGAAATACTACCCCCTAAAAGTTCACTTTGCTATGTCTCATACCCTCGGAAGCCAGAAGGGTGGGGAGAAGTTCGACTCAAAAAAATGCAAGATTCACCTAGGTGACGTCAATACATTCACATTTGAACTGCTTTTCATGTCAGCCAGAACAAATGTGGGGCAACACAGTGACCAGTGAGTGTATTTGGCAGTGGGTCCAAACAGAACTGGACCCTGTCGTCGTAAATCTATTAGGAGACTGGAAGCTCTAGCAATCTAGAACAAAATGTAGCCCCCGACCCATTCCCGTTTACACCGTGGACCCACCCACCCATTCGGCTGTCAGCCAAGTCAGAGTTTCATGAAATTGAAGGATCCTGGGACCTGAGCCGCAGCCCTTCGGCCCTGCAGGAGCTGCCCCACCAAAACTCCAGGCGAAACTTACAAACTTGGGGCGTTTCTCTCCAGGTTCCTCCGCGCCGCTGGGCGGAGGGTGCTGAGGGCCCTTCCGGCCCGGCATCTTGCTTTCCCGGCAGCTACGGAGCGAGGCTGAGGAGGGGTAGGGGGCCCCGGCGGCCGAGCCCTGCTTCGGGTGGTGCAGCCGAGGCCGGTGCCGATCCATCTTTCTGCGCAGCTCTCGGGGACGGAAAGAAGGCGGCTGAAATGCAAGCCACAAGCCGTGAGCGCGGGAATCTGCGGCGGATTAGCCTTCCCGGTTCCGCCGCCAGCCGTGCCGGCCCAGCTCAGCCCAACTGCTGCTGCCGGGGCCGCAGCCAACACATCCGAAAACTCCCGCCACGGCTGACGGCTCGGGACCCGCCAATCACGCGCCGCTTCGTCAAAGACATTCCCGGGATCCGCCTTTTCCGGGCAGAGCGAAACATGATTGGCTGTGCCGCCCGTTCATTTCGCCACTCAACCGTGGCAGCTACCTTAAGGGCAAGGGCGGGATTAGGTCGCGAAAGCGCGGAACACCTATTAGGAAGTTACCTGTCCGGGTTTATTTGGAATTTGGAGAACCGGCTCCTGCTAAGCTGAAAGGCAAGCGAGACCCTCTGCACCACCATTCGAGCAGCGTTGGAATGTGAAATCATCTGCCAACCCTCTCTTGCCCCACTCGGGACGCCCTGGTGCGATGGCCACTGGGAAAAGTAGTTCTAGGATCTGCCCTTGAAAGGCAGGTGAGAACAACAGCAATCAGAACGCTCCAAGAGTATGTTGCCTGGATGTACCGAGCTGCTGCTGAGTACCCAAGTGCTGAGAGCCCTATCTGGAGTGGTAAAGGAGCCCACTAAAAATCAGAAAGGTCTAGGCCACGTCCTTAAGGAGCTCACATCTGTGCTTCACAAACCCTTACACAAATAACAAAATAATATAAATGTATAGCAGTTGTTTTAAAGGCTCATTGAGAACAAAGAGGGGGAATATTAAATCTGAAGGAGCAGAGCTGGAAAGGCTTAAGTAAGAGTCCATGGATTTTCACTAGGCAGGCAAGAGTGGCAAGACATCAGATGTGAGGCATTCAGAGCTGGAAGTAAGGCCAAGAGCACTCAAGAGCATAGAGCCGAAAACTTCAAGAGCCTGCAGTGAAGGGCCAGTGAAGGGCCTTGAGCTGAAACCATGGGAGAGAGTTTGCTATGTATGCCGAAGGGCAAGCCTCGAGGTTAAAGGAGTTTTCCCACACATCACTGTGTTTTTCCCCCTTTTAAAGTCATCTTTTCCTTCGAACTCTTGCCTTAAGTTATCCAACTTCTACAGAGAGGTGGTATGGGCCAAGACTGATAAACATGCAGATTTGGGGACAAGAAACAAGTAACTGGGAAGATTGCCACAGAGGTTCAGAAGAGGGACCTTACTTGCAAGTAAGCTCTCAGGCTATAGTCATTGGGTTTTGTTTTGTTTTTTAATGTCTATTTGTTTTTACTCTACCAGACTTTCTGTGCCAGTCTCCATCTTCAAAGAGCACCTAATCTTTAGGGGGAAATCCAGGAGAACAGCAGGGTCCGGAGAACTGAAGTAATTCATGAGGTCTTAATGACCACTAGACCCAGGTGCAGGTTTTGTCCCTGTCATTTACGAGCTATCTGATGTAGATGACATTAAACTTACTTTCTTTGCCTTCCCATCTGCAAAAGGGGATGATAATAATAATAATAATAATAATAATAATAATAATAGCTAACAGGCTTAAATGAGATAGAAATGTCTGTGAAAGCGTCTCCCACCAAAGACCACCAGGAGAAAGACCTGTAGTTGAACAAGTGGAGTTGTTCAGAGATACCTATGTGATAAGGGCACTCTGCCTTGAAGAGAGACAAAACAAGACCCAAAACCACTTTCAATTTTATCTATGCACAAACAACACCAAGGTCAAGTGCCCTTATCTGATTTTGGTGTTCTGTGGGATTGTTTATGTCCATAAGGGAACAACATGGCTTAGCTGTGAGTGTCAGGCTAGCTTTTAAAAACATTGAGCCCTTGCTGTAAGTGTCAGACTAGTTACCTGATGTGAAGGACTGCTCTTTTCTTTCTCAAGTCCTTGGCATGTAGAAGAGTACTATGTATAAATAAACAGAAGTTATTATAATTAATTTTCAGGTTTCACATAGATCACTCTGGAATTTTTCTCAGAAATCAATTGCAACTGCAATGTCTCTGTGAAAATGCTTTTCTCTACGTTTTACATTTTTAAAAATACAGTTTTAACTTGTTTATTACTTAAACTTCACAGTAGCATGCACTGCTTCCCATTCTGACACCCCCACAAGAAGATGATACATCCCACTGAGCAACAGTTTTGGACACGCTCCTTGTGCCAGGCTCGGTGCACAGGGCTGGGACTAAATTTATGGAGACAATAGGCAGGACTCCAGAAGCTTGGAATCCAAAAATGTGTGTCTTTCCTTTATCATTTCTGCTCAGTCTCAAATCCAGACAATTACTAATGCAATTGTTGTGAGGATTCACTCTTTGTGACTATCTAAGAGAGAAAGGTGTGAAAAGTTGAGGGAAGGGATGGATCATTCTCAGTCTATTTTTTTTTTTAATGGCAATTGTATGAGGTACCGTTTTACCCTTATCAGATGGTAAATAGTACAGAGTCTCTTGGCACCAAGTTTTGGCCAAAATTTATGGATTCCTACAAAGATGACAAGAGTGCAAAACTGGTACAGCCACTTTGGACAGCAACTTGGTGACACCTAGTAAACGTGAACTGAACGTCCATGTATCTGTGACCCTGCACTTCCTCGTCTACATGGGTCCCTGCAGCAGCCCAAAGATGCCCATACAGAGATACTTCTTGAACACTATTTAACCATCCTGCAGTCATGGAAAGAATAAAACACACAGAGGTTTATTATACGGTAGAATCCTATATTGTATCAAATAACTAGATCTACCTGTAGATATAGCTCAATAATAAAGAGAAAAATCAAGTGGCAAATACATACATATAAAGATATATGTATATGTATACATAGTGTGTGTGTGTGTGTGTGTGTGTGTGTGTGTAAAAACACAAGGGAAATATGCCCCAAAACCACCTACTTCCAGAGAGGAATGAAAGAAGAGATGAGGAATTAAAGCTGAAAGTTTATAGCTGAAGTATCTGTAATGTTTTATTTATTTAAAAGGAAAGATCAGAAGTAAATCTAGCAAAATATTAACAAGTATTTAATCTCAGCAATGGGTATATTTCTGTCTATTTTACTATTTTCTATAATTTTTTTGTTTATCAGAAATGTTTCATGGGGTGCCTGAGTGGCCCAGTTGGTTAAGCAGCCAACTTCAGCTCAGGTCGTGATCTGGTGATTCATGAGTTCAAGCCCCACATCAGGATTTCTGTAGCCAGCACAGAGTCTGCTTTGAATTCTCTGTCTCCCTCTCTCTCTCTGCCCCCCTCTCTCTCTCTCCCTCACAAAACTAAAAAATAAATAAAAAGAAATGTTTCATATCAAGTTTTTAACAAAACATAGGAACTTTGGGGATAGCTCCCTTAACTCTTTCTATTCCTCCAAAATTATCTTAATTTATTGGCATTGAGACCACTCTGAGCTATTAAGTTGCATGTAAGGAAAAGTGAAATAATTAATTTCCTTTTAGGATGACTTTAACTTTTTTTTTTTTAAGTGAGAGAGGATAACAACCCCCTTTTAAAAAAAATTTTTTTAATGTTTATTCATTTTTGAGAGAGAGGGACAGAGACAGAGTGAGAGTTGGGGAGGGGCATAGAGAGAGGGAGACGCAGAATCCTAAGCAGGTTCCAGGCTCTGAGCTGTCAGCACAGAGCCCAACACAGGGCTCAAACCCACACACTGTGAGATCATGACCTGAGGTGAAGTTGGACACTTAACCGACCAAGCCACCCAGGTGCCCTAAACATTTTTTTTTATTAATAATAAAATCTGTTCCCTTCCCTCCACTTTCCTTCCACTTTCTTTCATTCTCTCTTATCTCATGCATTTTCCTTCTCTCCCTTAAAGTAATACAGAGGCAGAGAGCCAAGAAACAACAACAAAAGAAAACACCCTATTTCCTTCTTTCAACAAAATTTTTCTACAATTTTGTAGTTCTACCATAGCTCTACAAAAAAATTACAAATTCAGCTCTTTGTTGTTCATGCTTTCCAAGCGGTCAGTGGATTAAGACAAGAAGCATAATCACAAGCCTAATTCAAAGCCAATTTATGTAACTTTACTACTGTCTATTGCTTTACCACCTGACTCAGTTGGGATATACCTCATTATACGAAAGTTCCCTAGCACTTTGTACTTAATCGCAGGGTGTTAGAATCATTATCTGGCCATTAGCACTGACTTTGCACCTTCATTTCAAATTCATGAGCAAAGTATACTACTGCTGCTTGCCCAGCTGGTTTTGAGGCCTGGCTACTTCTGCATTCTCCACATGCTTGTTGGTCTTAGTTTAAACTGCTGCTGTTTTATAATATAATGTAAGATGGAGAGAAAGCAAATCATATGCACAGAATGCTAACTGATATGCAAATCATATGCACAGAATGCTAATCATATAATGTACATATGTACACCAGGGTTTCTCAAGTTCAGCCCTATTGACATTTAAAGCTTGATAATTCTTTGTTATGGGAGGGTGAGGGGAGGCCATCCTGTGCATCCTAGGATGTTTAGCAGCATTCCTTATTTCAGCCACTAGATGGCGCCAAAATTTCCCAAGACAGCCAAATATCCCTGAAGGGCTGAGTAATATTCCATAGTATGGAATATACCACCTTTTGTTTAGATATTCATCAGTTGGTGGACATTTGGGTTGTTTCTTTTGGCTATTATAAATAATGCTTCTATAAATATTCATTTACACAGTTTTATGTGGACATAAGTATTCATTTCTCTTGGATATATGCTTAGAAGAGGAATTGCAGGGTCATATGGTAACTCTATGTCTGAAGAGCTGCCAGATTTACCAAAGTGGCTGCACCATTTTACGTTCCCACCAGTAGAGCATGAGGTCTCCAATTTCACCATATCATCACCAACATTTTTCTAACCTGGCTTTTTTAATCTAGCCACATTAGTGGCTGTCAAGTAGTATTTCACTGTGGTTTTGATCTGCCAGCTACTTTTTGTAAATAAAATGCTGTTGGAATATGGCTATGCCCATTCTCTTACCTATTGTTCAAAGCTGCCTTTCCTGTACAACTGTAGACCAGAGTAGTTGTGACAGAGAGCATCTTGCCTGCAAAACTTAAACTGTTTACTGTCTGGCCCTTTACAGAAAATTGTCTTGTGACCCCTGCTAAATGATTTCCACCCCTTGGTATATCACAATTAATTATATTCATTTATTTCTTGTTGTCCGATGAGAGTAGTATGCTAGTAAGAAGCAAATACTACTTTTGGACAAATGTTCAAAATAGAGTTAAATACTTCCCTTTGCCATGGTACATACCTACACAGGCTTTAACACCTTTAACAAAATCTGTTTAACACGGTCAACAAGATCTTGCCACCACAATGAATCACTGTGGAGAACAGAGTCGATTTAAGGTAGGGATGAAAAGCAAAATGCTTAAATGGATATGTGATTCTTCTTAAAACACAGTTGAGCAATTTGTGCTCTGATAAGTTTTCTCTAGGGTCTTATGCTGTAAGTTCAGATAGAAATTCTTCATAGGGAATATAATTAGTATAACACAGTTTAATGTCATGCTTAATAGTTTCCTAGAATGTTTTGATTAGAAAATTAATCTGCCCATGTTTGTAGATGATAGAGCTGTGTAAAGGAGAACAGGAATATTCCTATTAGTGTGAGACGCTTAACTAAGGTTCAGTTGAAAGTGTTAGATGTCACTACTGGATCACACTCCCAATGTTTGAAATAAATAGCAAAAAAGGAATTAAGTAATTACTAAGACTCTTGTAAGATTACAGTTTAATTCCCTCATACTAAAGCACAATTACTAAAGCCCAAATATAATTTGTTGAGTCAGTTGGATAATAATTTGTCTGACAATAGCAAATAGCAATGATGTCACTCAAAGCTAAAAATGCATGTAACAGAAGGTAGAAGAATTCTATGGTGCTCAATAGAGATCCTCAAATTTTCTTTTTCCTTCATCTGTGTCTCTATCTCATCATCATATATGTTCTTCCTTTTTTATCCTCAGGTGAATTTCTGTGTTCCAGACATTTGATAAAATCAAATTACAGAAAACCTGTCTTTATTGAGGTCTGTCCTGAAGACATCCATTTTGTGCATTGTTTTCTCTGCGTTCTAATTCTTTGGCTGAACCCATCTTGACACAATAGACTAAAAACTGTTTTCTCATTTTGCTGTAAAGAACGCATTGACATTTCTATCCAATCATGGAAGGGTGGGTAATTAGCTGCAACAGTTAGCAAAGTTAGCATCCTTACCTATTTGCTGATGGTGTCTTAAATATCCGGTTTCCTGAGAAGCCAAGCTCCGCCCATACACGATTCTGAAACTGCGCTCACAAATCACCAGAGAAATTCACACTGCCAGATCTGCTTTCTCATTCCTTGGTAACCTCTCCATTTACTACTGATAATGACAGTATCCATTTTTCAATTAATTTATTTGGGGGGATATAGTTGACATGTAACATTGTATTAGTTTCAGGTATACAACATAATGATTAGATATTTGTATATATTGTGAAATGTTCACTGAATTAACTGGAGTTAACATCTGTCACCATACACAGTTCCCCCCAGTTGGTTTTTTTTCCTTGTGACGATATCCTTCTTGAACATCTCTCCTCACTTTTTTCTCTAAACACTCTCTTCCTGACCTGCACTTGGGCTTTTCTTTCTCTTAATGACTCCTTGTGTCTCACCTCTGTAGTAGGCCTCAAGATAGAAGGCCTGATTCAGTTCCATGTTGTGTGAGTAATACAATCACCATAGAAGTTCATGCTTACGCATTATAAGCTTGCCTCTGTTTACTCATTTACTTCTTAATAAAGAGGTTAAATTGTGTCCCTCTGATATCCCAAGTAAGATTCTCAGAGCTCTAAGCTTCATATCAGCACCTCAAGGGCTACCACAGGAAGTGAGGGAAAAGGCATCAGGAAAGGTATGTTTCTGGGCCTTCTCCCCAGTGACACTTCAACCAACACTGTTTTTACCTATTGTATGAATTATTGTGTAACATCAGCTTTCATGTGAAACAAAAAGGAATTCTGCAAAAAAGGGGAAAAAAGGGTAAAAGTTTTATTAAATGAAATGTGTCTACATCAGTGTTTTTCAACCTTTTATTATCACCCCCTTTAAAATTATTGCAGACATTTTTCCTTATACCCCCCATGAAATTTTAATACCTCAGATATACTGTATATTTGTTTAGGTTATATATATATAATACTTTATATGTATATCAGTGTTTTATATATTAAAAGAGACTTTTTTTCCCCCTGAAAACCAATTTCCATACCTTTGGTATAGGGCACCAAGGGCGTTATCATCCTTCTTCCTTCATTCAAAATGCTCTAATAACCCACTGAATAACTGATTCTCTAAGGATATTTATTTCCATTTACGAAACAGGAGAAATAACTTGCAAGTATGTTATCAAGATTAATTGAGGGTGCCTGGGTGGCTCAGTTAGTTAAGCATCTGACTCTTGATTTCGGCTCAGGTCATGATCTCACAGTTAGTGAAATCGAGCCCGGCATTAGCGTCTCCTCTGTCAGTGCAGAGCCTGCTTGGGATTCTCTCTCTCTGTCCCTACCCCACTTGTGCACATGTGCAGTCATGCTCGCTCTCTCTCTCTCTCTCTCTCTCTCTATCAAAATAAATAAATTTTTAAAAAAGATTAATTGAGGTATCATATATGAGAGAGTTCTAGCAAAGTGCCTAGTACACATTATATAATCACTACATGTTAATTTTTCTTCCCCTTGAAAGTTCCATCCAGTCTGCCATTCTGTGAAATCACAGTTCTCCTTGGATCGTCCTAATTTCAGCATCTAACAAAACTGAACCTCTCACAATTCCATTTCCAATTGCCAGTGTTTGCCAGCACCACACTGTTCTTCAGGGTTGCAGGCAGAAATTCTGAAAGTTCTTTGACTTTTCCTTCTCTTTCACCAATTACACCCAAGTCAAGAGGATATAGGGTGAGAACAGTGAGCGGCACCTCAAAATCTGGAAAGGAGAAATGAAATAAGATTGCCTCTTCAGAAGTGAACTAATTAAATGAGCAGATAATGGGACGTTGATGTTGTTGTTGTTTCTGGGTTACAGGACTGATAACTTTGACTTCAAGAGTTTATTAATTAATCCATGTAAAGAAAAATACCCATCAAGAGTTTGATGGTCAGCACTGGAAAAGAGAAAATCGTGACACTATCCAACAGACACCTAAAATCCACCACATACAAAAGTGAACTCAGCATTTTCTCTATGTGCCTCTCACCCCATGAGCTCACCTCGATGAATAGCAACACAGCCTACCCCGTTGTCTAAGCAGACACTTGCCCCATTTCACATCCAGTCTCGAAATCCTGCCGAATCCTCTTCCTTCATCCCCGACAAATCCATTCCCTCCACGCTATTGCCCTGCCTCAGATCAAGCTCTGCCCCCTGCTCAACCTCATGGTGGAGGCAGCCTCAGTCTTCCTCAGACTCCACTCTGATCCCTCCCTGCACTCTGCAGGCTGCGGCCACAGCACTCGGCGAAGGTTACGTGATGGACTCCTCACTCCTCCTGTTTAACATGCAGCCGCTCTCTCCACACCCCTCCACTACCTCAAAAGAATAGCAGGAAAAACCTTTCAAAGCAGAAACTGTCACACACCAGCATAGCAATAGAGCCTGGACTAGAGAGAATGGGCGGCAGAAAGACATGTTGACTAGTTGCTTCATTGCATGAAACTTCAGAATTCAGTTGACCTTAAAAGAAACAAAGTCAGACCTAACAGAGGGAATGGAGTGATTTCTGAATTTATACGCTTATCTAGTCACCCATACTCAACAGAGACTTTTCTCTGCACTCTAAGAAAATCTTTGTTTTCTTCCTGGACATAAAGGACAGATTTGAATTGTAATAAGTACAGAATTCACTCATTTATTGTCAGTGTCAAAATGTTTTTGATTACTTTTTACAAGTAATTTCTTTGAGAACTCTGTTCCATTTCTCAGTCCTATTCTATTATTCCTATAATAAGGCAGCCTGATTCATAGTTCTGTATTGTTTAAATTACTATAGGGGGCGCCTGGGTGGCGCAGTCGGTTGGGCGTCCGACTTCAGCCAGGTCACGATCTCGCAGTCCGTGAGTTCGAGCCCCACGTCAGGCTCTGGGCTGATGGCTCAGAGCCTGGAGCCTGTTTCCGATTCTGTGTCTCCCTCTCTCTCTGCCCCTCCCCCGTTCATGCTCTGTCTCTCTCTGTCCCAAAAATAAATAAATGTTGGAAAAAAAAAAAAAATTAAAAAAAAAAATTAAAAAAAATAAAATAAAATAAATAAATTACTATATATTTCCTGTCTTCATTTCCCTTAGTTTTAATTTTACGGTAAAATCTCTCCAAAACTCTGCAACTTAGACCTAGATGGTCATCTGTCTTTCTTTTCTTTTCCAATAAATCTTTTCCTTTACCTTAGGCTGTGTCTTCATAAATAAGTTTCCAAGGTTTTTCTTTTCTTAAAGGCAAACACTGGAGCCTAATTATCATCTCACCATATGGTTTCTCTTCTCTTCTTTATTCTTCAAAACGATCACGCACTTCTTCCGCAATTGCTATCGAAATTCATCTGACCTCCTCCTATTATATTTGTACACCTCTAAACTTACCATCTGCCGTTGTCCTTCAGATGGTTACTAAATCCTGAATTCATTTTAAGGTCTTGCCATTTCTATAACTCTCTTCCTCACCTCTCTCAGTTAGATGAGTCCCTAAACCTAATTTCTACCTCTTCCTAAGAGGAGGGAGTGAGCCGGAGTAAACAAAATAAAACATCCTCTCTTTGCTTACCCCGCGACAAGGGAGAGCCACACCTTACTCGTTTCCTGAATCGTCGTCTCGGGCAAGGGCAGACTGCTCTGGGGAAGGAAGAAATGAGGAGAGCCATGGAGGACGCTGGGACGCTGGGCTGCCACACCGGGGAAGCCTCTGTGGAAGTCCTCTGCGAAGATGAACACCCAGAACAGTCTAGACCAGAACCGTTTTGGCAGATAAAACCCCAAAACTGTGGCAACGTGTATTTGTCCTCCATCAAGTCTGTGTGAAACCTTACTGTTCAGGCCTGGTCTATTTACTTTTATAGCCATGTATTTCTGACCTTAGTAAATTTGCCCACATGTTTTTCGAAATTAAATAGTAATTCTAGTTCCACCGAACCTACTGAAGTGAAGTTTCACAAGACAGGACCTCATGTTAATATTTCAGAATGTGAAGTACATGTTCTTTTTCTTTTTTTTTTTTTAATAATTTTTTCATGTTTATTTATTTATTTTGAGAGAGGAAGATGTAGGGGCAGAGAGAGAGGGGGGAGAGAGAATCCCAAGTAGGTTCCACGCTGGCAGCACAGAGCTAGGTGCGGGGCTCCATCCCACGGACCGTGAGATCATGACCTGAGCTGACATCAAGAGTTGGTCACTTAACCAACTGTGTCACCCAGGCGTGGGTGTTCCTTCTCATCTAATTACTACATGTGATTTCTTGCGTTTTGCCCATGTTGTCCTTGCTTTTACTCTTCCAGTTGAAAGCATCCCTGTATTTGAGATCTGTTTGGATAAATCAGCACCTGATCCCTTCTGTTGTTTTGGTTGATAGAGATGGATTTTTCTCTGCTTCTCTGTATATGTACTACCTTCTGATGACCAGTACCACAAACTGATTTTCAGATTCAGCTTTTCATATAAAGTCATGCTTTTATATGGCAGTGAGATGCTATTTTCACTTGTTTCCGAATACTAAAATGTGAAAACATACCCATTACCAGGCAGATGGTTTATCCATCAATGGCCCAGTGATTCCTTTCAAAATAGAGAACTTCTTACAGTAACATATTGTGTGTAAAAGCATTTTATAAACTGAAAAACATTCTAAACACGTAATAATTTTCCCTCGCATGCATTTGCTACATGCTATATAACTATCATATACATTTCTAGTTTTGAAAACATATTTTAAGTATTCACATTATATATTAAAATATTACATACTGAAATATTATATTTAGGAATAGTTAACATTAGTTTTCATTCCATGGACTATCTAATTGATGCTGTGAAGTCAGTTAAAGTCATGACAGATGGCAGGAAAACAAGATTTAGTGTTAAAACTGTGTCATAAATCATTCATAAGTGAATAATTTATTCTTCACAGATAACCAGGGTTTGTTGGTACCACAACCTGAGGACTGATAGGAAGTGCAGGTCTGAAGACGTTTGTCACAACTGTTTCCATTGCAAGTTACAAATTCTCAACTCAAACTAGCTCAAGCACGGAAGGACATTTTATTTTCCTACAAAGCAGAGAAAAACACTAAGGAAGTTCACATAGTAGAAGGAAACACATGTCAGAAACTGGAGCTGGAGACCAGAACTGGCTACATAATATACAAAATGAAAAAAGCGAGATGCCCTTGTTTAAAAATCATTAAGAATTTCAAGATGGCTACAGCAAATCATTAAACCTTATGTGCCAGTTCAGAATCCTATGTGGCTGTAAGGTTACATGCCCATAAAGTTAGTTCTGTTAAGAGAGTCAAGTCAACCAGGACCTCCCTTCTCTCTTTCTCCCTGACACCTCTCACATCTACTTTTCTGTTTCCTTTTTTTTATGATTTTCTCATTCTGTCCTACTTGCAGTGGCTCAGCCAATCAATCTCCCTTGCTAATTCAAGCAAATTCAGAGAGAGAGTTCTGACTGATCACACAGGAGTATGCTTTGCTTTGCTTTGTTGAGGGGACCTAACAGGGGGAGGTGGTGTTCTACAAGTGGGATCATGGGATGCACTGGTACTTTAAACCACAAGGAATTGTGGAGTTCCTCAAAGGAACAAATAAAAACGAGATACGGCAGTATCTTGAGCAGGCAAAACTGAAATCACTACATAAAACCCACTGAGTTTGACTTGTCACCCAAACTGGTTGTAGTTTTTTGATCTTTCCGGGCCACGATTATGGAAGGTGATTAATACTACATGATGGACATTCAATAATGATTAGTTTCTTTTATATTTTCATTTCTCTTATATTAGTGTGGACCTGGGGTATAAAAAAGTTTTTATCATTAACTTGGAATAGTGGCACAGCTTTCAAATTTACATGTAAAGATACACTGCACCGTAATTCTGGCAGGTTCTAAACCTTTTCTTCAAAACCCACAAATAGAATGGTTGAGAGAAAACCAGAGGACAAAGGGCAGAGTAGATGACAAGAAACCTGTGGTATAATATGAAGACTATGACCCTTTTTTTCCAGAGCAGGTTTTCATAAGTAGAGCCAGTCAGTGCCCATTATTTCTGAAGGTTTTATCTGTCCCTTAATTCTCCTCAATAAAGACAAACAGTGCATAATGATAAACAAAATTCTCCTGGAGGTTTGAAGATAACAAGAGGGAATTTTAAAAATTTACCAAATACAACTTTCCTAAGAATCCTAAGAAGCCCTTTAATGGACATTCCACACTTGCCATCATCTATTCAGCTTTCCAGACTGGTTCATTTCTGTGCCTTTCTCATTCAGCTTTGAACTATATTCCAGAGTTTCCTTTCTGTTACACATGAGTATACCTTAACCCATGCATTATTGAAAATTTATTGAAGATTAGAAAGAGCTCTCTACACCTTCAGAGTGAAAGGAATTAAGTTTAATTTCTAGGAAGAGCTGAACAGGGAATTACAGACAAGAGAATCGGTAAAAGAAAAACATAAAGGCAGAATCAACATTTTTGCTTTAGTTACACAGAGTAACATGGAGAATTGTCCCATCACTAGTATAAGCATCCAGGTTTCTTAAAAGCTTTAACATTCTGAAAAGTATTTAACTAACTTGATCCTTTACTTTTGTTAATATGGACTACACCTTCTAAAAAAATTTAATTAATGGTAGACGGCTTGTAGGTTTATGTATGTGTGTTTGCAAAATATAAAATATAATTGAAAATATTAGGGTTTTTTTATGTTTACTGATTCATGGAACCTCTTGTGTATATATTTAATCCTTATTTTTTCATGGAGAAAGCATGCTAAGCTTTTAATATATGACCTATGTCTCTCTCTCTCTCAACTCTGAGGAGTCAAAGCCTTTGTAACAGTCCTGGAAAAGCAACCATCACGGCTGCAAGATGGGTTTTCACATGCGTTCAAAGAGAGCTGGGACCAAACAGTCTATTTGCCTTAATCACCATGTGTAAGATTGGACAACAGATGTTCTCCTACATGTGGTTTGCTAATTTATTTCATTCTTTCTGTCCATTTACATGATGCATTCTGAAAATTAGTATTGAGAAAGTGTAATCGAATCTTCTGCTCCTCTTGGTAAACAAAATGTAATTTCTCACATTAATATATTACCTTTCGATTCCAAAACTTAGAGAAAAGAATGTCTATTACCAACCACCACCTTACACTGTGTACAAATTAAAAATCCACACCATTCCTTGGCTCCATACAAAAATGCCAAAGTACACTCTTTTAAGAACAGCAGCAGGAAAGCAAACAAACACAGCTGCTACTCTGCTATCATGCTATATTTAACATCTAGAAAAAGATGATTTGATTTTTACTCACAAATTCTGGCAAATTCTATCACTACCCCTCTCCCATATTCGTATACATTCACACATTCTCTGAAAGTCTAGAAATGTGCTCACAATTATATTTAAAGCCATAATTTAAATGTGGCTAGTTCTGAAAGAAATGAATGACTTCTACCAAAAATACTCAACATCAGGTATGTTCTAGAAAGCCTTGTAGATCAGGATCCATTTTTCTATTATGACTGACTAATACTAGTAATGCTGAAGTGCCTTGATCCACTTATGGAGGAAACTGATGTGGTTTTTCATTATATGGTATAGCTGACCATAGGATATTTAAATTGGTTTCAAATTTTAGGTTAATGTTTTTACTGCTGTCCTGTTACTTACCTTAATTCATCTTAGTATTTTATGGTGTTAGACATTACTGTCTGCATAATGATCACAGAAGTTTTAAATGTAGTGCCTCGTTTTTCCTTATTAGTGCTGCTACTAAACTTCACTTCTTAAGGAAAAATGATCATATTATATATATATTTAGAAACAGATAATTATATTGTTGAATGATACTGCCTTAAGTGGTACTTTAATTCTTATGCAGTGGGTAACTTGATTGTAAGCACCCAGAGAATATGTACTAAGTTTACCATTTTTTAATTATAAAAATAAAATAAATATGGTAATAAAAAATCCAACATTACAGAAGATTATAAAACAGCAAGCAAAAATCTCCCATTCTTCACTCCTAGTTCTATTTAGCAGAGATAACCACATTTAGCCTTTTTAATTTCAAGCCCTTCTGGTCATTACCTCTATATTACTGAATATTATACTTATGCTTTGTTTTCTAAATTTATTGATACTCAATACTATCAACTGACTCTGTTATGAAAGATTAGAAAATTAGCTTACTTCTACTCCCTCTGCTATCTCCTACTTTCAATTTTTGCTAATCTAACTTTTATTTCTGTTAAATTAGTTACCTTTGTTTTTATTTACATATGTACACATCAATGTTTTTACATTTATAATCACATAAATGTGCTAATATGGTATATGTTTTGTCTTAATGCAGTTTTTTCTGTTGTTTTTCTTTTGCCTAATTCTCCCTCCCTCAATTCAGAAACACAGTCTTTTCCCACTAACAAATGTTTCCACCCTATTAAGAATCCTTTGATATTTCTTCATGATTATATAAACATATTAAACATTCCTTTTGTTTAATGGGTGTAGAGTTTTAGTTCTGCAAGATGAAAAAGTTCTGGAGATCTGTTATACAACAATGTGAATATACTTAACACAAATGAACCCTGTGCTTAAAACTGATTAAAATGGGTACATCTTATGTTATGTGTTTTTACCACAATTACATTTTTTTTAAAAAGAACATGACTATATAATCATACACGTATTTTCATATACAGGAAGCCTTCACTTTGCATAGTTGCTACATAAAGAAACTTACCACAGTTCAGTTAAAGAATACCAGTCCCCCCCAACAATATAGTTCAAAATTCAGTTGCCAGAATGTATTCTCTGTGAACAACTGCATAAAGTACAAACATCACGCTAGCTTGTCACTCCACAGATCACCTTGTAAATAACAAATGTACGTCATGATAAGTGACCAATCACGTCACTTCTTTCGAAATCTGTTGATGATTGGTCACTGCCCATCTTTATTCAGATCACGTACAGAGGGAAAACCTTGTAGGTGTGTTGCCATTTTCTCTGCCAAGGTAAAACCACGTGATATCCACAAAACTTAAATAATCAAAAGAGGTACATGGGCAACAAAGATGAGAGAGCAGCAAAGGTAAGAAGTAATAATGCTGGAAGTGAATTCAAATTGAATATAAGTGGAGTTTAAGAGAGGTAGCTGGCCATGGGAATGTTGACCCTACAGCCATTCAGGAGATCACAGCTATGCAGCCAGAGGAACTTAGCGAAAGTGGACTTAACAACATAAATGAGGAAAGTGATTGTGATTAAAATAATTATGTCCGAGAGGGAGTGATGCCAGCGAAAAACTTTGCATTAAAAGCGTTTCTGGAGATATTTCACAGCACTGAAAGTGCAAAGGATCAGGACGCCTGGGTGGCTCAGTGGTTTGGCAGCTGACTTCCTCTGGGATCATGGTCATGCTGGGGTCTTGGTTCATGGGTTGAGCCACACATCAGGCTCTGTGCTGACAGCTCAGAGTCTGGAGACTGCTTCAGATTCTGTATCTCCCTCTCCCTCTGCCCCCACCTCGCCCCCTGCTCACCCTCTGTCTATCTCTGTCTCTCTGTCTCTCAAAAATAAATAAACATTAGGAAGAAAGAAAGAAGAAGAAGAAAGAAAGAAAGAAAGGAAGGAAGGAAGGAAGGAAGGAAGGAAGGAAGGAAGAAAGAAAGAAAGAAAAGAAAAGAAAAGAAAGAAAAAGAAGGAGCAAAAGATACAGTGTCAGAAACTGATCCAAAGTTATAAAGAAGTATGACAACTCCCCAGAAATGGAAATGGAAAAGATACTTGCTGTTTTGTAAGTTATCCAATGAGAAGGTAGCAGCACTTTTCCAATTCGTCTTCTTTTTTTTTCATCATGGTAATTGTATTTTTTAATCCCCATTGCCTATTTCACACACACACACGCACACACACACACACACACCTACGTCCCCTCTGGTAACCATTAGTTTGTTTTCTACAGCTAAGAGTCTGTTTCTTGGTTTGTGTCTATTTTGTTCCTTTGCTCTTTTGTGTTTCTCAAATTCCACATATTAGTGAAAGAATATGGTATTTGTCTTTCTCTGACTGACTTATTTTGCTTAGCATTATACTTTCTAGCTCTATCCATATTGTTGCAAATGACAAGATTTCATTTTTTTTATATGGCTGCATAATTTTTGACTATATATATATATATATATATGATATATATATATATATATATCACCTGTTCTTTATCCATTCATCTATCAATGGACACTTGGGCTGCTTCCATAGTTTGACCATTGTAAATAGTGCTTCAATAAACATAGAGGTCTGTGTATCCCTTTGAATTAGTGTTTGTGTATTTTTTGAGTAAACACGCACTAGTGCAATTACTGGATCATAGGGTAGTTCCATTTTTAACTTTTTGAGGAACCTCGGTACTGTTTTCCACAGTGGCTATACCAGTTTGCATTCCCACCAACAGTGCAAGGGGTTCCTTTTTCTCCACATCCTGGCCAACTCTTGTTTCTTGTGTTTTTTATTTTAACCCTTCTGACAGGTGTGAGGTGACCTCATTGTAGTTTTGATTTGCATTTCCCTGGTGATGAGTGATGCTGAGTATTTTTGCATGTGTCTATTGGCCATCTGTATGTCTTCTCTAGAGAAATGTCTGTTCATGTCTTCTGCTCATTTTTTAATTGGTTTGTTTTTGGGTGTTGAGTTGTATAAGTTCTTTATATATTTTGAATACTAACCATTTACTGGATATGTCATTTGCAAATATCTTCTCCTATTCAATAGGTTGCCTTTTAGTTTTGTTGACTGTTCTTTGCTGTACAGAAACTTTTTGTTTTGATGTAGTCCTAATAGTTTATTTTGGCTTTTAGTTCCCTTACCTGTAGAGACATATCTAGAAAAATGTTGCTATCACCAATGTCAGGGAAATCAATGCCTCTACTCTCCTCAAGGATTTTTGTGGTTTCAGGTCTCACATTTAGGTTTTTAATCCATTTTGAGTTTATTTTTGTATATGGCATAAGGATGTGGTCCAGTTTCATTCTTTTTCATGTAGTTGTTCGATATTCCCAACACCATTTGTTGAAAAGGCTGTGTTTTTCTCATTGCATATTCTTTCTTCCTTTATCAAATATTAATTGACCATGTGATTGTGAGTTTATTTCTGGGTTTCTATTCTGTTCCATTGATCTATGTTTCTATTTTTATGCCAGTACCATTACCATACTGTTTTAATTACTACCACTTTGTAATATAACTCAAAATCTGGAATTGTAATGCCTCCAGTTTTGTTTTTCTTTTTCAAGATTGCTTTGGCTCTTCAAGGTTTTTGTGGCTCCATACAAGTCTTAGGATTGTTTGTTCTAATTCCAATTATTCTTGATAAGTTTGTTTTAATAAGTTTTTTTACAAAGAAATAAAATGCTTTAACTCTTAATGCTCTTCATGGTTTAATTTACAGTGTACTAAATAAACATTAGTTAAAAATTTGTTAATTTCTCCATACATTTATGACTGACACAAAGGTTTTAGTTTTTGACTAAGTGTTTAAAGGCTCTAGAACAACCACAGTTTTCTCCATTGATTATTAAAATCAACTTGCATGGTTTCAGCTTGAATGTTTGTTTGTTTCTTTTGGGGGTCCTATTCTACTTTTTTAGGGTTTTGGTCACTATTGTGCAAAATTGAGATGTTACTGAACTTTTCTACATTTTCCTCTTCTCCCTTAAGAGTTCTTGATGGAAATCTCTTTAAATCAACTATAATAATTCTAAAGAATTATTTTTTAATTGTTGAAAATTTCATGGTATCAGGTACCATGAAAAATGCTTTTAGTTTTGTGCCACAATGATCATTGCTTCAATAAACATTCTGTACAAATATTCTTAATTACTAGTTGATTTATTTCTTTAATATAAATTCCCAGGAATGGAACTGCAGGGTTAAAGGTATATTTTTCTTAAATTTTTTTTTTTTTTTTTTTTTTTTTTTTAGCTATCACCAAAAGGCTGTAGCAATTCCCAAAATTCTGCAACAATGCATATTTCAGTTTCTTTGTCAGTAAGGTGAGGTAAGTAAAGTTAGGTTTACTTTAGGTTTACTTTTTTCCTTTAAAGGAAGAAAGTTCCTTTTCTTTTGCAGCCTCAACAGAAATAGATGTTAGAGCTCTTAAATTGTTGCCAGATAGGGTAAGATTATAGCTCATGGTTAATTTAATCAGCTAATATTGACTATTAGAGAATTTGAATTTTTTCCCTTAGGTTTATTTCTGTTGGTCATTTGGAATTGCTCTTTTGTAAATAATCTTTTTTGTGATCTTTGCTGGTTTTTTAAATTGAGCTGTCTTTTCTTGTCCATCTTGAGCTTTTTGTACATTATAGATTGAATAGCCCATAAATGTAGAAAAGAAAAGTGATTTGGATGAGGTCAGAACTTGCTTTCCTAATTAGCTAGAGCATGCATTTATCATCTCAGTAAGATATTGGTATAAAAAGAAGCAAATGGATCTGTAGAACAGAACAGTCTTCAGAAACAAATCCAAGTATTTATGATAAGTCATTAAATTTATTATATTTTTTACACAAGTGGGAAAATGATGGATTATTTAATAAGTTTTGCAGACAAAACTGACTCATTACATGTAAAAAGTCAAATTGGACTCTATTTTAGAAAAGAAAATACATGGATTAAAGCTATAATTGTAAAATTTTAAAAACATTCATACAATGGGGCACCTGGGTGGCTAAATTGGTTAAAGCATCCAACTTTGGCTCAGGTCATGATCTCACAGTTTGTGAGTTCAAGCCCCACATCAGGCTCTGTACTGGCAGCTTGGAGCCTGGGCCTGTTTCAGATTCTGTGTGTGTGTGTGTGTGTGTGTGTCTGCTCCTCCCCTGCTCATGCTTTGTCTCTCTCTCTCTCTCAAAAAAAATAAACATTTTAAAAAATACACTAAAACATTTGTACACAAAAATATAGGATACTATATATATAATCTATGGATAGAGAAGCTAAAATTTTTGAAAAAGATGATGAAATGTATTTGACTATCTAAAAATTAGAAATTTAGTGGCTCCTGGGTGGCTCAGTCGATTAAGTGTCCAACTTCAGCTCAGGTCATGATCTCACGGTTCATGAGTTCAAACCCTACATTGGGCTCTGTGCTGACAGCTCAGAGCCTGGAGCCAGCTTCAGATTCTGTGTCTCCCTCTTTCTCTTCCCCTCCTCTGTTGGCACTCTGTCTGTCTATCACAAATGAATAAATGTTAAAAAAAATTAAAAATTAAAAATTTATATGGCAAAATTTGTTTACAAAGTCAATAGAAAATTATGTGTGTGTATATATGTGTATACGTAAATATATATAAACATGTATATTCACTATCACTGCATAATAAATTACCTACATAATAAATTCATAACACAAAGAAATAATGTAACAAGATTTACTACTGCAAGATTTCTTTGGGTCAGGAATCTGGGTGTGGCTAAGGTGAATACCTCTAACTCAAGATTTCTCGTGAGGTTGCAGGCAATTTATCAGCCAGGAATTCAGTCATGCCTGAAGGCTCACCTCTGGGAAAAGGATCATTGTAGGTCTTTCCACATGACTGTCTCACAACCTGGCAGCTGAGCAATCCAACAAAGCACTCGGGGTGGAAGACACAGTCCTTTTTTATAAGCTAATCTCAAGTGACACCCCATCATGTCTGCTGTATTCTAGTCTTTAGGAGTTAGTCAATAAATCAAGCCCACACTCAAAATGAAAAGATTACACAAAGATGTGAACACCAGGAGACAGGGATCATTGGGGACCATCTTCGAAGCTGCTTACCAGAATATGTCACATTCATAATTTTAAATAATATACATACTTAAATCTCGTTTCTCATTTGAACAACTTTCAGTGAAATCTCTCAGCTACCATAAAATGAGGAAATTAGTTCCTTCTACCTCTCTGTTGCCAGCTTTCACTTGCCATTTCTATCTGCTAGATTACAGTGTTTACATTGACAATGTTTATAAATTTACCTGACAAATATAATTAAATCTATTGACTATCTTGACTTTAAGTGAAGGAATAGGCAGGATTCTTTTCTTCCATCTTTCAGTTTGAGGGAGGCTTACTCTGGCAGACAACTCACACACAAGACACCTTAGCCCTTCTCTGGCAGACTGTCCCATTTATTTTTAGCCTGGGGTTGCAGTTGAGGAAACTTATAGCTGATCTATAGAATTTGCCTCACACAATCACCTTGATTTCCGTCTCAATTTTCACTCCCTGTTTCTAAACTTTCCAATACAGAATCTGAAGTCTCCCAGGACTTGATAGGAAATGGTGATGCTCATTTCTACTATACATTTTCCTGCATAGGTTTTGGTCTGTAGATTCTTTTACTCAAGCTTACTCATCAACAGCCTCCCATCTACTTTCTCTTCTACAAATTTATTACAAGCCCTTATCTGATGATATCCCCACTCCTGGTTTTTGATTCTTTAATGAATATATTTTCCTATTAACGTCTTCACTAATATTTCAATAGAATTCTGGAAGGACCAGGAGCTAAATCATTTCACCTAGTTTTCCATAGTGAAAAAGAACCAACCCTATCTATCTAGAAGACAGTTGATGGATGCTTATCGGATATTTAAATTAATAGATTAATGCTTTGAGGTGAATATGATCATATTAGTTTTCTATTGTAGTGACATAAATTACCACAAACTAGGCTTAAAACAACAGAAATGTATTATCTTATAGTTCTGGAGGTCAGAAGCTCAAAATGGGTCTCACCAGGGCTAAAACTAAGGTACTAAAAGAGCCACATTCCTTTTTAGAGAATCTAGGGGAGAATTCATGTCTATGCCCAAGCAAGTCATTGGCAAAATCCATGCTGTCGTAGACAGATTCCCATTTCTTCTTCTTGTCAGCTTAAGGCTTGTTCCAGCTTCTAGAAACCACTCACATGCCTAGGCTCACAGCCCTGTTCTCCATTTTCAAAACCAGCAAGAGCAGATCAAGTCTCTTATGCTTCAAATCTTGTCTGCTTCGTCATGTATCATCACATCTGTCACGCACTCTTCAGTCTTCCCTTCCTGCTTTTAAGGGTCCACCTCAATAATTAAGTATAATCTCCATATTGTAAAGTCAACAGATAAGCAACTTTCATCTGTACCCTTAGTTTTCTTTTGCCATGTAAGGTAACATATTCACATATTCCAGAAATTAGGACATGGACATCTTTGGTGGGCCATTATTCTGCCTTCCACAGCGGTTAATATCTGCTGCCATTTACCAGGAAAAGTGATTGTACAATTCTACTTATTTGGGAAAAGTGTGTAGAAGAATGATGGAACTTCAGGAAGTCTATGAACAAGGTGAGCAAGTATACTTGACTGATAAGAGAAAGGTATTATTTAGGAAGTGGTGAAAAAGAAAATATGGAACATTAATTCTTAATCATATAAGCAGAATAAATGACTGGTATCAGAATGTCCCATGTCTCAGGACATTCTACTTAGAAGTACCTAAAATATTCTTATTGCAGAACTTACATATTTGCCTTATTTACAAATTAAGGCAGATAGTTAACTGAAAGAAATGTATATTACTAGAACTAAAAATAGGTGTGGAAAAAATAAATGTGGTATGATTTGTAAGATGTTTCTGCTTAAACTGAAGATATATGCAGAACTACAATGAACCTTGAGATTTCAAAATGCGTTTCCTTAGAGAGTCAACACATGCAATGAAGATAGTGAAAAATAACAGTTGCTTGGAATATATCAAAAGTGGCAACTTTGTTATACAAAATTTAACTATCCCCTAAAATCTGAAAACAGAACCATTCATAAAATCCTTGTTTCCACATTTGCAGTATGATAACGCCAAATGTCATGCTCTGTAAAGTAGTAAATATCATTCTCTTTATCATAAAGAAAAAAAGATGTTTTTCCACACAATATTTCCACTAATGCATTTTGAGAATTTCATTGCTAATGCATGTAGCTTAGAATGGAAAGAAACTTGGCAAATGAAAAAAGTGGATTTTTCACAATGCTCAGTAGCTTATTTTTTTCTATTTTACATGACATAGGGAAAATATACTTTTTAAATGCCCATTTATTGTTATGCTATCATTTGTGTGATTAAATATAGGAGTAGTAAATAAGTTTGCAGTTCCATTGCATATTTCCACTTTATACAAACTTTATCACTAATTGATTCTTGCTTCTAATGCCAAAGTGAAGCGAAGGGATAGGTTCAAACGTTCATTCAAAGGTTGACTGCCTGTCCAGATTGTTGTGCTATGCAGACAAAAATAAGTAAATATGCATGTTCTCTACTTTACTGATGAACATATAGATGAATACAATTCAGCCACCGTGGTAAGTTGGCTACATATAGTGCCTCCTGAGGTGTCCTCTTGCTAAGAAATGTATCTTTAACATTTAAATACGCACATAAACATTGAAAACTGTTCTGAATATAAATCTGATACTATTTCCTACAAACTGCAGAACTCAATATGTGATTAAAATAAAAAGTCAACGTAACTCACCAAGTTTAAATATGTACTTAGTGTTCGTATTTACAGTTCACAATCACAAAGTTACTCAAAGTGGATTTCAACATCTTTAGGAATGCTAATTTTATTTAATAAAGTTCTTCTATCTAACGTCTTTGTTCAGAATAGAATTTCTGGGTAATATTATTTTTTAATGACTACAATATCATCTTGACATCAAATGATGGTTGTGGGTTTATGAGCATTTTTATAATGTCAGAATTTTAATATTTTAATTGTGAATTCTTAATAACATGAATCCATTCTTCTGTGCTAACTCTGACATCTTTTCTTTTACAAGAGAATATGTAATTTTATTTTAAGCAGAACAGAGTCAGTATTTATTCTCTTAAAATTACCATTTGTTTCATTTTTGTGCCACTTATAAAGGGTGCTAGATAAATTAAAAGCTTGGTTTGTTCTAGGACTTTAAAGTGAAAAAAAATAACACCTAGGTTTCTCTTCCTTTTTCTTTCTAATTTTGCACTTTTGAAGACTTCTCTTATGTGTTATCTACAACTGTAACAAAACTAAAATCCTATGAGAAAAATCTTTTATGTTTTATAGCCTTAGATTTGCAACTGTAGTGGACCCTCACCATATCTTTGCAAATCCCTCCATTTGTAAATAGCACCATTACGCATAATTGTTGTCATAAAATGACTGTATGAATCATTACACACAAAGGTTTTGTGTTTATGTTTCGCTTTGTGTATGGCCATAAAAGTTGCTAAACACAAAGCTGATTTGAATGTGAATGTAGGATAGTAAGCTAGCCTCACTCGGGAGCTGAAGAACAGCTACCTTGTAACACAAAGAATTAAAACTAGCACCCCCAGGTAAATGACAAATTACTAGTATGACATGAAAACTTGGGGTCATTCATAATTAGTCACAAGTGGAAAAGTCAAATTTGTGAATGTTTGAGAATAACTTATTACACGTGATTTCCCAAAGTAAAGGTTTGTAACTTATGAATACAGTTGCCCCTTGAACAACATGGGTTTGAAATGTATGGGTCCACTTACATGCAGATTTTTTGATAGATATAGTGCAGTACTGTAAATGTATTTTGTCTTCCTTATGACCTTCTTAATGACATTTTCTTTTCTTTAGCTTACTTTATTATAAGGATACAGTTTATAATACATATAACATATAAAATACGTGTTTATGTTGTGGATAAGGCTTCCACTCAACAACTTCTCCTGAGCCTCTTTTATCTTCCTATCAACTGAAATGTTGTACTCAATTCTCTTGGACCACATCCCTAGAAGAACCTTCATGAACTAAGAACCCATTGAGATACCAGCAGGAGAGTGTCCGTTCAGCATGAAGTTTGAGGACTCCTGAATTAAGATTTGGGAAGAAGAGCTAGGTCTTGAATCAGTCTAGCCATTGTTATTTGTTTGTTTTCTGTGTTAAGCTCTTTTTATTACCCTGATTTCCTGTCTGCCCTTTCCCTGATAGAATATCAACTCTTCTGACTTTTGGCTTTGCCTGTTCTCAAAACCACCACACACAGAGAATGTATTTCATGGCTATTGGCTTGTCGGCTGTGTTAATATCTTCTATTCACCCATCTAGATCCACTCTTGATCCTTCTCCATCCACCTCTGTGTCCTAGAGCTGCATAGACTATCTGTGAATTCCTTTGCCTCCTGGCTTTCACTTATTTTCAACTAACGAGAGACCTTATGACTTTCGACAAGAGAAATATGGTGAACTTGAAGTACTAATTCTCCCACCTCTCCCTCATCACAGAAACTCTACATAGAGACAATAATAACCCTGTAGGGAGTGAAAATTGATATTTTGGGCCAAAAAAATTATATCTAGTTGCAATGGTTTGTGGCTTTCCAAAGGGCCACAGTACAGATCTATATATACACTAAATCTGTAGTATTAAACTTTTATAAGGGAGAGGTGATTAGGTATAAAATGTCTATGAAGGCTCCTTGGGGTAGTGATAATGAGACATCATCCTACAGAGTAGATATGACCTGGCTGCATTGTCTAGCTCAAGGTCAAATCTATTATGAGATGATAGAGTAGGTAGAAAGAAAACATTCCACTTTCAGAAATGAAAAAAAGAAAACTAAAGTTTCCAAGAGTAGAACAGGAAGCTCCTTTCTTTTTTCTTTTCCTTTCTCCAACTTTTTCCCTCCTTTCTCCAATCTCATTTCCTACTCCTAGTCTAATTTTAATGTATACACTTTCCCTAGATCAAATTTTACCTAGAAATCAATTAACATCACATTTTCTGATCCCCTACATAAACGAAGAGGGGGTTTTAATAAAAAATAATTTATGCAGAGTGTATTACAATTTACATAATTCCTTCAAGAATATGCACTTATTTTATTCTCAAAATTACTTCTTATAATTAATATGATAGACCACATTAATAAAGCAAATGATAAAAATCAAACGATCATCTCATTAGATGCAGAAAAACATGACATTGATGAAAGAAATTGAAGACAACACAAATAAATGAAAAGACATTTTATGTTCATGGATTGGGAAGATTTCATATTGTTAAAATGTATATGCTATCCAAGGTAATCTACCAATTCAATGCAATTTCTGTCAAAATACCAATGGTATTTTTCAGAGAACTAGAGAAAATAATTCTAAAATCTCTATGGAACCACAAAAGACCAAATAGCCAAGGGAATCTTGAGAAAGAAGAACAAAGCTAGAGGTATCACAGTCCCAAATTTCAACATATACTACAAAGCTGTAGTAATCAAAACAGTGTGACACTGGTACAAAACAGACTCAAAGATCAGTGGAACAGAATACAGAACCCAGAAATAAAGCCATGATTATACAGTAAATTGATCTATGACAGAAGCAAGAATATACAATGAGGAAAAGACAGCCTCTTCAACAAATGATGTTGGGAAAACTGGACAGCCACATGCAAAAGAATGAAGATAGACTATATTCTTTTTTTAATATTTTTTTACATTTATTTCTTTTTGAGAGACAGAGCACAAGTGGGGAGGGGCAGAGAGAGAAGGAGACACAGAATCCAAAGCAGGCTCCAGGCTCTGAGCTGTCAGCACAGAGCCTGACACGGGGCTCGAACTCACAGACTGTGAGATTATGACCTGAGCCGAAGTTGGACGCTTAACCAACTGAGCCACCCAGGTACCCCAAGATAGACTACATTCTTATACCATACACAAAAATATACAAAAATAAACTTAAAATAGGTTAAACATTTAAGTATAAGACCTGAAGCTATAAAACTCCTAGAAGACAACATAGGCAATATGTTTGCTCTTCAACATTTATCTTAATGATAGATATATATCTTTTGATCTGTCTCTTCAAGCAAGGGCAACAAAAGCAAAAATAAACAAACAGGACTACATCAAACTAAAAAGCTTTCTCACAGCAAAGGAAACCATCAAGAAAATGAAAAGGCAACCTACTGAACGGGAGAAGATATTTGCAAATGCTATATCCAATAAGGGGTTAACATCCAAACTATAACAACTCATAAAAGTCAATCAAAAAAATCCAATTAAAAAATGGGTAGAGGATCTGAATAGACATTTTTCCAAAGAAGACACACAAATGGCCAACATGCACTTGAAAAGATGCTAAACATCACCAATTATCTGGAAAAGAAAAGCAAAAGCACAATGAGACATCACCTCATGTCTACCAGAATGGCTAAAATCAAAAAGACAAGAAATAACATTGCTGGCAGGGATGTAGAGAAAGGAGAACCCTCTTGCACTGTGGGTGGGAATGCTAACTGGTATAGCCACTCTGGAAAATAATATGGAGTTTCCTCAAAAAGTTAAAAATAGACCTGCTCTACAACCCAGAAATTTCTCTACGAGGTATCTACCCAAAGGATACAAAAATAATTCTTCAAAGGGATACCTACACCCCGATAGTTATAGCAACATTACAACAATAGCCAAATTATAGAAATAGCCCAAGTGTCCATCGACTGATGAATGGATGAAGAGGATGTGCTGTGTGTGTGTGTGTGTGTGTGTGTGTATACACATATACACACACACACATACATGCCTACATTATGGAATATTACTCAGCCACAAAAAAGAATGAAACCTTGCCATTTGCAATGACATGGATAGAACTAGAAACAACTAGGCTAAGCAAAATCAGAGAAGAACAAAATACCATATGATATCACTCACATGTGGAATTTAAGAAACAACACAAATGAATAAAAGCTTAAAAAAAGAGAGAAGTAAACCAAGAAACAGACTCTTAACTGTGGAGAACTGATGGTTACCAGAGGGGAGGTGGGTAGGGGGATGGGTGAAATAGGTGATGGGATTAAGGAGTGCACTAGTTGTGATGAGTACCAGGTGTTGTACAGAAGTGTTGAATCACTATATTGTACCCTTGAAATTAATATTATACTGTATGTTAACTAACTGGAATTTAGACAAAAACTTTAAAAAAAAAGATACTTTGTTGATGAAATGTATATAAGTGTTTTATAGAATACTATGGATATAAAAACAGATATCATGCAGAAAATCATTGATGCCAGTATAATAGTAGAGACTTGAGTGTATAATAATTCACACACAAAAAAAATCCCAAATAACCCAAGTGTTCAGGAAAAAAAAAAGTATGAAAATGAAGCAGTGTGGAGGAATGATTCAGTTTAAAAGATTTTAATGAAAATCCAGCCTATCTTTTAATTCCTTCTGGAGTAAGAAGTCTGTAGAACACGTGGCATGAGTACATACCACTAAGAGATTTTGACAAATAAAATCTGTTTGACAAATAAGAAGATGAGAAGGAAGCCAAGTGAACACATCACATAAGGAGACAACTTTCATTGACAAGATACGTGTTTGCAAGTAAGCAAAATATTCTAATAATATAAAGGATTAACACTATTCAGTGGGGTGTTAACAAATATATCAGGGGAAGGAGACACAAAAAAAGGAAACAAGCTTGCTGATAAATGAGGACAAGCATGAAATTAATTATGTCCCTTAAATGTCTACAATACTGAAATTGGGTTTTAAAAAATCTTTCTTTAACAAGAGAAATGAAAAGGAATTTGTGCAATTTGGAAATGGAAGTGATCTTGCCAAAGTAACAATTGATAACAAGCATAAAGAATTTAAGTCTTCTGGACACACATAAATGAGCGGCCAAAAATGACAAGTTGGTCAGAGATGAAAAGCAATTAGACAGAAGGTTTATTGGGTTCCTAAGAAATCTCATTGTCAAAAGCTAGTGGATATCTTTAGAAAGAATCTGTTGAAAAGAATTTTGCACTGTTGAAGAAAAAGGTCAAGGAACCAAAGCAGAGGGTATGACCATCTGGAAGATACATTGTTAACTATTAGCAAAATAGTGGTTTTACCACCACAGGAGAAAAACTGTATAGATCAGGAGAAAATAGTTCCAAGAAAAATGAATAACAGCACATTATCAAGATAAAAAAATCCTATTCAGAATTATCTTTTCTATAGAATTATCTAGAAAATGTCTGGTATTTCAACATTAATAATATTTCTGTGCAGCCTTCCTGAACTTTTTGTTGGACAAAATGAATTTGATTTAGATAGAATGTGGTCAAGAGGAACCAAAGCTTTCTGAATGTCTATAGAAAAGATTATAAGATGAAAATATATCAGATATTTTTCATACAAGCTACTTGAATTTATCAGGGGAAAAAACACAGTACCAATGGACTCAATTTTTAACCAAGGTGTTTTAGCAAAATCAAATTAAAGATTTCTAGCATTCCAGATATCTGACATTTGAAAATATTCAATGTAATATTTTTGAGCCAGAAGTTATTATTTAAAAAAAAAATTAATGTGTTGGTTTTGCTTCCATTCATAGTATACCAAGTCTTGAGTGTTTATCAGTTGGACTTAGTAAGTTTCACTTGGTAGGAGTACATTAAGGGGAAAAAAAACCTCAACAAATAAGAGTTTTAAATTTATGTTTATTCTTTTTAATGGTTGTGTAATATTCTGCAGTATCTTTAACTTAGTTATTTTAAGTGGGGACATTTAAGTTATCTGGAACATAATTACAATAGTGTTTATTTAGAGAATTGTTTATTAATACAAGTTGATCAAGAATGTCTTTGAAGGAATTACTGATACTTGAAAAAAAATCCCATGTTAAAACACTTTTACCTATAAAACAATTACATGCATGGATTTCTCTCTTTACCACTTGTCTCTCCCCAACACACACACACACACACACACACACTCCCGATACCAAGGGCGACAGTGTGTTGAAATAAAACATGAGGGCGATGACAACGATTTCAATTTTTAAAAATCCAAAATAGAGTTTGTATTCACAAAATACCAAATCACTGCTTGTTTCCATTAATTCACACAAACGACTGCTCGAGTTACTGCCAATTAAAGCACCTAACTGAATTGATTGTTCATTTTAGTCAGAATGTTTGATCTGGTAATCTGGTATAAACACTGTCACAGGGTTTCCCCCTGGTTACTTTAGAGGCCAGATTTCCCTCAAAGATGTGAGATACACACCTCCTTAACACAGCAGTCTAACCTCTCAGTGGACACAATAACTCTGGTAGGCTCAACAGTGATTCCACTCTGTCACCTAAGTCTAAATAGCAAGAGGCTACATTGAGAGAAAAGGTCTAGAGACTAAGTGCTCCAAATTCTCTCGAAAATCCAAACAATTCCGCGAAGAACAGGCACAGCAGAAAGGGAAATCTCATGAATGGGTTTTAGAAAGTGTATTAGTTTGTAGAAGGAAAAGATGCCAAATGTGAAGCATAAGTCACTAGTTGAACCCCAAAATAAAATGACTGTGCTTTCTTGGGGACAAGCTGTTATAAATATTACTGTATAACTTCAGAAAGTCATTCGGTTATGCCTGACAGCATTTAAAGACCTTGAATCTTCAGTTAACTCAAAGTACATTTATTTATTTATTATGAAATAAAGCCTGTTGACATGTGTCACTGAAATTTTTTTTCTTTTTAAACGTGCCTACTTAATCCAAACATTCAGATATCACATGCTGCAAATCACAAACAGAACCAATATTATAAGCTGGAGGATGACCTAAATCAGAACATTTAAAGGAATGATTGACATACTTGACAATCTCATGTGGCAGAGTAACCATAAATGTAAAATAAAAAATTTGTAGAGTCTAAAAAACAAAGCAGAAACAGACCTATAAATACAGAGAACAAACTGATAGTTGCCAGAAGGAAGGGGGTTGGGGGATGGGCAAAATGGGTGAAGGGGAGTAGGAGATATAGGCTTCCTGTTATGGAATGAATATGTCATTCCATATGACATATTCATATGGAATAAAAGGCACAGCGTAGGGAACCCAGTCAATGGTATTGTTATAGCGGATGGTGACAGATGGTAGGTACACTTGTGGTGAGAACAGACTAACAGAGATGTTGAATCACTATGTTGTATACCCGAAACTAATGTAACATTGTGTGTCAACTATACTTTGACCAACAAACAAACAAAACAAGGAAGAAAAGTAAAATGAAAAAGTGAAAATAAATACAAAGTAAAAACGCAAGTGACAAGCATGGGGAAAATTGTGATGGTATATAAAGGCTAATCTGAAAAAGATGTAGAAAAATGGACTGAGAATATGATTGGTGAATCTAGAGAAAGAATAAAAATGGCCAACAGACATTAAAAAAGATTATTAACCTGACTAATAAAGATACACAAAGTAAAATACCAATTTGATATTATTTTTGGTCCACTGAGGATAAAGAAAAAATGAATAATGCCTTTAATTGAACAGAGTGTGGACAAACTAGGCCCTCACACACTGGAGTATAGGTGAAAGCAAAAATTGGTCCAACCAAAGGGATGATTCCTCTTTTACTTCAACCATAAAAGAAAAGCAATCGGACAATATGTTTCTAAATGTTAAGTGTGCATAAACTTGGACCTATGAAATCTGTTTCTTAGGTTTTTCCTTAAATGATTTTATAACTCTTCAAAAATGTAAATACAAGCATATTAATTTCTGCAAGTAAGTTCTGGAGTAACCATATAATGAAATATTCTGCAAATATTAAAAGTGTTGATGGAGGTCTACATGAACAAGGTTAAAATGCAGTGATATTTGCCCAGCTTCTCTCTCTACAGATCCCTGAAGCGATGCATTCTTTGGCTCCGGAGAAGGACAAATAGAAAACATATATTTGTGAATGAAATTTTAAACTTAAATCGAGAAACTTTACATTTGTAAGAGTGTACTTCATGAGAGAAAGTGTTAAAACAAATGATAGATTTGGAAGAATCTGTCAGGGCAGGGAAACAGGTTTATTCTTTACAGAGAGTAAGATAATGGACTTGGCTGCTGGGGGTGATCTCTGGGAAGGAATGTAGTTCTCTACATCCCTCTTGACCAAACTTGGAAGGAGGGATGAGTAGGGACAATAGAAGTCCAGTTGAGCTTGGCACCAGGCTGGGGTAGCACCAATGGAGAGGATACCTATGTTTTATTTCCCTAGATAAAGCCCAGGGATACTGCAGGATTTTTAAAGAAACTCTATGTTTCAGGGCACCTGGCTGGCTGAGTCAGAGGAGCATGTGACAACTGATCTCAGGGTTGTGAGCTTGAGCTCACATAGAGCTTACGTAGAGATTACATGAATACAAATTTTAAAAAATAAAGAAACTCTATGTTTCATATGTGTATTAGTTTCCTATTACTGCTGTAACAAATTACCACAAATTTAGTGGCTTAAAACAGTACATATTTAGGGGCACCTGGGTGGCTCAGTTGAGTGTCGGACTCTTGATTTCGGCTCAAGTCATGATCTATCTCACGGTTTGTGAGTTCGAGCCCCGTAAGGGAGTCTGTGCTGACAGCACAGAGCCTGCTTGGGATTCTCTCTCTCTCTCTCTCTCTCTCTCTCTCTCTCTCTGTCTCTCTCTCTCACTCTCGCTGCCCCTCCCCCTCTCACACATACATGCTCTCTGTCACTCAAAATAAATAAACTTTAGGAGAAAAAATACATATTTATTATAAGTCTAGTGGTAAAAACTTTAAAATTAATCTCAATGGAATAAAACCAAGGTGGTTGAGAGGTCTGCATTCCTTTTGAAGGCTATAGGGAGGAATCTGTTCTTGACTCTTCTAATGTCTAGAGTTTGTCTACATTCCTTGACTCATGACTCTTTCCTCCATCTCTAAAGCCAGCAGCATATCATCTACCAGTCTTCCTTTCTCTCTTCTTCCATCATTTCTCCTTTTCTGCTTCTGAACCTTCTGCTTTCCCCTTATAAAGGCTTTGTGATTTACTGGGCCCACCAAGAGAATCCACTATAATCTCTCCTTGTCAAGATATTTAATTCATCCCATCTGCAAAGTCTATTTTACCATATGAGGTAACATATTCACAAGTTCTGGGGAGAAGAATGTGAATATTTGGGGAGTTATTATTCAGCCTACCACAACACGGAACCCTAGTAGAATAGCAATGACTGTTAGATGTGTCAGCCGGTGGCCCCAAGGGGAATGTCTTTTGGCATGGGGAGAGCAGTTGAGAGGGTACAGATAGTGTAATGGACTGAATATTTGTGTCCCTCCAAATGTGATGGTATTAGGAGGGGGGACTTTGAGAGGTGATTAAGTCATGAGGGTGAAGCCCTCACAAATGGGATTAGTGCCCTTTCATAAAGGAGGCCACAGATTGCTCTCTTGCCCCTTCCGCCACGTGAGGACAGAGTGAGAAGACAGTTGTTTATGAACCAGGCAGTGGGATCTCACCAGACACTTACACATCTGTTAGTGTCTGATCTTAGACTTCCCAGCCTCTAGAACCATGAGATATAAATGTCTGTTGTTTAAGCTACCCAGTCTATGTTATTTTGGTTATATCTGGCTGCACAGGCTGAGACAGATGGGATGGTGGGCAAACATGAAGAGACCTTGTGTTTGGAATAAGGTGGATAGAGAATGTACAATCTGACAGCCAGATGTCAAAAAATGGTTCTAACACTCTTTGCAGATGGGGCAAGAATAAAACTGTTGACCAAAAGACAGATAAAAGGCAGCATCAAAGGGAAGAGGATCATCAAGGATCCAACTTTGTCTTCTCTGCTGCCTAGGTGATTCATAGCTCTTGCCCATTAAGTGACAGTTGCCCCAGGTGAAGGGAAAGAGAAAAGGAACAAAAATCCTGAAGTGATGTAACTATGTAAAACAATGAATAACCAAGAAAACATAGGAGTGACTAATTCCACTGTGAATCAGAAAGATTGACTTGTAGATCTTAGGAATAAATTAAGTAGTATTTCAGAAAGGTACAAGTCTTTTTTCACCACACTAAGTTATTACAATATTATTCGCTATATTCTCTATGCTTTACTTTTCATCCCCATGACTTATTTATTTTATAACTGGAAGTTTATACCTCTTAATCCCCTTCCCCTATTTCATCTACCCCCCAGAACCCCTCCAATTTGACAACCACAAGTCCAGTGGCTCAGAATGATTCTGTTTCTGTTTTGTTTGTTTAAACACGGGGGGAGGGAAGGGGGAAAAAAAGTTGCAGAGAGGGAGGTGAACCATAAGAGACTCTTTAATGTGGAGAACAAACTGAGGGTTTATGGGGGGGGGCGGGCAGGAGAGGGGGGGAAATGGATGATGGGCATTGAGGAAGACACTTGTTGGGATGAGCACTGAGTGTTGTATGTAAGTGATGAATCATGGGAATCTACCCCTAAAACCAAGACCACACTATATAATCTGTATGTTAGCTAACTTGACAATAAATTATAAAAAAAAAAAAGGTACAGTTTTGTACATATACTTGGAAACTCATAACTAAAACATTTGTTTATTGATATGGAAATGTGTCTATATTTTATATGAAAAAACCCACACTATAGAACATGATATATATTATCCTGCTTTAATTGTTATATTGTATTTACATGTGTTTATGCATGAAAAAATGTCTTAAAGATTATACTCCTAATTAACACAGTTCTCTTTGGGTGATTGGATGATGAGTGACTTTTTTGTACTTTTTTCTTCATATCTGTCCAATTTTAGATCTGTGCAAACGTTTATATAATGAGTGTGTATTATTTGAATAATCACAAAAATAATAAAGCCATTTCCATGTTCAAAAACTGTGGTAAAAGGGGCGCCTGGGTGGCGCAGTCGGTTAAGCGTCCGACTTCAGCCAGGTCACGATCTCGCGGTCTGTGAGCTCGAGCCCCGCTTCAGGCTCTGGGCTGATGGCTCTGAGCCTGGAGCCTGTTTCCGATTCTGTGTCTCCCTCTCTCTCTGCCCCTCCCCCGTTCATGCTCTGTCTCTCTCTGTCCCAAAAATAAATTTAAAAAAACGTTGAAAGAAAAAAAAAAAACTGTGGTAAAAGACACCATTATTTTTTTTAACTTTTATTTATTTTTGAGAGAGAGAGAGAGAGAGAGAGAGAATGAAAGGGGAGGAGCAGAGACAGAGGGAGACACAGAATCCGAAGCAGGCTCCAGACTCTGAGCTGTCAGCACAGAGCCCGATGTGGGGCTCAAACCCACGAACTGTGAGATCATGACCTGAGCCGAAGTCGGACTCTTAACCGACTGAGCCACCCAGGTGCCCCTAAAAGATACCAGTATTGGGGCGCCTGGGTGGCGCAGTCGGTTAAGCGTCCGACTTCAGCCAGGTCACGATCTCGCGGTCCGTGAGTTCGAGCCCCGCGTCGGGCTCTGGGCTGATGGCTCGGAGCCTGGAGCCTGTTTCCGATTCTGTGTCTCCCTCTCTCTCTGCCCCTCCCCCGTTCATGCTCTGTCTCTCTCTGTCCCAAAAAAAAAAAATAAAATTAAAAACGTTGAAAAAAAAAAAAAAAAAAAAAAAAAGATACCAGTATTTATTTTAGATAGTGAGATGGTATAGAAAGAACACTGAACTTGTCATCAGCAAAATGAGATCAAGTGTCAGTTTTCCAGTTTACTAGTCACGTGATGTTGGGCAAGCCACCTACAATTTCTGGTCCTCATCTGAAAACTGAGGCCAATAGTGCTAAGGATACTATCTCACAGTGATATCCTGTGGCATGTGTTTGGATTGACATTTGATGTGTTATCCAATCTGCAAAACAACTCCTGATGTGCCTATTATTATCCCCATTGTGCAAAATGAAATATGGAGGTATATATTGCAGTTCTTTGAAAAACATAATGTAAACCTTAGCTGTTCCTGCAATGTAATCAAGAAGAAATGCCTACAGTGCCCAGTGTAGATATAGATGCCACATACAAGCTCTTTAAATAACATATAAATTAGATTCCATGAACATCAGGGTCCTCTAAGATCTTCAGCAATTTGAGGAGAAATCTAGGAGTTCTCTGCCTGAAGATAGTGTCTGTGAAGACAGACATGTCAGTGATGCTCCATCCTACCTGCTGCCAGGGCTCTTGGTTAAAGCCTTGCCTCTGAGAAATAGATTCTGATTTATATATATTATCCTGTGGTAATACATATGAAAGTTTCAGTTACATACCTTTGTGTTTACTAAATTCAAGGTGTTTGCCATGCCAGTTTTGTGTGTATATGTTTGTATATACATAAACATATGTATGTTTTATATATTTATATGCAAACATATTATTTTAAGTGCTTAGTTATCATTAGTTACCTAGTACTCTTATTTAGATATGTTATAATTTATGGATACAGATGAGGAAACTGGGGTCAGGAACATGAGTCATGTGTAATACCATATTAAAAAAAATGTCTAGAGTAATTCTATACAACCTAAGTGGAAAAACTAGTCCTAATCCACACTATTTCTTAGTTTTATTTATTTTTTTTATTTTTAGACAGAGAGAGAGCAAGCAGGGGTAGGGGCTGAGAGAGAGTGAGAGGGAGAATCTTAGCAGGCTCCATGCTGAGTGCAGAGCCCAACGTGGGTCTCATGACCCGAGCCAAAATCAAGAGTAGGCCACTTAACCGACTGAGCCACCCAGGTGCCCCTAATTCACACTTCTTTACCTAAAACCTTTGAGGCTAGAAGTGGTTTAGGGTTCAGGAACTTCTGATTTCCAGAAAAGTAATTACATGCATATAGCTTATGTAATGTGTGGAGATATAGATACAACATCTTCAACAGGTATGTTCTCTGTAATCAAGCACATTGTTATTTGTGCACAAAAATCAATGGATATTCATACTAAGTAGGATAAATAGTCTTTAAACAGTCTTATATCAGTTTAAGTTTTGCTGCCAAATGAATTTGCACCAAACTTAGAGAAAACTTTTTGGTTCAATTAAACTCTGTAACGAGACAGGAGGTGCTTCCGTTTTCTTCGAGTTGTTTTCAGGTTTTCATTTGCTCTTCATTTGCTTGCTCTTGCTGATGTGCTGGGAAGGTTCTCACAGTTGTAGAGAGAGATAATGTGAAGGCGCAGTGTTGACTCTTATCAGGAAGCATCATCACTAATGGCGCTAAAGAAGTTGCCTTTGGGGAGGGAAGTTTTTCCTTCCCAGCATCAGTATGTACTCCCCAGATGAATAAAACGTATCCACGTGACTGGATGTAAAGAGCTGATAAATAGTTTCCTATGTAAAAGCTTTTAGAAGTCTTTAGTTTGCATGAAAACTTAACTCCTGACCTCTGCTCTCTGGGCTCCTGCTAATGGTAATGCTTATTACTATTTGAAGTTCTGAAGACCTACTTGGAGTTATTTGTAATGTTGATATACTTAGTCAGGACTGTAGATATTTTCATAGTCTGGTGATTATATGAGGAAGGGGAGTAAAGGGTACATTTTTTCCTGGACTTTAGATAGACTATTCCTATTAGAAATAGGGAAAATAAATAGTGATTTTAGTTGGAGAAGTTTCCAAAAAGTGACTCACAGATTTTCCTGTTCAAAAGGAAGCAGATACCTAAAAGCTGATGTCAACACTTAGAATAAAATAATTGGATAGGGTTGCCTGGGTGGCTCAGTCAGTTAAGCGTCCGACTTCAAATCAGGTCATGATCTCGTGGTTTGTGGGTTCAAGTCCCGCATCCGGCTCTGTACTGACAGCTTGGAGCCTGGAAGCTGCTTCAAATTCTGTGTCTCCCTCTCTCTGCCTTACCTGCCTTGTGCTCTCTCTCTCTCTCTCTAATATAAATACATAAACATTAAAAATGGATACGATATCTATGAAGGATATAATAAAGAGAAAGGGTATAAAAACAGTCTTTAAAACACCTCCTCTCCAAATCTTCCAGCGATTCCCTCAAGCTACATCCAACTATGATTGAAGAGAATTCTGAGGATTGAGGCATTTATCAAACTATAAGGAAGGAGACTTATAACTGCAGGTTAATGAAGAAAAGTCAGTCTGGCCAGTTCGTGATAGACTCGGGCACTCCTTTGTCTTCTTGGTTTATTCGTGGTTTTACATAGTCACATTATTTCAGGATTTTTTCTCTTTTTTCTCCTTCCCTTCACTTGTAGTCATTTTTCAGTTAATGGGCATGGGCTATAAATAATCTGGGCAGGAGAGAAGACAAGGTTGGGTCTTTATTTTTTTATTTTTTTTTTTTAATTTTTTTTTTCAACGTTTTTTATTTATTTTGGGGACAGAGAGAGACAGAGCATGAACGGGGGAGGGGCAGAGAGAGAGGGAGACACAGAATCGGAAACAGGCTCCAGGCTCCGAGCCATCGGCCCAGAGCCCGACGCGGGGCTCGAACTCACGGACCGCGAGATCGCGACCTGGCTGAAGTCGGCCGCTTAACCGACTGCGCCACCCAGGCGCCCCAAGGTTGGGTCTTTAATGATGCTCCTCTGTCTTATGCTGTCTTTTATCTTTCCTTTGCCCAATGGCTTCTATTCTTTCAACATATGCTAAGGGGGCCAGAGCAAACATTTGGTGGACTCTCAACAATCTCAAAGGGAAAGAATTATCCTCTTTAAGAATGGGGAAATTGAGCCCAGAAAGGTTAGGTACCTGGTACAAGGATCATGTAGATATAAATAATAGAGCTTGCAGCCTTGCCTAATTCAAAACATGGAATCAGAACAACTTAGGAAAAAAAGAATTTTGTTGAATATATTGTCCAGCAAGCTTCTAGCAATAACTATACTCAATTAAATCACACATAGAGATATGTATTCTGTGGAGATATTTCTTAAAGGAATATAATTTATAGGAATAGTAACATTAATGATCAAGAGAAATGAACCAAAGAGTAAGGAAAACATATGAATGATTAAAACAAACTCCCCCCCCGCCCAACTTCCATATACTCAGCATGGACATTGCTTGTGTATAAATGGAATGAAAAGATGTTGTATAACTGTGCACATACCCATATAAGGTGACGAGAGTAGGAGATAAAAAATTTCCTAACACAAATGGCTATTTTGTGTTTGGTGACAATTCAAAGAGTCAAAAAACCAAACAGACAAACAAACAAAACACACAAAAACTGTCTACACTAGCTAGTTCAAATCTGCTTTCTTAAAGCAGACTCTAAGAGAGATTTGGTTCCTAATCTGTTCTATCAAAAATGTATCTTTTTGCCTCTGGGTGTTTTATTTACTTTTCCTGCATTTAAAGTCACACACCCACATTCCTTCCTCCCCATCTCTCTCTCTCTCTCTCTTCCTCTCCCCCCCCTCCCCAAGCCCAGTCTCCCTCCCTCTCTCTCTCACACACACACACCTCACATGAAATTTTTTTGGAATAAGACATTTCCAGATCTAATCATAAATAATACATTTCTAATGGAAGATGTCTAAAGCACTGTGATAGGCCTATGGGGAATGCTATTATAGCTTAAAATCCTCTAATGAGACTTTATGACAACTGGTCTTATTAATCAAATGTTTGACAATACAGAGGACTCATCAAGTCCTCTTCTTTAGCATGGTAAACAAAACTAATTTTTAATGTACATACTGACTCTCATTTTGATGTCTTGCTGGGGTAAAAAAGTCAGAATTTGATGTTGAACTGAGTGTGTAAGCATGTACTCAATAAGTCGAACCCACACACAAAACTATCAGCAAGAACTCAGAGGAAGAATAAAACCATATAGATCTGATATATCTCATATATAGGTGTAGTAAAAACAAATAAATATTCAAGAAATAAAGTTTTAAAAATTGGTCTGGGCATCAAGGAATATAAAAATGTTAATTAGATTTGTGACCTCCTGTTTCCCCTGTTAAATATGAAATAATTTTGTATGTCAACAGGATAAAATTGAAAGAAAATTATTGAAAACAGGAGTTTTTAAAACCTGACTTATCCTCCTTATGCCTAAAATACATTACTATTTCCAGATAATGAAAAATTACTGGAATTAAATACAATGGTCTGAAAGTTACGATTATAAAAAGCTCATTAAAATTGATAAGAAAAACACTGAGACCCCAATATGAAAATGAGCAAAGGACATGAACAAACAATACATGCCAGCAGAGATAATTAGCAAGCAAACATATGGGAAAATATTTAACCTTGCTAGTTATAAAAAAAAAAAAAAAGAAAGAAACTAAAATAACACTGTGTTCATACCATATCATTTAAATGTGTAGAAGAATTATATTCTGGTGAATTCTACCAAATGTTTAAAAAAGAATTAATATCAATCATTCACAAACTCTTCCAAAACACAGAAGAGGAAGAAATACTTCCCAGTTCCTTCTATGAGCTTCTATTATCTTTACACTGAAGCCAGATGAAAACATCGCAAGAATGTTCATATTCATGAGATATTCATAACCAATATCTCTTATGAATATAAATGTGAAAATCCTCAACAAGATCCTAGCAAACCAAATCCTGTAACATATAAAAAGACTATATGCCATGATCAAGTAGGTTTTATCCCAGGAATGCATGGGTAGTTTAACATATAAAAATCAATCTATGTAGCATAACACATTAATAGAATGAAAGGGGAAAAAATTACATGATAATCTCAGTAGACACAGAAAAAACATTTGACAAAACCCAACACACTTTCATGAGAAAAACACTCAAAACCTAAAAATAGAAGGGAACTCCCTTTCTATTTTTATATCTTTTATATCTTGATATTTTTAGATCTTTGTATTTTTAACTTTATTAAGGAACTCCCATATACTTAATAAAGACCATTTATAAAAACCCATAGCTAACATAATACTCAGTGGTGAACGACTAGATACTTTCCCCCAAGATCAGGAACAAGACAAGAATGTTTGCTCTCACCGCTTCAATTTGATATTATAACAGACATTTGGGAAAATAGGCAGGAAAAAAAAAGTGGAAAGGAAGAAGTAAAATTATATGTATTGCATATGATATAATCTTATATATAGGAAATCTAAAGGAATTCACAAAAGCAATCAGAACTTATAAATAAGTTTAGCAAGGTTGTAGGATATATGATCAATAGCCAAAAATCAATTGTATTTCTACAGACTATCATGAACAATCTGTAAATGAAATTCACAAAGCCATCATATTTGTGATAGCATCAAGAAGAATAAAGTGCTAAGAAATAAATCTAACAAAATGTATGCAAGACTTGTACACTGAAATCTAGAAAATATTGTTAAAAAAAAAGATGACCTAAACAAATGGAAAGATACTTTGTATTCATGGGTTAGAAGAGTTAATATTGTTAACATGGCAACACACCCCAAATTAATTTGCAGATTCAACATAATACCTATCAAAACCTCAGCTAACTTTTTTGGGTAGAAACTGACAAGCTTAATATAAAAGTCGTACGGAAATATATGAAACCTAGAATAGCCAAAAAAATCTTGATAAAGTTGGAAGACACACTCTTCTAGATTTCAAAATTAACTGCAAAGATACAGTAATTAAGACAGTGTAGGGGTTCCTGGGTGGCTCAGTCAGTTAAGCATCCGACTCGATTTCAGTTCAGGACATGATCTGACGGTTCATGGGTTGGAGCCCTGCATCAGGCTCTGCACTGACAGTGTGGATCCTGCTTACAATCCTCTCTCTCCCTCTCTCTCTGCCCCTCCCCTGCTTGTGCGCTCTCTCTTTCTCCCTCTCTCTCTCTCTCTCTCTCTCTCTCTCTCTCTCAAAGTAAATAAACAAACTTAAAACTTTTTGTTTTAAAAGTGTGTAACTGGCATAGGATAGAAATATAGATCAATGGAATTGAATTAACAATCCAGAAATAAACCCTTGTACTTAAGGTCAACTGATTTTCATTAAGAATGCCAAGAAATTCAATGGGGGAAAGAACAGTCTTTCAACAGTGTTGGAACAACTGGATATCCACATAAAAAGAACAGAGTTGGATCATACTTCACACAAAAATTAACTCAAAATGGTTCATCTACTTAAATGTAAGAGCTAAGACTGTAAAACTCTTAGAAGAAAACATAGGCATAAATCTATAATCTGGGATTAGGGAATGGTTTCTTAGATACTACAGCAACAGTATAAGTGACATAAAGATAAAATAAGTAAATTGGACTCCATCAAAATTAAAAACATGTGTGCCTCAAAGGATACCATTAAGAAAGTGAAAAGACAACCCAAGGAGTGAAAGAAAACACTAACAAATCATATATGAAGTGTATTCAAAATATATAAAGAACTCTCACAATTCAACAAAAAAGAAAAATGACCCAATCAAAAATGGCCAACACATGAAAAAAATTTTCAACATCTTCATTCATTTGACAAATTGAAATTAAACCACAATAAGATACCACTTCACATGCACTAGGATGGCTATAATAAAAAAGACTGATAATGAGTGTTGGCCAGGATGTGGAGAAATTAGAATTCTCAGACATTGCCTGTGGGAATGTGAAATGGTACATTTTCCAAAACAGTTTACCAATTTCTCATAAAGTTAAACATAGAGTTACCATCACCCAGCAATCCCACTCCTGGTTATGTATGCAAGAGGATGTGAAATATATCCACACAAAAGCCTTTACACAAATGCTCATAGCAGCATTATTGTTAATAGCCCCAAAGTGGAAACAACCCAATTGTCCATCAACTGAAGAATCAATAAAAACATGTATCTTATCCATACAATGGAATATTATTCAGCCATAAAAAGGAAGGAAACACCGATTCATGCTACGACATGGATGAACCTAAAAAACAAGACTTAGTGAAAGAAGACAGACATGAAAGATCACGTAATGTATGATTCCAGTTACAGGAAATGTCCACAATAGGAAAATCCATAGACACAGAAAGTAGATTAGTGGCTGTCAAGATCTGAGAGGAGGGGAAAATTGGGAGTGACTGCTAATGGATATGGGTGGTATATGAATATCTCAATAAAGCTTTCATTGAAAAAAATTAATGTTGGCAAGACTAGTAAAATTGGTCTTATACAATATATAATATATGTTATACATTGCTAACACTTTAGAAATTAGTACAATCATTTTCTAAAACAAATTTGCCTATATGTTCCAAGAGCCATACCAGTCTTCCCATCCAGTAATCCTCTCCTTGGGAAATCAGGGCACGCTCAGTATCAAAACAGTGAAAAAGTTACATGCTCAAAGATATTCTTTCCAAAAGATCTGAAAACACATCAAACGTCTTATAAAATGAGAATAAGTAGAGGCACCTGGGGGACTCAGTCAGTTGAGCGTCCGACTCTTGATTTCAGCTCAGGTCATGATTCCAGGGTCATCAGATCGAATTCCAAGTCGGGCTCTGTGCTGAGTGTGGAGCCTGCTTAAAATTTTCTTTCCCTCTGCCCTCTCCCCTGCTCGCTCTCTAAATACATAAATAAATAACAAAAACAAAAAACAAACAAAAAAAAACCTTACCGAAAATGAGAATAGGTAGCTAAATAATAGTATATCAATTTAATGAAATATTTTTTCAAAAGGAAAATTGATACAGATATGATTACACTTTAAATTATTGATACCTATAGGAACAGATGGACAAAGAAAATGGACACAGGAGAAGTGATTTGTTAGTGTGCTTTAATCACTGGGATCTCACTCCTGCATTTCTCATATTAGCTTGTGAGGAGTATGAATTTACTACAATGTTCTTTGCTACTATGATGCTGTTATATTGAAAATAATTTTGAACTATTTGAAGGAGGATTTAAGAGTGTTCTTTTGGCTATGTGTGGCACATCCAAAAAGATGGTGAGTACTGTGGATTTCTAGAAGATGTTTCTGACCAGTGGAACACAGCGACACCGGAAGACCAAACTGGGTGAAGTGAGGAGGTGAGGAACCTACCCTGTCTGCACAGCAGCCTGGCTTGGAATGTCCCCAGAGGAGCATCCACACAGGGGGTAAGCCATGAACGTCTCCACGGACAAAAACTAAGACTACACACTATGTATCCTGAGAAGGAAATTTGTAATTACAGGAATGATGAGCTTAAAGAATGTTCCTTATATGAATCTGAGACTGAAACATGTCATGAGATATTTTTTAAAAAACTTAAAAAAAAAGAAAAAAGAGATGGGGGCTTCTGGGTGGTTCAGTGGGTCAAGCTTCTGACTCCTGACTTCTGTTCAGGTCATCATGTAGCAGTGGTGAGATCTAGCCCCCCATCGGGGCTGTCAGTGCAGAGCCTGCTTAGGATTCTCTCTGTCTATCTCTCTCTCTCTCTCTCTCTCTCTCTCTCTCCCACTCTCTCCACTCCTTGCTCACACTCCCCCCACCTCAAAATAAATAAATAAAACTTAAACAAAAGAGATATAATATGCTTCTACAATTTTAAAGATTAAAGCATTCTATATATACATTTATACACAGTAACTGTATACTTACATATAGTATATACAAATAAGTCTAGTATATATTATATACAAATAAGCATGTGTTTACATACTTATATAAACATATACATTCATATATAGTAAAATATACAAATCCTAAGTCTATAACTGGGTGGATATTTACATAAGTATAAATTAATTTTGTCACCGTCCAGATCAAGACAGAACTCTCCTGGAGGCAGCACAGTGCTCATGTGCAGCTGAGAGCCCTGCCGACAGCAGTTACTATCTGACCTGTATCACCAGCGATTAGGTTTATTGCTTTTGAACTTGATAAAAATGGAATTATTCAGCATGCATTCTTTTGTGTCCCCCTTTTCTTGCTCACCATTATATCTGGGAGATTCATCCATGATGTGTGTGTAGCTAGAATTCATTCTTTTTTTTCATTGCTTTGTAGAACTGTCACTGGATTTACAATTTCTGTAATCCGTCTCCTGCAGAACATACAAAGGTTAGTGAATTTCCTTTTATTTAAATTTCACTCTGATGTTAAACAAATGCTTGATTAAGTAAACTATCTGAAGGAGAGAAAATTTGAAATAATAATAATTAAAAAATCCCCTTGAATGCAATTGGTCCCCATAGGCAGTCAGACTATCAGCTAGAGACCTGTTACTTCTGAATAAATACAATGGACAGATGTTTGAAAAAATCAGTAGCATTGTATGGTGATCCTGTGTAGAGCAGGCAGAGCTGGATAGCAGAGGGGTTGACCAGCTGGCCAAAATGGTTCCACAAGGGAAATTGGCAAGCCTGGAAAGGTTTTTGGGACGCACACAGTGATCACACCATGTTTTGGATTCCTGGGTGTGAGGCACATGCAATGTGATTCCAGTGGCCTTGTTCTGTCCTATCATAAAACCATCTCCCTGTTTCGGGCAGAAGATCAGGTTAGATTCCAGTGAGAGTGACCTCAGGCTTCTGTAAACCTCAGGCTTCCAGGTAACAGCAGACAGGCACTGGTCAGGAAGGGAGGAGAAAGTCCTGAGAGCGGCAAACGTTCTGCGTGTTCACGGCATGTTTTTGGAGGACACCAGAAGCTAGATTATGTTAATTAATAATAGCAATGGTAAAAATAATATCAGTGGTGTAAGTCTGTTCTTGTTTAACAGGGAGATTGGGGCAGGTGTTTTCTGCATCTACAGCTGCGGACCTTCTCAGTGGTTTTTCTCCCTCTCTGCACTGCCTTCTCCCCCTCAGAGTTTGGTGTCCTGAATCCTTATTTCCTAGAAAGGTAAGGTAATTACTGACTTGTGAATCTAGGGAAACTGGCAGGTAAGCTGGCTGGCTGCTTGCCAATCCAGCTTTCTATTGACGGGGGAAAAAACTCTTTGTTTTTCATAACTAAACATATTAAAATGTATAGAACATATTTGGAACAGTTAAATAGTTTCACTTTCTCCATAATTAAGGTAAAACAAAATTATGTTCTAGCATAAGTTAGCACTGTTCCTAAGATCTGTGCGACCTTGGGGAAATTACTTCTTGGAATCTGAGTTTCCTCAACTGTAAAACTATGAGCTTAAATTAAGAGATATCTAAAGTGCATTTTTAAATGCTAATATAATTTATTTCTAGTTCAAGTCATGAGAGAATCTTTAAAATAAAAAGTTTCCCTTTGATGTTAGCTTTAGTTAGTCAATACTACATTAGTATTGACCCCAAGAACCAAGCATTTGATTTAGAATGCCTTAGAATTATATTCTGCTTGAGTTTGGGTGCTACAGTTGGAGATCACAATGTATCGTATGGAAGCAGCAGGTGAGCACCAGGAGGCAAAATAACAATTGCCTCTTGAAAAAGAGTGATGAGACCCTGATCAAAGAGTGGTCTTTTGGGTTTAGATAGAAAAAGGACCAAATGTCAGATAACATTAGATTAATTTGAGATCCTACAAACATTTAGGTCAGGCTAACAAATTTATCTTCATTTGAGCTCTAAGCAACCTGTGTGCCAGGTGTTTATTACTCTTGGGCAAGTGCTTTCTGTTTATCTGGGAAGAGTTGATTGAGACATGAGTCTCCATTATATAGGTGTGGCATTAAGTGATAGGACGTTGGCATGCCAAACCCATGTTGTAAGGAACCATTTTTTTATGAAGAAGAAATGTTCATGATTAAGAATTTCTTAGGCAAGGGACACCTGGGTGGCACAGTAGGTTGAGTGTCTGACTTCGGCTCAGGTCATGATCTTGTGATTCATGAGTTCAAGCCCCGCATAGGGCTCTGTGCTGACAGCTCGGAGCCTGGAGCCTGCTTTGGATTCTGTGTCTCCCTCTCTCTGCCGCTCCCCTGCTCTCTCTCTCTGTCTCTGTCTGTGTCTCTCTCAAAAATAAATAAACATTAAAAAAATTAAATATAAAAAAATAATTTCTTAGACAAAATGTGGGTTAGATTCATGCTTAAATTATGTGCAATCGTAAGGCCATCACCAGAGAAAAATGTCATCCTGCATGGAATTATGCGTATTCAGGCAAAAGTATTCCTGATGAACATCCCTCATTTTTGGTGCCCACTATACAATAACCCCAGCTGTCAAGTGCTGATGCAAGGCATGGAAATTCCATTTTTCTTTTCCTTTACAGAAAACACAAAGATCCTCCCATGCAATCTTCCAGGCTATTGTCATACGGTATGATTTATGTATTTCTTGTATGTTTCTTTCTTTTTAAATTTGGAAGTATATTCTTTTGTTTTATTGGGCTATTTATTCTCTTGACATCCTTGGGTGTGAGTTAATGGAACCATGATAAAAGGATAGAGAAGTAGAACAAACAAGTCTGATGGTATAGATTCAGGACTACCTGACAGATTAGGGATGGCAAGGATAGGAATAAGAGATAAAATCACCTGATTCATGTGCACTGAGATGGTCCAAATAAACCAGTGCTTGAAGGTTTTGCTCTGCTGTGACTCTGAAAAATAAATGCAGGAAAAACTGGGTTATGATTATAGGGATTAAGAAAAGACATTTGTTTCCCTTTATTAAGTTAATTTTGATACCTAAAACATAAATGCTTAGCCTAAGAGCTTAGCACAGTGCTTTACATTAAATGAGCATTTGGTAAGTATTTGTTAAATAAAGTCAAGAAGAGAAGTTGATGGGTGTGAACATGAGGGGGTAGAGGGGCAGACATCTATTATTTTGTCTGCCCAGAAGAGCCCCTACCCCCTTTCTGACCATGTCCCATCCATGTGGCTGAGATTGGAAGTTGCTACCGTCCTACAGATCTTACTGGTCATGATCCAAACTAAAATAATCCCAGTGCTTTCCCTCTGCTGTAATTGGTCCAGAAAAGTACACTGAACACAAGCTGAACCAGCTGGGGGAGTAGGATTCCCCAGGATTTTTCCCCAAAGTAGAAATATGGAAAATCATGATAAAGCTGGAATAACATAAACGTTGAGAACTGTTGCTGGTTACTCTCACATACCCAGGAGGAAATAAGATTTACATGGTAAAGCCAACCCACAGTTAAAAACAATAAAGGGAAAAGAATTCTGATCATATCCGTCTCTGGTTGCAGGTATCCCAAAAGGCCCAGTTTTTCCACTGTCCCTTGTGAGATTTGGTCACTTGAGCCAACACTGCCCCCTTTACTAAAGCTCAAAGATTCCAACCTAGTACAAGGGACGATTATAACTGAAGTCGAACTGGGCTGACTCTAAACAGTGTAAGATCAAGGATCATGTCTTTCATCTTTACAACAGCATTACACAAAATAGTGTTTGGTACACAGTTGGCAGGCATTCAAAATATATTTATTCAATGTCCAGGAAACATGCTAGGTGCTGAGAATAAAACAGTGAGCAAGACAAATGCATTCCTTGCCCTTAAGAAGCTTTCAGTCAAGTGAAAAGTACAGACAAGATAACTGGCAATGAAAATAAAAAGTGATGCTTCTTGATAGAGGAATACTTCAATTAAGTTTATTGGATGACAAGTAAATAGACTAGCTAATCTAAGTTTAAAAAAGGGAATTGTCAGGTAATGGGCTATTTCACAGAGCACTAGGGATGGACTACAGCCCGACCTTAGAACAGAAATCAGGAATTGGAGAGCCATTGTCTACCCAAGAAATATTCTCTTTCTCACTCTCGTCTCTAATGCTCTTTATTTTTCTCCCAAAGATTGACTCCTTCACTCATCAATCAGTGCTATTAGAAAATTGGTCAAAGCTTCCAAGTACAAATCTATCATTATATTGACCGGAACTCCCCTGAGGAGGAAAATCTTGCTTGGAAGTAATATTTTGATAAGCTGATTGGCTTAGTGAGTCAGCTCAAATTGCAAAAGATGATTACTCTAAACTACTATGCAGACACAAGGAGAAGAATGAGTGGGACCCAGGAAAGACAGTTAAAAAGGAGAGGGAAAGAAGAGTCTGAATGACCTCTCTCCCTTTTACCTTACTGCAGAGACTACAAAAATTATAAGATACTCAGAATGACCAGATTTTTTTTTTTTAATTTTTTTTCAATGTTTTTATTTATTTTTGGGACAGAGAAAGACAGAGCATGAACGGGGGAGGGGCAGAGAGAGAGGGAGACACAGAATCGGAAACGGGCTCCAGGCTCCAAGCCATCAGCCCAGAGCCTGACGCGGGGCTCGAACTCACGGACCGCGAGATCGTGACCTGGCTGAAGTCGGACGCTTAACCGACTGCGCCACCCAGGCGCCCCTTGAATGACCAGATATTTTAAAGGAAACTAGCAAGAGAGCTGAATTCTGTCTGCGTTGCAGCAAAACACAACAGTATGTGACTAGGCCAGGAGCAAGAACTTGGCTGTCCTTGAGGGGATCAGGTTGTACAAAATGACTGTTAAGTCCACACTTATGGGGGTGTAAGGGACAGTTAAAGGGATTCTTGTGACCTGGTCAAATGTTCTAAAAAGTACTCAATATGGGGAAGAAAAGAGTCAAGTGAACATATAGGGGAGATGACTAATCCAAGCTGGATATACTTTGAATGAAAGAATAAATAAAATAGACTTTCTTTGCCATAAACTGTGACCTGCACAGAAATAAGCCAAAGCCAGGAGGCTGCTGAAGTTACAAGTAAGAAAAAGCCATGATGTAGAAAGGAGAGGAGAGTCAGTGGTTCCCAGAGAAGTGAAAGTCGAGACAGAGGCACTGGAGGGCTGCTGGAGACAAGGGCAAATAATGAGATACTACCATGTTAGCAGCTCAGTGCTGTTCCAGTTCTCCTTGAGGTTTGACTTTGTGAACAAAGGTCTATGATCTGCAAGACCTGGTTGTTTAGCTGCTAGACTTTTTTCTGTTTTTCCTTACTTTCTTAACTTCCATATTTTTTTCAGTACCCTTATAAATATCATAACTGAGATGCCCTGGGCATGTTTATGATCCTGAGACTCTGAAAGAGCTTTATTATAAAACAAGGAAGGGAAGGAAAGGAAAGGAAAGGAAAGGAGAGGAGAGGAGAGGAGAGGAGAGGAGAGGAGAGGAGAGGAGAGGAGAGGAGAGAAGAGAAGAGAAGAGAAGAGAAGAGAAGAGAAGAGAAGAGAAGAGAAGAGAAGAGAAGAGAGCAGGATCCAGGCTAGCATGTGCATTTGTGCCATTAAGAGTTAACTTGTTCTCTCCAATTGCTGTTCCCTTCATAATTTCTGTTTTCCTTCTCATTCCCACATCTTTATTCTGTATAATACTTGCCCTGTGAGCCTCCAAATAAAAAACCTATCCTACCGATCTCTCTCCTTTCCCTTTCTATTTAGTTATAGCATAATGATATACAGATGCTCACTGGGTTACTCAACACTTGACTTATGCAAACTTGACCTTATACAAATGATTACATAAGGCGCATAATAAAATTTCAGAGATGCAGGAAATTTCACATTATGTATGGAAACAGAAAGAAGTCGAATGCATAGATGAATGCTCAGACGCAAGACCCCAAATAGGCCCTTCTGGGACAAGAACAATTGCTCTTCACCATCTGCTGTCTTTCAATCCCTGCATGGGTATCTGTGGCAGTTACACTTGCCCACTGATATGGTCTAAAGTGTTGGGATTCAGGGGCGCCTGGGTGACTCAGTTGGTTTAGTGTCTGACTTTAGCTCGGGTCATGATCTTGCAGTACATGAGTTCAAGCCCCACATTGGGCTCTGTGCTGACAGCTCAGAGCCTGGAGCCTGCTTGGGATTCTATGTCTCCCTCTCTCTCTGTTCCTCCCCTGCTCCCCACCCCCCGTGTCTGTCTCAAAAATAACAAATATAAAAAAAAATTTAAGTGTTGGGGTTCAGAGCCAACAGCCAAGAAAGAATTCTTGAGATGTTTCCAGTACAAAAAGGTGGTTTTACTAAAGCACGGGGACAGGACCTGTGGGCAGAAAGAGCTGCACTGGGGTTGCGACCAGTGACTGATTATATACCTTCAAGTTGGGAGGGGGTTAGGGATAGTGTAAGTCTCTAAGGTATTTTGAAAGCAAGGTTTCCAGGATCCTGAGGGGGCTAGCCATTGTTAGGAAAAGGTCATTTATTGCTGTTTAGTAAAAACTCAGTCATGAGACCCTTCAGGTGTGTATCCATGGGGCCACATGCTTGGAGTATGGTTGCCAACATATATCTTGGGGAGTACTGATAAAGGAAGTGTCCAAAGCAATTTTTACATGTTAAAGTAGACTTACAGGATCTTGGAGGTTGGGTTAGTGTTAAACTAAGATTGCCCTTTGCCCTTAGCAGACTGTCATCATAGAGGCAGCTGAGCTCTCAGAGGAAGGTCACTCTGCTGTCTCCAGGACTTGTCAATGGGCAATATCAAGGAAAGTATGTAAGTATATAAGTAGCAAGGAAATTTAATTTTTCATTTGTCTTTCTTTCCCACATCACCCACCATTTCCTTTGACTCTACTATTATACAGTGGGCAGTTCAGTGCTCAGACCTTAGCATCCCACTCCCTAGATCTGTAGCCTTTTTCTAATGTTTACCAGCTAAGTGACCTTGAGTAAGTTTTGAAATCTCTCTAAGCTTCAATTTCCTACTCAAAAAAGTAGGGGTAATAAGGTTTCCTTCTTCAGTGTTGTTATAAGAAATAAATCAGGGGGTACCTGGGTGGCTCAGTTGGTTAAGTGTCCACTCTTGATTTTTGGCTCAGGTCATGATCTTGGGGTTCATGGGATCAAGCCCCATGTGGGGCTCTGTGCTGATTGCACAAAGCCTGCTTCGGATTCTTTCTCTCCCTCTCTCTCTACCTCTCCCACTCTCTCTCTCCCAACAGAAATAAATAAACTTAAAAAAAAAAAGAAAGAAATCAGATAATCTCTGCATAATGCCCAGCTTGTAGTGAATATTCTTGCCAGTAATTTGAAAGCCTGATACTGCTCACCCCAATGACAGGCTTCTTGTTCTCCTGACCTACATGTTAAGCTCTTTCCAACTTTTGAGTTATGAGAAAACAGAAGAGAACAACTGTACAAACTAGGAAGCATCAGTAGCTGAAAATGTGGTGCTGTCAGGCTACAGATTTAACACTACTCTCTCTCAATCTCTCTCTGTCTCTCTCTCTCTTTTTCTGAGTGAATTAGACTGATCTGAGTTAATACAGTGATGAAGTGAGCTTGATATTCCAGATGTCTCATCCAGATGTTTGGCAGAGCTCTCAATTCCATCTTTCCTGATGCCTGTCTGTCTTTCATTCTAGGATCTCTCAGATTACTAAATCTGGGTGGAAAAACACTCAAACCCTGTTTGGAGCAAAAGAAGAGAGGAGAATAATATTCAAAAGTTGTAACCTCAATATTCTCCCTATAAAAACAACTTTCTGCAGAAACTCGGGTCAGATGTCTTTAAGCTACAGTACAGTGGAATAAAACATTCTCCAGCTCTCGTTGAATGGAAAATTTATCAGGCTGCATTAAAAAAAAAATCTCCTTTTGTGGAACTAGTGAGAGTCTCCGGAACCATGTTCATATCCATAATAATGAAGCTAGATAAGGGTGCCTGACTCAGATTCTGCCCATCAAAACAAACCATCCAAGCACCATGTGAAAAGCTTTGATAAGGCCTTGTGAAGACAGTTTAGGCAGTCCATTTGTCATTGAGTATGGTTTCATCCTTAGCACAACATTTTTAAACAGCTTGATTTTAAAAAAAAATCAATAGTCCTTGAGTAAGAATGGTATCAGGACAACAATCTTCAATTTAATATTAAGGGCTTTATTCACATCTCTTTTAGCTTTAGACAAACTGGCTTGTATCATAGTCTAAGTTCCAACAGTGACTTTCCAATGCTTCCAGATTAATTCTTTCTTACTTTTGTCATGTAGCATAGGAAGAGCCTCTTGTCTCTCTCATTGGTGGTTTTCAAACTTGACTTCTGAGCAATGAAAATTCTTTTATCAAATAGAATCTTACTCAGAACTCAACAGGAGAATGGAACTGCTCAGCAAGTGTCTCCTATCAGGAAGATCTTTGGAAAACCACTGCCCTATACCAAAAATGCTTGATTTGGCTGGCATATTTCACAGCCAGAATAGAGAAGCAATCAAAATGTAATTTGCCCACAGAATGGAAATTCATTAAGTAGCACATAAATAGAACATAATAATGTATAGTAGCTACATTCATGAAAAAGTTGCATTACAGTATTAGGCTTCATTATTAGAAATAGAAGTGGCAACAGGTCCGAGACTACATTTTCAGGTCCGCATTTCCCACTTTCCTCCAGGTGTGCTAAGCTGCAGCTCTGGAGCAACACAGAAGCAGTTGGCCTTCCCCCCAAACGCATGTGCTCTCAACAAATAGAATTTGCACATGCCCTGGGTCTGAGCCTTTCAATCCTGAGTGACTGATCTAAACACTGGGAACGTGGGTCAAGAATATGGCCCAGCTGGAAGCACATAGAGCAGAGATAGTGCAAAGACAATCTCCTCAGTTGCTCTGACTTTGACATAAGACTGGGGAGGATGGAACTTTTCTTCCTATCCAAGCATGCCCAATCTTATTTCGCTAGAGAGAGAGAGAGAAAGAGAGAGTTTCGATCTTAGAAGCAATGCTCTACAAATAATAACCCCCTACATTACTTTTAAGACTCACCAACTTTATGATAAATCCTCATTTTCCAACTCCAGAATGAGATTTTTGGCTTAAACCTAAAAAGGAGTAACATTCCAGTTCCTAAACAAAGTTGTCCAGCAGAGTAGTAGAATGAGGCAGATCCAGTAGCATGGCCCTACTTGTGTAGTGCAAAACGAGATGTGTCAAAGCATCATGAGTTTTTCAGAGGGCAAGACAGGCACGATAATATAATTTACGCTCGTACCTCTTGCACCGAAAGTTTCTTTTGCTAAGTTTTCCAGTTTCTCTACCATTGTTTCTTCAGTGCTGGCAGCCACCAACCCTCAGAGCTGCAGCTAGTCTTATAAATAAGGAATTTTGTGCTTCAGGTCTGTCTCCTCATAACCCACTCCTTCCCACTAAAGTCAGTAAGGAGCAGTGCTGTACTGAAACTGTATAACACAGGCTCATTACAGCTGAATGTTAAAATTTCAGGCAATTTTAACATTAAATTTGCAAGTCACTATTAAAAATTAAATTGTGTAAACTTAGAACTAAGTAAAATTTGTTTTAAAAAGGAGTAGCAAATATTCAAAACTCATCACTTCCTAGTTATTTTATGGCCACCTATATCCTTATGTATTCATTGTATCTGTATGGTGAAAATATCATATAATACTGTGCAATACTTCCTATTCCATATTCCATGATGTCAGGTTGGCAGCTTGAAATCAATCATAGCAAGAGCATTTACGACAGAGAAATTGATAAACACAAAAAAATGAGGGCTTTTTTATTTTCTGGAGAGCAAGTTTTTAAATGTTTACTATCACACCATTGGCAAGGAGATTATGAATAGATGTCTACTCCTTTGCCAATACCCGAGAAAACAATTACTTGAGTTTACATGACTGGCTAGTGGGACATTTTGCCATCAACTAGCTATTTTTATAATGCTGTGAACTCTGATACTCACAAGTAGATTTCCTCGTTCTCTTTTTATCACCAGTGAAAACTGTAAGTCAGTAGCAATAAGGAATTAAGTTACGTTTCAACAAGAAATAAAAACTATGGCAATGAACTGTGTGGGTAGCACTTTATACGGTTAGAAAAGGAGTAAAGATATGAAACTCATAAATCTATTGCATGAATATATCAGACAGAGATGGAGAAAAAGCTATCACAAGAGGAAGAACATAAATTGTGCTGTGTGGAAAGAAAGGAATGTACTAAAATAAGGAAGTGTACTGCATGGGTTCATAATTTTGTAATGATATCAGCTCATTATCAACAGTCTGGGATATTTTTGCTGGGTAGTAAACAATTTGTCATGGTAGAAAGAAGACCTTACGGGGGCACCTGGGAGGCCCAGTTGGTGCAGCTTCTGACTCGGTTTTGACTCAGGTCATGGTCTCACGTGTTCCTGGGTTTAAGTCCTATGTCAGGCTCTGCGCTGACAACAGAAAGCCTACTTGGTACCCTCACCACCCCCCTCACCCTCCCACACTTGTGCTGTCTCTGTCTCTCTCAAAACAAATAAATAAACTTAAAAAACAAAAAGAAAGAAGACTTTACCGAAGATATGGGGGTTTGATCATAAAAGAATAATTTAGTGAACACTTAACGAATATCATATGTGCTCACATTCAAAGCCAGGCCCATCTGTCAGGGGGACACGGTCACTTGCATGTGCCTTTCTCTACAGTGTCCTTCCAAGGAAGTCACTGAGGATTTCTACCTTCCTGGAATCCAGGCAGGCCTATCACACCCCCAAGCCTCAGTGTCCATCTCTGCATGTCCCTAGTCCCCAGTGCTTGTTCTAGAATTAACCTCTTTTTGGTATGATTAATCCTAACATTTTCATTGGTCGATAAAGTGCATGTCTGTGTAAAGCAGGGCTGGGAGATAGGGCCAGGCAAATGGGGCACTTGCTTCTGGTTCAAAGTCTAAGGGGCACCAAAAACCTTTATGACCAAGATAAAAAATAGTTTTAAATTAATCAAATTTTAATATTAAATTTCTATTGGGGCGCCTGGGTGGCGCAGTCGGTTAAGCGTCCGACTTCAGCCAGGTCACGATCTCGCGGTCCGTGAGTTCGAGCCCCGCGTCAGGCTCTGGGCTGATGGCTCAGAGCCTGGAGCCTGTTTCCGATTCTGTGTCTCCCTCTCTCTCTGCCCCTCCCCCGTTCATGCTCTGTCTCTCTCTGTCCAAAAATAAATAAAAAACGTTGAAAAAAAAATTAAAAAAAATATTAAACTTCTATTTAATGTTTTAATTAGAAATTAACTTTTTTTAACTTAAAAAAATCAAAATTAATGCAAATAACCTCTAATTTATGAAATCTCAAATTTTAAAATAATGGCAGGATCATAATTTAGTAAAAAGGGTGGACGTTCTCACTTGTAAACCCGTCTTCCGAGTGGAACACTCTTGTTCTCATTCTCTCTTGGCTCCTGTGAGAGTGTGCTCAGCTAGCTAATTTCCTCTCTCTCCTAGAATGTCAGCTTCCTCTTAAAAGAAGTCTTGCTCTCCAAAGACAACAAATTGTTCAAAGTTCAGCCACCTTAAAACAAAAACAAACGCAAGCACTACCGTGCCTTGGTAACCTTGATTCCCTCCAACCTAACACCTCCCTCACGTTTTCCCTTTATATCAGAGCTTCCTGAAAACATAACCCATGCTCAATGTCATTATTTTCTCACCTCCCATTTGACATTTCCTCACTGGACAATGTTGATTATTCTTTTTTTTTTTTTAAGTTTATTTATTTTGAGAGACAGCACACAAATCAGGGAGGGGCAGAGAGAGAGGGAGAGAACCCAAGCAAATTAAGAGTTGGATGCTTAACCAACTGACCCAGGAACCCCGATTATTCTTGTCTTCTTGACAAATCTCTTCTCCTTTGACTTTTTTGATAGCATCCTTCTATTATCTCTCCTCCTATGTCTCAGTATTCCTTCTCAGTCTTGTTTGCAGGCTCATTTATTTTGGTCCTTTCTTAAAATGTTGGTAATCCTTAGGTAATGATCTCAGTCGTCTTCCCCTCCCCTGGTGAATACATCAACTCCCATGATATTACTGTCATAAATAAGTACATGACTCTCTTTTCCAGCTCTAGCGTCTTTCCTAGTACAGTTTCTTACATAAATCACTTGCTCACTTGCTATACACATCTCCTCTTGGCCATCCCCTAGACACCTCAAACCCAATATATCCAAATTAAAGTCATTTGCCACCTTCCCAGTTTGCTTTCCATATACTACATGTTTGGTTAGATGGCATCAGGAATCCAACAAAGAAGCCTGAAGTCACTTTTTTTTTAATTGAGAAAAAATTGACATATTGTGTTAGCTTTTAGGTATACAACATAACAAGTTGACATTTATATTAAAATGATCACTGCAGGGGTGCCTGGGTGGCTCAGTCAGTTGAGTGTCCCACGCTTGATTTCAGCCCAGGTCATGATCCCAGGGGTGTGGGATTGAGCCCCGTATCAGACTCTGTGCTGAGAGTGGAGCCTGCTTGAGATTCTCTCTCTCTCTCTCTCTCTCTCTCTCTCTCTCTCTCTCTCTCTCTCTTTCTCCCTCTGCCCCTTTCCCCCACTCACGCTCTCTCTCTAGAAAATAAAATAAAAAGATAACCACCATAAGTTTAACACTATCACCATATATGGTTACAAACATTTGTTTCCTCATGATAAAACTTTCAAGAACTCTTCCCTTAGGAACTTTCAAATAGACAATACTATATGTAGACAATAGTATTAACTATAGTCACCATGCTATATATTATATCCCCAAAACTTATTTATAACTGAAAATTTGTACCTTTTCAACATCTTTGCCCATTTCATCCACTCCCCCCACCCCCCGCCTCTGGCAACCACCAGTCTGTTCTCTGTATCTATGAGCTCAGCTTTTTTTAGATTCAACATATAAGTAAAATCATAAGGTATTTGTCTAGCATAATGCCCTTAATGTTCATTCATATTGTTGCAAATAGCAGAATTTCTCTTTTTATGGCTGAATAATATTCCTCTGTGTGTGTGTGTGTGTGTGTGTGTGTGTGTGTACATATGTATGTCATAGTTTTATCTATCAATGGACACTCACTGGAGTCACCCTTTGGTTTTCCCTTCCTCAATGGTCTGGTGCTCTGGAGCCCTGTGTGCTCCCAGAGATGCCTCCACCATAAAATAAAGCTGTCAGTAGAGGCTCCAGAACACCCCTTCAATATCTGCTCACAGAGCCTTTAAGACACCCGCCCTCTTGAAAAGACATCCCACCACAATCTGCCCAAGAATCATAATGTTCCTCTCTGTCCTCCTCTGTTGCCTCTCTCTCTATAATCCCTCTGTGCCACAAATACTAGCCTTCCTATTTCTACCTGGACCTTCCTCCTCTCAGATACTCACATGGCTCCCCACCTTCCTTCATTCAGCTGTCTGTTGATATACACATCTATCAGAGAGGATCTCCATGACCACCTGACATAAAATCAGCAACCCACTGCCCTCCTATTCTCTAGTGTTCCTATCCTGCTTCATTTCTCTTCATAGCACTTATATAGACTTGACTTATACATATTTATCTATTTGTTTATTTCCCTTCCCCATTAGAATGTAAATTTCCTGACAGCAGAGTCTGTTTTATTAACTCTATATCCTCATAACCTAGAGCAGTGTTTGACATTTAGTAGATGCACAATAAATACTTGTTAGGTGAATGAATGATTACTTCCTGTCACATCTACTTTAACATTTATTGTCTTAAGTTCTCTCTTTCTCACATATTTAATAAATATTTACTCATCTCCTCCTGTGGGCCCTGCATAGTGATAGGTGCTCTCCATTCTGCTGTTCCAGGTCTCATGGTGTCTAGCCTGGGCTCTTGCAGTTATCCCCTAACTGGTTTCCCTGTTTGTAGTCACGCCTTTCCTTACTTGTTCTTCATGCTGCTGCTAGATGATCTTGCCAACTTGACTCAAATTGATCGTCTCTCTCTGAAGGCTTTCTCAACAATTTTAGTGGAATGACTTGACTTCCCTTGGCCTCAGTGTATGTTGTACAGATGGTTATCATGGCACATACAGCATGACACTTTGCTGCACACATTTACACATCTGTCATGCTCTATTTGACTGCAAACCCACCGAGGGCAGATACTATCATTTACTTGCTTCTGAGTCTTATTCTTATCTTATTCAACACAGTGCCAGGGCCATCATGAATGCTTAGTAAACATTTGCTGAATAAATGAAGTAATACTATATTCAGTGAATTATCTGTCTTTATGCCAAAGAGTCCAAAGCACTTATACATACATCATAGTATGTTTTTCTAACTTAAAAATGATGTGGTCAGATGTCTCTATACAATAGGTAAAAATCAGGTAGTGTTATCTCTCTCTAACGGAAGAATTGGATTTATATCTGTTTCCTACAGAAGAATTGGATTTATATCTGTTTTCTAAGATTAGTTTGCACCCAAAGCTGGATTGATAGCATCAAGTCCACTGTGCAGATTATTACATCAGATGCTGAAGGATTAGCAAAGAAAAGCAGAAATATTCTCTGCCTTCAAGGATCGTACTGTCTGAAGACAATATGCGTAGAAAACACAGATTCATCAAACATCTTACCAACCCTAAAAATGGACCACCCAAATACTAAGGCAGAAAAAAGAAAAATACTGAAAGGGCCAAGCTGAACTTCTTCCATGGGAGATCAGCACCTTTATGAAAATGACGGGTGCTCTACCAAGAAGACTGTTCCCCAAGGAGAAGACATTCACCACTTCCAAGCCCTCGGTGCTCCCTCATAGCCAGCTGTCCAGGGCATGCACAGAATCACAGAGATCTGAATGTCAAGTCTGAGCATCACTCCACCACTTATCTGAAGGGAAGAAGAAGTCAGGGCTGGAATACATAGAGAGGTGAGAATGGATTCCCAGTGACTAGTCTAGATTAACTATCACTAGCAACTCAATAGGTAGAAGGTACCATTTTGAAGGAGGTTCCTAAAAAAGACTAAGACCATGTTTCTAAAATGAAATCAAGACCCTACAAGTTATTTATCTGCAAAATTGTGATTCTGATTTCCTAGGAAAAGATTGTGTTCAAAGAAAGTGGGGCAGGAAAATAAGTCAACATTTACAGATACCGTCCGTATGTTTTGAACTATTCTTTTGAATCCCCTGTCTCAATGTATCCTCACAACAATATTGCAAGATAAATACTACTGTCCCTACTTTAATTTTTTTAAGTATAATTTATTGTCAAGTTGGCTAACATACAGGGTATACAGTGTGCTCTTGGTTTTGGGGGTAGGCTCCTGTGATTCATTGATTACATACAACACCCAGTGCTCATCCCAACAAGTGCCCTTCTCAATGCCCATCACCCATTTTTCCTTCTCCTTGCCCCCCATAAACCCTCAGTTTGTTCTCTGTATTTAAGAGTCTCTTATGATTTGCCTCCCTCTCTACTGAAATGATTTCCCCCCCTTCCCCCATGGTCTTCTGTTAGGTTTCTCAAGTTCCACATATGAGTGAAAACATATGATATCTGTCTTTCTCTGACTGACTTATTTCACTTAGCATAATACCCTCCAGTTCCATCCATGTTGTTGCAAATGGCAGGATTTCATTCCTTCTCATTGCCTCATCTTCTTTATCCATCCATCAGTTGATTTGGGCTCTTCCCATGATTTGGTTATTGTTGAAAGTGTTACTATAAACATTGGGGTACAAGTGCCCCTATGAATCAGCACTCCTGTATCCTATGGATAAATTCCTAGTAGTGCTGTTTCTAGGCCATAGGAGAGTTTTATTTTTAATTTTTTGAGGAACCTCCACACTGGTTTCCAGAGTGACTGCACTAGTTTGCATTCCCACCAACAGTGGGTTCCCGTTTCTCCACATCCTTGCCAGCAACTGTTGTTTGCAGAGTTGTTAATTTTAGCCACTATGACTGGTGTGAAGTCGTATCTCAATTTGGTTTGATTTGTATTTCCCTGATGATGAGTGATGTTGAGCATCTTTGCATGCTGGATGTCTTCTTTGGAAAAGTGTCTATGCATGTCTTATGCCCATTTCTTCACTGGATTATTTGGTTTTCACGTGTTGAGGAGTTTGATAAGTTCTTTATAGTATTTGGATACTAACTCTACTGGCCCTACTTGCTGATGAAGATATTGTGGGAAAGAAAGGCTTACATAAAAATATTAATTATTTATTTCTATCAGCAGGGACTCATGCAATTTATTTTATTCTATAGGTTATAATATATTATTAATCTTATTACATATCTTGTGGCTTTTTCCAGCTTTGACAATAAGAGTTCCCTCAAATGAACTCTTGTATCCTTTTCCCATGCCCCCATCAGTTTTTGAGCATCTCATTACTTTCTGGCACCACAAGATGCTTCTTTGTGTATTTTTCTTGCCTCAGTCCTGGAATCAGCCAAGGAGCCTTGGCTCCCTTTACTGAAGAACCAAGTGCCAGTTGAGTTCACTGAGGTGTCATTGTTTCTGGGTTCTTGTAGAGAGAAGAGATAAGAAGTATGTGCCTGTATATATGTATATACATTCCATACACACTCATCTATATCTTTTTCTCTACCTCTAAATATATTAAAGACCATGAGTTCATACTGACACCTCTGATTCCAAACGACCACCTCGTGGTTCATTCCATCCCGCCTCATTCTTTCTCCAACAATGAGAAACTAGTCTTTGATGATCCACAGTATATTCATTTATTTGCTCAATTCTAGAATACACCTAGTTATTGAATTGCTACCCATTCCCCAGTGCAAAACAAATTTGGTAACTAGAAACCCAGTGTTTTTTTTTTTCTTTAGTCTTAACAGTATAGAAGTTCAAATACCGTTTTCCAAATTTGTTGGTGTGTGTATTTTGAGTTCCCTCTGCTTCATGATTTATTTTAACTGTTTATTGAGTATAGATAACATTACTCATGGAATTGCCATGATTCCCAAAGTCATAACTATTAAAAAAAAATCGTATACTCAGAGAAGTGTAGCTTCTCTCAGCCCATCCACCCTATTCACGTTCTGTCCACCCAGACCTTACCCATTTCCTTTAGGTGACCAATCTTGGCTTTGATTTATCCTTCCTGTATTTCTGTCTCTATGAGAACATATGTGTTCTCATACTATACTATATATATTATGATACTCTCTTATACTTGGATGTTTCGCTTGAAAGTATAGCCTGGAAATTAATCCATATGAGTTAACAAAGATGTTCCTCACTTTTTTTTTAACAGCCTCTTGATATTTTACTGTGTGGATATACTATACTTATTCAACCACCCTTTGATGCATGGGCACTTAGACGCCTTCAAATACCTTGCAGTTATAAGTAACGCTGAAATGAGTAACTGTGTGCATGTACTTTTTCATATTGTTAAAGATACACCATCAGGGCAAATTTCTAGAAATGGGACTATCAGGTCAAAAGATAACAGCATATGTAATTTTGTTAGATATTGCCAAATTATTCCCCAACGGCAGTATCAGTTTACATTCTCCCAGCCGCATCTGAGAGTGTCTGTTGCCCTACAGCATGGCCAACACAATATGTTGTCATACTTTTTAACACCACCAATTACCTAGAACTTGTATCCCAGGGTTGTTCTAGTTTGAATTTCTCTCATTACAAGAAACCTATTATTGAACATATTTTCATATACCATGGACCATTGTTATATCTTTTTGGTGAATTACTGTTTGTATCTTTTCCCATTTTTCTACTAAGTCTTTGTTCTTTGTCTCTTAACTTGCAAGAGTGACTTGCAAGAGTTACTATTTAGACATCTTTTTACTGATGTGTCATTTGAAATTCTATACACATTCTGTTGCTTATATGATAAATTTTCATTCATCTTATATAGTTTCATTTAATGTACATGTCCCATGTTTTTTTTTTTTTCATTAGAAGAAATTTAGGGCACTTTACATATTTTATTGTAGTTATACTGTTTTCATTGTACAAATACATTTTAATCACAATGTGGCTAAATGACACAGCAGAACCAAAGAAACAAATTCATGCAAGAACTCCTTTATGCAATTCCTTCATGAAATATTTACTTAGAACAAACATTTTTTTATTTTATTTTTTTATTTATTTATTTATTTTTTTTAACATTTTTTAATTTATTTTTGGGACAGAGAGAGACAGAGCATGAACGGGGGAGGGGCAGAGAGAGAGGGAGACACAGAATCGGAAACAGGCTCCAGGCTCCGAGCCATCAGCCCAGAGCCTGACGCGGGGCTCGAACTCACGGACCGCGAGATCGTGACCTGGCTGAAGTCGGACGCTTAACCGACTGCGCCACCCAGGCGCCCCCAAACATTTTTTTAAAAGAAGGTATATCAACTTGGCCATTCTATGACTCTGACACTCATAAAAAGCAGGAGATAGCCTCATAAGTAATTTCACTCAAGATAACAAATAAGGGGAAAGAGTGAAGCAATGGAGAAAAATACTAAAATGGAGAAGTACCTCAGGATTAAATAGCTTTGCTAAGGTCACATACCTAGTCATAGAGCTGAACTGTGCAACTTCTGATTTCTATTTAAAAGGTTTCATTTAATATTTTTGGTAGTTCTATGAAAGAACAAATAAAAAATTTATTAAACTTTGCAGATGGTACCAAGTGAGGTGTTTTCAACAGAAGGAAGAATAGAAACACAGCACATATGGAACTAACAAGGTTCGAAATGTGTGGGTAGATGATTATGACATGCGATTCCTATTGGGAAAATACCTACTGATATTCATTGTGGGGAACAAACATTGTAGGGTATTGCAAGTCAAAGAAAATCTAAGAGGATACAATTCCACAGGGCTTGGGAGTGATACATAGACCTGTTAATAACTAATATAATAAAATCAGATATTTGATCTGAGGGAGCTTGAGAAACAAATGGATAATAATAGTCAATTATGCTAAGAAGCATTCACCTCCACACAAGAGCTCACAAGTTAGGTGTGTCTGGTCAAATTCAGTCAGTCAACATGTTTTGTTGGAGCCTTAATATTAAAAAAAAAAAAAATCTGCCTTTGAATGCATTTAAGTCCTACCACTCATTCCTTCTTGTTTTATATGTGGCAAATTTTACTCCTCTGTTTTCCTCCTTGTCCCCTTGTAAGCATTTGTGTTTGTTAAGTCTCCTGTGTACTATCATCTCCTTCCCCTCTTTTTAATGCAGTTGATTTATTGAAGAAACTTGGGTAGAATGTGCCAGTCTGGATTTGGCTGATTGCATCACTGGTGTACAAATGTTGTATGTACAATGTTGTTGTTAAATTGCATCATTTAACTTGATCTAATATCTATTATATTTCATATATATTCTATTATATGAAAATTTTAAGATAGATATGGAGCAGAGGTTGGCAAGCTTTTTCTGCAAAGGGACGGATAGCAGATATCTTGTGTTTTATGGGCTGTAAGTTCTCTGTCACAACTACTCAACTTTGCCATTGTAGCAAAAAAGCAGCCATAGGCAATATTTAAATGAATGGGCAAGACTGCATTTCGATAAAACAGTTTACAGAAACTGGTGATCCACTGTCAGTTTTGGCAGATGGAATAGTATGTGTGAAGACCTGCAGACAATGGGAACATGCCATGTTCAAGGAATAGAAAGAAATTCAATATGGTGGAGGGTAGAGTGGAGAAAAGGTTGAGTGAAGGCCACTTGCCTTCAGCAACCTTATCAGAGGGCTTCAGTTCCACCCGTGCTGCTTACACTCAGCAAATTCTACCCTTCTCTTTGTCTTCCATCTACAAGTCGTCTATAGCATTCTCGTAGGTCAAACACCTAGCAGCTGTTGTACAGTGAGGATCACATATATAATTATGGGTCAATCTCCCAAAAGATGGGAGTCAACGTGGCACTTACTCATCAAATATTTATTGAGCACTATGTGCCAGGCTCTGCGCCAGACACTTGAACCCACAGTGATGAACAAAAAGAGTTTTCCCTCATGGAGCTTATAGTCTAACAGGATGAAGAAATATGTTAAGGAAATAATCATAAAAATGAAACTGTATCATCTAAACTGATGTAATTGACCCATTATGGGATAAGGGGAGGCATCCCTGACGTATTTGAATCTGCTCCTCATCTTTTCAAGAACCTCCAACTGGACTGGAAAATCTGTGTCCTCAGTCACTGCTCCCAACATCAGTAATAATTCTGGCTGAGTGTCCCTGGTCATTCAGATAACAGGCTTCTGCTTTTCTTTTCAATTTTATTGCTGTCAAAGGCTCAGTTCTCCCAAAGAGTCGATCCCCTTGAGATCCCAAATTCTATGGAGGCAATGTTTGTCCCTCTTCTGTTTTTGTTCTTCTGAGAAGACACCTAGCCTCTCTCTCTCTCCTGGGATTTAGACAACCCTTTCCCCCAGGACTGCGTAAAGCCTGGAAATATCTTTAAATCCAGAGGACATTCAAGGGATCAGTGCTACTTCAAAGACCAAATTGCTAGGGTAATGTGTGCAAAAATGAAAAAGAATCCACTGGATAAGTGTATGGGCACAGAAAGAGCAGGTTAAAAAAAAAGGGCACTAGCCTGGGGCTGGCTTTACCCTCTACTGCACTGCTCGCTCCCTGCCATGCTGCCCTGTGCCTCTGTGCCATTTCTACCTCCACTTTCCCCTTTCAAAAGCAACTCTAATGTTTGCTTCAGCTGCTTTCCTCTATTCTCCAGTGTTGCAGGTGGGGATTAATTTTCTTCTCCAAGGTTTCCTCTTATCGGAAGAGGTGACTTGACAGGAAACCTTCCTAACACTCAACCGGCCCTGGCTTTTGCAGGTTTCTCTTTCTGGAATGGCTTTCCATGCCTTCACTACTTGGAGAACTCCAGCTCAGCTGATAAATACATTGCTTCCTCTGCCACATGGTCCCAGGCTCCTTCTTCCAAAAACCCAGCAGAATGGGTTCATCCTCCTTCTCTACTCCTACAGCTCCCAGCGAGGCACGGCTATAGCAGTTACCATATTATGTCATTATATTGTAATTGGGTGTTTGCAGATCTGTCTCCCCAACCAGACCTTGACTGCTTGAGGCCTGGCATAATTACATCTTACTCCTGTTTGTGTCTCCAGCACCATGTGGTATCTGCCACATCGTGGGTGCCGAGTAATGCTTAAATGATTTCATTAACTGTACTTCTTTGTCTCACATGCACATTTAGCACAGATACTAAAAAGGTACAACTCTAAAGAGATTTCACACATTCTGTTAATGCAAAAGAGGAAACTAAAGCCCAGTGGTTAAGTGGGAATTTTCTGTTTTTCAGCTGTGAAGCATGAAGACTTGCCTCCCTAAAACTGAGAGGGGCACTGAAAAGAAACGGTCAGATTTTCCACAAGCTGAACGTGGGCCAGCTGGGGGAAGTTTCACTCTTTATCAGTCTGCCTCTTGCCTGGACTCTAAGATTTTAGGGTTGTAGTGACGGGTCGGCTTATGGAATATCTCTTCCTCTTCTAGGGAGAAACGGGATTGTGTCTCAACAATGCAACTGGTCTATGAATTTGACCTTTCAATTACCAACAACCTGCTGACCAAAGATTCCCCAAGATCCTCAGATCAAGGAAATAGTATTCCTCAGGAGAGAGAATAAAAACAAAATAAAATAAAACAAAAGGAAGTCTGATACCCAGCTATGTTGGTATCTTTCTAAAGTACTAACACCATAATAAAGGCTTTCCGCTCCTGTTTCATTATGTGACAGCCAGAGACTGTAAACACTGTCGGTGGCAGAGAAAACAGTGTCTAGAAACAAATAAGAGAAACTAAAGATGAAACTGGGAATATGTGCACAGCTTATGCTTTGGTATTCTGTGGTCATGACAGCTTTTGCTCTTATGAAAGTACTGCGTGTGCTGTTCTTTTTCTCTGTAATGATTTCTGAAACCGTGTGACTTGTAGAATTTGCCTTTTAAAAAAAATGCAGTGAGTGTTTAATCGTTCAGGGTGTGAGTAACCACATTCTGTTCGAGTATGCTTCCAGCCTTCACTTTCCTCCTTATCAGCGACAGTACTCCAAACACTTGTCTCAATTTTCAGATCAAAGCTGATGAAAAACAGACCTCTAAAGGGTTGAATTGCTCTCTGCATTTTTGTGCATCAGAAGAAAATACCTTTGCCACTTGAAAGGGCTGAATGTTTTTTAGTGCTTTATCTCTAGATAGTGAATTCTGCTTTACTTTTCTGCTTTGCTTATTTTTTACTCTGTCAATGTCATCTGCTTCATGAAATGTATCTTTTAATTAATTATTCTTGTCTCAAATTGTCTGCCGCAGCTCACGGTCAGGGCAAGAATTTATATTAGCAAAATAGGATCTGTCACTAAAGGGAAATATCTTGGCTCCTTTCAACATGAAATTAACCTCATTTAACCAATAATCACCTTAATTGATTTTCCAGATAAATCTTTGTGTTGTTTATATTTTCTTTGAAGCTGCATACAGCATGGCTTTTCTACAAAGAGCAGAAATTCAGAAGCATGAAAACACTACATTGTAGAATAGCTTCGAAGTCTGATTGAGAGAGCATTTGGAGAGAATTCTAAACCTAGAAGCCAAATCAAAACACAACAATAACAACCCATTCACATTCTGTTCTATGGGGGGATCTTCAAAAAACATCTCTCAAAAATGCATTATAAAAATATGAGTAGTTTTATTCAGATTCCACATTGTCTGCGTGGATTTTTATTAAGACAATGGAAATAATTACAATACAGTAAATATAAGGCAAGTGATAGTAAATAAAATTATAACAAATAGGAACAAGATGAGAGGTTAAATAAGTAGATATAATTTTTCCAAAGGCAATCTTAAAAACAATGGTAGATTTTCAAAGTTAAGGTATTTACCAAAGCAAATAGAAGCAAAATTTCCTATGCTTTGGAGAAAAATAATTTAGTCCTTTGGGGGATGAAATTGAGGTCTAAGGATTTACATTTATTTCTATACTCTTTCAATATAATCCTTCAGGAGTGAACGTGGATTCCTTTCTTAAGAATGGGGAATGAAGGTCATCCTTTTCCTTTTAGTCCAGATACTAAGAACACCATGACAATGTGTGATGTTTAGTCTTTAGACCCATTGCATGGTATAGAAAGATCAATGGACTAGGGGCGCCTGGGTGGCTCAGTCAGTTGAGCGTCTGACTTCAGCTCAGGACATGATCTCGCAGTCTGTGAGTTCCAGCCTCCCCCCCCCCCCCCCCCACGTCGGGCTCTGTGCTGACAGCTCAGAGCCTGGAGCCTGCTTCAGATTCTGTGTCTCCCTGTCTCTCTGTGCCCCTCCCCCGCTCATGCTGTGTGTGTGTGTGTGTGTGTGTGTGTGTGTGTGTCTGTCTGTCTGTCAAAAATAAATAAATATTTTTAAAAAAAATTTTTTAAAAGATCATTGGACTAGAAATGACGAACTCCAGGTTCTTGTCCCAGATGCACCATTAACTGGTTTTGTGAGCTTGGGAAAATCAATGTATTTGACAAATATTCCTTAAGCACTTAGGTACTATACAAGATGTTTCAGACACACCAGCAATAAGAAACTTTCCTTGATTTCCAAGTTCTTTCCCCTTAGTAAAGAGAGACTGACAGTAAAAAAAAAAGAATCACAATAAAGAACTACAGGTGCAATAACAAAAAAATGGATGGGATGGGGTCAGGGGCAGGAGAAGCCATTTCAAAAACTTCAAGTCCTTTGGCTTTGCTTTCTCGGAGGGTACTTGACAAGTTGGGACAAAAGATAAAGCTGGAGTCATAGGAGAAAAACAAACTGTGGAATGGTTTTTCCATTATTGTAAGGAGTTAGACTTTAATAGGTATCCAGTGATTCTCAAATTTTGATATACAACAGAATTATTTGGGAAGCTTGTTAAAACATATCTGTCTGCCCTTAGTGATGGCATCAGAATCTCCAATGGCAGGACTAAGACACTAATGTTTTTGACAAACCCCTCAGGTTCTTCTAATGTACACAAAAGTTTGAAAACAACTGGTATCGTCAGTGGGGAGTCACTGAAGGCCCTGAGGTAAGGGAATAACACCATATTTGTATTCTAGAAAGATCATTCTACCAAGTGTATACAGAAAGGACTAGAGAGGTGTGAGCCTGGAGACAGGGAGGCCAATTAAAAGAATATTTTTCCCTGTGACCCACAACCCAGCATCCCCTCTTGGGGATATGTCTCAGACAAAGTCTAATATATGGACCTCGGGAGACAAACACAAAATGTTCACAACTGCAGTGTGTATAGTAGCAAAAAACAGGGACACCCCAAATATCCACTAACAAAAGAATGGACACATTTTGGTATCTTCCCACAAAAGAATATTCTACAATAGTGAATATGGGTGAGTCAAGTCTATATGCAACACAAGAAGTGAATCTGAAAAATAGAGTTGTGAGAGTAAAGATGCAAGAAACGGAAGACTATATACTATATACCATTCAAATAGAGTTTTAAAATGAGCAAAACTAAATAGTCTGTATACTCAGTTTTTCAACCACATGAGAGTATAAGAATAAACAATGCAGGATAGCATTTACCACTTGTAGAGCACAAGGGGATGGGTCAGGTGGAAACATTGATTGATGGCTGATGTTATTTTGAGTATACCTCACAACTTATATTTGGTAACCAGTTTGCAAAGATGGCTTTCCAATGCACCATGCTTCCTAATATTACACAAGGGTCCTGTGTAATCCTCTTACACACTGAACCTGGGGGGGGGCAAAATCAAGAAGATGCAGAAGTGACACTGTATGACTTATAAGCTTAAGTCATAAGATGCCTTGGGTCTGCTTTTCTTGGCCACCCTAGAATACACACTCTGGGGAAGCAAACCACCATGTAGGAAGTCCAACTATCTTAAGACCACCATCCTGTGAAGAAACCCAAGTTAGCCACATGGAGAGATTGCAGGGAGACAGGGAGATGTCTAACCAGCTATCCCAAGGGAGGCACCAGATATGTGAGGGAAAAAGCCATCATGTGTATCCAGCATAGTTGAGCTTACAGATAACTCTAGCCCCAGACACCATCTTAGTGCAATGGCATGAGAAACCCAAGGGGAATGTGTCCTGCTGAGCTGAACAAATCCTTAGAACTGTGGGATTGTAATTGATTGCTGTATTAAGCCACATGATTTGAAGTGGTCTACTTTGCAATAGATAACCAGAATATTATATGTTACATATGTGCTTTTTAATTTTATTTTTAATACAATTTATTGTCAAATTGGCTTCCATACAACACCCAGTGCTCATCCCAACAAACGGTCTCCTCAATGCCCATCACCCACTTTCCCCTCTCCCCCACCCCCACCAACCCTCAGTTTGTTCTCTGTATTTAAGAGTCTCTTATGGTTTGCCTCACTCCCTCTCTGTTTGTAACTTTTTTTCCCCTTCCCTTCCCCCATGGTCTTCTGTTAAGTTTCTCAAGATCCACATATGAGTGAAAACATACGGTATCTATCTTTGTCTGACTGACTTATTTCACTTAGCATAACAGCCTCCAGTTCCATCCACGTTACTGCAAATGGCAGGATTTCATTCTTTTTCATTTCCAAGTAGTATTCCATTGTATATATAAACCACGCCTTCTTTATCCATTATTCAGTTGATGGACGTTTAGGCTATTTCCATAATTTGGCTATTGTTGAAAGTGCTCCTATAAACATTGGGGTACAAGTGTCCCTATCCATCAGCACTCCTGCATCCCTTGTGCAAATTCCTAGTAGTGCTATTGGTGGGTCATAGGATAGCTCTATTTTTAATTTTTTGAGGATCATCCACGCTGTTTTCCAGAGTGGCTGCACCAGTTTGCATTCCCACCAACAGTGCAAGAGGGTTCCCATTTCTCCACATCCTCGCCAGCATCTATAGTCTCCTGATTTGTTCATTTCAGCCATTCTGACCAGTGTGAGGTGGTATCTCAGTTTGGTTTTGATTTGTGTTTCCCTGATGATGAGTGACATTGAGCATCATTTCATGTGTCTTTTGGCCATCTGGATGTCTTCTTTGAAAAAGTGTCTATTCATGTCTTCTGCCCATTTCTTCACTGGATTTTTTGTTTTTCGGGTGTGGCGTTTGGTGAGTTCTTTATAGATTTTGGATACTAGCCCTTTATCCGATATATCATTTGCAAATATCTTTTCCCATTCCATTGGTTGCCTTTCAGTTTTGTTGATTGTTTCCTTTGCAGTACAGAAGTTTTTTTTTTATCTTGATGAGGTCCTAATAGTTCGTTTTTGCTTTTAATTCCCTTGCCTTTGGAGATGGGTCGAGTAAGAAATTGCTGCAGCTGAGGTCAAAGAGGTTGTTGCCTGCTTTCTCCTCTAGGGTTTTGATGGTTTCCTGTCTCACATTCAAGTCTTTCATCCATTTTGAGTTGATTTTTGTGTATGGTGTAAGAAAGTGATCTAGTTTCATTCTTCTGCATGTTGTGGTCCAGTTCTCCCGGCACCATTTGTTAAAGAGACTGTCTCTTTTCCATTGGATACTCTTTCCTGCTTTGTCAAAGATTAGTTGGTCATACATTTGTAGGTCCAATTCTGGACTCTTTATTCTATTCCATTGGTCTATGTCTGTTTTTGTACCAATACCCCTCCAGTAACCCTCCAGCAACCTTTACAGTCTTGTTGATTATAGCTTTGTAGCAGAGGCTGTAGTCTGGGATTGTGATGCCTCCCACTTTGGTTTTCTTCTTCAATATTACTTTGGCTATTCAGGGTCTTTTGTGGTTCCATACAAATTTTAGGATTGTTTGTTCTAGCTTGGAGAAGAATGCCAGTGCAATTTTGATTGGGATTGCATTGAATGTGTGTGTAGATTGCTTTGGGTTGTATTGACATTTTAACAATATTTATTCTTCCAATCCATGAACATGGAAGGTTTTTCTATTTCTTTGTGTCTTCAATTTCCTTCATAAGCTTTCTATAGTTTTCAGCATACAGATCCTTTACATCTTTGGTTAGGTTTATTCATAGGTATTTTATGGTTCTTGGTGCAATTGTAAATGGGATCAGTTCCTTTATTTCTCTTTCTGTTGCTTCATTATTGATGTACAAAAATGCAACCGATTTCTGTACATTAATTTTGTACCCTGCGACTTTGCTGAATTCATGTATCAGTTCTAGCAGACTTTTGGTGGAGTCTGTTGGGTTTTCCATATGTTACATATATTCTTTTGTACACATCAAAACATGCAATTTTTAATTTTTATTTTATTTATTTTACTTTATTATTTTATTTTTTAAATTTACATCCAAATTAGTTAGCATAGTGCAACAATGATTTCAGGAGTAGATTCCTTAGTGCCCCTTACCCATTTAGCCCATCCCCCCTCCCATAACCCCTCCGGTAACCCTCAGTTTGTTCTCCATATTTATGAGTCTCTTCTCCCTCCCTGTTTTTATATTATTTTTGTTTCCCTTCACTTATGTTCATCTGTTTTGTCTCTTAAAGTCCTCATATGAGTGAAGTCATATGATTTTTGTCTTTCTCTAATTTCACTTAGCATAATCCCCTCCAGTTCCATCCACATAGTTGCAAATAGCAAGATTTCATTGTTTTTGATTGCCAAGTAATACTCCATTGTACATATACACCACATCTTCTTTATCAATTCATCCATCGATGGACATTTGGGCTCTTTCCATACTTTGGCTATTGTTGATAGTGCTACTATAAACATGGGGATGCATGTGTCCCTTCAAAACAGCACACCTGTATCCCTTGGATAAATGCCTAGTAGTGCAATTGCTGGGCCGTAGGGTAATTCTATTTTTAGTTTTTTGAGGAACCTCCATACTGTTTTCCAGCATGACTGCACCAGCTTGAATTCCCATGCAATTATTTTTTAAATGAGAGTACTAAAATAATTGGTCAGAATTAGACAGTTCTGGCTTCAAATCCAGACTCAGCCACTAATAAACTGTGTGGCCCTGGGTAAGTGACTCAGCTTTCTAAGAATCCATTTTCTCATCTGAGAAACACAGAAAGTAATAGCTCCTAAATCATAAGGAGGTTGAGAGGTTTCAGAAATATAGAGTTCATACATCCTTATCCAGGGCAAGCACAAGGGCTTAAATTATAGGGTCTGGGTCATACTACACAAATTTGCTTCCTCTGGATTTAAGGGGAAAAAGGAAAAAGAGCTTTTGTCAATGAAGAGTATGGATTATAGCTCAAGAACTTCTGTGAATAATCATGGTAAACAGGATTCAGCTGAAACAAATAACTACAGTCTTTTCTCACTCTGTGGTTTTATGAAGATTCATTGATTTCCTGGGGTTTATTTCAGGTATAAAACATTTGAATTCAGATATCCCAGGAACAGAGTTCCCTGCTAATTTCTCTATTTTTAGCAGTATCTCTGTCTTTTGCTTCTCTCTCCTGTGGTGCTCTCCATATTGTGCCCTCTTCTCATTTCAGGTGACAGCAAAAAACAAAACAAAACAAAACAAAAAACGAAAGGGTAATTCAGTCAATCCATTTGATGGCTGGTTAATACATCTATAGGACAGTGGGGTGAGGAAGGAGGAGCATGAGACTGAATGTATGTTCTTTCTGCAGGGTAGGTGAAGTCTGGGAAGAGAAGCTGAAAAGATGACTTTAAGGAGCCATCCTGTTTGAAAGATGATTATACTCTGGGAAGCGGTGAATTATGACCACTGTATGTCCCATAGATATCCTCAGAGTATAATGAAAGGCAGTGCCCGCCCTTTTGCATTTAGCTTGGTCCACAAACGACACAATTCAGGAGGATTAACACCACCAGCTGCGAGGTAAGCATTGCTGTCCTGAAGAACTTGTTGCCCGTGGAGCTTGTGAACCACGAAATATCAACATCCACACGGGCAGGAGGAGATCCACAGGGAGTCAGGCATGGCGTGGCTGCACCCTGCACAGGGGTCAGGCTCTCAATCTGTAGACCCTGGAGCTCACAGGATCAGAGGATGACTTCCATCTGTTTCTCTATACCCACCAGGGCAGAACAAAAGGGATGGGGCTATCATCCAGCAGGAGGTATTTGGGTTAGATGAGCTCCAGAGGTCTCTTTAAGGTCTAATACAATGAACACCATGTTTTTCTTATCTCTGAGAGGAGGCAACATTAAAAAAAAAAAAAAAAACTTAGTGTACTTCTGAAAAAAATTGTGAAATATTTGTTGGAACTTCACAAATAACTGTACTTAAAATTTTTAACTACAGCTAAGTGTTTAAATTTGTTAGAGAGTTGCTGCAGAAATTTTGGGCTTTATGTACCTATCTTTCTCTTTAATCCTTCAGAAGGATTCTTTCCTTCTTCCACCAAATTTTGAGAAGGAAATAATAGTCATAGTCCTTATAAGAGGTACCTTTACTCCTAGAAGTCCTAAATGTTTGAAGCAAAGTAAGACAAGTGGTTGGAAACTCAGGGTTAGATATATTTATACTTACCTAGCAAAATCTCATATAGTTTAGCATATCTAGTAGCTAGAGAGTTGTTATTTTCTTGCTTTCCTTGGGGGAAAATATGTAAATTCACATATCTGCCTCATTGAGCTTTCCTAATAAATTCCAGTGTATTGAAATTTTTTGAAACAATTCCAAACTTACAGAAAAACTGCAAATACAACACAGAGATTTTTTTTTACTGAGCCATTGGCTGACTTGATGTTGCTGACTTGATATTCTATAATCCCCAAATATTTAATTCAAAAGCATATTCCTATATAATAATAAGTACCCAAATCAGGAGATCAAAACTGACATTTTACTACCATCTAATCCTCAGCCCCCTTTCAGATTTTTCCGACTTCCCTAGTGATGTTCTTTACAAAAAAGGGATCTAGTTTGGAATCAAGTTTACATTTAGTTGTGATGCATCTTTAGTGTCCTTCAGTTTAGAATAGTTACTCAGTCTTTTCTAGATTTTCATGACCTCAATAGTTATGAAGACCACGGAGCAATTTTTTTTAAAGTAGAGTCCCCCACATTTTGTTTCTTCATGATCAAATTCATGTTATGCATCATTGGCAGGAGTACCACAGAAGAGATGCTGTGTTCTCATTGCATCCTATCAGATGGATTCATCTCCTTACTGATGATGTTAACTTTGATAGCCTGAGTAAACTGGTGTCTGCCTGCCTTGTCTCTAAAACCACATGTTTCCTGTTTAGTAAGTATTCTGTGGGGAGATACTTCAAGACCATGCAAATATCCTGTTCTTCATTTAACTTTTTTTTTTAATTTTTTATTTTTTTGAGAGAAAGAGAGAGAGAAAGGGAGCACACATGAGCAGGGGAGGGGGCAGAGGGAGAGAGAGAGAATCCCAAGAGGCTCCACCCTCAGCACGGAGCGGGATGCGGAGGCTTCATCCCAAGATCCTGGGATCATGATCTGAGCTGAAATCAAGAGTTGGATGCTCAACCAACTGAGTCACCCAGGCCTCCCTAACTTTCATTTAAAAAATTTGTATCAGTATGCATTCATAGACTCCTATCTTATTAAATGGATTATAATCAGTTACTATATTTATCTGGGTGCTTAAATTGTCCCAGATTTAGGCAATGGGATTCTCTTGAACCCGGTTCCTGTGTCCTTTTGAAGTGTCATCATCATTCTTTGAGCATTTCCTTACTTTCTGGCACAACAATGTCCCAGGCTTATCTTGTTCTTTGCTCTTCTAGCACTGGACTCAGCCATTTCTCTAAGGAGCCTAGTTCCTTTTAATGAAGGATGGTATTTAGAGACCAAGATTTGGTTGCTAGATGTCTTCACTGAATTTGGGGTGTTGCTGCTCCCAGACCCCTCAACCCTTTTAAAACATTTATATTTTAACAAAATGACATATTTGTCAACATGTGGCAAATAGCTTTTCTCAGTTGGCGAGTTTTCTTTTGACTTTTTGGTGATTTGGGCTATGCAAAAATAATGGATCCTATTGTAGCCCAATTTATCAATTGTTTTTGTTTTGGCTTCTGGAATTCATGTCTAATTCATTCACTTCATACCTCAGAGTTATAAACATTTTTCCCCCTATGTTTTCTTCCAGCTGTATCACAGGAGAAGATTTTTAAAACTCTTGAAGTGCACCTACTGGCATGTTGGTGAGAAATTTGTGTTCCATTTAAAGAGCAAGCTCAGTGCCACAGATTGACATACCATCTGAGGAGAACCAAGGCCAGAACAATTTTGTTGGATATATAGGCATTTTATGACCTCCTTATCCAAACTATTGGCTTTATACCCTGGTTGATCATTATCATTACATTTACAGCTTTTATAAAACACAGTGGTACCCAGTATCTACCACACAAAACAACTGAATCAGACCTCTGGGGATTGATGACTCAGGATTTTTTTTTTTTTAAAGCTCTACAGGTGATTCCAATGTGCCACCAACACTGAGAACCACTGATCTAATTATATGTCCTCACAGCTGCCTAAAATTCTATCACTAGTAACTGCTTCCTTTGGATTAAGCAATTCCTTTTTGGCTACCTTCTTTTATTTAAAAAAAAATTAATGTTTATTTATTCCTGAGAGAGAGAGAGAGAGACAGAGACAGAGACAGAGCATAAGAGGGGGAGGGGCAGAGAGAGAGGGGACCCAGAATCCAAAGCAGGTTCCAGGTTCTGAGCTGTCAGCATGGAGCCCTACATGGGGCTCGAACTCAGGACCTGTGAGATCATGACCTGAGCGAAAGTGCAACACTTAACTGACTGAGCCACCCAGGCACCCTGGTTATTTTCTTTTAAAACATAAATATTTTTCAAGGATTTAATCCTCAAGTTTCTAGTAATTTAGCACTAATAAGTTTAGCAGACTTTTTAAAAAAATTTTTATTTATTGATGAGACAGAGAGAGACAGAGCATGAGCAGGGGAGGGGCAGAGAGAGGGAGACACAGAATCCGAAGCAGGCTCCAGGCTCTGAGCTGTCAGCACAGAGCCTGACGCGAGGCTCGAACTCACGGGCTATGAGATCATGACCTGAGCTGAGGTCGGACACTTAACCAACTGAGCCACACAGGTGCCCCAATCATGACACAAGCATTTTTTTTTTTTTAATTTTTTTTTTTTTCAACGTCTTTTTTATTTATTTTTGGGACAGAGAGAGACAGAGCATGAACGGGGGAGGGGCAGAGAGAGAGGGAGACACAGAATCGGAAACGGGCTCCAGGCTCCGAGCCATCAGCCCAGAGCCTGACGCGGGGCTCGAACTCACGGGACCGTGAGATCGTGACCTGGCTGAAGTCGGACACTTAACCGACTGCGCCACCCAGGCGCCCCAAGACACAAGCATTTTAAATCATGACACAAGCATTATAATTACTTATGTGAAGAAACTGTACAGGCACCACACCCACTCCCCTGTGTTGACTGTATGCAAAAGGCAGCAGCTACCTAGATAAAATGATATGCTGTGAAAACAGGAAGAAGCTTTGCCATCAGAATGATCTGGACCTTAAAAACAAGAGCAACCTGGAAGGCATGTAATAGTAAAAGATATATATATATATATATATATATATATATATATATATATATATATATATAATATTATATTATATATATATGGCTTATTATCTATGTGATAATGAGCAAGATACTTCCCAGAATCTCAGTTTCCTTATTTGCAAACACTAGTACCTCATACTAATACTAACACCTATTTCATGGGATTATTGTGAGGATTTAGTCATATTATAAAGCTAAAGTTCTTTACATGTATCTGATACATAACAAAAAGTCAGTAAATGGTTGCCTTTAAATAAGGGAGAGCTACTCTTATCCCTTCTAACCAGTACAACTTCTAACAGATAACTATTTATGAGCCAAGTTGTAAATTGGCTTAAATTTGCTTCTTGAGTGGCCTATATATAATATTCAGTAATATCATTATTTAACACTAATCTTAGCATAAGAGTTTTGAGCTGAGACAGTTTTTTTTTTTTTTTAAATAAATGAGCATGCATTTCTGGATTTCTAAGGAAAAGCCAGTAAAACTACACTTACGAAAACTTAATTTTTAAATAGATTACTCAGTAATTGTACTGAGGTGATGGACGAATTCAAAGTGGTAAATATGCTATAACTGTTTATTGCACTAAAATTCCAATGCTGTAACATTTGCTGTATCATGCGTAAGTAGTATATATTCCGGAAAAAAAAGTGATGTTAGAACATGAGGTAGTCATGGACGATACTGAATATAGGAATTTATTATGGTGTTTAAATTGGTATGTATATACATATTTCTTATTTTACCTGATGCATGTAAAGAGTCAACCGACCTTGTGACAATTTGAAATAATAGACAAAGCATCCCAGAAATAAGCTCAGAATTATGTAGCCTGAGTCATGCACAATTTCCTGTAGTGTCAAGTAAAATGAATATGAAGTACATACTTAATGAGCAGAAACAAAAACTGATAGCCCTTACAAAGGAAGAATTCTCTTAAGAACACACACACACACACACACACACATATACACACATACATATATTCATATATATGGCTATATCCATATATATATATATATATATCCTATATTTATTCATATATATATGAAAAATATATCAATACCAGTTCTTCCATTTAAAGAAAATTAATGGTTTAGGGGCTTCTGGGTGGCTCTGTCGGTTAAGTGTTCGACTCTTGATTTCAGCTCAGGTCATGATCTCATGGTTCGTGAGTTCGAGGCCCACATCAGGCTCTGCACTGACAGTGTAGGGCCTGCTTGGGATATTCTCTCTCTCCCTCTCTCTCTCCCCTCCCCCCACTCCTGTGTGCATACACACACGCTCTCTCTCAAAATAAACAAACTTAAATTTTTTTTTAATAAAGGAAACTGATGGTTTAAGTAAACTGTATTTATATAGCCATCAAGTATCTTTACAAAGATCTTCAACAGGGAAACTTGACTTGTTAATCAGTTCCAAGACAGGGTCAATTGAGGGAGTTGGTATTGATACCTAAACCATGCCACAGGCTGGATGGGGGGGGAGAACAGCATATCTGTTTTTGCTGGTAAATTTTTATGAAGCATCAAAAAATGAGCTAGCTCCATGTTAGGGGTTGAGATAACTCAGGGTTTGTATAATTGAACACAGGATACATGAAATATGACAGAGAAAAATGAAAAATGTGTTACTCAACTAAAGAGATATCTTTCTTTGGATTGTAGTCAAAGAAGGCTTGGTGAGAAAGCACTTGACCTGGGTCTTAAAAGCAAACAGATGCAAGTGGAGGAAAGAGAAGGAGGCATTCTAGGAAAAACAACATATAAACTTAGAGCTGGCAATAAGCATGGAATGAATGGGGGCTACATTCCTTAGTTACTGATATTTAACAAATCACCCCCCAACTTAAAACAAGGGCTATTTGCTATTGCCTATTGTTCTAAGGTAGGCTGGGTGGTTCTGCAATGTGGGCTAGGCTCAGTGTCTCTTAACTGGGCTTGCTGTCAGTTGGACTGCAGTCAATTAGAAGGTCAGCTGGGGGCTGGCTGGTCTGGAATAACTCACTTACATGTTAGACTTGATGGTTTGTTGGCTCATTGTTGGCTCAAGTGTCCAAACTTGTCTCCACACAGTCTTGCATGCTCTGCCTGGCTACTGTGTGTTTCTTCTCATGTATCAGGGGATAGGGGTACAAGAGAGCAAGAGCAGAAGCATGCCAAGGACCCTTGAGGCCTAGACTTGAACTGGCACTCTATCATTTTTGCCACATTATTTTGGTCAATACGTATCACAAAGCCAGATTGAAGTGGTAGGGAATTAGACTCTACCTCTCAATGGAAGGAGCTGCAAAGTCACATTGCAAATGGTATAGACTACAGGGAGCAGCCATCTTTGCAAATTGGCTTCCACATGGGCCGTCACTGAAGAATAGAAGCTGTGGGGGGGGGCGGTTAGGGGAAGGGAGGAAATCCTAAGAATATCTTTTTAGGTAGATGGCTTGGCAAGAGTTCACACTTAAATGTGAGAAGTCATTGAAGAGACTGAAGGAGATGGGAGGCTGAGTCAGTAATCCTGATAAGAGGTATAAGGGTCATGTCTAAGTCCATTTGGGCTGCTGTAACAATAAGCCACAGACCGAGTGGCTTAGAAACAACAGAAAGTTATTTCACACAGTTTTAAAGCCTGGAAAACCCAAGATTAAGGCACCAGCATGGTTTTATGCCAGTGAAGAGCCTCTTTCTGGTTTATAGCTTGCACCTTCTCATTGTGTCCTCATAAGGTGGAAGGAACTAGAAAGCTCCAAGGTATCTCTTTTATAAGGGCATGATTCCCATCCACAAGGGCTCCACGCTCATGACCTAAACATCTCCCAAAGGCTGCACCACCTAATACTGTCTGTTTTGGAGGTTAAGATTTCAACATATGAGTTACGGAGCAGCACAAACATTTGGCTCATAGCAGGTCAAGCCAAGGACGGAGGCGGTATCATAAGGATTTCTGTTTTGTTAAAAGCAACTACAAAATAAATGGTTCTATCCTTTTGAAAATATTTTTGGATATTTTTGAGTTGGTCATGGCTCACAGCTGTATGTTTCTGAACTGTGTCTTTTGCTGCCCATATCTTTGGGCTGCATCCTGTCCTTGGACTCTGGCAGGTCATGAGTATACAGCATGTGCTGACTCCCCAAAATAGTACCATATCCAGTAAATCTGCTGGTGTGGGCACTTCAGGTGCACATTCATCAGCATTCAGGTGTTCGACAACTGAAAGATTTTTTTATGGTGTTTGTACTCTCTTGAGCTGAAGGAGTTTCCCAGAAGATCTAATACAAATTCCAATCTTGTTTTCCCAGATCCTGTTTGCAACCTCAAATATGCTTACTTTAAAACTAGATCTGTTAAGCACCTTGCTTCATTCTTTTGTTGATGGGACCGCTCCCGCATGAGACCATCAGCTATGACCTGCCAAACATCATCACGTATTAACCTGAACTCTACGTAGAGCAGTGATGATGGTATCACTTCTAGCAACTCTAGATATTACACCAGGTTTAAAAAGAAGTGTATTTATAAATATTCTAGATTTACGTGACAGCTAACTACCATAAAAATTATGTAAAATAAAACAAATACCATACTGATTTTTAAAAATATTTCTTTAGAAAGTCTGAGGGAAAATATAATAATTGAGTTAGGTTTCGCAGAAACCTAAAGAGGTCAGTCTGAGAATTCTTGTCTTAGGAGAGAAAACTCATTTAATACCAAGTAAAGATTTCAGATACTCATCACATTTCCCAAATTGATTAAAAAATTTATTGCTTTAATAACTCAAAAGTTCAATTGTTATTGGCTACCCTGGTACAAATACCCCTTGCTTTTTGAAAGTTCACATTATGTCACGTTGCTTTTATAAAAGACCTACATGAGTATGTTTTTGCTAATGGAAAGAAATCTGAAAAGGATCTTTGCTTTTATGAAAAAAGGTGAAAAGTGAGAATAGCATTCAGCGTTTGTTTTGGAGTGAGCCTTTATAGAGGCAGCATTCACTCTTACCAGCAAGAAGGGGACTGCCAAGCTCCTTCCTGGGAACTTCACTCAGCATCAGGCCACTATGGCTTTGAACTGTGTCCGTGAGCATCTGTGCTTTATCTCAATTTATTTTGTGCATCCGTTAGCAAGATGTGTCCTAAAGTAACAGAAAAGCCTAAGAGAGGTTATTATTTGAGTCTCAGAATGCTCAAAATTTTTCCATATAAATTATTGGTGATTGCTTCTTTCCTTGATGCCATTTCAGTTTACAAAACATTTCATTGGAAGGCTCTACTTTTGGATAGTGGGGGAAACCTGTACTTTTTTCAAATGGCCACATGGATTTGCTCTGATGATTTTCCCTTTCCACAGACTTGTAAATCTTCTACACAAAGATTTAATTGCTTCCTATGAAGGAAGGAGGAGAGGATGAAAACCTGATGTGGAGTGCCAGAAAAACAAAGCATTTATCTCTACTTCTGTCTGTTGAGATGTTTTAAGGTTAATAATTGGGAACTGCTCATTTTAAAGCCACATTGCATTAAAAAAAGACACATGCTTCCTGCTGATAGGATTTTCAGACTGACTAGAATTTATTATAATTTTATGAGAGAAAAAAACTTAATAGCTCAGCGATCAAATACATTATAAAATAATTTTAGAAAACCTAAGTATTTATAATTTTTCTAATTGTTCCTTGTAAATTTCACTTTCCCCTCTTGTACAGTTATGTTATCAGGATTTGGAATTTTAAATTGCAGCTTTCATTCATTTTACAACAGTATGATGAACGTTTTATCTTCCCTGGGAATTATTATTTCCAGAGGTAATAAGAACACTCATCTGTTATATGGTCTTCATTTCTTGAGTTGTTTTCTATGCATTTTGTTGTCAGCCTAGCAAAATTAATTAGATTAATTCCCCAAATTCTAGAGAATATTATTAGATATCAATTAAGCATTCAGAAATGGGTATTTTACATACTAGTTTATAGACTAATTTTAAGAGAAAGTAAACCCATCTAGATTCATATATTTTAATGCTTAGTCTTCATAATACACCCTAAAATCTATTAATGTTGTCATTATTTTTCTAGGAATATAGTAGAAAGTCATTTATATGTATTTTGAATAAAATGTTAGCAGACCTTAAGCATTATTTTCCTGTTTATCTACATTTTCAAATAGGTCTAAGTACTATACCCTCAAAAAAAAAAAAAACTTTAGAAAAGAAAATCACATACTCAAAACAGATTTGGTTGCCCATTCTAAATGGTTGACTGGGATGCCCATCTATTGTTATTTTTTTATTTAAAAAAAATTATTTTTTTGAAATAATTTTCAAAAAAGCCCCATATACACAGTGTAACCATAAAGAAATATAAGAGTTCCCTGACCCACTTCTCAGCCTCCAGTCTTACTCAACAGAGATACCAACTTCAAACTCAGCTTTTTGTAAAATGTTGGTAGATGACATTTCCCAGCCTCTCTTGCAGTTAGTTACAGTCAGGTTGTCAGTTCAGGCTGACAGAATATGAGCAAAAGTGACGTGAACCACTTCCAGGCCTATCAAAAATCTCGCAAGTACTATCCTCAACTTCTAGATGAATGGAGAGGACTCTGGGACCTGGAGGAGGGGGTCCTTGAGTCACTATTTGATATTTGATGAAATTGGTTGCCATATTGCTTTCATGTAGTCTTTCAGCCATTTCTTACTCCACCAGAAGGAATAAGTCATCTCCCAATAGGTGACTTTTTACCTCTGCTATCATGTAAAAAAATGCAAAACTGGTTTTTAAAAATGTATCATCACATTTAATAAAATTGTGTCCCAAATTGAGTATTGCATGTCTTATTTTATCTTATTTTTTATTTTTATTTGAGAGAGAGAGAGAGCCTAGGAGCGGGAGAAAGGGGCAGAAGGAGAGAGAGGTTGAGAGAGAGAGAGAGAGAGAGAGAGAGAGAAAGGGAGAAAATCTCAAGCAGGATCCATGCTCAGTGCAGAGCCTAACTTGGGGCTCGATCCCATGACCCTGGGATCATGACCTAAACATCAATCAAGAGTCAGTTGTTCAACTGACTGAGTCACGCAACGCCCCCCCCCCCCACTTCATGTCTTAAATGTAGCTGAAAAATAGTAGAGGTTTGCTTTATGGAGTTCTTTGTTTTAAAAATTCTTGCTAGGGACACCTGGGTGGCTCAGTCAGTTAAGCATCCTATTCTTGATTTCAGCCCAGGTTATGATCTCATGGTCATGAGACTGAGCCCTGCATCAGTCTCAGCACTGAGCGTGGAGTCTGCTTAAGATTTTCTTTCTCCCTCTCTCTTTGCCCCTTCCCTGATCACACACTTGTGTGCTCTTTCTCTCTCTCTTAAAAAGAAAAAGGGGAAAGGAAAAAAAAAAGTCCTGTGAATCGCGATGGCTTCACTGATATCCCAAGGAACAATACACATTCATGGTGGAATTAGTTGCTAATATTAGATGCAAATCCATACTTCAAGTAGTCCTACTCTTCATTTTGATTTATTTTTAACCAACGTGGAGTCAGCTCTTGGAATCATTGTTTGGATGTCACTGTGCGACTATCAAGAGTTCACTCCAGGAGTAGAAACATTCTTGCAAACGCTTTTTGTTCACTTATATTTACATACATACCTAGTGTTTTTAATCAGTGGCTTGTGCATAGGAATCCTTTGAAGCCACTTGTTCATTGCACGAAGATGAATTAGCATTAGATTATATAACCCAGATATCCACTGAAAAATATACTGTAACTGCAGTATGTAGCTGTAAGTTGAAATTTGACGTAGAATAAAAGGTGTCACTGCCAATGCCTCCAAATTATAGAATGCCTCTCCTGCCCCTCCTCACATATTACACATGTCAACTGTCTAGCAGACAGACTGAGACAGTTACCTCACATATTACACATGTCAACTGTCTAGCAGACAGACTGAGTGAAGGGGCCAGAGTTGATCTGTACATTATCATAGCAAAGTTTAATTTTCTAACTTTTTGATAAAGACTATAAACGTAAGTTCTAACATTTTCTTCCCTCACTTCAAAGGAACGTTTCCATATCCACTCTAAAGACTCGTGCACTCTAAACCTCTGCTGTTGACAGAGTGGTCCACGGACCAGTAGAATCAGCATTGTCATCCAGAGGCCTGTTAGAAAGGTAGCATCTCAGACCCCTCCCCAAACCTAACACATCAGAACATGTATTTTAGCAACATCCCAGAAGAATCATATGTACACTAAAGTTTGAGAATCACTGGTTGTAAGTCTCTGCCTAGGGCACTGAAACCTGGGAGCTGGCGTTTAGAACATAGAAAATAAGCTTTTCTTTGTGCATTTTCCATTTCGTGCCCTTACTTTCAGTTCTCTGTCTCACCCTCGTCAGTGGCTCTATCTAGTGTCCCCCAAGGGCCCAGCTTTACCTGGTCAATTTCTTCAGAAATGAGATTTTTCTAGAGGCATCATGGTTTTCCAAGCCATAGTATCTCATGTAGATTGTTTTTCCTCTGGCTGACATTTCTTTCCCAACCCTTCTCTCCTTGAAAGGTTTTGTCCTTTCAAGACCCAGTTCAAGAAGCACGATCTTGGGAACATTTTCTGTGGCCTGCCTCCCTCTCCGTCCCTGTAGTGCCACCAACCCACAGAACAACACAAATGCCTTTTTTGAGGGCACAAATCTCACCCCGTGCTCACCTCCAGCTTTTCACAGCCCTTGGTCATTGCTACCTTATCCTTCTCTTAAACAGAGCTGTAAGCACTTCGTGTCCTTTGCTCCCCCAACACTTAGCACAAAGCCCAACATGTACAAGATGTTCTTAGTAAATATCGGTCAGATAAATGTGTCTGAACTGACCTGGAATCTTTAGCAGCTCTCTCACCTGTAGTGAAAACAAAAGTACCCTACAGAAGTATCTTCAGTGATGCCCCAATACTGTGAAAAATTTCCCTAAGCTTCTTCCGCTCTGGGTGGGATTTCTGCTACCCCCAGTTTCTGACTTGCAGCTCACATCTGGACTTTGCCTCTTAGCTTAGACTCCTTGGAATGCAGCTAGTTGGATTGCCTGCCTAACTTTCTATTTCACATTGAGCCCTGAGTGCTGATTCTCAATACAAGTTCAGCAATAGACAACACATTGTAAGCTCCTCTCATCCCAGCCCATATGCAAATTCTGGCTTGTGCAAGAGTTCAGTCAGAACAAATGGACGAGTTACCTTCAGAAAAAGCTATACTGTGCAAATGGGCTGTTGGTTTTTATTTTATTTTGTATTGTTTTGTTGCATGCAGTTTGTTTTCTCTTTGGTTTTTGCCAGAAATAACACAGTATTTATGTGACCTTGTATTCTTTACAATGGCATTTTATACTGAATGGGAAATTGTCATTCATTCCCTCCTAGTATGACGCCAGGCCACACGTGTGTGATAGAATTTTTTCCCCTGGGCTTTTTAGAGGATTATATGAAATGAACATGACATTTTTGCTTTATTCTAGATAGTGTATCACAAGATGATCCTAAAGTTGCTATTCTCAACCTGAGAAGATTATGCAAGGAGAATTTACCATTTTGAATATAGTCTATTAATTTCTAGCTCAGTGACCTATTTCTATTGTAGTAATAAATGCTAAAAAATCATTAGCTTAAATTAGGCTTTGTGTCTTATGTTTACACTTTTTTTTTTTGATTCACAATATAGTTCAACTGAAATAGTAACTGAATGAGTTAGTGAACTGACAAGTGATACAAGAGACTACCCAGGGTGATACCCTCTCTTTTTTTCTTTTTGAGACAACTATAAATCCACACATAGTTTTTTTTAAAAAATGCAGAGAGGTCCAGTGTATCCCTTATCCAGCTCCCCCAAAAGGTAACCACTCACAAATCTAAAATCCAATGTCATAATCAGGATATTAATATTGATACAGTCAAGTACTGAACACTTCCATCATGTATATTTCATGTTGACTTCTATAGCCACTTCCTTCCACCATCACCCACTCCTTAACCCCACAGCAACTGATCTGTTCTTCATTTCTGTAATGTTGTCGTTTGAACAATGTTGTAGAAATCTAACCTTTTTTCCACTTAGCATAATTCTCTGGAGAGTCATCCAATTGTTAGATATATCAACGGCTTGTTCCTTTGTCTTGCTGAGCAGCATTATTTGCTATGGATGGGCCCACAGTTTGTTTACTTCCTCACTCACTGAAGGGCATGTGGACTGTTCCCAGCTTTAGTCTATCATGAAGAAAACTGCGATCTACTTTTGTGTACAGGTTTTTTTTTTTTTTTTGTATAAACATAAGTTTTCATTGTTCTGGGATAAATGCCCAGGAGTGTAATTGTTGGGTCATATGGTAGTTGCATGTTTATTTTATTTTTTTAAGAAACTGCCAAGCTGTTTTCCAGAGTGAAGTTACCATTTTACACTCCCACCAGCAATAAATGAGTGATTCAGTTTCTCCACATCCTCACCAACACTTTGTGTTGTCACTATTCTGTATGTTAGCCATTCTGATAGGTATCCAGTGGCATAGAATTGTGGTTTTAGTTTGCATTTCTCCAATGGCTAATATTGTTGAGTATTTCTTCACGTATTTATCTGCCATTTTATATCCTCTTTGGTGAAATGTCTCTCCGTGTCTTTTGTTAATTTTCTAATAGGATTGTTTTTGTTTTTGTTTTTGTTTTTTTACCAGTTTTGAGAGTTCTTTTTATATTCTAAACACTAGCCCTCTGTCAGGTGATTTACAAATATTTTCTGCCAGCCTGTAATTAGTCCTGTCATTTTCTTAGCAGGGTCCTAAGAAAATACAAAGTAAATATTTAAAAATACAAAGCAAATATTTTTAAATGTTTGATAATGTCCAATTTATCAATTTTTCCTTTTATGGCTGTTTTTAGTATCAAGTCAAAGAAGTCTTTGCTTAGCCCTCATTATTGAATATTTTCTTAAAAGTTTAATGGTTTTACATTTACGTCTGTTATCCATTTTGACCTAATTTTTTTTATACAGTATGAGACTTAGGTCAAGGGTCTTTTGTTTTCTTTTCTTTTTTTTTTTAAACTAAGATGTCCAATTCCTACAGCACTATTTTTGCATGGACTATCTTTCTCCCACCTTTGCACCTTTGTCAAAAATCTACTGGGCATTTTTGTGTAGATGTATTTCTAGGTTCTCTGTTCCACTGATCTGTTTGTCTATTCCTACATCAATACCACAGTCTTGATTAATGTGTAAAATAATACCACTTTATTCTCTTTTCAAAATTGTTTTAGCTATTCTAGTTCCTTGGCCCATCCATATAAAGTTTAGAATAACATTACACCTATCTATAAAAAAAAACTTGGAATTTTTGTAGAAACTGTGTCAACTTTGTATGTCAATTTTGAGATAACTGATATCTTTATTATGTTGACTATTCTAACCTATGATCACTGTATTTCTATCCATTTATTTAGATCTTTGATGTCTTATATCAGCATTATGTAGTTTTAGCATACAATCATGTACATGTCTTGTTAGATTTACACACACACACACACACGCACACAGCTACTATACAGGTGTTGTGTTTTTAATTTTTAGTGTCCATATGTCCATTGTTAGTATGGAAATGCAATAAACTTTTGTATGTAAATCTTGCATCATGCCAAATTGCCAAATCTACTTAGTTCTAGGAGATTTTTTGGTAGATTTTGAAATTTTCTACATAGGCAATTATGGCTCTGTAATAGAATATAGAGATAGTTCTATTTCTTCTTTTATGATCTGTATGCCTTTTATTTCCTTTTTTGTCTTATTGCACTGGCTTATTAACACTATGTTGAGTTATAGTGGGAAAGGCAGACATCCTTGTAATGTACCATTTAGTATGTTAGTTATGTTTTTTTAGAAGGTTTCTTTATCAAGTTGTATAAATTCACCTCTACTCCTATTTTTCATGAATGAGTATTGAGTTTTGTCAAATGATAGTTCTGTATTTATGGATTTGATGGGATTTTTTTCTTCTTTCATATAGATTACATCAAATTGATTAAATTAAATAAGCTTCAAATATTGAACCAGTCTTGCATTTCTGGAATGAATCTCACTTGCTCATGGTATAACAGTTCTGTTTTACATTGCTGAAATCTATTTGTTAATATTTTGTTAAATATTTTTTATTTATATTCATAAAGGATATTGGTGTGCAGTTTTCTTCTTTTGTACTACCCTCATCTGGTGTTGACATCTGAAAAATATTAGCTTCATAAAATGAATTAGGAATGTTCTTTGTGCTTCTATTTTCTGGAAGAGATTGTGTGTAGAATTGGTATTAATTTTTTAAACATTTTGATAGAATTCTTCATTGAACCATTTAGAAAAGGAACATTATTTGGGGGTAGTGTTTAAAATTATGAATTCAATTCTAATAGTTACAGAACTATTCAAATGATCTATTTTATGTTAGGTGAATTACGATAATTTGTGTTGTCTGAGGAATTGGTCCATTTCTTATAAGTTGCCAAATTTGTGTGTACAGCTGTCTTTAGTATTCCCTTAATATTATTTGATGTCTGCAGGGTTTTTAGCGATAGCCTCTGTTTCATTTCTGATATTGGTAATCTGCCTTCTTTCTCTTTTCTTTACCATATCAGAAATATGTCAGTGTTATTAATCTTTTAAGAGAACCAGATCTTTGAAACTGAGAAAAAAAATCCCATTTACAAATTGCACCACAAAGAGTAAAATACCTAGGAATAAACTTAACTGAGGAGGTGAACTCTGTACCCTGAAACTACAAAACACTGGGGAAGGAAGGGGCACCTGGGTGGCTCAGGCAGTTGAGCATCAGACTTTGGCACACGTCATGATCTCATGGCTCATGAGTCCAATCCCCACATTGGGTTCACTGCTGTCAGCCTGTCAGTGTGGAGCCTGCTTCAGATCCTCTGTCCCCCTCTCTTTGCCCCTCTCCCACTTGTGCTCTCCCAAAAAGAAATTTTAAAAAAAATTGAGGAAGGAAACTGAAGTTGACATAAACAAATGGAAAGATGTTCCATGCTGATGAGGAAAAACCAATAATGTTAAAATGTCTATACTCCCCAAAATAATCTACAGATTTAATGTAATCCCTATCAAAATACCAACAATATTTTTCACAGAACCAGAACAAATTATACTAAAATTTATATGGAACTACAAAAAAAAAAAAAAAAAAAAAAAAAGCCCAAAAACCCAAAAGAAATCTTGAAAAAGAAAAACAAAGCTGAACACATCACAATCCCAGATTTCAAGAATCACTACAAAGCTATTGCAATCAAAACTGAAGGTACTGGCACAAAAATAGATGCATAGAACAATAAAATAGGATACAGAGTCCAGAAACCAACCCATGCTAATCTGGTCAATTCATCTATGAAAAGGAAGTGGCAATATCCAACAGGGAAAAGACAGCCTCTCCAATAAATAGTGCTGAGAAAGCTGGACAGCTACATGCAAAAGTGAAAACTGGACCACTTTCTTACATCATACACAAAAATAAACTGAAATGGACCTAAATGTGAGAACTGACACCATAAAATTCCTAAAAGGAAACATAGGCAGTAGTCTTGTGGACATCACCATTATCAACATATCTATGAATATGCCTCCTCAGTCAAGAAACTAAAAGCAAAAACAAACTATTGGGATGACACCAAAATAAAAAGCTTTTGCATGGCAAATAAAACCATCAACAAAACAAAAAGGCAACCTACTGAATGAGAGAAGATATTTTCAAATGATGTATTTGATAAGGGGTTAATATCCAAACTACATAAAGAACTTATATACAATTCAACACACACAAAATTCTCAATTTGGCCAGAAAAATGGGCAGAGGACCTGAATAGACATTTTTACAAAGAAGACATACATATGGCCAACAGACACATGAAAAGATGCTCAACATCACTAATCATCAGGAAAATGCAAATAAAAACCACAATGAGACACCACCCTATGTCTGTCAGATGGCAAAAAGACAAAAAATAATAAGTGGTGGGAATGTGGAGAAAAAGGATCCTTCCTACACTGTTGGTTGGAATGCAAATTGGTACAGCCATTTTGGAAAATAGTATAGAGTTTCCTCAAAAGATTAAAAATACAAATACCATATGATCCAGTAATTCTACTACTGGGTATTTACCCAAAGAAAATGAAAACACCAGTTTGAAAAGATATATGCACCCGTTTGTTGCAGCATTATTGACGATAGCCTACATACAGAAGTAACCTAAGTGTTTATCAGTAGATGAATGAATAAGGAAGATGTGGTGTACACACACACACACACACACACACACTGGGATATTAATCAGCTATAAAAATGAATAAAATCCTGCCATTTGCAACATGGATGAAACTTGAGGGTATAATGCTAATGGAAATAAGGCAGTCAAAAAAAGACAAACATGATTTCATTCACATGTGGAATATAAGAAACAAAACAAATGAACAAACTAAACAAGGGACAAACAAAAACCACTCTTAAATGCAGAGAACAAACTGCTGGTTACCAGAGGGGAGGTAGATGAGGAGATGGGTGAAATAGGTCAAGAGGATTAAGAGTACACTTATCTTGATAGGCACTGAGAAATGTATAGAATTGTTGAATCACTATATTGTGTACCTGAAACTAATATAGCACTGTATGTTAATTATACTTGAATTAAAAAAAAAAAGAACTCTTTGGTCAATTCATTTTTCTGTTCTGAATTTCATTAACTTCCGCTCTTTATTATTTTTTTCCTTCTGCTTGCTTTGGGTTTATCTTGCTCTCCTTTTCCAGGTTCTTGAGGTGGGATATAATATTATTGATCTGAGAATGTTTCATTTTAATAACATGCTATTAGTGTTACAAAGTTTCCTCTCAGCACTGCTTTAACTGTGTCATATAGATTTTGGTGTGTTATAATTTCATTTTCATTCATTTCAATATATTTTTTATTTTCACTTTCTTCTGACCTTCATTTTGATAAGCAACACACTGTCATGTGAATTTTTTCCCACATTGGTAATGTGTCATCTTTATCTGGCTGCTTTCAAAATTTTGTCTTTGTCTTTCATTTTCAGAAGTTAATGATGATGTGTCTTGTCATGGATTTGATTGGGTTTTTCCTATTTGGGCTTCACTCGACTTCCTGAATTTGTAGGTATATATCTCTTGTCAAATTTAGGCAGTTTCCAATCATTATATTTCTGAGTACTTTTTCAATCTCATCCTTTTTCTCCTCTCCTCTGGGACTTGGATACCTCAAATGTCAGATCTTTTGTTATAGTTCCCCAGGTCTGTGAATTTCTGTTCATTTTATTTTTTAAGTCTATTTGCTTCCTGATGTTCAGACTGGGTAATTTCTATTGTTCTATCTTCCATTTCACTGATTCTTTCCATTGTATTTAGTGATTTGTATTTTACAGTTCTCAAGTTTCCCTTTGGTTCTTTTTATACCTTCCATTCTTTGATGAGGCATTCTATTTTCTCATTCATTTCTAAAGTGTTTTTAATTTTTCATCAAAGCATTTTTATGTTGGGCATAAAACATCTTAAAGCATTTAAGATCTTTGTCATATAATTCTAACATCTCTGTATCTTGGTATTGGTATCTATCAAGTCTTTTTAAGTTTTAGGTATTCCTTATTATTGGTATGAATGATTTTTGATGGAAATCTGGACATTTTTGTATTTTGTAATGAGATAATAGATGTTATTTGCACCTTTTAACTCTCTTCCTTGGACACATTCTTTCAGGAACAGGGGAGGGTGCCTCCTTATGACTGCCAGGCAGAGTAATTTCTGTAGTCATTCAGCCTCTGTTGAGGGATCCTCATTATTGGTGGAAGAGTGGGACTTTTAGCTCCCCTTATGGTCTTTACTGACATCATTGTGGATATGGCCTTGTTACTGCTGGTTGATAGTAAAAGTCCTGATTCTCCTTTAGGCCTCCTCTGACATCACCCCAGGAGAGAGGAGGTAGGGGCACCTTATTACTGCTGGATGGTGATGAAACTACAGACTCACATGTGGTCTTCAGTGATACTGAAGGGGTGAGGGAGAGGGCTCATTACTGGTTGGCAGGGATGAATGTCCTGGCTTCCTACTTGGCCTTCTCAGACATTACCCTGGTGGGGTGTTGGGGCACCTTGTCAGAGCACTGTGTGAGTAGAAGTCTCAAGTCCTCATTCTACTCAGCCTTTTCTAGTGGGGGTGGGGGTGGGGCCACAGTCTTTTCTGTGATTCTTGGTTTTTATGGTCTAAATGTTTTCTGTCTTGCTGTGCTGCCTTTTTCTGGTCCTTTGACTACATTGAGAGCAGGTCTTAGCTGTGTATTTTTTCTCTTGCCCCCACTGACATTCCCATTTGACATCCCCACTGGCTTCTTCAACTCCAGGTCTGGGATATATGAGGCTAAAATAAAACATAGGGAACTCACCACCATGTCTTTTCTTAAGTCCCAAAGTCTCCTGTTGATCTGCCTTCTTTTCTCCACCTTTCAGTGTCTTATATTTTATATACAATGTCCAGGGTTTTTGAGTTGTATTTAACAGAATACATAGGGAAAACAATGCCTACTTTATTTTTCCAGAAGCAGAAATACAATACATTCATTTTAGGATAAGGAAATTGAAGGCTTGGGTAAAGATCCACAGCTAAGAGTGGCATGACCAAATTAGATCCTTGCTCTCTCAATTCTTTGTTCAGTGCTCTTACCATTGTAACAGTGAAATTCAGGCATCTGCCTTGAGGTGTGATGGTATAGAGAAAATGTCATGAGAATACTGTACTCCCACTGCCTCCCAGCCATTTATTCTATTTTGTATTCCTTTAGAATCTTGTATAATTTTAGTTACCTCACCATATTGCTGTCTCCAGTGGTGGGTCCAGAATTCCCATATATGAGCAGCGTAGAGGCAGCAATGTGAATTTAAGGGAGGGTAAACGACTTCTAGCTACAGCCTAGTAAATACTCTGTTTTCACTTAATTATATATTATTGGAGGTAAATTGAGGGATGGTGAGTGGAAACAGGCGCTAAATCACCTCAAGCCATCCAAACACCATCTGCCTTGTATTAAACTCCAATGGTAACAATATGTTGATTTGGTAGCCTCTGTTGATTTTAATAAGCTATTTTTGGACAGGGATGGGATATTTTATTTACTATGAATCTGAGGTTATCTTCGGTATTGGTAGATTAAGGATGATGTTAATAAGTTTGCTTGTTTCCCCCCTACTGTTGGCATTAGGGACACATAGTCATATCAACAGAAAAGCAGAGTCTGTCATGTCAGAGTTCCACTTATCCTTGCATCAGTCTCAAGTATCAAAATTGATTTTTTTTAAATGTTCATTTGAAAAACAGCAGAGATAAGATTCAAGGATGCTTGCTCTTAGAAAAGGATTATTTATTAAGGGAAAGACTTGTCCTTTGAAAATTATTATCATAATTATCACTAAGAACCCAATTCTATATTCCTTATTAAGGCAAAATCCCTGTTGAGGCAAACACAAGAAGGATGTTGATTGCAGTGGGATATCTGTCTGAATAGGGCTAAGTAATCAGCTTTGAAATGTCACTCAAAGGAATCAGTGGGACAGAGGCTATTCCCTGGCAGGTCACAATGCTTTTTGGGTTGTTTTTTATTTGTTTGTTTTTTGTTTTTGAAATGCCAAGGGTTTTATATCATCCTTGCATAGGTAATTATTCTGGATATCTCCAGAAACAATATTTAGGACTTGAGGAAAAATTATATTAGAACAGAGAAAATGGCATAGAAATTCAAGGAGCCATATCAACTCATTGAATGTTGAGAGTCATTGAATCATAGATTCTCAGAGCTAAAGTTGTTTGGTCCCAACCCACACTGGTACATAATTCTCCCCTAGAGTCACCTTGCCATGATTTTTTCTGTCTCATGCTAGGAAAACTGGAGATGTACACAGACAGCTCACTTCATTCTCTTGCATGCTGACTTTCTGTATTTGTTTATAGTATGGTTGACTTTATTCCTTGGGGCCATGCAAGTGTTTTGTGAGTAAATAATGAGCATGCAATTTAACTTAAATCATTTGAAAACATTAAAAACCTCAATACAATGGGCACTTGACATTTTGAAAGGCTACATTCCAAAACCTTTAATATTCTCTAGATATGGAAATATTGCTATAGGTCATAATTTCTTCCCTAAACTGTATTAAGTCCTCAAGAAGCAAACTACAGCCACTCACCATTGAATTTTCAGATACTAAGCAGTTGACTAGTTTCACTCTTTCACTAAGAATTTTGTAGAAAACTTCACCTCTGTAATTGCCCTCAGTTCAATTATTTGTTTCTTCATTCATTCTACAAATATTTGTTGAAGGTCTAATACGTGACAGGTATTGTACTAAGCTCTTTAGGTAATAAAACAAATACAGTGCCTGTCCTTAGGGTATTAGCAGTCTAGTAGAAAGGGTAGTCAATACACAAGTAAACAAAAAAATACATTAAATACAAATTATGATTCAGTGCTTTGAAGGAAACAGACAAGGTAGAGTGATACATGGTACATTACAGGGGAGAGCTTACACAGAACTGGTAGGCACTGAAGACCTCACTGAGAGAGGTCTGGCATTTGAGCTGATAATTCAAAGAGTCAGTTACATAAAAAGTAGGAAAGAGTATTTCCAGTAGAGGAAAAGCATGTGGAAAAGTGTCAGATGCTAGAAAAAGCATGGGACATTTGAAGGGCTGGGGGGAAGTCAGAAAGGTAGAAGGGGCAAGGGCTCTTTGTCAGGCAAGGGCCAGATCATGTGGGGTCCTTATGGACCATTTGCCTTAGTGCATTTGGGTTCCTATAGTGGACTACCATAGACTGGGTGGCTTAAACTGATAGTGAAAAATTATAAGATGGCCGACAGGACTGATAGAGGAATTCCAGTCCCTGCCCAAAGACTCTCCTTCTGGGTTCTTCTTCCTGCCCTGCTGGCCGCGTGCACCAAATTGCGACTAACCCAGAAGTAACAGACTATAAATTGTCCCCAGTGATTACGCTTGGGGCTCAGACCTCTAGAGAGTGATCGCCTCTGAGCCCACCTGCATAAAATAAGACTCCTACCTTCCAAGATCTCCAAATGCCGCTTGGTTCTTCTGCCAGGTGATCCAGATCAGGCTCCGTAACAAAACAACAAGCATTAATTTCTCACAATTCTAGGGGGTGCGAAGTTCAATATCAAGGTGCCACAAGATTCAGTATTTAGTGAGGGTCATTGATGGCTGTCTTTTTGCTGTGTCTTCACATGGCAAAAGTGAGTGAGGAAGCCATCTGGGGTCTCTTTTATAAAAGCACGAATCACATTCATGAGGGCTCCACTCTCATGACCTAATTACCTCGCAAAGGCCCCACCTCCAAATACCATCACATTGGAGGTTAGGATTTCATCATATGAATGTTTTGGGAGGACACCAATATTCAGTCTCTAACACTATTGTAAAGAGTTTAGTTTTTATTCTTCTGCAATGGGAAGCCATTGAAAGGGTTTTAATAGAAAAGTGGCATGTTTATAGATCAGGTCAAACTTGCAACAACCCAGAGTAGCCATTTTGCAGTAGGGTGTAGAATCTGCTAATTTTAAGGAGAGGAAGCACAGAGATATTTGGGGCACAAAGATAGAATTTAAAGCCATGGAAACTGAAGAGCTCATCCAGAAGTAGGTGTGAGGAGAAAAAGAAAAGAAAGCCCAGGACTGAAGTAGAGGTCAACAGCTCAAGGTCAAAGAGAGAAAGAGGGAACTGCAAGAGAATGAAGAATTGGCAAAGAGACGGCCAGGAAACTGGAATAGAGAGTCCACTCAGCAGAGAGTTGAGGGGAGGAGGAGAAAGAGAAGGATGAAGTGGCTACCACACTAAATGCTGATAAAAGACTCCTTCCAGCCTTCAAAAAACATAAATGCATCTAATTTTGATTTGCTATTTATCACCTTAGTTATTTCACAGGTTTTCTCTACTCACATGTTTTTCCTGCTCACCTGCAAAAATGGCAACAGATATCCGAGTCATGGACCCTGTCAAATCCCACACTTTAAAGAAAAGTCTTTCATCTTTCTTTTTTATGCATTTTGATTCTCCCCAAATACTCCAGATAACTTCTACAATGCTTTCCATTTTACTATCATAGGCAGACTCTGTAATCTTCAAAAGTCTCCACTTTCCAAATGTAAAACCATTTTAGATGCAGTTTATCATCTTTTGAAAATTATCCATGTTCATTTAAAAACATATTAGCTCTTCACCGTCAATGTATTTGAATTGCCATGTTGTAGGAGCTCCGGAATATTAAGCTTATCGGAAAGTTAGGACAAGTTTTCCCTAGAGGATGGAGAAGTAGTTTTAAATTCAAAGTGGGAAAAAAAATTCCATATCTTAAAATAGAAGCAAATTTTTTCTCTGTTTCACATTCTCTCAAGATATCCGCAATCCTTTTTAAACTCTCTATTTATTATTAAATACAAGCAATTTAGCTCCTTTGTGAGGTTATGCAAATAACTCATCCAGAATTAGCATTTAACATGCAGTTCTTATATCCACACAAATGTTTTGTATAAAGTTGTTTTAAAAAGATTCAAATCTTTATAATTAGGAAGGGAAAATATATTAATAGGAATAAAGGGATACCCTGCTAATCTCCCATATGTAAATTAGCTTATAATTTCCATCATTTACTTAGAGGCAACAGAACAATGGAACTTTTATTCTTCAATATTGCTGTCTCTCTCCTTCTCCTGCTAGAAAGTATGTGCTTATACATGTGTATCTAAAGGAAAATGACAAGGAAAGTTAAATGCTTTATTTTTATGGGAAGGACACGGCTGGTAAATTGTGAGTAGGACTGAAGTTGATACTCTGTGCTTTGACAGCCTAGAGGATAAACTGCAATGCAGACCCTCTTGCATTCTCATTTCAACTGGTTGTTTCTCCTCTTTTGCTTTTGGGGCTGAATCCACCCTTGCCCACTTGACTCTTCCTCCAGTCTCTCTGCCTCCTCCCCAAACTTTACGTAAGAGGACACTGCTGTAGAATGTATGCGGAAGTTGTTCACTTCTTTGAAGGACTTTTTTTGGCTTTAGTCTCTAGCTTGGCCTTCGGAGGAAGGGATCGTGCAGGTAGGAGTAGACATTGGCCAGCAGTAAAACGCTGGTTAGATTCTTCTGTCCACTTACCTTCTGGAGCTTGGCTTTTCTCTCTCAAGATGTCAGAAGTGCGATGCACAGTCCTAAAAATCTAGTATCACTAGATGAACTAGGATGGGGAAGGATTTAAAACCCAGTCAAATACACCACCATGGAAAAGAGTAGGTTGTTGAGTCTGGAAGCAGACAGGGGAGATCTGAAGCAACTATTTTCTTCAAGTTTGTTTGTTTGTTTGCTTATCATTTACTTATTTAGAGAGACAGAGAGAGAAAATCCCAAGCAGGTTCCATGCTCTCAACACAGAGCCCGACGTGGGGCTGGATCTCACGAACTTGAGCCTCCGAGGTGCCCCCTGAAGAGACTTTAAAGACAAAACACATTTAAATATGTTCCCTACAGCTGTGGTAGAGCTAGATGATTGGGTGAAATGCATAAGGGATACATATTTCTCCCTCAGCAAGCATCTAGGAAACTACCACGTGCCAGGCAAGGTTGGCAGACTGAACACAAGATGAAAATAAGCATTTATTCACTTCAGGAATGTCTCTGTCCATGGAGAAGTACACATGCAAGCCAATGTTTTAATAGGTCATGATACATGCAATCACAGAGGTAGGTCTCATACTCAGGACAGAGGAAAGCCACCTGTGTCTGCCTAGGGTGCCAAGGAAAGCTTGAGAACAGCCTACTTTTCCCCATCTCCATGGCCACCACCTCATCTCAAAGTCTGTCAGCTCTCATATGACTTCCGGAGGGTCTCCAGCCTCCAGTCATCCACATGGCAGCCAGAGTCATTTTCCAAAAAGGAAACCTGATCATGTCATTTCCTCCCTTAAAAGCCTGCAATAACTGTCCATTACCACGTACTAAAATCCAAACCCTCAAGCTGGCTGATTGGGCTTAACTGGCTTCTACTTCCACCTTTTCTCTCCTTGCTTCCCGCCTTATGCTCCAGCTACAGCCACTGACTTGTTGTTTTCTTAAGTCACCATTGGTTTCTAAGCCCTGGGCCTCTACACATGCGTGCTCTCTGCCGGAAACTGCTCTGCCCTCCGAATTCACACAAATATGCAAAGAGAGAAGTGTGCACACACACGCGTATGCACACACACCCCAAGACTCGGTGCTATCCTCCCGTGGGTGCACTCTGTGCATGCCTTCTGCATGGACCTCACTGATTAGCTCATCACACTGTATTGTGCTTGGCTGTTTACTTTTCCGTCCTTTTTACTAGAGGGAAAGTTCCTTGAGTATAGGGAGCATATCTTTTTCATCATTGTACTTCCAGAGGCTAACATGGTTCTGAGCACATCATCAAAAGCAACCGTGTTTTTTTTTTTTTAATAGATGAGTAAAGAAACTTTTGAACAATGCTATCCCAAATATGTGAGGAAGAGCCCCTCACTGTCAGCATACAAATATATGTCCCACATCCCAGTGAAGGGACCATTTCAAAACTCTGAAAGTTTCTAGAAGACTATGATCCTATGAATCTTAGATCCTTTCTAGAAAGAGGCAATGTATAAGTAAATAAGCTATGAATGATTTCTTACCGTGAGCAGCAATGATCAGACTCCTTGATTCTTTCTCTGAATTGGGCAACATTCATGGTGTCCTATGATCACACGGACAGAGACTGTCAGTCTTATTTCAGGGTACAACACGAAGGGTGCATGCAGTTGTAACGCAAAATATTCCTCCATGGGGAGAGGAGCCGAGTCTAGCAAGCTGGCTGAAGGACTGCCAGAACACAGGGCCACTGAGCTGATCTTAGGACAATCAGGCTTTGACTCTCCCTTTTACATCTCGTTGAAGTGGGAAACTGCAGCATCCTCATAACAGAGCCAGTCTTCCCCCAATCCCAACTCCTTGCCCTTACTGCTCCAGCGGCTTCTCCCTGCAAGCTCCCATACGTTCCCTACGCTTTCTCTTGCTGCCAGAAGCCACTTTGCAGCCTACCAGTCAAGCTGGAGGGGCGGGGGAAGTGACTCTCCTCGTCAAACCTCAGGCAGAGACTGACCAGAGTGGGTCTATAACTGCTCCTCAGGTGGGATAACTTTCAGGCACGTGTCTTGCCCTGGCTCACAGGGCTTCCAGTGAGACTTGGCTCCAGCTGCCCAGAGTGCAAGCTGGCTTGATAACAAAGCTTTGCGGTCTCCCTGCTTTACTCCCTTTCATGGTGTCCTGTGATCACGCCTATGTAAACTCCAAGTCTTATCTCAGGGTTTGCTTCTAGGAGAACCCCAAAAACTACTGGCAGGCTCATGTTCTCTATTTAGGAGCAAGAATCTTTTGGAGAAGTCTTAAGACAGTTGGGAATTACCAGGAGGCGCTTTCCTCCTCATAAGATGTTATACTGGGCAGGTGGGAGATTGAGGACGGACGCTGGCTCAGAGGGCCAGGTTTACAGTAGTGATTTAACTGTGGGCAGCTGAAGCCAAATCCCCCCAAGGAAACTCTGGGACCCGGGATGGGACACGTGCGTTTAAGTTATCCTACCTGCGGGGCAGTTACGTACCAGCTCTGGCCAGTCTGTCCTGAGGGTTCCGGAGGGAGTCAATTCCCTGACCTTTCCAGCCTGCCCTATAGGCTGTTGTTTACACCGCCTACTAAGGAGAATTGTACCCTTTCTCACATGGATGCATCTTACACATTTGACAAGGCCAAAATATTATAGAGTCTGAGTAGACTGTGGCTCAATATTTACATCTCTATCCATAACCCCGGAAGTTACCATATGGTAATTAAAGCTAACAATTGCAAAGCTCGTAGAAAAATATTCCTTTCTATCCTGAGTTTGTGCCAGGGAGAGCAGGGCTCTAACCTATGGAAATGTCAGGGTGAAAACAGAGATCCTCATCTTTTAAAATTATGGTCTTCAGGGGTGCCTGGGTAGCTCAGTCAGCATTTAAGCATCTGACTCTCAATTTCAGCTCAAGTCATAATCTCACGGTTCTTGAGTTCGAGCCTCGAGTCGGACTCTGTGCTGACAGCACGGAGCCTTCTGGGAATTCTCTCTCTCCCTTTCTCTCTCTGCCCCTCCCCTACTCTCTCTCTCTCTCTTTCTCTCTCTCAAAATAAATAAACAAACATTTAAAATTATAGTCTTCATGTTTATCTAGTCTCCCTTCCCAGTTTTACCCATGAAGGAACTGAAGCCCAGAGAAATGAACTTCGGTGCCCCCAATTATAAATAGGTTCCCAATTCTTATCCTGTGTTCTTTCTACCACATCCGACCACTGCATGAGTAAGGCTGGATGAGTTACCTGGAATTTTTTTCCTATTCTCTCGAGTATTTGAGACCAGATTTCTGCATAGAGAATGAAGTCCTAATGGGAAGCCAACACTGGTTGCAAGCAAATCTGTCCTATCAAGACTTCCAAGAGACTGTTACATTTTGGAGTCTTCCTTCTACACTCAGATAACCAACAGAGAGGCCTCACAATGTGCTTTTGTCTAGAAAATCAAGTCTCTCCATGTCAGCTGGGGTAAGTCTAGGACCAGCGTTCACCCCCCAGCCCCTCGGGGCAGCTGTTCCCGTGCAACTGCCTGCATTCCTGTTGGGGCTGATGTAAGTCACACCCACACCAACCTCAGCTGCATCCATGCCCCCCAAAAAACCTGAACTTTCCTCAGGAATGCAACAACTATCTTTAAGACTGTGTGATTCAACCTCTTGAGAGTCATGTGATCTCAAGTCCTCCCTCAGAAGATAAGTTTTGTTAGTTTATCTCAAAGCCTCCCCTGGAGGCTCCCCGAGCCACCACTGTGCCCCTGTTTTGTTGGGCCTGGCAGAGAACCCAGGTTATCTTGGTTAAGGAAGTGTGCAAAAACAGAGAATGAAGACAGCGAGTATTTCAGGGAATTAGGGAAAGGTTTACAAGCAGGCCTCACGGAAATGATTTTGATTCTGGTAATATGTAATTACTACAACTTAACTTCTCTCTCCTGATGTTTCAGAGGAATGTCTCTCTCATGCCCAGTTTCTACTTTACGACTCTGGCATTATTAGAGCTTCGGCTCCCTGACAACCTTTACTGCTACGTGGCCTCTGCCAACAGCCTTCTCCGGGTGTTATTTCACCTTCAGCTCCTCTGCCAATCACTCAGCTGTGTTGTTGTTGATCACTTGCAAATATCTGAGAGAAAAATCTCCTTGCTCTACCTCATGAAGATTATCCCTTTCTGAACAAAGCTGTTGTGTCAAACCACCTACTGAACTTCTAGAAAGCCTGTCTTTGCTGGCCTTTCATCACTTGCTCTAGGAGCTGCTGTGTTATATACTATGTTATATAAATGCTTATAAGGGAGCATCTAGATCGACCTTCCTTGGCCAGGGGTTGTGGATGGCGGCTTCGTAGGAGAGTGGTAAACTTTGGCCTATCAAGTCTATATCTCAGAGAGAGGTATGAATATGGTGATGATGCTGCCCTCTGCTTAGCGCACCTCACATTCCTGTGCAGGTGCAGTGGTCTCATGGCTTCCTGAAAAGAAGAAACCGTGACGCTCCCCCTAAGCGCTGCCTCAGAAAGATTCCAGATCCCTGTCGAAAGATCCCTGTTTAAGTAGCCTAAAAGCGGGGGATGTGTTTACATTCCTTGGTAACCAATTTTATTCCATACAGCAACTTAGACAACAAAGAAAAACCGACACTGGACCTCTTTGAACTGCATCTTGAATCCATTTTGGTACGTGATTCAGTTTCAGAAAAGGTGCTCATTGGCCAAAAAATCCTACCTCATGATAATTTGGATATGCATTTGTGTTTTGGCTACTTTATGGGCAAAGGTGCTCCCAAGTTATGGATGCTTCATCCCTCACTGTACAAAGCACTCGGCATTACTAAATGAAGTTTAAATTGGAGAGACGCTATACATTACACATGGAAAAAATGTGCATTTTAACATCTCCAGAATGCTATTAAATATCTCAGAAAGATCCATAAAGAAAAGTGTGTCCTGGAGCTTGAAATAGAAAGTGATTGGAAAAAGTAGAAATCGAGTTCTTATTTTTCAAAAAGGAGCCATATCATCCCATAAATCTTTGAAAAGAAGTTTTCTTGGTCTCAGCTTTAAGCATTCAAATGCTTCCCAGGAGCACCTTGACCTTAAATTAACATTTATAGAGTTTAGCTGACATCAAGCTTTGCAGTTTAACGGAAGGTTTAAAGTCAAAGAAGGTAAGTAGTCTAAATTGGTATTGTACATTAAGTTCTGAATAAGGATGCATTTCTACAACTACCACCATTTTCATTTATTTGCCCCTCTAGAACAATAATAACAATTGGCAAAATATATGAAATGCATTTTCTTTCATGAATAATACATTTTTATATGTTAACCTCATGGAAACAGGAACGGTTCAACAGTAACAGGAACATTTTAATGCTGTCTTAAGAAAGGGTACGTGTGACAATATCTGTACTGTCTGACCTTGGTAGTGTTGTTTTCTGTAGACTCTGTGGTAGGTGGTAAGAAATATTAACCGAGTGTTCAAATAATAAGAGGCATCTTCGCAAATGAAGAAGAAAATATTCAGCGTTACCTATAGATTCCATTACGCATCAAATGAAAATGAGATACATTCCGTTCTGTTCAAACCAGGGGTACCTTCTAAGTGGAATATGAATGTCTGGAGAGTAAAATATAAAGCATGAAGGTGGTGTTTTAATACTGCTAATGAGTTGCCCCTTGGTTGTACTGCAGATAAAAACTGGTTTCCGGGGCGCCTGGGTGGCTCAGTCGGTTAAGCGTCTGACTTCAGCCAGGTCACGATCTCGCGGTCTGTGAGTTTGAGCCCCGCGTCAGGCTCTGGGCTGATGGCTCGGAGCCTGGAGCCCGTTTCCGATTCTGTGTCTCCCTCTCTCTCCGACCCTTCCCCTTTCATGCTCTGTCTCTCTCTGTCTCAAAAATAAATAAATGTTAAAAAAAAAAAATTAAAAAAAAAAAAACTGGTTCCCTATACACACATATTTCTGCGCTGCAGAAAGCCCAATTTGTGAACGCTTGGCATTAGCACCCAAAGGGAAGTCCATTTCTCCAAGTGTTTAGTCTGCCAGAATGACAGTGATTTGGTCTTTAGAAAAAAGGTGCTTTTGAAAAAGAGAATAGGAAAACTAGTACCGCCCTTAGACCCTGGACCAAGGGGATCTCAGTTCCTTCTTCTCCTTCCCCCTTGGGTTTTGGAGCATCGTCCTCAGGATGTTCTAAGTCAGAATCATTCTGACCCAGACCCTCCTGCGTGGGCCCCGGGCTGCATTGCTCCTCTTTGGGGTGCTCTGCAATCCTCTCCCCTGCCCTCCTGGGGCGGGGGTGGTTAACCAGATGCTCTGAGGAGCTCCCAGATGCACATGGGTGGAGTTGTCCTGTGCCCATTCCTGGATGGTAGCCTGGTGAGCAAATCATTCTTGCCCAAGGTTCAGTGTTTCTTTTAAAGGAATGTGTGGGCCATCGGAAGGGTGCTAACAAGCTGATTTGGGGTAACTCAAATTGTTTATATTGACAGTTGCTTTTTGAAACAAAGTATTTGCCTCCCCTCCCAAAGTACGGGTGGCCCCGTGGGGTGTTACGATAAACGGTAAGGATTAAAATCCTAGCCAGATTTTAAAAACACACACGAAAGTCTCCCTTTCTTCAAAGTTGAGGATCTATCACTTACACAAGAGCTAAGAAGTAAATTAATTCTTAGTAGTGAAATTTCTCGAGAAATTAGATGGTTTACAAATATAGGAAAATATAATCTAGCCCCTCCTGACCAGAACTTCCTTATTAAAACATTGGTTGTAGCACATAGGGCCAAATCTCTTTTGCAGAAGACTTCCTTGTTTAAACCCTGTTGGGAGACAATTGACCCTGTCAGACTCCCCTTAGGCACTGCCCCATATCCTCTCCATCTTGCTTCCTATTGTAGCCATGGCCACTGTGAACCAATCTGCACAAGCTATGACTGATTTTATGCTGACAATATCAATTCTCTCACCTGTCCTGGGTTCCTTGTGCTCCCGTATGGGACATCTATGCCCTTAGGAGTGAGAGGGAGTTAACTCTCAATGGGCAACCCTCAACCAAAAGAGATCCAAGGGAGATCTTAGAGCCAACGGATAAATGTTTCTCCCTGTGATCCTCTGCATGGACAGTTCTGTTCAGCAGAGGGTACCAGCAGGGTAGAGCTCCAGTTGCCCACTGTGGTGACCAACTCAATAATGCACACTTGATTTGCCTTCTCTTCCTGGTTCAACTCTTTCCGGTCCTTCACTCCTGGTCCCTGGCATCACTTTCCAAAATAAACTGCCTGCAAAGCCTAAGTCTCAGGCTTTATTCTCCTGGGAGGAACTTAGGCTAAGAAAACAGAGTTCTAGCACAGGTTACAGTAATTATTCTCCTGCCTCCACATGGCCTCACTACCACAAATTATCTATCATTATGCACATCTAAGTGCAACACAAAGAGCCCTCCACCGGTGCATGTATTTACAAATTTTATCACACTGACGTAAAGACATGTGATTATCCCATTACTTTCTGCTGGAGACTATCGATAATAAAGCAAGACCCATATCTTACGTTCCCTCGGTACTGCTAGCATCCAAGATGTTGTTCTGCATTCACTGGATAGCTCATGGTGTTGGACCACTGGTAACCTGCAGAAAGCAGCCATATAAATAGCTTTATTAACTGCAGACCTAAGTGTGGTCAAGTGAATGAAGGCAAGAAAGCATTTTCCTCTAACATGAATCTTTTGAACAACGAGGTATTCCATTTTATGAGATGTCTAACTGGCTCTGTAAAGATACAGTCATTTATTTATCTTCTCCCCACATACCAAATGTCATTGAAATTGGTATAAAATCACTAACTGCTGTGTTTATATAGAATAAAATGATTGTCAGAATATTCAGAAAATTTCAACGTTCCTAGGATTCTGGGTTTTAGAGAAAACATTTACAGTTATGTCACAGTATAATTTAGATGGCTGAAGCCAGGCTGCCAAAAATATTCAAGTTTCTTTAAGACTTAAGAACATCAAGGATGTATAGAAAAATGCAGAGGTATTTATTAAAAATAAACAGGCAAGTCAGAAACTGAACAACCTCAGTTATACACAGTCACATATACATACTCACACATGATCAATTAGGCCTGCAGCATTTGCATGTGGCAATTTTCCATTGTCCCAAAGGGAGAGTGGGATGATTAAAGTGTTTCTCTCGGACAGGCATCATTGCTCTTTAAAGAGGAGAAAACTCTAGTTAACATCTGGTTGAGATACATTATTGAAATACATTCCAGACCTTGCTTCTTTTGGTTGAACAGCTGGAATTTTTTTTTTTAAATCATTTTGATCCACCTAATCTTCTACTTCTTCTGCTAGAGGAAAAGGAAAACATAGAATGACAAAGAAATATACCCTTTTTATGAGCACCTGTTCTGTTCCAAGCATGCTATGTCATGTTTTGCACATGTTATTTCTAATAGGGTCACTGAGAAATGCACAACTTATAAACTGTATATAAAGGGGTGTAATCAGCCCACTCATGTGCATTTTGTTGTTATACCTTATTTGTTGTAATACCCTCTAGGTAGGTTCTAGTTAGGAAAATAGAAGCCAGAATAGGTATTTCAAGCAGAGGGGATTTCATACAGGAATTACTGACGCAAGAGTTTGAAGTCTGAAAGAGCGGAAAGGAAATGCTGAAGTAGCCCTACTATTAGTAACTGCTGAGAGCAGCTACTGCCCCCAGGCCTGGGAGCACAAAAGAAAGGAGGTCATCAGAACCTCCGAGTTCAGAGGGGGTCCCTTGTCAGCCAGGGCTGGTGTCAGTCCCCTGAGGGGATATAGCCTGTCTGGTGCTGGAGGTGTCGAAAGAACCCAGAGGCTCCTGGAGCAGTGGTGTCTACAAGCCGGAGAACGAAACAGAAATACCTTCCCTTCCTTCTGCTCTCCAATCTCCTGTGCTTCCATTAGAGAATCTAACAGAAGGTAGACGTCAAGGGAGCCTGCAAAATGTAGTTCGTAGAACTCTAGCCTCAGCGTCACAGAGCGGATCCTAGAAAGCTGGCTTTGGAGCTGAAAAACACTATGCAAGTCTTCAATCCGTACCTCTGCAATAATCATTCACTAATACAGTACCTTTATGTTCAACTTTTTGTACAGGGCAGGCAAAATTGACTTTAAGATATTTAAAACCTCTGATAGTTGTTTTATGCCTTGGAGCTTGGGGATCACAAGGACCACAGAGTAATGTTGGGTTCTACCGTTTGTAATACTCGTAAAATATTATGAGATGGAAATATTACACTGATGTTTTATTAATTCATATGCTCACACATTGAAATGCTTCTAAGCATTTTTTCTTTTGCATCTGACTTATGAATCAATGGACATATATAGAAAATTTTAGAAAGCTAGCTGAATTTCTACCAGCTTCAAATCTAAGGTGCTACAGGGCAAGTTAAGCTTTCCAAATTCCACACCTTGAGTAGTTCAAGATTTACTTTCACTAACATCGTTGAAGCCAACTTTCTACAGAACCACAATGCGCTTGTATCTTTAATTGGCTCTAAATTAGTAACACTGAGCAATTCTTCTCAACCTTTTCTATTTGTCACTCAATGGGCTGTTCCCCTAAGACTCCCGGAATATTAATTTTCTTATATTGTACCTTTATACCTAAAGACGTTATATTTATTGTGACTAAGTCAATGTCAAGAGTTAGAAGTGGGAATGCTTTCTTTCTGGTGGGGGAAACTGATGAGCAGAAAAAAAACTTAAAAGTCAGAAAAAACTTTAGTTCAAACTCAGTTATGGTATCTATTATCTATGATATAATCTAGATACAGTATCCTATTTTTAAAGCATGGTTTCTTACTAGTGACATCTTAGTACAGATAATTCTTTGTTGTGAGAAGCTGTCCTGGGCCTTGTATGGTGCTTAGTGCCATCCCTTGCGTGCCACCTCCCCTCTACGTGCCAGAAGACCACTCACATCTGTGACAACCCAAAATGTTTCCAGGCACTGCTAAGTGCCCAGTTGAGAAACACTACTCTGGAATAGTTTCCTTAACTGATTACAATTACTTCACGTGGTCGTTATAAGGTAAGATGAGATGTGGTATGGTCTTAGCATGCACCCAATTGGCAGACTGGTGCCTAATTGGTAAAGTGGGGCGGGGCGTGGGGGTGTGCGTAAGGGCTGCGGGGGGGGGGGGGTGGTTACCTCTCAGAGGAAATTAAAATGTTTCCGGCTATGGGGCCTTGCTGCCCAAAACGTGGTCAACACCGCTTGGGGTCTTTAACCCTGTATTTAAAATCTGGATAGGGGCGCCTGGGTGGTTCAGCCGCTTGAGTGTCTGACTTCGGCTCAGGTCATGATCTCACGTTTGGTGAGCTGGAGCGTCCAGTCCCTAGTCCGGCTCTGCGCTGATGGCTCAGAGCCTGGAGCCTGCTTCGGATTCTGCGTCTCCCACTCTCTTTGCCCTTCCCCTACTTCTGTTCTGTCTCTCAAAAATAAATAAATGTAAAAAAAACTTTTTTTAAATAATAAAAAAATAAAATAAAAAATAAAATCTGGATATTTTGTTCATCATGGATTTTTTGGGGGGGTATTGATTTGTATTTTCCAAAATATTGCATTAAATATTATCAATATTGCATTAATTATTTATATAAATATTTTTCTATTAATATTTAATTGCTAATAAGCATTAATTTTAATATATTAAAATAAATATTACATTTCAAATATCGCATTAAATATGATAAATATTTCATTAGAATACTATTTACCTTGAATGTTGAGTTTTTTGTAGCCCCCTTAAATTTCGAGCCTAATCCCCGCCCAGATAAATGCAGGCCCAGGGCAGGCTTACCAAATTAGAATTACATTTTAACAAGATCCCCAGGTGATTCGGCGGCATGAAAGTCCAAGACGCACTGCGGTAGTTGCCCCAAGACGCGGCAGTGGGGGCGGACGTACCAGGCGGGCGTTGGGGGGGCCCCGCAAGGCCTGGGAGGACAGCATCCAGCGCTTTTCAGATGTGGGTGGGATGTGGGATAGCGGCTGGCGGGGGTGGGGAGGCGAGGGAGCTGTTTTCACGCGGGTTTGGCGAGACCCTGCTCTTTGGATGCCTAGCTGAGAAAGGGTGAAACAAAGTGAGGAAGAGAGGCAATGCCTCCTCTCCTGGGGCAAACGCGGTGAAGCGTCCATGGGAAGGCAGGGACTGCGACGGTCCTCGGCACAGAGGAGCTTCCAGCTCCGAGGTCCGGGGGAGCGCGCCTTCTCAGGGAGGACGCTGGCGCCCTCCAGCGGATCTGTAGGGCGCGGCGCGCGTGCGCCAGGGCCGGGGCGCAGCACGTGCCGGCCGCTGGGTGAAGGCGCAGAGAGGAACCATGCGTGGCTGGGGTTTTCAGGGGGAGGGCGGCCGTCAGTGAAGATGTCAGTCATTCAGAAGACCGCACGAGCAGCCATCAGCTGGGAGGAGGCAAGGAAACTTAGGTTACACAGCTGCATCCATTAAATTGATTTTGATTTGAAATTTTGAGGGTCTGTTCTGTCCCAAGCAGCGAGGGGGTGAGTGCACAGTGGTGAATGCGTGTGGTTACCCTTCGACAATATTAATTACATAAATGCATGAATCCTGAGTTTGAACACTTGACTTGGGCCACGTCAACAGTTTTCTGTGCCATGAGTGCCTTACCGGACCCAGAAATTGTTGTTGCCTGTTACAGACCTAGGCCAGTGATTCTTAAATCTGTGACACTGCTATTCTGAAGAATAGGCACATTTTTATGTGTGCCCAAATTGCGTGACCATTGACACATCTCACACGTGTGTGCACTAGCCTGTTAAGGAGTATGTGGAGTTGCTGTTGTGCTTAATAAAATACAAACTCACTGAAAATTTTATTAAGTATACTTTATGTCGTTCTGCATTTTCTCCTTTAAGGTGTAGCAAATGGAGGGCGCCTGGGTGGCTCAGTCAGGTGAGCAACTGACTTCGGCTCAGGTCATGATCTCCCTGTTTGTGAGTTCGAAACCTGCCCCTGCATGGGGCTCTGTGCTGACAGCTCAGAGCCTGGAGCCTGCTTCGGATTCTGTGTCTCATTGTCTCTCTGCCCGTCCCCCACTTGTGCTCTGTCTCTGTGTCTCAAAAATAAATAATTGTAAAAAAAAATTTTTTTTAAGATGCACCAAATGGATAATTAATTCTACATGGGAATGTGTGTGTGTGTGTGTGTGTGTGTGTGTGTGTGTGTGTTTGTGAAATATTTTTTTTTTGTTTCTTAGGTCATCTTTCATAGTTAAAATAGTTTGCTTCCCTGTAGTTCACTTTTTATCTGCCAAGTAAAAATGGCAAAGATTGAACCAGAGCACAAGAGTCTGGAGCACAAAATTTTGATAACTGCTTCTAACGCTGCATATTCTTAACCATCAGGGCTGAACTTTAATTTCTTACAATCACGTATGTTAAAAGTAGAATATGTGTATGTATTTATTTTTCAAGGGAAACTTAGGCTTAAAAAGTTGAAAATCCTATATTGTGGACTATACCTTTAAATAACGACATTTAGCAGTTGGGGACACTAAGAAATTAGAGTCGTGCCCAGATGATGACAAAAATGACAGCGTTAAAAGCAGTTATCACAATTTTGTGCTCCAGACTCTCCCGTCCTCAAGCTCAATCCTCTGGCCGCTCTCACTCAGCAGACGAAAAGTAAACTCTAAGAAAGCAAACTATTTTAACTATGAAAGGTGACCTAAAGAAAAATCATTTCGAGACCAAGTTGGTTGCAGCAAAATTCATTAGCCTCCTCCAGGATGAAAGCTGGTGTCTGGGTGACATTCCAAGGTTACTAATGCTTGTCAGCCCCACAGCTTGCAGACTGTACATGATGGGGAATCTTTGGGGTTTGGCATCAAAGGAGAAAGGATGTAAAAATGGCCCTGATGGATGTTCTGAGGTTGTTTGATCTAAATCCAGAGAAAATAGCAGCTATCACAGCTGATGGAGTACCGCTATGACTGGGAAGATGAATAGTACGCAGAAAAAAAATTAAAGTCAGAAAAGCTTGTGCCAGACATTTTATCATATCTTTTTATTTTATTTTTTACAAACCAAGCTTGACAACTTGGAAATCCCTTTGTGCAGTTTATAAAATAATGAATTCTAAATGAAGGCCTGGATTCACCAACAGACCAAGCGATTTTGTAAACAATTTCTGTTCCCCAATATGGCTCCCTGTCATTGCATTTTCAAGTCAGATCACTTCCATGCAGTGGAACAGTAATACATATGATGCATATCTTTGAAGCGTTCGCTATCAGACATGGTAGGATGCCAGTTACTCGATGTCCCAATGACAAGAAAGGTATCCTGTGTTATATTTCCACTTCTGATTTATACTCACCGAAGAGTCAACTGAAAGACAAAAGTGCTATGGGATAATTTGTATTCTTGTATCATTTCTGCTGTGTTCAGGGGCGTTCATTCTCTGATTTTATTACCATGGCTGTTTCTTACTTTCCAGCTCCCTTTAAACACGCACAAACACAAATGTGCGTGTGCGTGTGAACGTGCGTGCACACACAGGCACAGACACAAAGTCACACACAAGTCTTCAAAGTTGCAATTAATCGTGTTCTTTGAAAGTGTTATCCTCCTGTTAATGCCTGTCCTTCCATCAGATTCCACGCTCCCGGAGAACAAGCACTGAGTATATTATGCCCTTTGTGTTCTCCCCACACAGTGAGTGTTCAATAAATACTATTGACTGACTGACACGTCTCCCTCTTTTTCTCTTTGTCTCTGACACCTCTGCTTTCTTTCAGAAATAGTATTTTTTAAGTGGCAATATTTTCCCACTCTGGACTTATAAAAAGCTCTTCTAGGCCTCTAACTTTTTCTTTATGTAAGATTCTCAACAATAGACAAAATACAGGTGGAAGAAAACCGATAATCTACAACCTCTTAACAATAAATCTGTTTTTAATTGGAGTGTGACAAGTATCTCACAGAATGGAAGCTTTTTTCCCCAAGAACAATGCTAGCGTGAACATCTTTGCTGAAGTGGCCATTAAAAAATAATAATACCTCCTGCCTGTCCTACCCACTCCAACTACTCCTGAATTCAAGGCAGGTATTAATGGACAGCCCCAGCTTTATTTTTCTTTTGCTACACAATGGGTCAGAGACACCGTCTATATTCAGGGTCTCTGTTGTTCTCTCACAGAACTCAAATAGCGGTTTGTTCTCCTTTTCAAGTAGACGCCTAAACCACAATTATTTTTTTAACCTTACCTTAGGAAAAGTCTTGGTAGTTCAGTGATATCCAGAAATATGGACTTTTCAGGAGACATGAAAGTGTACCCTCCATCAACCTGAGCATTGTTTGATCTCAGAGGCAAGGTAATAATGTGCCTTTATTACTGTTTGCTTTCTCTATTACAGCCATTATGGATTGTACAGTTGTGGCGGATGATTGTTACAGGGAGATTGCTCTCATGTCACATCCTCCCTCTCATGTCAGCCTCCTGGAAAAGGTGCAGGTGAGAAAAATCTCAACCCAATGTGGCATCTGTTCTTCACAGTCTGTCTCCACACTCACGGCAATTACAGTACAAAGCAACGTTTCTCTTTGGTGCCATTTCACTATCCTGTTTCTTTTCTTCTAATCCTCGTTGAAAGCCTCTTGGAAAACAAGAATAGTCAGAAAAAGGGTAGGCCGGAATAAAAGTCATTAAGATTAGCATAAGATACCAATGTTTCTGGTCATTACCTACTTTGTTCACCTGCTGACAGGTGTCTGCTTTGTTGTTGTTGTTGACGCAGTATCTGTAACACCCAACACAGTGCAACTACCAGAATTTTAGGCTCTTATTCCTCGATCAGAACACCTGGGGGCAAGAATTCTAACACAAATTCTTTATTTAGGAGGTGATCCCAGGAAACCAGTGGAGATGGTGGTAGCCAACTTCGGAAGACTGGTACTTTCTGTAGTGATAGGGAAAGGGGGGCAACAGGTGTTCGCAGTGGGATGGCTCCATGTTCTGCATGGTGCTAAGTGTATGTTCCTGTGCTTGGAAGCAGAGTCACTTGTGGGAAGATGTAGTTCAAAGAAAGGCAGTATGGGCAAAAGGTGCCTGTGGCCCCAGCTTACTACCCAGGTCTCCGCCCCCAGTCGAGAAGGCACCTGTGGAGGAGCATGGCTGCCTGGACCCAGCTGCGTCAGGAGCAGCAGGTCCAGGGTGTGGAGCCAGAGCAGACACAGCCGAAGGGGGTTATGAGAGAGTCTCAAAACTTGTCTCCTCACTTTTGAACCACCATTGGACTCTTACATTGCTCCCTAAAAGCATCCTTAGACTGTTCTAGGACCAGAAGACAATAATACAAGGTAGTAGCTATGGCACATTTACCAGGCTCCGACCTGAAAGGTAGCTCCATTTTACAGAGGAAAGCTAAAGCCCAGAGATTGAGTAACCTGCCCAATGCCACACAGCTGGTAGGTGGCAGAGCCAGGACTTGAAATCCAGCAGCCTTCCTCCAGAGTTTATTCTTGTGACCCCTGCACACAGTGTCACGGACAAACGACACCTGTTTACACCTGTGCCATCTTCACTTCTTGCCTTTGGCCCAGAATACAAGAAGAAATGGTGGTGCGGTGTCTTGGGAATTATATAGTTTCTCCCACGGAGATTCTTGGAATGAGGACTCGTGCCTGGAGCCATCAGTGTACACTCTCTTACCTGTTCTGTATTATTAATTTCTATAAGTAAAACACGATTTACCAAAGGAAGCAGACCCGGAGCAGTATTCTTAGCTGATGGCAGAGGGCCCCATGCTTGGGACTATAAACTCTTCATTGATTCATCTCCTACCTCTTGTGTAACTTTATATTCTCCTTCTCCACGTTAACATACGTGTTTTCCCCATCCAAAGTATCCGAGTCAAGAAGTTGAAACCATCCCTCTTTCCAAGGCAATGACTATAATACTTAAGGGAACTCCAGCCATCATAACCCTTTGATATTTCCGTCGGGAAAATATGCTGGGCAAGGTAATTATTCAGGTAAATTTTTCCTCCCAGGAGGACAGGCAGTTATTTTGACAGCTTATTTCACCGTTACAGATAAAGTTTACATTGTCAATTAATGGGAATACACCAGGTAATAGTCATGAGTTCTCGGGGGATAATCTGGAAGCCATTTCCAAATGTCCTTTATGGAAGCATATGGTCCTATCCTCCACTTCATCACCGGGTCAATCAGCAGTTGCTCTTTAATATGGTATGTTCTTCATGCACCAGTGCAATTTCCAAGCTCCATCACATTTGCTTTTTCCCCCATGGTGCTCGAAAGTTGCTTAAGCCGCTGATTATTGCCTTGCCATGAGCGCTGATTGCTCTTCTGGATAGTAGACATTCCGATGTCATCTTTAATTTGCGATATTAATATTGAACCCCATCACCGTTCAGTGGTTTTAGTGAAGTATTTACATATAGACTAGCAAAGTGTTTGAGCAGCGCACTGAAAACTGTCCGTTCCTAATTGGAACCGTAAAGTTTACCACAGCATCTGCATGACATGGATATGATTTCTGGTTATAAAGCGGCCTCGGAGGTTTGCTTTCAAAAACAAATGGGACGTGTTTTCGCAGCTCTGTATTTCCTCGCCCGCTCAGACCGTTAATGATCAGTGCTGACAGTGCTCCGAGAACTGTTTTTTACAACCTCACACACTTTGAAGAGAGATTAAACTCTCTCAAAGAGTTTTTGCTGGGAATCACATTTAAAATTAATGAACTAATTAGTTAAGAACTGTATTACTTTACTATGGAAAGGGAAGCCCAGCACCATAATGACAGTATGAAATGCACGAAATGTCCTTTTATTTTATGACATTCGAGGAAGGTGGACTTGTTAAGGAACATTTGGACTGCTGTTCTTAATTATCTGATTTAAGGATCACCTCACCCTGTGAGAAGGATGGATATCCATCGGTCTTTGAGAGATTCAAAAGGAAGAAAGAGAGACGAACAGAAAAGGGAACATCTTCCTAGTTGTGTTGTTAGATGACCTTGTGACCCAGTATGTTTAAATTGCTTACTTCCTATAACTCTATAAACTTCTGTGTTTTCATTTGCTGGATTAGATTGAAGTGTCAACTATATTTGATGAATGGCATTGGTAATATATGTTCATGTTCGTCTTTGCTCTTTCTGCTTTTATTTATATAGAGTCAGTATAATTTATTTCTCCTGAAAAAGCTTTCAGCAAAAAAGATTTTTTAAAGTACAAATACTTTTTAACAGGGCTCTGGGGTTTGTGATGATCAAATCACTCATCTTTCCTTCTTTCTAGCTTTTTTTTTTTTTTTTGGCCTGATTGCTTTTCTTTTAAATCTAGCAACTGAAAAAGAATAGAGGAGAGACAGCTCAGTGGTTGCATCTAAGCACATAAGTGGTTGCATAAAATGCTAGTCTTGTAGACAAGCCTTTAGCTTGGTCCATGTGTATATTAGCATAATGATATCAAGAATTGTGCAATTATCTGGATAATGTCACGTAAAAATACTGGTCTGCAACCTTTCCTATTCAAACACTTTATTCTCTCGTATAGCAGGCCAAGCATAAGACTGCAGATTTACTGCAGTTCTCACTGACTGAGAGGAGTCTGTTCTTTCTTTCCTTCTGTTGGGAAGGAATCCCTGGTAATGTTGAGGTTAAAATGGAGCATGTTAATTGTATACTCAGCTACTCACGGTGGATTTTTATTTAGATCAAAATGTTATGTTTAGGTTGATAGGCATGCCTATCTCTGTCAAAGCTCTCTGAGGGTTAATATATAAAAGGGGAGTGGGAAGAGGAAGAAAAAGGAGGGAAATCACAAAGTCAGCCTAGTCAGAATCTGAAAACTACCTACCACAATACTAGCTAGGAAATTGGAGGACTATAAAAGTTGGGAAAAATACAATAAACACAAAACTGGATTTGGGGAGTCACTGGTTGTTTGCCTGCCTGCCTGACTCCCTCCCTCCCTCCCTTCCTTCCTTCCTTCCTTCCTTCTTTCCTTTCTTCCTTCCTCCCTCCCTTCCTTCCTTCTTTCCTCCCTCCCTTCCTGCCTCCCTTTCTTCCTTCCTCCCTCCCTTCCTTCTTTCCTTCCTTCCTCCCTCCCTTCCTTCTTTCCTTCTTTCCTTCCTCTCTTCCTTCCTCCCTCCCTGCCTTCCTTCTTTCCTTCCTCCCTTCCTCCCTTCCTTCCTTCCTCCCTCCCTTCCTTCCTTAAAAATATCCTGTCCTTATCCTGCACTGCATCTTTCCTTCATTTCTCTTTTTATTCTTTTTGCCATCCAAGAATTTCTCCTGTTAATTGAAATCCAGGGTCTTTTTATTGTTTATTGAGAGGCTGTTGAAACAAATGATAGATGTGATAAAATGCCCAAGTTGAACCAATTCAATCACAGAAATAATAACATGCATATAACTGTATTTCTGCTTCACATATCCATTTGTCTCTGATCCACAGTCATGGTGATTACCACAGCACGCTAGCCTGGGGTCAGCACAACCTGTGTTCTCAGTGCCCGGGGCTCAGATCCTGACTTCTCTGGGACTCTATAAAAGAAAAAAGGATGATGTGCATGCTTTGGGAAGACACTGGACACATTTGTTCTGACACCAGAGAGTCAAAGACGCTGAACACTAAAAAAAAAATGAAGAGAACATAAGAGTAGCAAATTACAATCGTGCATGACTGAATGCCAGATATAAGCTCATGAATTTTTAAATTTTTTTTTTTTTCAACGTTTTTTATTTATTTTTGGGACAGAGAGAGACAGAGCATGAACAGGGGAGGTGCAGAGAGAGGGAGACACAGAATCGGAAACAGGCTCCAGGCTCCGAGCCATCGGCCCAGAGCCTGACGCGGGGCTCAAACTCACGGACCGCGAGATCGTGACCTGGCTGAAGTCGGATGCTTAACCGACTGCGCCACCCAGGCGCCCCATGAATTTTTAAAAAATAGAAATAAGCCAGATTTTATTTCTCATGTACATGTGGATAAAGTAGAATCAATAGATTTTAATTGTTATAGTACGGAAAACACACAGATGACTTGGAGAGTGAAATCCACATTAGCCAGAATGGAAGAATGTGTTCATGTTTGTTTCTTTTTAATGCAAAGTTTTCCAAATTATGTGATTAATATGCTAAATAAATTGGATCAAATTCTACTTTTGTTGATTCTTGTATAACACTCTTGGCTGTCGGTTGCTGTCATTCCTGTTCATTTGGAAAAAAAATATGTTAACATATGGGATGACATAAAAATAAAGTTAATTTTAAATAACTAGGTATTTATATAGCCACACAATCATTTGAAGGGGCTTAAAAATTATACTTATATAAAAATGTTTATGACTTTGGCTCTGGACTGAACACGATTAGATTATGACCCCCAGATGTCTAGCAGACATCTCGCATTTAACACAATCTAAACTCGACTCTTCACAGTCCATCTCCCAGTAACTGCTGCCGCTGTAGTTTTTCCCACTGTACTCGTTCAGTCGGCATTCAGACCAAACATTTCAGTCTTCCTTACCCCCACCCCGATTCTCTTACATCTCATGTCCAACCTTTCAGCAAACCTATTCATCCTACCCTCTCACTTATACCTCAAATCTGACCACTCCTCCTCATCTCCACCACTATCACCTGCCCTGTCCCCTCAATTCCTCTGAATTAATAATTGTCTAACTGGGTCCTGCTGCTTCTACCCCTTGCTCCTACAAAGCCTCTTCTCAATACAGCAGTCAGAGTGATTCTCTACAAATGTAAGTCAGAGCTTGGTCCTCTTCTGCTCAAAACCCTCCGATGGCTCCATTGCCACTTCAACTAAAAGACAAAGCTCTTTTTTTTTTTTTAAAGAAAGTCGGACTGCCTTGTGCAGCGCCTCATTTGGCTGTGTCTGGAGTCTTGGAAGCTTGACTACCCTACGTTCTCCTACAAATGGACCTTGAGAGCTTGTTTGGAGGTTCTAGCAGGGGAGCACAGCTGCTCGTATACCCTTGACCAAAGAACGGTCCTCCTCTATCGGGGAAGGTCATCCTCTTCGGCCCAGCGTGCAGCTTCAGTAGGGATGCACATGGAGTGGTGAGGGAGGAAGGGGACACTTGCCTAGCCAACCAGACCAGCCGAATCAACCCTAGAGATCAACGGAGTGACAGGTGTCGCAGCCAGATCACCCTCACATCCAAAGACAAAGATTTACCATGCCCTATATGATATGGCTCCCATTACTGGTTTGACTTCTCCTCCTGTTATGCTCCCGTTTGCTCTATTTGTGCCGCCTTGATATTTTTATTGTTTCCTCTTCCTGAAAGTTCTTTTTCCGGATATTCTCATGGAGTACTCCATTGTCTTAAGATGTTTGATCAAAGGTCAAATATCAGTGAAGCCTTCTTATTCACCTTATTTACAATTGCATACCGTATCTGCCATCCCTCCCTGTCATTCTTTCCCATGTATTTTTCTTCATAAGACACACACATACATACATGCATAGAAAATGTTAGATCTATGTTAGATAGTAATACTATGGTAGATAGCAATATTTTATGTACATATATAATGCTAACATAATGTATATTCACTACTTGTGTGAATGCGTGTGCTCATACACACACACACACACACACACACACACACAGTTTGTTAAGTGTCTGTCTTTCTCTACCAGAATGTCAACTCTGTGAGGACAGAGATTTGGGGATGTCCTGCTTACCATACAAGCGGTATTATTCCTTGCGCCCGGAATAATACCTGGCACACAGTAGAGGCTCAATAAATATTAAATGAATGAATAAACTAATCAATGACATTATATAGCTTATTTATTTCTTGAAAAATATTATAAGCCGTACCAAACTTCTTTTTATTGGCTAAACACTGTTAAATTGCTGTTATTTTGTTTTGATCTACCCAAATGTCTGTGGTTAATATTATGTGTACATTTCCCTTCCATTTCTTGTGTTTTTTCCCCCTTCTGTCTTCTCACAGCTAATATCTTCTCTGGTTTGTATTCCTCACACTCACCCAACACTTCTCACTGCCACCATCACAGTGAAGAACTGGCTTGGCCAGTAGATTTCACAACACTCTTTCATTGCTTTATCCATAACTCATCTGGCATCTTTCCCACATCAGCCACACATGGTAACTAAGCAGTAGAGATATTGTGGGAATCAGCTGCATATGGAGATGAGAACACTTACCTCTCCTATTAATCTCTCTTGCATATTTCTGGAGACTCGGGATCAGTGTCCAAACTGGCCAAAGCGCCTAGACAGCTGACAAGCATGGTTATTATGCTTTCCTCTACATACCTTTGATGAATTGCCCATGTGGAACAGGTGATCCAAGCAACTGTATAATGATTTCAAGTGGAATGAGCGCAAGGAGGATAGGCCAAATTTTAAAAGTTAAAGACACAGTTAGACTCTAACAAGGCCTTGTCTTAGTCTGGTGGGAAATTAGAGAAAGGGTTGGTCATTGTGGGGCTGCATTACTGATCAGTGGGGATTACATGGGAGCAAAACTGGTCTGCATTACCCAGTTGAGAGGATTCTTTCTAGTCAGGCTTTGGGTAGATGCATGAGCCAGTGAGACCTGGGCCTGGGCTTGTTTTGTCTAGCTGGCAGGGATGGGGAAGAAAGGTATATAAATAGAGAAGGTAAAAGGACTGGCAGGTTGGCCTTCCTTCTCTCCTTGACCCTGGAGAGGGATGCCAGTTCCTGGGCCAAACCACGGGCCCACTTCAGGTATGAGTCATAAATTGTATGCCCAACTTGGGCCCAGCTGCACCATAGCCTCATAGCCTCATAAACCATGGGCTTTGTGAGCTTTGTTTCCCCACATACAACAAATATCCAAAAGTCCTAATACATTTATGCCCCAACACTGTACCTGCATAGACTGGACCTAGTCTTCATTCCTCCTCTATTACTACCTTTAAACAGTAGGTAAAGAAGAAATCTGGAAGAAGGATAGAAAGGGAAGCACTTCCTCTGCTAATAATGTAGATCATCTTTTTCTGATAGGTCATTGGAAACAGATTGAGACAAATTTGTATGCAGAAGGATCTTTTTGTTTTGGTTGATTTTCAAAAATCTTTTATAGCAGACTCATAAGAAGTTGCAAGAGTTCCTATGTATCTCCTACCCAGCTTTCACCAACAATAGCCTCTTATGTAACTATAATATACTGTTAAAATCATGAAATTGACACTGATACACTACTAAGAACAGACAGAAGGATGTTCTTTTACAATAACAAAGGAAAAATGTCTTAGATTACATTTATTTTCACCTAGGATAAAACAAAGTGACTCACAGTAGCAGCCTCTTTTGTGCATTTTCCTCTCCTATTGACGAGCTACAATTATTAATAGTTGGATGGTTGGAAGGTGAGTTAGTAAATGTGCTTAAATCCAATCATGCCATCCCATTTTGCCTGTCCTTGGGTATTCACGTTTGATTGGTTCCTGGGCCTTTGCTGATCTCTGAGATGCATAATTTTCAACTCAATGATCACTATCAAACCGCAGATTCTCAGTGCTCTGACACATGTAGGAGGAGCTCCATCAACAGCCTTTCATGGGCTGGTTGTTAGTAAGAAGACAAGCTGTGCTCTGGGTAATAGAACCTCTATTTCTTTGAAACAGTCGTGGCTATTTCCAGGGCATCGTACAGCTTCATCATTTCTTTTCCCCTGGCCATACATCTAGGGCTTTATTATTGTGGTGTATACAACCCACAAATTTGATTTTCCATCTGGATTGGCTATGGATAAGAGTAGGTGATAAAATTGTGCTTTCAATATCAGTTAGGCTTAGCAGACATCTATTCTCCTGTCTTCTTTATATATGTATGGTATTTACACCTACTAGTTTCATACATTCCAGCCCCAGGAATCCAAAATCCTTCTTGACCAGCTGTTTTGAACAACACTTCTGGGACTTAATGAAGATTAATCAAAGATTAAAGGGGGCTCCCGTATAGAATTGGCAGCAGACTTCCTTCCTAGAGATTCCACCAACATGTTTGCCTAAAATGTAGCAATAAACCAATGCAACTATTTTGGATTCACCTAGAGGAATTGTCCGAAAGTAAGACAATTATTTCACCAGATGCTGTGATATTATGGGTCTTACTTCACTGTGGTTTATGTTAAGTGGACTGAAGCATTGATCACATTTGTAAGTCTACATCTAACTGTTGATATTTGAAAAAAAAAATTCATGATAGAGAGGATAGAGAGTTAAGATGGCAGAGTTGTAGGGGGACCCTAGACTTGCCTCATTCCTTGAACACAGCCAGATTAACATCAAATCATTTTGAACATCTAGGAAATTGATCTGAGGATTAAGAGAACAATCTGCACAATTAGAGGGAGAGAATGTGGCAGGTATGAGGTGAGGAGACATGAATTGGAGGAGAGAAAAGCCAAAGAGCTGCAGAGGGAAGGGACCCTTTTTTGCAAAAAGAGGAGAAAGAGAGAAAGAGAGAGGGGGAAAGAGGAACTGACTATTGCAGGTTTTTAAAAGCAGGGGAGCTCAAATTCTGAGTCTTAGAAGTCTGCACCATTTGCCGGAGTTGAGCTGGGAAAGTGGCAGTGTTCCTGTGGAGGAGGAGGGCAGAGGTCTAGGAGTGGAGTGGACTGTTTGATAGAGATCTCCTGGGTTGCACTGGGAGAGAACTTTCCACTTCCTGGAGTATATTTGGAAGAGGGTATATTGCCTCTCCAAAGACAAAAGTCCTGGTGGGTGCCATTTAGTGGCCGTTCATTAGCAAGGGACAGAAGCTTGTGCAGAGGGCAGATAACCTGGTTGCTGCTTTTTGCTGTGCTTCACCATAAGCTCTAAGCACCTGATCAGCCATGCGACTGCTTTTCTTGGACAAAATGGCACCAGACACAACATAGTGAGGCTCTCCGGAGGAAGAGGGGAGCAAGTTTGTGCCATACTGGCTCCTTTAAGATTTGGAGTTTTGAATCCCAGCTGCATGCCAGAGATAAAACACAGGAAACTGTAGTGCTGGGCATGTTGATGGCCCAGGCACAGACAGATGAGGGCAGGGATCTGATGGAAGTCTGAGACACAAGAGGGGAGATTGTTCGCTTTTCTGTGAGGGCTTCCTGAACAGTGGCAGGCATGAGCTCCCCTCTCCAGTGAGGAGAGAGCAAGGAGATGCCATCTTCCCCACCGCTCCCCACACTGGCATGGTCAGACTTCAGTGAGCAACACAGTGCCCCCAGTGGAGTCTGGGCTGCCTAAGCCAAACCCCACTCTCCTGCACTCTACAAGGGCATCTTTGTAAGGGCAGGTCTGATTGTTAACACACTTAGCAGAGACCAGCCCAGGCGCCCCACATGCACCAAATCTACTGATCATAGAGTGCTCCAAAGTGTCAGCTTTAGTTCTGGTGGAAATAGGACCAGACTTTCTTTCTTTCTCTTTCTTTCTTTCTTTCTTTCTTTCTTTCTTTCTTTCTTTCTTTCTTTCTTTCTTTCTTCTTCTTTCTTTCTCTCTCTCTCTCTCTTTCTTTCTTTCTTTCTTTCTTTCTTTCTTATCAGGCTTATAGTTTTTTGTTTGTTTGTTTTTTCGTTTCCTTTTCTCTTTTTTTTGGATCAGGCTTCTTCCCCCCTCCCCCCCTTCTTTCTTATTCTTTGAAATCAGGTTTATAGTTTTTCATTTGTTTGCCTGTTTGGGTTTTTGCTTTCTTTTGTTTTTGGTTCACTTTCTTTTTCTCATTTTTTGGATCAGGTTTTTTTGGTTTGTTTTTGGTTTTTTAATCAAACTTATTTTAGCAAACAAATCAAATCACCCCCTACTTAAAGGTCCAAACACTTGCCACTGCAAGCAAGGAGGAACTCTGCAGAGGACTGACTTGGTGGGAAAAACAGCCATATCACAACAACAGAGTGCACACAGCATACAGCAGAAACACTCTCTGAAGTGGTAGGCCCTGGACAGTGTAGGACCCATTCTTAATATAACATTACTCTCAGGAGTAGGAAATATAACAAACTTTAGTAATATTAGTAATATGCAAAAGACAGAAACCTAAACAAAATGACAAGACAGAGGAATTCTCACCAAAAGAAAAATCAATAAGAAATCACAGTCAGGGATTTACTAAAAAAAGAAATAAAAAGAAATAAGCAATATATCTAAACAAGAATTTAGAACAACCGTCATAAGAATGGGCTGGAAAGAAGCATAGAAGACACCAGAGAAGATCTTGCTGCAGAGATAAAAGACCTAAAAAGTAGGCTAAAATAAAAAATGCTATAACTCAGATGCAAAACTGGCTGGCTGTAAAGACTACAAGGATGGAAAAAAGCAAAGGATTGAATAAGTTATATAGAAACTAAAATTATGGAAAATAAGGAACCTGAAAATAAGAGGGAAAGAAAACTATTAGATCACAAATATAGACAGGAAATTCAGCGATTCCATAAAGTGTAATAATATCCGTATCATTAAGAGTCCCAGAAAAAGGAGAGCAGGAAAAGATGGAAGAAGATTTATTTGAACAAATTGTAGCTGAGAACTTCCCTAATCTGGGGAAGGAAGCAGGCATTCAGGTCTGAGAGGCACAGGGAACTCCCCTCAAAATCAACAAAAACAGGTCAGCACCAAGACATATCATAGTGAAACTTGCAAAAATACAAAGATAAAGAGAGAATTCTGAAAGCAGTTAGGAACAAAAGGTCCCTAACCTACAAGGGTAGATGCATAAGGTTAGCAGCAGACCTGTCCACAGAAACCTGGCAGGCCAGAAGGGAGTGGCATGATATATTCAACATGCTAAATGCGAAAAATGTGCAGCTAAGAATACTTTATCCAGCAAGGATGTCATTCAGAGTAGAAGGAGAGACCAAGAATTTCTAAGACAAGCAAAAACTAAAGGCGTTTGTGAACACTAAACCACCTCTGCAAGAAATATTAAAGGGGACCCTTTGAGTGGGAGAGACCAAAAGCAGCAAAGGCTAGAAAGGAACAGACAATCCACAGGACCAGCAACTATACAGGTAATATAATGGCACCAAATTCATATCTATCTATCTACCTATCTATCAATAATTACTCTGAATGTAAATGAACTAAATGCTCCAATTAGAAGACATAGGGTATCAGGATGGGAAAAACAAAAAACAAAAAACAAGACTCCAACATAGTACTTACAAGAGACTCATTTTAGACACAAAGTCACTTCCAGATTGAAGGTGAGAGGGTGGAGAACCATTTATCATGCTCATGGACACCAAAAGAAAGCTGGAGTAGCCATACTTGTATCAGACAAACTAGATTTTAAACCAAAGACTGTAATAAGAGATGAAGAAAGGCACTATATCATAATAAAGGGGTCTATCCAACAAGAAGATCTAACAATTATAAATATTTTTGCCCCCAATGTGAAAGATGCCAAATATACAAATCGATTAATAACAATCTTAAAGAAACTCATTGTTAATAATACAATAATTGCAGGGAACTTTAAAACCCCATTTACAACAATGGACAGATTATCTAAGCAGAAAAATCAATAAGGAAACAATGGCTTTGAATGACACACAGGACCAGATGGATGTAGCAGCTATTTTAGAGCATTTCATCCTAAAGCAGCAGAATACAATTCTCTTCAAGTGCACGTGGACATTCTCCAGAATAGATCACAAAGTAGGTCACAAATCAGGCCTCAATCAGTACAAAAAGATTGAGATCATACCATACATATTTTCAGACCACAGTGGTATGAAACTTGAAGTCAACAACAAGAAAAAATTTGGAAGGACTACAAATACATGGAGGTTAAAGAACATCCTATTAAAGAATGAATGCGTTAACCAGGAAATTAAAAAAAGAAATTAAAAAAATACATGGACACAAATGAAAATGAAAACACAGTAGTCCAAAACTTTTGGGATGCAGCAAAGGAGGTCATAAGAGGGAAGTTTATAGCAAATACAGGCTTTCCTCAAGAAGCAAGAAAGTCTCAAATACACAACCTAACCTTACACCTAAAGCAGCTGGAAAAAGAAGAACAAATAAAGGAGAACCTGGGTTGCTCAGTTCATTATGCATCTGACCCTTGATTTTGGCAGAGGTCATGATCTCATGGTTTGTGAGTTTGAGCCCAAGGTGGGCTGTGTGCTGACAGTGCAGAGCCTGCTTGAGATTCTCTCTTCCTCTCTCTTTCTCTTAAACTCTCTCTCTCTTTCTCTTTCTCTCTCAAAATAAATAAATGTACATTAAAAAAAAAGAACAGCAAATAAAGCTTAGGACCAGCAGAAGACAGGAAATAACAAAGATTAGAGCAGAAATAAATGATATAGAAATAAAAACACAGTAGAACAGGGACGCCTGTGTGACTCAGTCAGTTACACATCCAATTCTTGATCTCAGCTCAGGTCATGATCTCACAGTTTGTAGGATCAAGGCCCACGTGGGGTTCTGTGCTGGAGCCTGTTTGGTATCTATCTCTCTCCATCTCTCTTTTCCCCTCCCCTGCTTGTGTTCTCACTCTCTCTCAAAATGAACAAATCAAACATTAAAAACAACAACAATAACAACAACACAGTAGAACAGATCAATGAAACTAGGAGCTGGTTCTTTGAAAGAATTAACAAAATTGATAAACCCCTAGCCAGATTTATCAAAGAGAAAAGAGAAAGGAACCAAATAAATAAAATCATGAATGAAAGAGGAGCGATCACAACCAACACCACAAAAATGCAAACAATTAGGGGCGCCTGGATGGCTCAGTCGGTTAAGTGTCTGACTTCGGCTCAGGTCATCTTGTGGTTCATGAGATGGAGCCCTGAGTTGGGCTCTGTGCTGACAGCTCAGAGCCTGGAGCCTGCTTCAGATTCTGTGTCTCTCCATCTCTTGGCCCCTCTCCTGCTTGTGCTCTGTGTCTCTCTGTCTCTCAATAATAAATAAATGTTTTTAAAAAATGCAAACAATTAGAAAAGAATATTATGAACAATTATACGCCAACAAATTGGGCAATCTGGAAGAAATGGATACATTCCTAGAAAACTGTAAACTACCAAAACTGAAACAGGAAGAAATAGGAAATTTGAACAGACTTATATCCAGCAAAGAAATTGAATCAGTAATCAAAAATCTCCCAACCTACAAGGTCCAAGGCCAGATGGCTTCCCAGAGGAATACTACCAAACATTTAAAGAATAGTTAATATCTATTGTTCTCAAACTATTCCAAAAAATAGAAATTGAAGGAAAACTTCTAAACTCTTTCTATGAGGCCAGCATTACCTTGATTCCAAAATCAAAGACCCCACTAAAAAGGAGAATTACAGACAAATATCCCTGATGAACATAGGTGCAAAAATTTTCAACAAGATAGTAGCAAATTGAATTCAACAATACATTAAGAGAATTATTCACCATGATTAAGTAGGATTTATTCCTCGGCTGCAAGGGTGGTTCAATATCTGCACATCAATTAAAAATGAGACACCACATTAATAAAACAAATGATAAGAACCATATGATCCTCTCAATAGATTCAGAAAAAGCACTTAACAAAATAGAGCATTCTTTCTTGATAAAAACCCTCAAGAAAGTATGGATAGAAGGAACAACCTCAACGTCATAAAGGCCATATATGAAAGACCCACAGCTAATATCATCCTCAGTGGGGAAAAACTGAGAGCTTTTCCCTTAAGATCAGGAACACAGGGGCGCCTGGGTGGCTCAGTTGGTTAAGCGTCCGACTTCGGCTCAGGTCACGATCTCGCGTTCCGTGAGTTTGAGCCCCGCGTCAGGCTCTGGGCTGATGGCTCAGAGCCTGGAGCCTGCTTCCGATTCTGTGTTTCCCTCTCTCTCTGCCCCTCCCCCGTTCATGCTGTGTCTCTCTCTGTCTCAAGAATAAGTAAACGTTAAAAAAAAAAAAAAAAAAGATCAGGAACACAACAGGGACATCTGCTCTCACCATTGTTGTTCAGCATAGTACTGGAAGTCCAAGCCTCAGCAATCAGACAACAAAAAGAAATAAAAAGCATCCAAATTGGCAAGGAAGCAGTCAAACTTTCACACTTTGCAGGCAACATGATACTCTATGGAGAAAACCCCGAAAGACTCCATCAAAAAACTGCTAGAACTGATACATGACTTCAGCAAAGTCATAGGATATAAAATCAACGTACAGAAATCAGTTGCATTTCTATACACCAATAATGAAGCAGCAGAAAGAGAAATCAAGGAATTGTTCCCATTTACAATTACGCCAAAAGCTATAAAACACCTAGGAATAAACCTAACCAAAGAGGTAAAAGTTCGGTAAGCTGAAAACTATAGAACCCTTGTGAAAAAAATTGAAGAAGACAAAAAGAAATGGAAACACATTCCATGCTCATGGATTAGAAGAGCAAATATTGTTAAAATGTCAATACTACCCAAAGCAATCTACACATTTAATGCAATCCCTATCAGAATACCACCAGCATTTTTCACAAAGCCAGAACAAATAATTCTAAAATTTGTATGGAACCACAAAGACTCCAAATAGCCAAGGTAATGTTGAAAAAGAAAAGGAAATCAAGGGACACCTTAGGGCTTAGTTGGTTAAGCATCCAACTCTTCATTTTGGCTCAAGTCATGATCTCGTGGTTCTTGACATCAAGCCCCATGGGATTCTCTCTCTTCCTCTCTTTCTGCACCTTCCTTTCACTCACTCTCTCAAAATAAATAAATAAACTTTAAAAAAAAGAAAAGAAAAGCAGTAGGCATGACAGTTCTGGACTTCAAGCTGTATTACAAAGCTATAGTCATCAAGACAGTATGGTACTGGCACAAAAACAGACACATAGATCAATGGAACAGAATAGAAAACCCAGAAATGGACCCACAGCTATATGGTCAACTAATCTTCGACAAAGCAGAAAAGAATATCCTGGAAAAAAGACAGTCTCTTCTACAAATCGTATTGGGAAAGCTGGACAATGACATGCAGAAGAATGACACTGGACTACTTTCTTATAACACACACAAAAATAAATTCAAAATGGATGAGAGACCTAAATGTGAGACAGGAAACCATCAAAATTCTATACAACACCGGCAGCAACCTCTCTGACCTTGGCTGGAGCAACTTCTTACTAGACACATAGCTAGAGGCAAGAGAAACAAAAGCAAACATGAACTATTGGGACTTCATCAAGATAAAAAGCTTCTGCACTGTGAAGAAAACAATTGAAAAACTAAAAGGCAGTCAACAGAATGGGAGAAGATATTTGCAAATGACATATCAGATAAAGGGCTAGTATCCAAAATCTATAAAGAACTTAACAAACTCAACACCCCAAAAGATAAATAATCCAGTTAAGAAATAGACAGAAGACATGAACAGACATTTCTCCAAAGAAGACATCCAGATGGCTAACAGACCCATGAAAAATGCTCAACATCACTCATCATCTAGGAATTACAAATCAAAATCACAATGAGATACCACCTTAAACCTGTCAGAATAGCTAAAATTAACTTAGGAAACAACGGATGTTGGGAAGAATGCACAGAAAAGGAAACATTCACACGCTGTTGGTGGGAATGTAAACTGGTGCTGCCGCTCTGGAAAACAGTGTGGAGGTTCCTCAGAAAGTTAAAAATAGAACTTCCTTCTGACCCAACAATTGCACTACTAGGTATTTATCCAAAGGAGAAAAATATTGATTCAAAGGTGCACATGCAGCCCAATGTTTATAGCATATAGCAGCGTTATCAGCAAGAGCTAAATTATAGAAAAAGCCAATTTCCATTGACTGATAAAATGGATAAATGGATATACATATATATACATATATATATATACATATATATATATATATATATATATATATATATATATAATGGAATATTACTCAGCCATCAAACACAATGAAATCTTGCCATTTGTAATTACATGGATGGAGCTAGAGTATATTATGCTAAGTGAAAAAGTGAAAAAAGTCAGTCAGGGAAAGACAAATACTGTATGATTGCACCCATATGTGGAATTTAAGAAACAAAACAGATGAACATAGGGGAAAGGAAGGAAAAACAAATTAGATAAAAACAGAGAGGGAGGCAAACCATAAGAGACTCTTAACTATAGAGAGCAAACAGAGGGTTGCTGGAGGGGTGTTAGGTAGGGGGATGGGTCAAATGGATGATGGGTACTAAGGAGGGCACTTGTGATGGGCACTGGGTGTTATATGTAAGTGATGAATCACTAAATTCTACTCTTGAAACTCACACTATAGTATATATTAACTAACTTGAATTTAAATAAAAACTTGGAAGAAAAAAAATATATACAATAAAAAAAAATCATGACACTTAAAGAATGGTAAGGTAAACGTTATTCAGGGGGATTATCACAATAGGTGTGGAGACCACTGTAGTGGGGTCTTGCCGTGGAGGAGAGAGATTGGCTCAACTCCAATTACAGACAGGAAAAGTGAGAATTGAGAGTCAAGGAGCAGGGTGGGGGTCAGTAGATGGAAAATTACTAAGAGGAAACATCAGGGGTAAAGGGGATTCTGGCTAAACCAACCTAACAGGATCCCTGCAGGCTAAGGATATCGGAGGTCCCTTGGGAGATGGTGGAAAATGAGATTAGCTATTGAGGGTGACAAGTATGGAGGATGAGAGTGTCTGGCTAAAGTGACTTAGCAGGATTCTTGCTGAAATTGGACAATGCAGACATGAAGCCCAAAAGTCAAGACCTAGTTGAAAAGAGCTCAGAGAAAAAGCCCTATTAGAGTTTGGGCCAAGGACAGAAACTTTGTCAATCATTAACATGTGAAAAGATGCTTATTATGGCTAATGAGATAGGTGAGCTTTGTTGGACGATACTCAAACTTTTCTCTATCTGACAACTTTTTTGGTAAAAACGAAGGGACAAGATCTTGAAGTTGTTTCCTGGCACATGTAAAGAGTAGAGCAAACTGACTTCACCCTCAGACAGCTTCCTTTGGAACCCTGTAGTAATTAGAGTAGAGATGGCAGGCATTTTCTCCAGAAGATTATCTTCAGAGATGAAGATATTTAGTAGGAACTAAGGTTTCATAATCATGTTACTGCTAAGAGACAGCCTCATGCCTAGGGCCCTGGAAATGACTGCTCTTAATCTGATGAGAAGCAGTTTTTGCAATCATGTATAGCCTGGGACAATTGGAGATTAATGCATCAGTTTTCAACCAGAGCAAAACACAAAAAGTTGCTATGTGTCTTTAGCAACTTAATGGAGAATATGTCTGAGAGAAAGTGGGGAAGTCACATCAACCACTAGTGGATAATCTGACAGTCATGTGAAAGAGTTAGGATGCTAGATTGCGATCTTTTACATCTTTGGGAAAAGATGTAAAAAAAAAAAAAAAGTTTCACATATCTTGGGGTTAATCCCATTCCTGGATCTGTGACAATGACTAATGTTTCATTTGGTTTTGCTTTTAATTTTAGCTCCCCCACCTGCCCCTGCCTGCCCCACTCTCAGAAGATAATCTTGCCTTCCAATTAATCAAGAAAATTGAGGCCGTTGAGCATGACCTTTCTTAAATCCTGACCCCCCTATTTATAAACTGTTTGTGTTTGCCCCTGCACTCCGTCCCTTTCCCCTGGTCTCAGAGGCCCAGCTGTTCCCTTCTTTTTAGACCACCACCTGTCTCTTGAGCTGGTCACTTTCTGCCTTTTTCAGGACCTTGTTCCATCTTTCCACGACCTTCCCAGGATTCAAAATCTATGCAGAAATTTCTATGCTAAACTCAGGATTCGGGAAAAAAAATATGTTCTCCTTCCATTTTGGTTAGCATTTTCCCTTCTATTATTCTATACTAGATTGATATTTAAATTCCCTTCCTTAGTCAGGGCCAAAGATATATTGAGAGTGGCTGAAATGCATACAGATGCTCACATAACATTGATAACTTCTTTTTGAAACATTTTTATAATGCGCACAAATTTGGTACCTATGTAAAAAGCAATTAGAAACAATCTTTTCTATATTTGAAAAGCATAACTCAACTCAAATCCCCTCTTGATTCAGGAGGTGGTTTTATCTTATTTAAACACCTGGTTTTTATAATAGGGCACATGTGCTCTTATATGCTGGTGTTTTGATCATTCACACTAATTACACTGGACTAATTTCTGTGTGAAGCATTTTTTAACGTGCATCTTTCCGCATTTTTAACAGAAGTATGGTTGTTAATAAAATATAGTATTTAATTAAAACAGTTCCGTAGGAAAAAAATGAGCTTGTTATTCTCTCTAGCATCATGTTACATCTATACCAAATAAGCTTTGTATAGTTTTTGGCCATAACCTTTTTTTCCCCCCCCTTTCCATGTTGCCTGGGGCATACTGGCGATGTGACCACTAATGATAAATAATAATACCAGTGACAACAAAATTAATATTAATAAAGTGTTTCACCAACTGCAGAGTTCATCACAACATTATCCTACGCCATCCTTTCAATGCCAAGTGGCCTATACAGCAGGTGTCGTAAGCTCCTTCCCACAGAGAAGTAGACTGAACTTACAAATATTAAGCGACAGAGCTGGAAAGAGACAAAATTAAATGTAAAACCATATCATTTGACATTTGGAAGAGTCATTAACAGTAATTATGACAAAACACCTGGCTTGATACCAATATTTATGCATAAATACAAATATTTTTAAATGGGTTGTGAGGTGATAGATCTGCTTCTGGTAGAATTCAAACAAATAGTTAAATATGCTCCTTGATTGCCACGTTTGTTTCAAAATGTGATATAGGATAATAAATGATTTCATCATTTTTATTAGTTATTTTCTTCCCCTGTGGTTATTTTTCTTTGTGCTATTTGCCTGGTATTTTCCCAAATACCTGGTCAGTTTTGGGAAAGGCTCTAAGTTTCTCTGTTTTGGTTTCTGTTAACGCATCTCCTTGAAACTTCTAGAAGAGAAACTCAGGCCCCAGCATATCCTTAATTGCCAGTGACTACCTATTTTTCAGTCAAAATGAGACCATGCTTTTCCAAAATTGTTTCTTCGGAGAATGAGGTTCTGAACCACGACACCTACTCGCCTTTCCTACCTACGCATTTGAACATGAAGGCTAAAATTCATTTATGCTTTTGATAATGTTACTGGTTTTTGCGCATCATCCCTGGGTTTTCTGTCACACGCCCTCCCTGCCTCCTTCAGTGAGCTTGTATTCCATCATCTTACATTTTCATAATATTTGCGAACAGACCCTTTATTCAGTCGTCAGCTTTAGCTTTGTTTCTTATTGTGCCAGGTCTTTGAAGTTCGGGCTGTAAACTTTGTCATCCTCTCTCTCTATTCTGTATCTTGTGCCTCTGATACTCGTTATTCTTATCTCTGATTACTTCCCTCAGGTCCTATTTACTCACAGTGGCCCCTTTCCACTCCCAGGGCACCTACTGTTAGATCATTCACAGAACGCTGGGATAGCGAGTAATTGCTTCCTGAACACTTTCCATTTCTTTTTCCTATCTGCTCTCTTATCCTACTGTATTGTACTCAACATGGTCTCCATTTTTTCAAACTGCTTTTCTCCTTTTTTTCAGATTAACTTACCCTAATCATTAAAATTATTTGAAATGACTGTATCATGCCATCTCTATAACTCAGACCCAACATGTGGACGTCTTTAGTCTTCTTTTTGTACTTAAGAACTGCTCCACACCCCTTATTCTGATAGTTCTTTGTTTCGTATGCTAAAAATATTTAAATGTAACCTGCCCAGATTTTTTTTAACAGACCAAAGATAGACTGAACTTTTCCTTTGCATAACTTTCAGAAAATGATTTATACAAACCAAAACCCTAGTGTATATAGGACTGAGGGAGCATATTTAAACTCTGAAATATACCATACATTTGATGATAATTATATCATTTAATAAACTATAAATGAGTTATTTATTATTAACCAAAACAATTAAGTTAGAACCTTTACTAGGTAATTGGTTCAAAAATATACATTTTAGGGGTGCCCGGGTGGCTCATACTGTAAAGCATCTGCCTCTTCATTTCAGCTCAGGTCATGATCTCACAGTTCGTGGGTTCGAGCCCTGCATTGGGCTCCCTGCTGACAGTGTGGAGCTTGCTTAGGATTCTCTCTCTCTCCCTCTCTGTCTGCCCCTCTCCCCCTCAAAATAAATAAATTAACTTTAAAACAAATATATATATTTTAAAAAACATTCTACTATTTACATTTTATTCATTTAAAAAGAACTTCCTCTAAGTTTGCTCTAGAGAGGGCTTGCTTCTTTTAAGAATGTTTCTGCAGAAGTTTTTTTGTTCATAATATATTTGCCATTGGGTTCCCTTTTTTCTGTTTCCTGGTTTCATCACATGTTCATTGACATCAAATTCTGACTACCCGATGCTTCCTGACCATATTTTTCTGAGCTACAATTTCAGTGGCTTTCAGTTTTCATTCCTTAACTTTTGGCGGGGGGAAGCCTTTCTTTTCTTTTCTTTTCTTTTCTTTTCTTTTCTTTTCTTTTCTTCTTTTCTTTTCTCTTTTCTCTTTTCTCTTTTCTCTTTTCTTTCTTTTTCTTTTCTGAGGTGAAATTCACACAACATTACATTAACCTCTTTAAAGTGAACATTTCAGTGGCATTTAGAAAATTCACCACATTGGAAACCACCACCTCTATCTAGTTCCAAGACATTTTCATGATCCTGTGTACATTAAGCATTTGCTTCTCATTCCCAGCCCCTGGAAACCACCAGTCCACATCTGTTTTTATGGATGGACCCCATATTCTATGGATATTTCCTATAGATGGAATCATACAATATGTGACCTCTTGTTTCTGGCTTTTGTAACTTAGCATAAAGTTTTCAAGGCTTTTCCATCCACACTGTAGCATGAATCAGTACTTTATTCCTTTTTATAGCTGAATAATATTCCACCATGTTTATATACTACAATTTGTTTATCCATTCATCCACTGATGGACATTTGGGCTATTTCCACCTTTTGGCTATTAGAAACAGTGCTGATATGAACATGCATGTACATGTATTTTTGGAGTACCTGTTTTCAGTTCTTTTGGGTAGATACCAGGAAGCAGAATTCCTATGTGATACAGTAATTCTATGTTTGACTTTTGCAGAAGCTGCCAACCTTTTTTCTCCTTAACTTTTTAAGGTTCTCTTCAACATGAAAACTAAAGTTTTAGACACTATATCCTGAAAGTCAGCATTTCTTGAATTGTACCCAGAGTTTATTTTTTTGAATCAAACTCATTAATTACTAGATTAATTGTATCTGTCTCTTTGAACAATATGAGCTTCATGAAAGGTATTCTCAGGGTGCCTCGGTGGCACAGTCAGTTAAGTGTCTGACTCTTGATCTCTGTTCAGGTCATGATCTCATGGTTTATGAGATCGAGCCCCCAGTCGGGCTCTGTGCGGACAGTGCAGAGCCTGCTTGAGATTTTCTCTCCCTCCCTCTCTGCCCCTCTCCCCCAAGCACTGTCTCTCTCAAATAAATAAATAAATAAATACTTTTTAAAAAAGTCATTCTTACGTTAAATACAGTTATGTAATAGAAACTAGAATTTTCTCCAATATGTTGGGCCTTGGTAGAGGGGATGTAACTAATGATTCTGGTCATTGAAAAAAGCCTAACATTGCTTGGGTCACCATAAAATTCACCCAGCTGCATTGTCAGTGACAGAAAGAGTCAACAGTTTTATAGAGGATTGTAGTAAAGTTCTCATATTCAAGTAATTTTTATTTCTATTTCATTTACCAACTTGCTTATGTGTCTTTAATATAACTAACTTAAATCATACTGGAACACAGCAGGGAAGGAAGGCAACAAGGAAAAAGGGAAGAGAAAACAGAGAGACAAAAAGCTGAGGTCAAAAACCTAATGTCACATTAAGGAAAACATTTTTTTAAAAACAGCTTTGTCAGTTATTTGTTTCAGGACTGCAATTAACCCATAGATTATTCATACTGAGAGCCACTTTTAATAAAATAATCCCATGTCTGTTCAAATCTCTTTATTTTTCACAATTAATATTTATGTCTTTCCTGTGGGAGTTATCTTCTTGGCTGGAAATTTAAATATCCCAATAAAAGGCCTTTAAATAGTTTTTTTCTTTTTTTTTTTTAATTAACCATCCCCTCTTCTAACAATTTATGTGTCAAACTGGATGTTTAAAATTATTATATAGATAAACCATGGATGGACCTTCATATCTGAGCATTCTACTATTGTTTTTCCATGGCAGGGAAAATGCTGATGAAATGAATATCATTCTAGGTGAGAATATTTATTTTCATCTAACCCCTTGCAGCTCTCTGGAATGTTTTAAGGAGAATTAAATAACCCTTGAGAATTGAAATGCAAGGATGAAATTACATATTATTGTGGCCATGCTATGTCACATTTTCTTTTATTAAAAATGAATACATCGGTTTAGATTTATTTGACGATGGTTTATGCCTTCAGAGTCCAAGCTTTAAAGGTTCGTTCCATACAGTAATACTTCAGCAAGATACATCTCCCTTGTCTGCAGGATCTCATTTATAAGCTAGGCTCACCGTCTGCTTCCTGTAGTAATAAACGCTCTTGCCTGCAAGATTTTAGATGAGATATTGTGTTCCCCCTCTTATCCCCTTTTCAACCCAACACCCTGTTAGAAGGGTGTTTCTTTTTTGTGGCCTTTAAAGGGAAAAAACTCACTTGACTCATTTTTCCAAAGCAGGTCTTTTAATGTGTTTGGAATTGCTTTCTGAATACTGTCTCTCATGCTACTGTTGAGGTGTTTTGTTATATGTGAGATAGAAAATAGGAAAAACCACTTAGATGGCTGCTTTCTCGATTAAAAAAAAAATACCGTTTCAATTCAATAAAAAATATTTTTCTCCAGCCTCTGTGTCTTTGAGGCTTTTGAGGTTTAAACAACTTATATAACAACTGGGAGAGGGTGGGGGGGGGGGTGTATTTAAATATGCACTGAAAGCAATGTGAAAAATCTGCCACCCAACAGCCCAAAAACCCAGTTTCACAGGAGCAATTTTTAAAATAGAAGATGATATATGCTCTCAGAGCATGCTTACTTATGTGTGCAGGGCATAAAGTCCTTCTATTGTCCTCCCATAGACTCTCCTTCCCAGAAAATTATCAGACTCATTTCCCAGCCATTGGTGGCTTAGAAGGCGAAGGAAGCCACGTCAGACTCCGTATAGGGCTGGTCCATTCTGGATGCATCCATTTCCCTGCCGTGTTTCTGGCTGGTCTATCTCTTCTGTAGCTCTCTGTGCAGCTGTCCTCCCTAAGGAAGGCTTTCTGACGCAATATAGGTTTCAGAGAATTGTAAAACATTAGTAGCATAGACAGAGGATGGCCAAGCAAATGTGCATTCACTCCAGTGATAAAGGCGGGAGAAGGGATGAATAGTGTCTAAGAACATGAGCACTGGCCCAAGGAAGGGCTGTCATCTGACAACGGTACCCTGGAACAGGACAGTCAGGCAATTAATAACTTGAGTCTCTATCTCCTCATCTATAAAATGGGGACAATATCTGCATTGGAGCTGGTTATAAGGTTAAAAGAGTTACTGAGGGATTAATACGTGGTATTGTTAGCACTTTATTTTAAATATATCTTTAAAATAAAGGAACTACCATTTAAAACCAAATCTACACAGACTACATAGAATTCAAGTTTTTTTTTTTCCTTTAGAGTTAAAATCCCCAATTCCTCATCTTCCAACATTATCAAACAAAACAATAGACATAACAAAAACCTCCTGGAGGAGAGAACTTTTAGAAATCTCCATTTGAAGTGTGGAACATGAAGCTTTGGGACACATATTGTCATTTCCCCCTCAGTTAATCTGTCTATGCCCCATTCTTACTTGTCTAGCTCCATGCAGCTATACGGTATCTGGAGGCCCTTAAAAGATTTTCATTTTATTTTTCCTGAGATGATAAATATTTTGGCATGACTGATTCTCAAACGTTAAAAGACTGGAAATAGAGGGAGAAAATCAGGCCTTCCAAGTTGTAACTGGAGGAAATATTCTTAGCTCTGTTTCCCTTAGCTATGTTTGGTTTAACTGTACAACTTAATTACATTGCAATAAAAAAGTGTATTATGAAAGTAACCACGCCAAGGACCACATACAAAGAGAGCGCACTAATGCTTTCATTTATTTTGTTGTATAAGGGAATAACCTCAGAATGATTTTCTATAATATAGAAGATAAAATATGTATAAATGGATACTGAAGGAGCCATAGGGCTCCTACTACGTGCTGGCATTGCGTTAGATGCATTGTTGTAGATGTTCCATAGACAGACTAGTCCCTGCCTTCTCAGAGCTGATAATCATGGGAGAGAAATAAGACATTTCCACAAATATCAAAACTATAAATCATGTGGGAAGCACAAGAAAGGTTAAAAAGTATTTATGGGAACAAAAAAAATAATGGAAGTGAATACTTCCTGCTGAGACCTTTAGGAGGGCTTTGTGGAGGGGTGGCATTTAAACTGAATAGGATTTCAACAGGGGGGACAGATGAGGTTAGGATGATCCAGAAGAAGAAAAACTGTGAACAAAGGCACGAAACAGCGAGTATCTCACGTGGCTGAATACATAGGAGCAGTGAGAGAGAAGACATATTCTTGTCACATTGTGGGTCACATTGGGGAGGGTGCACATATTTTAGGGATATTGGCAGGACATGAAAGATTGGAGAAGAAGAGTAAGGAAGAAGGAAAGCTCTCAGAGGACATAAAGATATCAAGGAGAGGCCATCCTAGAGAAACCAGAAAGAGAAAGTGTTTACTGCTAGGGTTGAGGGAGGGCAGAAAAAAAGGGATAAAGAAAAGAACAATTGATGACATATACTATTACTCTCCTCTGGACATGTGGATGTTTCTAGGTTGATGCAGAGAGAAAAGAGGAGGTGTAAGAAGGACCTGCCAGGAAAATAACATCTCTCAGCACTCAGCTTAAATATGACTTGTTTTAGGAAGTCTTCATGGTCCTTAGCCCTTCTGTCTAAATTAGATCAGATTCCCCAGCTCTCTGCTCTGTGTTAGTCAGGATGACAAAAAGAAATAGGTGGCACACACAAACTGGAAAACTGTTGGGCTCAACAAGGAGATGATTCGCACAGATGCATGCAGGGTTAAGGGGAGCCCACCGGGGTTGGTGAGGAATGCTGGACTGATACATGAGAGCTGTGACTGTCCCTAGGCCTGAGTGACCAGAAAAGGAACTAGTCCCCAGGACCTGAAGAGAGCAATGCAACTACTGCTTCCCCATGGTGTGCTGGGAGGGAGCCGGGAAGTAATTACCCTGACCTTGATCCCCTTCTGCCCTCTTATCTTCTGCTGAACCCCAAGGGAAGCCAGACAGCAAGGAAACTCATGGGTGTGGCCCAGAGAGGTCAGCTTCCCAGGCCACAGAGCAGAGGGGGAAAAGTAGAGATGCATATGGAAGGGCCAATGGAGATTATTTACTTTATGTGTTTTCATAGTTTCTTAGTTTCTTATTTAGAGCTCTTGTCACAATTATAAGTAAAAATTGAATTACATAATTAGTTGTTCAATGTCTGTCTTTGAATTCAAACGTAAACTCAATGAAGGCAGATACCCTCAGGGTCTTTTTCTTTGAGTATTTCTGGGACCTGGCCCAGTACTTTACACATGGAAGATCTCAATGAACATTTATTGAATGAATAAATTAATTAAAACAAAATAAACTTTACCTTCTTTAATATATATTGCAGGTGTTTTGAAAACAATAAAGTTCCAGAGAATTCAAATGAAACATACTTTACACTGAGCTTTGGATTAATTAAAAAAAAAATTTTAATGTATGCTTATTTTTGAGAGAGACAGAGCATGAGTGGAGGAGGGGCAGAGAGAAGGAGACATAGAATCCCAAGCAGGCTCCAGGCTCTGAGCTGTCAGCACAGAACTTGACTCAGGACTCAAACTCATGAACCATGAAATCATGACCTTAGCTGAAGTCAGACACTTAAGTGACTGAGCCACCCAAGTGACCCTAGCTTTGGATTAATTTTAAGCTATACCTAGGAGGAAAAACTGTTGTGTTGAAAATTTTTACTCCTAGTTGTTCCTATTTTTTATTATTTTATTTTATTTCATTTTACTTATTTTAGTTTATTTTTTTTTTGCTGTTTCTCTTCCCTTAATGTAGACCCTTGGGATAGATCTTTGTGTGATCAGCAACATGATGCTGAAGGTCCCTCATATCTGTCATCATTCCACATGTAATTATCATGGCTGGCCCTATAGGAGAAAATTTCCTCACAGAACCTTTTCATGTCTCTGAATCTTCTACAGACTGCAGAAATTGCTTATTTTATTTGTCTTGTGTTCATCAAATAATGGTCAATAAACCTGTATTGACTAAAAAATTCACTTAAATGAGTAAGAGGATTCTTTATCAATTGCATGTGGGTCTACCAGAGAGATGTTAAATGTGAACTATGACAGTTACAAGGGAGAGACATATAAAGTAGGGAGAGTCATTCATCTATTTATAATTATTATCAAGGAAACCCTATCTGCTAGACACTGTGCTAGAAGCTTGGGATATCATCATGAACACAATAAGCATATTCCCAGCTCTGAAAGAATTTGCAGCATTATGAGAGGTAGAAGGGAGTGGGGTAGAGTAGTAGGGGAGGAGCAGGTGGGGAGTGGGGGAGAGAGATCTGGCTGCCCAGAAGTTATGGAAGGGCAGTTGATTCAGACTTGGGGGTGGAGTGAAGAGCGCTAATCCGGAGAGACTGACATCTGGGCTGTGCCTTTAAGAGTTGGAGGTAAGGTGATTAGGAGTGTATTGCATGTATAATGGATGCCATTAAAAGGTGTGCTAAAACATGCAATTTGCATTTAAACAGATTACCTTCCAGGCTGTTTCGTGCAAAATAGACTGAAGTTGTCCAGGGGTGGGAGCATAAACCCATTAAGTAAGGGAGAAGAAGAAACAAGATGGGAAAAAAAATGTCCCTTACATGTCTGGCTTGAGCTTCTGGAAAGACAATGTTTCCACTATGTGAACTGTGAAGACTGGAAAACAGATGATTTCAAGGGGTGGAGGATGCCTTGGACAAGTAAATTTCAGACACACAGCAGACACTGAAGTAGAATGGTGGAGGCAGAAGCCAGACTGAAATTATTTGAAGAAAAAATTGAGAATAAAGAAGTAGAAACAAAGCGTAGAACCCATCTGGTGATATTTTGCAGAGAAAAGCAAAGGGGAAGTAATGAGAAAGCAAAAAGGAAATGTTGGGTAAAAGGAGGTTGTTGCTTTAAATAGGACAGCCAAGCTCGTCTGGTGTGCCGATGGGAATCTTCCTGTAGAGAGAGACTGATAATGTTGAAGTGAGAGGAAATAATTCAAAGGGGTGAAGTCTTTGAGAAGGAGAGAAGAGATGGCAGCCAAGACACAAGAAGAGGAAGGTAGGAAGAGGAAGAGGAAATACAGGAAGACAGAGAACATGAGGAGTAGGTAGGTTTTTCTCTTTGGCAATAGGAAGAAGAAAGAGGTCTTAATTCTCTTTTATCAAAGAAGAGTGAGGAAAGCTGGGCTGAGGGAGTAAGAAGAGGTGTGGGAAGGTGTGAGAGTGGTTTCACACCATGGAAAATACACTCAGGAGAGAAATGTACTAGGATTGCGGGGTACTGTCGGGTGCTTGTTTGGGGTCTGTAATAATGATCAGGATGCCACCGGTCACTGCGGAAGTCCTGAGTGTCATTTTCCTAGCATCGTTTAGCAACTTTGATGCAGGCATGTGTTCAAACAAGTTGGAGTTTTGACAGGTGAATGTGATATCTTCATCAGAGGGACAAGTTGGTTGAGGGCGGTTGCCGGGGAGCGATGGACCATGAAATCTAATCTGGGAAACAGGGATGTGAAAACAGAAAAGGAATGATGAATAGTAGAAAGTGGTTACTGACATATGTTAGAACCATGGGTAGAGGAATAAGTGAGCTGGAAAGATAGGAGGTGGTATTTAAGAAGTAGAGTAGTGAAAGTGCAGTTTCAGAGGGGGTGCCATCACTGGTGATGACTAGGGTCATCGCCATGGGTGAAGATGGCTGAAGTGAAGTGTGGAAAAAATGTACTGGAATTGGAGGGGCCAAGACCAGAGAGACCAGATGTGTCATCCTTGTGAGGTCAAACATCTCTGAGAATAATGACAGCTATAAGGGCGGGGAAGACAGTGAACCAAAATCTTCTATGAGAGGACTCTAGGAAGGAAGTCAACATTTGACAGCCAAGAAACAGAAGAAAATGTGGCAAATAAGAAGGCAGGAGACTCAAAAGATCTGGGCTTGGTAGGAAGAGAAATGGCTTGGGTATGGAAATGAGGAGCATTTTATGCTTTCCTTCTGGTCCTGAGATGAGAGGAGTGTGTGAAGGTTGCCAGGGTGTGGTATCCTCAGGGAACAGCCAGGTACATTCCAGAAGGTGGAGAACCAGAGGATTTTGCTGATCGTGGATCCAGAATTCATGGATCTAGAAGGCATGGGAAGGGCTAACAGAGGTCAGGAAAGGGTGAGGGATTGGGTAAGACTAGGCACTTCTAGGAGGCACAGAGTCTGGAAAAGGGACAAGGGACAAGACCAGACGGTTAGGGATAAAAATGGAGACCGTCTTGTGGCTACAGACAGAAACTGGGAGGAAACTGTAAATACTGGGCTGAAGACAAAGAACTATTTCTTCTGGGGTCTCCAAAATAAATGTTTTCTCCCACTGTTTCTCTAAAATTGATATTGGCTCTCTTCGAAGGAATGAGGGGGGTGCCAGAAGCACTAAAAGGGGAGAAAAATTGAAAGGGAGAGAAAAAAGATTTCTTTCAGTCATTTACAAACAGTTTTCTTCTGATCCAAATATCATGAACTGTTCTTTCCTGACAATTTGCAGAGGATAGAGATTTTAAGAAGAACGTAGCAATCCCTTATAATTTCCCCCACTAGAAAATACCACTGCTAGTATTTTTGCAACATTCTTGCCTGCCAGCCCTCAACACATATATTGGCATCTTCACGGAGATGATACATATACAGAGCATCACAGTGGGAACGAGGAAAGCTGGAGAAGCTCACCTTCCACAGCCCTGATGGTCTCAAAAAGCGGTGAGGGGTTGAGAAGTGTCTAGGAGAGTGGCAAATGTCCACAAAGACTGCTCTGGTGATGTCAGCAGGAAGTCAGCAAGGGATGTGTAAAGAGTTACCGTGCAACACTGAGTGCTCAGAGAGATAACTGGATTCTGCCAATTCCTATCCGCCCCCCTCCCACCCCCCAGGATTCTCAATGTGGACATTCTGCCAACTCCCACTACTCCCCTACACCCAAATTACAAAAAAAAAAAAAAAAAAAAAAGTCACTGGAGAGCATCAGTTATTCTAGAAAACTTACAGCAATTTTTAAAAGACTCAGCGAAACTGAGTTTCCAATTCTCCCCTGTAATTGCTACAAATGCCGTTAGATTAGAATCATACTGTGGCATGATTCTCCTTCTCTCCCTAGCTGTAAGCTTAAAAATGAAATAAAGAAAAGAGGAAATTTTAAAAAAACAAATAGACTTTAATTCAGATGTTGACACACATCATAAAAGAACAAATGACTTAAAAGAATATGGTGGGCAACTTATTTTGTCAGATAACCACATGGTGAGGGAAGAGGGGGCCCGACTCCCGATCTGAACCCAGATCGTCTGCATTCATCCTGAATTAGATAACATAATTGAGACTTATGTAAGAGTTTTAATTTTTTGAAGTCTTTCAAATACACTGTAAAAGAATTCCTAAACAAAATTTCCATACTAAAAGAAACTCACATGCTGTCCCCCCGCAAAAAGTTTTTCTTCTGTACCTGTCTCCCATTCTAGTGTGTAATACAACTCCCAATAATTCTTTTACTCTTAAGAGTCTTAGTCCCCAAGGTCACGATTCCTGCTCTTGCTTTTTCTTGACAGCACAGAGGCATGAAGTGGCAGCAGGTGCACAAAGCTGCTGACCTGGAGAGCAGAGAGGTGGACAGCTCCAGGCCAGGAGGGCTGCGGGACCCGAGCAGGTGGGCCAGGGGACGGGCAGGCAGCAGAGACAAGGAAGTGAGGAGGATTCACATCAGGGCTGGGACACCATGGGGTCTGTGGTCCCTGACCAGAGGCAGAGGTCAGGGAGAACTAGCAGGCAGGAACAGCACCAGGCAGCTGCAAAAGGAGAAGTGTGGCACTTAACACGTCAGTGAAACTTTATCCTTGGACAAACTTCCTTCCTGCCCTTGCTTCTGAGTCTTTCTCAAGCCACAGTGGCACTGGGTAAGTAAGCAACACAGATGCATGACCAGGTAAGGGTTTGTTTTTTTTTTTTTTTTCCTTTAGATGCGGCCTGAAAAACAAATGCGTATCAAATCCTCATGAATCTTTTCCCCTAAGGTTTTGAGCTTGAGATAAAAATTCTCCTGGGTTTGTCCTTACTGAATGGATAAGGGTTCCCAGCGAATAGATTTTTTTTTTCTTTTAATTAACCAGGCAATTGTATTCTTATCCATTATAAGGAGGACCCTCAAAGGACATCGTCTGCCCATGGAGTCTTATGTCCTTCAGAAACCAAAGATGTCCTCTTATCTCTTCCCTATTGCTTAAAGGGATGGGGACAAAGGAGGAAAACATAGTTAAACCAGCACCCATGACTTTATTTCTTATTCCCTCATTCTGATTCTTCATTGCTTTCCCTCTTTCATTCCAACTCTTCAGTTTCTGCAAATTTCTCCTCTTATGCAGTGTTTCTGTGTATTTTTAGCTGATAGCTAAATCTGAGAATAATAACAGCTACCTTTAGAATAGTGCCCCACAGAGAGTAAGTCCTCAGTAAATAATCAATTGAATTAATTTAAATATGATTGTCATTATTAGCGGAATAAGCACTTATTATATGCCAGACTGCATTTAACATTTGTGATTTCACTGTACCTTCACAGTAGTTTGAGATTGGCATTTTTCTCCCCATTTTACAGAAAAGGAAACTGAGTCACAGAAAGGTTATGCTGCTTCTCTCAGCATGTACCAACAATGTCTGCTGTTGAATGGTGGAGTCAGGATCCAATTGTAGCAGTCTGAACCAGACCTCAATGATGAGGGTTTTTGTTGTTTTCATTTGAATTATAGTTAACATACACGGCAATACAGGTTTCAGAAGTAGAATTCAGTGATTCATCACTTACACACAACAGCCAGTGCTCGTCACAAGTGCCCTCCTTAGTTCCCATCACCCATCCAGCCCACCCCTCACTCACCTCCCTCCATCAACCTTCAGTTTGTTCTCTATTGTTAAGAGTCTCTTCTGGTTTGTTTCCCTCTCTTCTCCATGATGAGGGTTTTAAGGGCAGTATGGTCGGCATTGTAACCTACGATGGGATTGGGAGCATCAAATCTAGGAGGTTGTAAAGATATTTTGTGAGCATTCTTTCTAAATTTTGATTATTAACAATTTCAAACAAGTAAAAATAAGTAGAATAGTATAATGAACCTCCCTATATTATCATCCAGGTTCAATAATTATCTATCTTGTTTTATCTAAACCTGCAGTCCCCACCATTGCCCTAAATCATTTGAAGCAATTCCCAAATATTGTTTCATGTGTAAGTATCGTATATATCTCTAAAAGATACTGACTATATTTAAAAAATCAGTAACATTATTTCAGCTAAAAATAAAATAAAATAAAAAATGAGACTACTCTGAATCTTTAGATACTTAATTTTTAAAATACATAGTATACCTTACAGTGGAATGGGAGAGGGAGAAAGCTGTTTTCTGATGCATAGAGGTGTCCTGAAATGTAGAAAGTCTAGATGCTTCTTTTAACTGTGGATACTCATTGAAGATAAGGTGAGGTGTTACAAGTAAGGAGATTTAGTATTAGGAAATATGCTGCAGTTCAAGTATTGAGATCTTCTTTTGACCTTAAATACAATGCTGGGGAAAATGGGCCTTACTATACATCTTATTCCCCATCACCAGATTTGTGACGTGCCATCTTTCAGTGCTACTGCTTTCCAAGGATACCTTTTTCTTCACGAATTGCTACCTATTGAAGTAATACTCATTTCAGCCACGCAGATCCGGACAGTCTTTGCCTCCACCTCTCTGGTATTTTTTTGTTGACTGCATATTTCCTGGCACATAAGCAATCTGAAAATGGCCAGCTCTTCTGAATTACACACTTATTTTAAATGTGTCAGTTCGTGTCAAATGGAGATGTTTATTTTTAGAAGATTATTGATAGAAACTGGGGAGCAACATTTAAGTATCTTCAGTTTCCTGAAAGCACGTTGAATTCTCCATTAGATGAGCCACGAATATTGTTCACATTATCTTTCTAACATTGCACGCTTCCTTTGTGTATTTAAGTGTTCCTCAAAGTATGTAGAATTAATGTTAAAAAATAAATACCTACTATGAGTCAGGTATTGTCTTAGACTTGAATATGAAATAGTAAATAAAACAGACACAGTTTCAGCCCTCTCACAAGAGACAGACGTTAAACATATAATCGCCTAGAATATAAAATTAGAAACTGTGAAGGAAAAGAGCAAGATACTAGAAATAATAATGGGAAAGCCCTCTTTGAATTGGAGGAGGGAAGTGGCAGAGGCTGTTGTGAGAAAGTAATATGTGCTGTGACTTGAAGGATGACCAGAGTCAGCTAGATGAAGTGTGTGAGGAAGAGTGGTTCAGGCAAAGGAAACAGCATGTGCAAAGACCCGGAGGCATGCAAGAATTTGACAAGTTCAAGGACCCAAAGGAAATCCAGGACAGCTGAGTATAAAAGGCAAGTAAAGTGGGAGATGAGTTGGAAAAATAGGGAGGTTCTTGTCGATCACATTAAAATACTTGAATTTCATGTGAAATGAGAAGCCATTGAAAGTTGTTAAAGCTGGAGAGTGATTTAGTCTTTGAATTTTTTTTTTTTAACATTTATTTATTTTTGAGACAGAGAGAGAGAGAGAGAGAGAGAGCATGAACAGGGGAGGGTCAGAGGAAGAGGGAGACATAGAATCCAAAACAGGCTCCAGGCTCTGAGCTGTCAGCACAGAGCCTGACGTGGGGCTTGAACCCACGGACCGTGAGATCATGACCTGAGCCGAAGTCGGATGCTTAACCGACTGAGCCGCCCAGGTGCCCCTAGTCTTTGAAAGTATTTTAAAGATCACCTTGGTTGCTGCAGGGAGCTTTAGTGGAGGACCTTAAAGAGAGGAACTGGGGAGGCTAATTAGGAGGATATGGCAAGAGAATGTGTCCAAGGAGAAAGAAAGAGGCCTATAAATTTAAAGTACATTTTGGAGGTAGAACCCAGGAACCTAATGATGGGTTGTTTATCTAATACAGTTAACCTTTGAACAACATGGGTTTGAAATGCAGATCCACTTATATGCAGATTTTTTTTTATAAATACAGTGTAGTATTATAAATGCAATTTCTCTTCCAAATGATTTTCTTAATAACATTCTTTTCTCTAGCTTACTTTATGATAAGAATGCAGTATATAATACAGATACAAAATACGTGTTAATAGTCATATGTCCTTATGTTATCAGTAAGGCTTCCAGCCAACAATAGGCTACTAGTTAAGTTTTGGGGGAGTCAAAAGTTATATGTGGATTTTTGACTGCATGAGGGGCCAGCTCCCTAACTCCCACATTGTTCAGGATCCAATGTACAGCTTATATTGAGATAATCAACATCATTTTAGGTTTTGGGCTTTTCGCATATCAATCCTAAATATTGATGGCCCTGCCACTTGTATGGTCTCATTTTATACTGATAATAATCAATAATACTCATTGAGCACTTACTGATTGCCAAATGCTGTGCTAAGTGCTCTACTTTGATATCTCATTGAATTCTTCTTCTGATCCTATGGAAAGATTTTTAGAGATTAGGAAATGGACATTTACAGAAGTTAAGCAACTTGTCCAGCCATTTGGCTTACAAATAACACATCTGGGATTCAATCTCTTTTCTCCAATTTCAAAACTTGTTTTCTTAAGTACAAGCTGACATTGCTTCGGCATACCAAAAGCAAGAATGATATAATCACCTGCTTCTCAAGTGGTTCTAACAATCCCTGTCTCCTGCTGTTTACTCCCTTATAGAATCTCCTTCCTTTGTGTGTAGTATAGACCTTGTGACTTGCTTCTAACAAATAGGATATAGCAAAAGTGATAGGATGCCACTTGGACAGTAGATTTTACAAGACTGTGATTTCAGTCTTAATAGCACTCTTTCTTGCTCCCTCGCTCTCATGCTCTGATGCAGCAAGCTGCCACATGAACTGTCTGATGAAAAGCCCACAATACCAGGAATGAGGAATAGCCCAATGTAGAACCGAATCCTGCCCACCAACAACCATGTGAGTGAGCAGGGAAGTGGAGCCTTCCCTCCTGGAGCGTTGAGATTTCTGCAGCGAACACCTTGATTGCAGCCTGTGAGAGAATCTGAACAAAGGTCCTAATTAAGCCATGCCCAGATTCCTGACCTACAGAAATTGAGATAATAAATATTGTAGCTTTACCCAACCAAGTTTCAGGAACAATTTGTTACACAGCAATTGACAACTAATACAAATGAAAATGTCAGTGTTAATGATATTAATTATCATAATATCTTGCATTTGTGTAAGGTCTCAAATTTTTGCAAAGCAGAAGCAAGTTTCAAAATAATAAAATTCGGGAAACATATTACTAATCATCTTCCCTTAAAATATAGCAGCTGCACTTGAAAGTACCACCTGCATTTTCAACAAGAAAAATTGGTTTATTCACCTGGTTTTTATTGCCTTAATTCCCATCTCTAAAACCATTTGAAACATGCTATCTAGCAAGGGACTTATTATCTTCTTTATACTAAGTTATTAGTAACAAGGCACGTTTAAACCATCTGGCCTGGATGTTCTCTTGGACTTCAAATTTGTAGCAGGCAGTTGGATTTCTTACCCTGTTCTGGGGTTTCCTAATCCCTATATCAATTCCCACTCCAAGAGAGGGACACGGATTTTAAGCTGTCAATCAGTATTTTGCCAGTTGAGATGAAATATAAAGGGCAAAAAAAAAAAAAAAAAAAAATTTACATAAGTCCAGGGCTCAGATTGGGCAAGACCACAAAGAATCTCTCTAAAAAGTTTTCCCAGAAGGAGCTAATTACTGTGGGAGAAAGTAATCTTCATGTTTGGCTTGAATAACCACAGAAACAACAAAATGCAAATATTTAAAAAATGATGGGAAAATTAAAAGGAGAAAAACTTTTGATTGCACTCTCACAGGGACTTAACTTTTTTTTTTTTTTTTGATGCAGTGAGTATAAGTGTAAATGTATATACCCGCACATATACATTTACAGAAAGAGAAATAAAGGACATATACAAAACATTCATTCATTTCACAAATAGTTTTTGAGCATCTAATAAGTGCCAGTGAATATAAGAGATATAACACAGTATAGAACAAACACAGTCTCTACCCAGACAAAGCCCAAATTCTAGTGAGAGAGACAGATAAGTAAAAGCTAAAGCAATAAATCAATAAATAATTACAAGGTGTGATAGTGATTGAAAGTGAAAAGGAGGAATTGTTTACATTGGATGTTCAGAAAAGGCTTGTCTGAGAACTAAAGGAAGGGTGGGGTCAACTATGTCAGGAGCTGGGGGAAAGCTTTCCAGACAAAGGAAACAGCAAATACAAAAGCCCAGCGATCAGAACAAGCGTGGAATGTTCTAGAAACTGTTAAAGGTCCGTGAGCCTGTTGGAAAGTGAGGTGAGATGAAGTGGAGCAGTCGTCATGGGCCAGATCATTTTGGAAATGAGTGGCTCTGGAAAGGAGTGAAATTTCACTCTTAAGTTTAAGAGAATCTATTGAAGGCTTTTAGGCTCCAAACGGCATCATCTGATTTATGTGTTTAAAAGATCGTTCTCATGGCTGTGTATAGAACGGACTGTAAGCAAGCAAGACTGGACATCAGAAGCTGAGTAGAGAGAGGTACTGGCTTGGAGCAGAGGGTGGCAATAGACATGAAGAATAATGGGCAGATTTTGGAGGCAGGATGAAAAGGGTGTACGAGCTAAAGGAAAGGATGAATCAAGGAAACCTCTTAGGCTTGGTGTTTGAATTAAGTGAATGTGGTGCCATGTATTGTTCTGGGAGGTCCCTATAGAGATCTCTGTATTGAGGCACCCACGAGATCAGTTTTGAACATGCAAAGTTTGAGACGTCTGTGAGATATTCAAGTAAAGCTATAATTTAGGAAACAGGATATCTAAGTTTGAGCTGGATATAATAAGTATAAAGCCAATTTTATTCTCTGATTGGCCTAAATTACAAATATACACAGCATGTGCTTGGTGATTTAATTCTTTGATTTCTTAAGGAACTGATCTGAATCTCAGATCCCTTTCAGTGCTTTTACATTTTTCATTGTCTCCAAACACAAACCAATATCATTAAAAATGTTTGTTGTTTCATGCTTTTTCTAATTTTTTAGTATGCTAATTTTCCTCTATAAAATAGGTTTCTCAATTAGTTATGGAAAAGGGGAGAGAGTACTTGCTCTAAAGCAGGCAGGGACAACATAACATTATTTCACTCACACATAACAATTCTCTAATATCCTTTTTTTTTTTTTTTTTTTTTTTTTGCAGGTGAGGAAACTGAGGTTCACAGTATTGAAGTAACTTACCCAATGACATATGGTTCAGATTGGAAGCCAACTTTGGTTTTGGCACTAAAAACCATGTCCCATCTTTAGAGAGGCTATAAAGCACAGAGTCTCTCCTTCTGTTTCTCTTTTAGTTCCCATATTTCTTTGCACTGTTTTTACATCTCTTTTATAGTTCAACACAACTGAACTCAAGAAGCACTTAGAGCATCCCTGACATTTGTGTTGCTGTTGGCTACACTTCTGCTGAGTTTTGGACATGCTCTGTTCCTCACCTCCACCACTTGATAGTATCCTGCCATTGTCTCAGCTGCTTAATAAAAAGAAAGTCCCAATATCCGCTCTTCCCACAATGTCATAAATAGCTGCTATTGCCTTGGCAATTTTCTGGACCTCTGCATCCAGTGAGGATTGGCTGTTACCTAAACTGTTCATTTTCTCCTGGCCATAATCCACAGGAAACTAGATTCATTAACTCTGAGGCTTGCTTAATGGGACAAACAACTTGATTTTCTTCCTCTTTTCTCTTTGTTCTTCCATAATATGTTTTCTTACTATATTTCCTATTCTGTTGTTTCGCTATTTTCTTTTTATGTTGTTTTAAAAATAATCCAATGACCTTTCCCAGTCTCCGTTTTTCCCCCTGCATTTGTATTTTCCAGACTAGTACTATTTGAATCTTAGTACTTATTTATTTAAACAAACTAATAGCCCTGGCACAGGACTTGATTATTCTATTTCACAAAGAAACTAGTCATTAAAAGATATACACATCTTAATCAGATACAGTAGGCAAAGGAACTCCCACATTATTTTTCAATACAAACTCCTCTGCAGTGATTTCTATGTGTCAGTCACTGTTATAAACTGTGAGCTATCACTCAATCCTCCCAGCCAGTCTCTGAGAGTGGCTACTATTATTATCTGCATGTTTCAAGCGAAGACACCTCCAACAAAGTAGAACAGGTACTCAGAATAGAAAAATCTATATTCACTTTCACACGTGGAGATGGAATCAAACCCTAATCACCTGACATTAGCATATATTTGGGGTATTGTATAAAAGGGAAGGGGGAAGGAACCAGAAAATGGGGTTTCTGATTATGTAAAGATGTGGTCTGTTCCCAGGAGAAGAGAGTGGAGTTGCAGATGGAGAGAACTGAAGAAGAAGGCATGACTTATCCCGTAAGCAGGAGAGGCAGGCTATGAAGGAAGGCTACCTCCTTGCAAAGGTAGATGTCTCTGGTGCCCTTCCTTTTGATACGAAAATAAAATGTTTTATGTTAGCTAGAACATTATTCTTCTCCTGCTAGCACTCTATAGAGAAATTTGCATATACCTGCACAGTATGGTAGACTTATCTGAAGAGACCAAAGAAACATGGTGGTCTCAGGGAAGTGGACTATGGGTCAGGGTTCTAAGTAGTGATTGGCAGTACTCTTGGGTGGTCCCAGTGGGTGGCCCCAGTGGGAACAATTGTAGAGAAGCATTCTGGGAAAATGTAAAGCCAAAACCTGGCTACTGTATAAAGATTGCTATGAATGGGGAAAAGAGGGAGCTAGGAAACATTTGTATTTCATAACACATACGAATTGCTTATATGATAGGAAAAGAATACAAATATGATTTTTCATATGTAAGCTTATGTCACTGTATGTTGTATTGTGACACCATGATGGCATTTGTATGTTAAAAAAAAAAAATCACAAGACCAGGAGTAGCTCATCACTTTGTACAGGTATCCTTGCACAAACAAGTTTTTGGTGAGAGTTACTGGCTTATCAGTAGCAACACAGTTGAGTTCTAGTTGAGCCACAAAGCATGCATGACCTAGAGTCAAGTATTTGGAAAATTAAAGATCACCTTAAAATAAGCCTACACTGTAAGCGTAACCAAAGAATGCAAAACAAATTAAATCGATAATGATAAAACTAATAGTCTTGTATCATTAAAGAGTAAGAGTCATGGTGAATAAGAACTATGACCAATCCAACATAATGTCATTGATATACTGATTCTAAAGGAAGTAGGACTTTCAAGCATCTGTAACACATAAGTAGTAAACCCTTTTTGCAAAGCTGCTTACCAGCTGGTAGAATACTGATTTGGAGTCTTTGGTAAATTCTAGAATAAGTTTAATTTAGCTCATAAATACCACATTTGAGGAATTCTTAATAAATCACTCTCTATAACAGTTAGGAATGCTTTGGGCCGCATATTACAGAAAACTCCAGCTGACAGTGGCTTAAGCCATAAGAATATTGTTCATGTAACCATAAAAAATTGGGTGCTTCTGGTTTGGGGATCAGATGAGCAGGGCCAAATTTTAGGGCATTTGGCTGATGTATCTGCGATTCTCTAGGTCTTTCAAAAGGCACCACGCATCCTGTTCTCAGGCCTAAGAATTAAAAGACAAGAAGGAAGGGTATGGCCAGAGTGGTGAGGAGTTTCTCTTTCATGCCTTTCTGCTTTTATCCAGGAGGAAAAAATCTTCCCTAGAAGTCTACTCAGGAGACCTCCTCCTATGTCACATTGACCAGAACTGTGTCCTAGGAGCAAATAAGCTTCAAGGGAGACCAGAAAGATGAATCTATATATATATTTTTTCTTTTTTTTTTTTCTCCCCAGCTTCTAGAGAGAGAAATGAGCAAGGAAGAAGGAATTTGAAAATGGTTATTGGAGGGGCGCCTGGGTGGCTCAGTTGGTTAAACATCTGGCTTTGGCTCAGGTCACGATCTCGTGGTTCATGAGTTCAAGCCCCATGTCAGGCTCTGTGCTGACAGCTTGGAGCCTGGAACCTGCTTTGGATTCTGTGTCTCCTTCTGTCTCTCTGTCTCTGCCCCTCTCCTACTCGTTCTCTGTCTGTCAAAAATAAATAAACGTTAAAAAAATGTTTTCATGAAAATGGCTATTGGATAGTCCATTAATGAGTATTGGTCATATTTTTTTTTGTTTGCAATCCTTTACTTGGTCTGGTTTTCTTAAAACATAAAATCAAGCCTCTTTATCATGACACAGGTTTTTCATAAACAGGCCTCTGCCCACCTCTTTAGCTTCACCCCCCACCCCACCCTATCCCACAGGCAACCTGGGTTTTGACAATTATGGACCAATTGCAGTTTCTACACCTCAGCATTCTGTCCTATACTTCTATGTCTTAGCTTTCCTATTCACCCCTTAAAGACACAGTCAGTGAAGTATTTTCCAGCCTTCTCTATCGCTGTAGGAAAAAAGTCATTCTCTCCTCCTCTCCAGTTCCCACAGCATCCTATATTCTGTGCTATATTCTGTGCTATAGCACTCGATCACATGGTTTTGATTCTGATGGCTTAATTGTCAGTCTTCCTTACCCAGCCCGGAAGGACAGGATTTTATTTTGTCATCTTTGTGCGACACGTTGCACAGCATGAAGCATGTAATAATAGAGCCATAAAAATTTGTATGAATGAATGAATGAATGACTATATCATTGGTAATCACGCAAACCTTGATGGCCTGGGTATAAATGTGCTGGATATAGGCATGATTTTTTTTTTCCCTCTTTCTTTTTTCTTTGGCCGTTTTGCTGTGTTGCATATTTTTTCTCTGGATGCTCATCTTACTTGTGTAGCACAGGACTAAGGGGCTGCTTTCCAGGTGGCTGCTTTGTTCATTGTCATTTCCTCCTAGCATTCTTCCTAAGCCTCAGGCTTAGTCTGACACCTTGCTGCATTTCCTCTCCTTGCATCTACAGAGGGTCTCTGTGTTCTCTGCCTCCAATGCCAAGGCCACACAATCTCGACAGGCCTCAAAAAGGCCCTTTCCTACTCAAGTAAACCTCCTGCCTCACCACTTTGTTACTGGTTTTTCTCATCTCATTTTGTCATCACTCTATTCTCTAATGCGATAGAATCTTCATGAGAAAATACTTTGTTTAAAAAAGGAGACTCGTTTCCTATTTAAAGATCTTCACCAAGATAGGCAAAGAAAGCAAGAGAATACATCATTTCTAAGGTACTCATTGGTGTCCTTTCTTGCCCCGCTCACTTAAGTCTGGGATTGGGGGGTCAGCAGGAAACATTTTACTCCTTTCTGCCTGTTATTTATTTATGGTTCTGAAATTGCTCTGTCTCCAGGAAAGAAGTAATATTTCTCTTCCCAAATTTTCTCACTGACTTTCAAAGGGGCTTAAATACTGACTTTCCCACTCTTCAGATCTAACATACACTACACAATAGGAATCTGAAGTTGCATTTCTAGGTGCAATCGGTGTATATGTGTAGGGGGTTTGAGAGACTTTGTACTCAGGGCTCAGAATTAGGAACAAGCTGAAGGATTTATCAATGGACAGGGGAAAGAAAGAGCACACAAGTGACGAGGGCACAAGCCTCTCTCCTATGAGTTTGCATAATAACTTGACTTTAATATGATTGGTTAATTAGAGAACATTATATTTTCTTGGATTGAGATTGGGAATTAGCATTAGTTGAAACAAAATTGCTGTGCTGGTTGCAGCCAGCTTTGTTTCAATGGTGAGGTGATAAGACAATGGGGGATGAAGGTGATAAGGGCGTGTCTTTAAAAAAAATTTTTTTTTTAACGTTTATTTATTTTTGGGACAGAGAGAAACAGAGCATGAACGGGGGAGGGGCAGAGAGAGAGAGGAAGACACAGAATGGGAAGCAGGCTCCAGGCTCTGAGCTCTGAGCCATCAGCCCAGAGCCTGACGCGGGGCTCGAACTCACAGACCGCGAGATCGTGACCTGAGCTGAAGTCCGACGCTTAACCACTGAGCCACCCAGGCGCCCCAAGGGTGTGTCTTTAGATAAGTGCTGGGCTGGTAGTAGCTCTGGTGGTGACTTTCTGGAAAAGAAAAGCAATTAGTCTTGCAGTGCAGAGGAACTGGTACTCAAAAAATACGTGGGAATTTTTAGTTGCCAAAACAACTGGCATGGGTGGGAGATTTATTGGCAATTAGTGGTTGGAGGCCAGAGATACTGGATGCTCTGCAAGGTGCAGAACAGACCCACACAAGGAGGAATTCGCTCACCCAGAATGTAAAATGCCTAAAGTTGTACTTCCCCCATCTACCCCCAACCCAAGGATAGAGATGGAAGCTGGAGAAAAAGCCATACACACAAAAAAAGCTGTACACAAAACGCATGAAGGAAAACCTTTATTGTTGACATTTTGAAGTCTGAAAATCTATGGCTTTCTAACCCTCTTTCGTGCTGAAACAGAAGTTTTGTTTTGTTTTGTTTTGTTTTTTAATCTGTTTGTTCACTCATGTAACAGGAGGGTTCTTAGGAAGGCAACTGACAGCATTTTTTACAAGGACAGACAATAAAAGAAGAAATAGTTCCAGTATTTGACCTGTTCTGCATTTCCTTAACCAGAAGTGGCTTTCTTGTACTTATCAGTTCCCACTTCTACTTTGGGCAATTTTTCCATTAAAGGGAAAGCCATGCTTGTACAAGAGGAACATGTTGACCAACTTAAACTTCTTTCAGGTGTTATAAATTAAACTGGAAGTGTCTTTAAATTGCCTTCATTTTAGAATAAAGTTTAGTACACTCAGCACCCCTTTTGTCTCTTGGTACTTTTTTTCATTAACATACCTTGTCTTGGGGGCACCTGGATGGCTCAGTTAATAGAATATGTGACTCCTGATATCAGGGTCGTGAGTTTGAGCCCCATGTTAGGCATGGACCCTATGTAAAAACAAGCAAACAAACAAACAAACAAAAAACCCTACATCTTCCCTTGCTGATGTTAGCCAACGTCCGTGTTGATTTTCTATTGTTGAAGTTAATCTGTGTTTTCTTTAGTTACTTCTAAGATTTTCTTATTATTCTTAAGTTTGATCACTCTGTCTTGCAATTGTATGTCTAAGATTTTTTTTTTTTTTTTTATCCTGTGCAAAATAGTGTGTGTTTCTTCAGTCTGAGGTCTCATGTCTTGATTCACTTCTGGAAATCTCTTCGATATCTTCCTCTCATACTCAGATCTTTTCATTCTATCCTTCTATTTCTCTTAACTCTATTTTCATGGTTTTCATCTTTATTTCTCTGTGCTGTGTTCCGGGTTATCTCCAGAGATCTATCTTTCATTTCATATCACATCTTATACTGTAACTAAACCATAATGAAACAAGTCTGTTGAGGGTTTTGGTTTTTTTTTTTTATGCTGACTCTATTGTTTCCTATGTATGATTTTTTTAATAGTCTAATTTCTTGCAGCTTTAGGGATCTGCTCATTTAAAAATGCATATAGCCTATCTCTTTAAACACTTAAAACATGTTTATATTAAAGTTCCCTTCAGATTGCTTTGTTATTATAGCTGTGAAATCTCCCCTTTGTTAGGACTGGGGGTTCTCTTGTTTGCTACTAAACATTGTCATGTAATTACTGTGTTTGGGTTCATTTTCCATAAGAGTTCTCTTTCTTAGCAGTTTCTCATGGGCCCATGAGGATGCCTCAGAGCTGGTATAACATTGCCTCTACTGAGGCTCTGAACTAATGTGGGTAGTGTGAACTTCCATCCTTGCACCTGAACACAGATTTGACTCTTCTGCATGGATTATTTCCTCCTCATCCCCAGGCAGATGGCTACATGTGGGGTCTACCTAAGGCCTATTGGTCTCATGAAACAATTCTTTCTCCTCTTTTCTCTTTAAGCAGCAAATGGAGTTCTTGCTGTCTATAGCATCTGCACCTTACGTCTTATCTCCACCAAGTATTAAAGTCCTGATTATGGCATCAGGTGCCTCGCAGTGCAGCTTTAATTCCCTCTTACTCTGAGCCTTTAAATAAATTTCTTCATTTGTGCAACCTGGAGATTTTTTTTTCTAGTGTTGAGCTTGGCTACCTTCTATTAAAATAATTGAAAATGTTTTATCAGGATTTCTATATATTCTTATTGTTGTTAGAGACATAGAGGAATTTTCTCCTTCTGGTTAGCCTACCATCTTTTTTTTTTTTTTTTTTTAATGTTTATTCATTTTGAGAGAAAGAGCATGCACATGCACTCACAGGAGAGCAGGGGATGGGCAGAGAGGGAGAGAGAAATACCAGCAGGCTCTGTGCCATTGGTGCAGAGCCCAATGGGGGCTCAAACTCACAAACTGTGAGATCAGGACCTGAGCCTAAATCAAGAGTCAAACACTTAACCAGCTGAGCCACCCAGGCTCTCCAGAGCCTACCAGCTTAATTAGAAGTCACAGTAAGCCTATCTTTACCTCAAAAGTGTTTTATTCTGTACAGATTCAGTGCTTAAGGAATGGTTGTTGAATTGTTATATAATTGAAGTACATATCATATTCTGGCTAAGTTGAACCTTGTATAGAGGAGCTTTAAATCAACATTATGGAAAACACATCGAGCAAGAAACTAATGCTCTTGGTGGTGGTGTGTCAAATTGGTTACTCAGAGTGGAATTTTTTTTTTCTTTTTCACCACTTAATTGCCTATTAAGCTTATCTGAGAAATTGATTTTTTATAGCTCTGTAATTAAGTGAATGACTCTTGGATTTCGATCTTGGCAGATTCTGGGTGTAAATTCCAACGATGCCACATTCAAGTGTTCAAGTCACATAGTAGGTACTCAATAATCACTTGTTGAAGGAGGAAATGAATGAATAAATGATCTTATTAAATGTCAGTTCCTCCCAAGTAAAATATGGGTAATAATAGTAACCACCTCATCGGGTTTTGAGAATTGAGTTCATACATGTAAAGATTCTACTGTAATGTATACCATTGGGTAAGAGCTCAATAAATTATGATTCCATAGAGTTACATGAAATGCATATTTCAGGGCCTTGACATAGAAGAATTTAGATAATTATGTATTCACTTTACTTTTTCTTTTGTTTGCCTTATTGCTTCAATTATCTATATCTTATTTTGAAAAGATGTCTACTCTTTATAGGGTCACACTCGTAGATAGCAGTAAGATTCAACTTTGAACTCATGTTCCCCCAGACTAAATTTATGAAAAAAATTTCTGATATTCTTAATATTAATGACAATGGAATGGTTGATCTCCAGGTATTTATTACCTTGTTAGAAAAATTGAATCAAGAAAGTAGAAGCCTAAATAAAGACCTAGAATCTTTGTACCAGTGGAAATACCATATCATGTTATTCTAAAGAAAAAAAAAAAAAGGCTTTCCTGATTTAATAGATATTAAAGACAAAGGAGAAATAAAAACACAAATATCCTTGAGTTCATTCTGATTTTCACTGATTACTTTTTTTAAGGGAGTTAGAATATCTTAAAGAAAATTAGATCATCATATAGTTTTGTGCTATTATAGTCCTTTTAATATTCAGCTACAATTTATATAATTTAAACTACAAATTTTAGAATTCTTTTGTATTTTCCTGCTTGATAATAAATACAGAAAGTTATGGTGCCATCTTGTGAAAAAGATGCAGAACTGCATTGTATTAACATTTGAATAAATTGACTTAGGTGAGGAAAGGGATATAAAGCTAAAGAGTTGTGTGTAATAAAGGTCAACCAGCATATTTCTATTACCTTAACTAGATTTAATGTTAAAAAAAAAGAATTTAGGTGGGTTTGCCACCCTCCCAGGTTTTTCTGTGGCATGGAAGATAGCCAGAAAGGAAAAGCTAACATGTTGAATTGAAACCATGCAAGAGAAATTACCAAATTTTAGAACATTTTGATTCCAAGGGGAGAAAGAATGAGAGGAATAAATTATATCTGATCCCTGAATTGCAAAACTATATATGTGACTGAACCAAAGATGTTGCTCCATACAATTGAGAGGAGAAGGAATTGTTCCTAACACTGGATAAAATACTCACCTGAGCCTACACAAGACAGGGATACCCTCTGGTTGTCATAGAAAAAGAATCCAGGGAGTTGACAGAGGTTTTCATCACTTATAGAAAAGAGTTATCCTGTATGAATGAAAGTGACTCCAGAATATTTAACTTGTTATAGGAAGAGGCAGGAAGCATCTGTTTGTAGGAATATAAGGCACATTATAGCTAAGTTCAAGGCTCTTTAAATGACCTGGTACAAAAGACAAAATCGGCTTCTTGCCCACTGATTCAAGAGCTCTGTCTTTGCCTGCTTATATCAGAACACCCCACATGCAAGCCCATTGAAACAGTTGTACCTGGTCACCAGGACACTACAGAGATCTGGTGAAGGCACCAACATAAGAAATGGATTTTATATGAAGTTTAACAGGGGACCAAATGAAAAGAACAAAGACTGTTCTTGTTAGGATGAGCCAAAAGAGAGAAAGAAAATGAACACGAGAAGATAGAAACTGGGAGGCAGTAATGATTGGAGGTGGGAGGTGATTAGATGATTAGGTGAAGGGATGGTCATAGCAGTTGAAATGGAATCTCATTTTTGTGGTACCATTTTGATGGCCAAAAGATAGCTTCTGTAGCTTCCAGGAAGTATGCTGAGGAAAGTACCAAGGAAGCGGAAAAGATGAGAGAATAGTAATAATGAAAGGGCTCATTTTGGGAAAAAAAAAACGAAAAAATTGGATTATTCCCTATGATCCTGTTCCTATTACCAATATTTTAAGCTCCTTCACTGATCTAAAGGTCCATGGGAGTTGCCAGCTAAATAATTTCACTGCCTCTACTCCCTCCTACATGTTTAAGGAAGTGGTCATGCACGTGCAGTGAGACATGAAACTGAAGGAATTTTATTCCTAAAATCTTCCTTTGAATTTTCTTGCCTTCATGGATTTAACTTAGATCCTTTAATGCTATAATAATTTGGTTTCATATTGAATGTCCTTTGGGCTTTCATTGTCATTTATTTTATTTTATTTTTCTAAGGAGTTTTCCACGAGTTCAAAATAATCCCTTTGGCAAAAGGCAATTCAATTACAGTGACAGCCTAGAAAGAACTCAACATGGTACAATTCTCTAGTGAGATCAGATTTCCTGCTAAACCCAGATGATTTTATAAAACCAAAATTTGTATTTGCGTTTTGAGACACTTGACTGAAAGGCTTGATCAAGACCTAAAGTATCAAATAAAAGTGAATCTCTCATCTATAGAAGACAGAAGTGAATTAAGAGTTTAAGTGGCTCAGGGGCGCCTGGATGGCTCAGTCAGTTAAGCGTCCGACTTCAGCTCAGGTCATGGGTTTGAGCCCCATGTCAGGCTCTGTGCAGACATCTCAGAGCCTGGAGCCTACTTTGGATTCTGTGTCTCCCTCTTTCTCTCTGGCCTTCCTCTGCTCTCTCTCTCTCTCTCTCTCTCTGTCTCTTTCAAAAATAAATAAACATTAAAAATTAAAAAAAAAAAAGTTTAAATGACTCATCTAGGGCCATACGTTACCACGGTACAGTCACTTAACCAGGTTTGAAAGCATGTTGATTAGACACAAAATCTCCCAGTACCCATCCACTCAAATGCAGAGGAGAATATGTCCAATTCCATCCATATCATGGAGATTTCCCATGCTACAGAGATGATTAACACGGGTTCCCAACCTTATCACAACAGTGAGTAGATTGTATCGTAACTAGCTTTATTTTAAACGGCACCTTTCTCTGAAGACCTAACTGCTGATGCAACATTGAAATTATGGCTCCACTAGTTAATGGCAATGTGACCTCAACCTCTCTGTCTCAATTGTATTCGATAGGCAAAATGAGAGATCGTAGTTTCTATCCCATAGACTTTTATGAGTATCACAATGCTTGACATACTTTAAGCTCTCCGTGTTAGCTATTATTATAACACACAAAAGAATCAACATATAGATGTAAATTAATGCATGTATATGTTTATACTCTACTGATGTTCATAGGATAAGATCACAGAATTTGGCATTGTCTGCCTGGAAAATGGACTTTTCCTGAGGAGTGATTGATGGATGAGAAGTTAGATGCCAAAATGAGGAAATTCAATAAAGGTTTAAATGGAACACTAGAAGACCATTGGGGAGGGATGCTTTTGTAGACAGGGAGAGAATACATGTTGTGAATAGGTGTTTAGCAAGTGTTTAGGGTAGGAGCTGGTGACAGAAGTTTGGAGTAGACCCAGAAATACTGAAATGAACCAGGAGCCATCTGGGGTAGGTTCCTGAGGAAGCAGCACAGACCAGAGCAATTTGGGAAACCCCCTTCCTTTATCAGTTTCTCACACATTTATCATTGTGTTTATAAATCTTTATTGCTTGAACTTAACTATCTATGTTCCTGTCTTCCTTGGATTGTTATCAGGATGGATCTCAACCGGGAGTCTCTTAAAGACACAGTATCTCCAGCCTTACCCCAGATCTACTGCATTTACATCTGCATTTTTAACAAGATGCCCAGGTGTTTCCTCTCCACATCACAGACTGAAAAGCACAACTTTCACAGGCTGTAAGCTTCTAGCATGGTGCCTGGTACTTAGCCAATGCCTACTTTTAATTAATTAATTAGTTATTGAATGAAATACGCTGAATTTTTTTTAAATAAGTTGAGTTTATGGAAGCCATCAAATTGAGCTTCAGCTCAAGATGAGAAAAGCAATTTTAACCCAAAACCAAGCCTTGATCTAGAGCTGAACTTCTACAGGAACTAAGAAACTAGGAAAATCACCTATGTTAGCCAAGGGATAGAAGTAGTGTTCTATAAGAGGAAAGAACAAGTGATTAAATGGATTGGAGCTACCATGTACATGGGCCCTAGAGAAGGAAACCCTGGAAAGAGCCCACAGAGATTCTGTGAGTATAATTCGTGTCGCGAACTCCAGCCCTAGCAGTGCAATATGTTGTGTTCTGAAAACAAATGGTGCCTTATGTGCCACACCAGGGGAGACTATGTGTGGCAGCAGCAGAAGCCTGAGCTGGGGGGACAGTCAGTCCCATCCTACCCCTGGGGGAGGTGCATTATCAGGGAGCTTTGTTTAGAGGATTGATTCAAGGATCTTAAATGGTCAGATGATTACATAGAAAAAGCACCTACCCATTCTCCTGGACCACATTTTTAGATGCACGGAGAAATTGCTACTTAAACAAGGAACGGTTCATCTCCATGTCTGCTTTTGGAGTTGATCCCAACTCTTTGGATATGCTGACAATGATTTTGAAGTGTTCACTCAGAATATACATTTATTTTCTAGACTACCTTTTTAAAAAAATCCCTGTGTTTTCACTTAGCTTTGAAAAAACAGAATCACTTTGCATCTTTTCCCCTTATATATAATCTGTCCCTAATTCTTTCTAATCTGTCTTCCCAATCTGTCCTGCAGAGACATGTAAGTGTTTCCCTTTACATTTCTGAAACCACTTCTCTGACGCAGATGTCTGGAATGGTCTTCTCGCTGGGAATTTAGCATTAAGGTTAGAACCTTGGAGTCAGGTGGACCTGGGCTTGATTTTGTGCTCATCCCTTGCTACGCATGTGACCTGAAATTTCTTAACCTCTCTGTTTCAGTTTCCTTCTTTGTAAAATGGCAAAAATGGTGGCATTTTCCTCATAGAATTATTATACGGAAGTAAGATGGTCCTTGTGCGTAAATGAAAGATAAATACTAGTATTTAAGAGCACAGACTCCTCTGGAGCTAAACTGCTTGGATAAATGTTTGCTCCCAACCAGCTGTGTGTCCTTGAGGGAATTGTGTCATCTGTCTCTACTCAGTTTCCTCATTTGAAAATGGTGATAGTGATGTGCTCACCTCATAGAGGTTTTGTGAGAATTAAATGAGCATAGTGCTTCCCAGTGTCTGATACATTTAAGTGCTGTGCATGTCTCTTAACTTAAAAATCACCCACAAGATGTCCTCAATAATTTTTTTCTACTACCTGCCTTCATTTTCATCACAGCCTTAATCCATTCCCATTGATCCTCTATGAGTCCTGCTCAAAACATCCTTCTAATCATTAGTTACAATGGTGTGACCACAAATACCAGAAACCTGACCGCTAGTGGCTGAAACCGTAATATATCTACAGCTTACTTAACTAGTCTTCTGGGAGTAGGTGGGTCGAGAAGTTCAACATATCAACAATGTCATCACAGATCCAGGTTTCTTTAATATTCTTAATCATCCTCACTGTGTGTGAGAGAGATCTTTCCTCAGGGACCAAAGATTGCTACTGAGGCTCTAGGTACCATATCTCTACGCAACAGAATTCACACAACATGAGTTCAGCAAGGGGAATGAGATGCAGAAGGTGATAGCAAAATGAGTTTCTCCTTGTTTATCTTTCTCTTAAAAAAAAAAAAATTCCGGGGCACCCGGGTTGCTCAGTTGAAGCATCCGACTCAGGGTTTCGGTTCAGGTCATGATCTCGCAGTTTTGTGAGTTCCAGCCCCACACTGGGCTCTACACTGGCAGCATGGAGCCTGCTTGGGATTCTCTCTCTCTTTCTCTCTCTGTCTCTGCCCCTCCCCTACTTGCTCTGTCTCTGTCTCTCTCAAAATAAATAAACAAACTTAAAAAAAAATTCATTTTCCAGAGGCACCCTCATCGCTCATTGCTCAGACTTGGGTTACATGGTCAGAGCTGGTGGTCAACATCCATTAAAGCTAGGCGAACCAAAAGAAGGATGGCGGTGGGGAGACAATTAAGTGTCTGTCACACTTGCTTCATGTCCCTTTTCCGCCTGGCTTCAAAACCGTTTCATGCCACCTCATTGCTTACCAGAAGAGTCCCAGCCTTCTCAAGTTTTGAGACTCCTCTATGATGTAGCACTCCCGTGTGCTCATCTCCATGGGCCTCCTCTGTAAGCCTGTACTGGAGCCACACCATCCTCTCAGCCACTATGTAAACTGCCTGGTACTTGTGTGCCCTCTTACTCCATGGTTTGCTGCCTGTAATATGTTTATCAGTTCTCCCTCTCCAGCCACCATGACACACATGCTTCCCTGCTCATCTCTGCAGGTTAGAATACAACCCTTCCTTAAAGCTCCCAATCAAATGTCTTTTCTTTATTTCCTTCTTTTTAATTTTTAAAAAACTTAAAAAATGTTTATTTATTGTTGAGAGAGAGAGAGAGACAGAGCATGAGCGGCGGAAGGGCAGAGAGAGAGGGAGACACAGAATCCCAAGCAGGCTCCAGGCTCTGAGCAGTCAGCACAGAGCCCGATGTGGAGCGCGAACCCACGAACTATGAGATCATGACCTGAGCTAAAGTCAGAAGCTTCAACGATTGAGCCCCCTAGGTGCCCCTCTTTCTTTTTTCATGTTTATTTTGTTTTTGAGGGAGAGAGAGAGCAAGGGGAGAGCAGAGAGAGAGAGAGGGAGAGAGAATCCCAAGCAGGCTCTGCGCTGTCAGTGCAGAACCCCATGCGGGGCTCAAACCCACAAACTGTGAGATCATGACCTGAGCCAAAATCAAGAGTCAGATACTTAACCGACTGAGCATCCAGGTGCCCCCAAATGTCTTTTCTACTGAAACGTTGTGTGACCATCCAAGGCAGAAGTTTCCTTCCTTCACATTCCTCACACTGTTTGATATTACCTACGTGTTCTCTGATAGTGTAGTTATGGAAAGGAACTATATATTTTTCACCTGTATGTTACGTTTCTTTCAAATATGTTTAATAATAGTAATTGTAAAACTATGCTTTTGGGTGTTTACTATTTTCTAGGCATGTAGGACATTGAGCACTTTATTATCTCATCACACTAACCTTTTAAAAGTGTAAATATTTCCTTTTTAGAGAGGAGTAAACTAAACTTAAGTGAGATTTAGTGACTTGCCTTAAGATCACTACGTTTTAAGTGGCTGTATTTAAGTATTTATGTGGCCTGTGTTTTCAAACAGTATGCTATATGCCTCCTTAATGTAGTTCTTTTCAAAGTAGTAAGTCCTCATTAAAGTTTTATTTAAATTAACGGAAGAGTATTTGTCTAAGTTGGCTAATAAAGATAGCCAGTCTGTATAATATGTGCCCTGCATCCATATCTCTCCCCTTTAAATTTAAACCCCCAAAATCAAAATTGTGTCTTTTATGCAAGTTAAAATATCTGGATGTCTACCTCAACCTTCCTTATTTTATCTTAGTGATGTAGTCTTTATTCATTCAACAACAACAAATACCTGCATTAATTGTATGTCAAGCAGTGTGCTAAGTCACAGTACACTTGGCTTCATGCAACCACCTCAACAGAAAATGGCTTAAATATGTAGTGTTATTATCTTTCTTAATAATTGTTAAGTGGTTCCTAGGCAGGTAGAGCAGCTTAATGATGTCAGATCTCAGAATTGGTATCTCGGCAGTTCTCTTGACATTCCTTCATGGTTGCAATATGGCTGCTGCAACTCCAGACCTTACATCCGCACACAGCTCACAGAAGATTTTCCAGATTTCTCATATTGTATCTCAATGGCTAGATTTGGAATACATGCCTGTCCCTAGACCACTTGCCTCATCTTCCCTGAGAACAAAAATCTCCCAATACCTGAATTAAATTAGGATTCTGCAAGTAAGAAGGGAAGAGACAGGGTTTTGAGTCTCCAACAAAAATGATCTCCCTAGATAAATAATACAGAGGTGAATAAAGAGTCATGGTTCTTGTCCTGATGAAGCTGACTCCTAGCAAAGGAGACAGATACTAAATTAAAAAATAAAATAAAATAATACATTGTGGTGAGTGATAAATAGACAATAAGTAGAATCTGTGAAATACACTGGTATCTGCTAACACAAAGTGTTTCTGGAAAGACTCCTCAATGGAGGTGACACTTAAACTGAGACCAAAGAATGAGGATGACTCAGCCATATGCAGAGCAGAGAAGAGTGTGTGGGTATTAATCATGTTTTTTATTTTCTGCATCTTGTGATGTTTTGGCATTTTGGGGGCCTTATAGAAACAGGAAAAGACTGCCCCTCCCAGGGCTAGTCAATCCTTAGAGATAGCAAAGGGCCTTGTGGAGAGCACTCCTTTCAAAAGCAAACCAGCCTACTGGAACCGATTCTCCCAAACACCATACTTTATCTAGTTCTCACACACCAAGCCAATGTTGCCCCTGCTCTAAATCGTCCCAAGGCCAGATTACCAGCCAACTAGACCTCTATAGCTGGGTGATTCAAATTAACCAGTCCTCAACTGTATGCCCTGCCTTGCCTTTCCATGGAAACGTCAATAAAGACGCTGACCCCGCCTTTCCTCTCACTCTTCTCTTCTGCCACCTGACCAAAACCAGGTGCTTCCCCTTTGGCCCTGTGTGGTGTGCTATGTGTGCCTTTTTCTCTTGGGAAGTGTAAATAATAAAAATATTTCAATGGCATTAACTTTTCTGTGTTGTCACTTAGTTACTTTGATAAGTTAAGACTGGACATAGAATAGTATGGAAGCAAGTGTGGAAACCCTAGGTGAACACTGGAGAAAATAAAAGAAAGCAAGTGTGGCTGCTGATTACTTGGCATCCATCATAAGATGGACTTCTAGTGGTCCATCAAAACCCACTCCCCTATTCTTTTATTGCACTAGAATGGAGCCAGGTAAATGACTGGCCAACTGCATTATATTTCCCAGTTTCCCATAGCTTCAGTGGAGACAACAGAATGTCAGTGGAAATGATGCATAATGCTTTAGGACCAATGCCTCAGGCAATGGATGTACCTACCTTCCTTATGTTATCTTTTTCTTCCTTCGTTCTTTGTGTCAATGGCTCAGCTGTGAACATTCCCAGGGCAACACTCTGGGACAATTGTTCTCAAAGTATTGTCCCGGGATCTGGAGCATCCGCCTCACTCAGAAACCTGTTAGAAATGCAGACTCTTTAATACCAACCCAGACCTAGTGAATCGGAAACTCTGGGGACGAGCCAAGCAATTTGTCTTTTAGCAAGCCCTCCAACTGATTTCTGGTGTGTGCTCAAGTTTGAGTAATACTGGTTGTAGGAGAAAGAGGAGAAACAAAATGAAAAAAAGATGAGTCCCTGAATGTGGCACATGGAATATGTGAATCTGGATATGTGAATCTGGAGCTCAGGAGAAAGTTTTGAGTGGAAGATGATCAACTTAGGGTGATATCCAAAGCCCACAGGAATGAGTAAGGCAACCTAGGGAGAGATTTAGAGGAAGAAAAAAGAGGACTAAGGATTGAGACATGCATAACTCCAACATTCAGAAGCAGGAAAGAGGAAGAGGAGCCTGAAAAACAGTCCGAGACATGGAGATTAGCGAGCCAGAGGCAAACTAAGAATGTGATGTTATGGAAGTCAAGAGGGTAGAATGTTTCAGAGGGAGTTGGGACCTCCCCTGTTCAGTGCAGAATTTCTCCCCTCCTCAGAGCGTAACAGCAATCCATTGTTGGAGAATTGGCCTCTGACTCAAGGGTCCATCTGACTGAGTTAAAAGTCCCACCCCTTTGCCAATAGTTGCTACAAAAATGAATGTGAGGCTCAGTTCTGGCCAACGGGATGCAAGAAGTGTACTAGAGGACTTCTGTGAAAATTCTTCCTTTCTTAAGAGAGAGCAACAGGAAGCTAGTGTCTGCCCTTCCCATTGGATGCAAATGAAATAACCCTGATTACTACTGGTAGGCATTTTATGACCATGAAGGGACCATGAGGGTATCATTTTAAGGCCATAAATTTCCTCATTTGTAAAATGGGGATAATGCTTAAACTTACCTCACAGAGGATGAAGCCAGTACTTTGGATACCCATTCAAAGAGATTTAAAAAAACAAAGTCTTTGCTGACACAATTGAGCTGCTGATCAACCAAAGGAAACTTGCTGTTTTGTGAGCTGATACATTTCCCTGTTGTTTAGTCAGGTTAATTTAGGATTTCTGTTACTTGTAGCTGGAAGCAGCTTATCTGATACAGTGATATATGAAGGCTATTTCTATTTTTAATTGTCAGAAAGTCACCGATTTATTACAAATTCTCAAGAAAGATTATTTGTATGAAGTATTGTTCAATGAATATTGTAAAGCACTTTTCTAATAAAATAGAATCAGCAACCTAATCTTATAAGACAACAAAAAAATCAGCTTAGAAATAATGGATTAAGCATTTTACTTATCTGAGAATGAATATATATTTCCTATTAATGTATTCTTCTGCAATTCAAGTCATATTTTAATATTAAAACCTCACTGAAACTAATTTTTTGAACTCTCATTTGGCATAAAAGATGCAAATATTGAAAGCCTGTGTTTCATCCTTCCTTCAACCTTGAGTAATTGTAGGGATTGAAAATTGGGTCTATGGAAAGACCATCCTGAATATTAAATATGCAAGAAACTATAAACATGAAAATATATCCACACAAAGTCAATGGTTTGACTGGTTGAAATATTGATATCTTAATTTCATTTAGAACATTGATCTATTAAAACACAATGAAGCTTAATACTTTGAATTAATTTTATTTACTACTGGAAGACTGAGCTTGTAGAAAGAATGTGAATCTAGAAATCAGGAGCTTTTCGTATTAGTTCCAGTCCTCCCACTGGTTGTAGGTCTCAGGTACATAATTAACCTCTTGTTACCTTACCTAGGAAAGTGAGGAGAGGTTGATCTTCCAGTTCTATAATTCCATAACTTAAATTGTGCCTTCAATTTCAAAAGTAAAAATAACGAAAGGGACTTTTTCAATAAATATGTTACATGAAATGTACTCTTTTTCTAATTCGAAATTGGTGACTGCTTTCAATGCATAACTTGGTCTTTGTTCCAACATTCCTACTTGGAATTATTTCCTGGAAGCAGGACGGAAGCTCCCATGTAGGAGAGTTTTAATTAAAATGTCCGTGTACCATGCACTGGAAAGACACATTTTAAAGGGAGGTGCGAATAGATGGTCACAAATGAAAAAGGAACATTTCTTCTTGGTAGTGGTTAGAAACAGGATCAAAATTAAGCACAATTCATAAACCAGTAGTGCGTTTTGTAAATCATAAAATTATCACAATTGATATTCTTATTAAAAATGCCACTGTCAACATTCGCACTTATAGTGTGGTAAGTGCTGCATCAGCAGGATTAGTTGTGTGGTGTAAAGTTTTTAGTGTTTGCTTTGTACAATGGTGTCTTCTATGACAAACGTGTTTCATTGGTCCAATGACCAAAGGAAGCCTGTGTGAATATTAGCAGCAATGATGATTTTCTATGTGTTCCCCCCATATTAGTAAACAAATGTTATGTTTACTTCCTTCAATCTCCTGTTAGTTCCTTCTATTTCTCTCCTCACTCTGCACACCCCCCAACAAAAGACGTGTATATTACACATGACTATTAATTTGGGGGCATTTTCTTAGTAAGTTCACTGTCTTTTCTATTTAAAAAGCAGTAGTATTTAACCTTTGGCTTGATAAATATGATTCAATTCAGTTAAACTGCTGTTCTTCTGGAACTTAAAAAGTAAAATGCCAATATAAATATGTGGTAATTATCACTAGAACTGTTCATTTTTAACTATTAAATTTAAACAAAGAGCAATTGCTGTTTGTTCATGCAAAACAAACAGTGCCTGCTTAAGATCTTTTTGATTAATCTGCTCTCCTGCGTGCAGATTCAGGAGGAAACACCGCCTCGGGCTCAGCACACACATCTATGAAATGGAAAAAGCTTTGCTGTCCCAGTCAATTGTTAAGGCTTTCCCAAAGCAGGGGTTTAGTGGTAAACAGTGCAGGATCAGCTGGGGGAAGGGAGACCAAATCTCTGGGACCAGGCCAGCACATGCAAGGCATGGCAGAGGCTGCCCAGTTCTAGAACGAGTGTCAGAAACAAAGGCGGTGCTTTATTCCTAGGGCGAGAGTGGTTGAATAGGTGGGAAATGGAGGGATTTACACAGAAGGAACTGTTCTGAGACCCAGTGCCAAATCATACTAGAAACTGCATTCAAAACAAGTATGATGAGGAAGAGGAAGCTTTTTAAACCAAAACTGCTGGCAGAGGCACCGCTGTGTGAGGGTCCAACACATGTCCCCCGGGGCTGTGCTCAACAGCTCACCTGGGAGGACACCAAGGGGTGAAATAGACACACAGGGGCAGATAGTAGAAGACTGTGTGAAGATCCCCATGCTCCTTGAGCCTCCCAACTTGAGTAAAAATTCACACAAAATTATAAAATATTTTATTTGGTTGGATTTCTTGTAGGAACAGGTGTAAAGATAGAGATAGATGTTCAGAATATAATGAAGCAAGAGTGAAAGTCTTCCCAGAGGAGTTGAGGGAAGTGAGCCGAGGACCAGAATATCCATCAGATCTGAGCAGGAAGTGAGCCCCAGGTGACCAGCAAGTTGCTCAAGAGAAGTGAAATGGTAACTGCTTCTTGTATTTTAGGCACTGGCTAGGTCTCTTATGTCCTTAGTGTCACCAAATCAAGGGAGGACAGACTGAGCCTAATCTCCCAGGAGAAGAGAGCTGGCATGAACATGGTAATGGGCAGACCCCCACTGCTGGCAGGAGACATTCCTGAGCTTCCATGGGAAGCCAAGACACTGACCAGTGTAGTTGTGTGTGTGTGTGAGCAGGTATCTGTGTGGGGGAGATGTTGGCTACGACAGAGGAACCCTAGAGACTGAAGCAGAAGAAGCCAGAGAGGCATCCTAGCCCCAATTATTTATGGGGTTCTCCTAGCTGGATTTGTGGGCTCACTTAGCAACTCTGTCTTAGGCTTGACTATTTTCACACCCCAGTGATTCCTCGGATGGGAAAGTTGACGTGCAGATTCGAGATCTTCTCATTTAATTTTGAGGCAGGGCAGAGTAGACTACAGACGCGGGGGGCCATCAAGACCACCTAGAAAGGGGACAGAGATCAACACCAGTATGGACAGATTCTGATTTCTGAATGAGGGGAGGAGACTTGTAAATTCTAACTTATTAAGAACAATTCAAGGTAATATATGAGCAATTGCTATAATGTGACAAAGATTAGGTAAGAACTAAGATATTGTAGAACATTAATTCATATATTAAATACATGTTGAGAAAATACCATAGGCCAAGAACCATACTAGGTACTGAGGAACCAAAGACGAAGGACATGGTCACTTCTCTCAAGAAGATCCTGTCTGGTGGGGAAACACACGTGTTAAAGAATAATTGAAGCCCAGAGTGCTATATCTGGTGTAATTACAAAGTCTTACGGGGATCTCAGAGGAGGATGCTCAACTCAACCTGGGAGCCACGGACTGCTCCCAAAGGAAAACAGTCACATCAGATGAGATGTCAACATACAATTTTATAGAAAAAGGCAGATAGCTGGCATAGGGGGTCCTGGATTACCAAAATCCTTTATAAACCCTTTTAAATCCCTTCTTACAAAGTACCACAGAGAAATGTATATGCCAAAACTAATCATTGGCTTTGGCCCTAAATCAGTTGGAATGAGTGAGTTAGGTCAGACCATAGGGATTATGCAAGCCAGGTTACCTGAGCTGAAGTAACCCCCGTGTCCTTTGCCTCCTTTGGTCCTGTCCTTCACCGCGCCTCCCACCTACCTCAGGCTCCTCAGGCTGAGGCTGCAGTAGCAGTCTCTGGGCTCACATCACCTCTGTAGCAGCACATCATAAAACCACAATGATTGCCTTACATCGATCCACCTCTTATCCCCTTTGCCCAGCCCAGGGAAAAGCCCCTTTGCCCTCTTAGTGATCAATGAAATGCCTTCAAAATGACCGGTCTTACAACATGCCTGTACCTGGGAGGAGGGGCAGGGTAGGAGAGGAGGCCTGACCTCTTTAGAGATTCTGAGACTGTTATACAACCTAAGTTTTGATCATGAGGAAACTAGAAATGAGTCTTCTCGGTAGAAGGAACCATACACACCAAAGGCACCAGGCCTGAGAGATCCTAGCAGCTCGAGGGAATGCCAAGGAATAAAGCATGGTGGGACCCCAGGATATGAGGAAGGATGGTAAGGAACAGCATGACAGGGAGAACACTAAGTAGCTGTGGCATCATTTGTAGAGATTGATAGGCCATCAGAGGATTGAAACTAGCAGTGACATGATCAGAGCCTTACTGTAGAACCATCACTTGCTTATATAAAAAGCCTACTTAAGCCTATTCTGTACTTTACTACTATCCTGATACTCATCCAGTCCCAGAATTTATTATAATGAGGTTCCTATAGCGGGTGATTAACTATATATTCACTGCAAATTGGAACATTTTGGAGAGTGTCCAGGAGGAAAAAGGCTCTAGTAGTGTGAATGCAATATTGTGTCCTTGGGAGGAGAAACTATGGGACACTTTGAGCTAAAATTCTGGTTAAAACCACTGAGCAAAGGAGGAGGCATAAACTCCATTTTCACCCCCCCACCCCCACCCCACCGCCAGGCAGCATACAGGGATGAGGAAGCAGCCCACCAAAAGGAAGACAAGTAGCATGAATCCGCTTGGTTCAGGGCCTTGAAAAACGAGTCAGTAAGGATAATTTCTGAGAGCGGTTTAGAACGAAGTTATACATGATGAATTCTAACCTTGACCTAGAGAGAATTTGCGTCAAGCTTTTGAGGAGGGAGCACTGTATTGGCTATCTGTTGCTATATAACAAATTGCCCCCCAAATTTAGTGAGTTAAAAAATATTTATTATATCAAAGTCTGTGTGTGTCCGAGATGTGGGGATGGCTGAGTTGGGTCCTCTGTTTCAAGGTCTCTCACAGTGTGCAATCAAGGTATCAGCTGGGCTGCAGGAAACTCAAGTTCAACTGGAAGAATATCTATCTCCATGTTCACTCAAGTGATATTGACAGGACTTAGTTTCTTGGGGAAACTAAGAAACTGGAGGCCACCCTCAGTTCCTTGCAACGAGGGCCTCTCCATAGGGCAGCTTAAAATATGGTATCTAGCCTCTACCAGAGTGAGCAAGTGAGAAAGTGAGAGAGGGCAAGCAAATCAGAAATCAGTCATTTTGTAACCTAATTCTGGAGGTGATGTTCCATCACTTTTGATTCATTCTGTTTGCTAAAAGTAAGTCGCTAGGTCCAGCTCACTCTGGAGAAAACAGGATTACGTGCGAATAGTTGGAGATCATTGGAAGCCATTGTAGAATCTGTTTAACACAGGCAGCAAAACACAGAAATAATAAGCCCCACTAAAAACCTTTCACTCTGGAGCATGATTAAACATGGAGCCCGACATTGAAAGTAAGGGGGGGGGGGGGTGGCGAGGACATGAGAGACTGGGTTGGAGGACAATTGTTCCTTTTAAGCATTGGAAATAGCCTAAAGAAAGAGAACAGATTCTAGAAGATGGCAGAAAAGAAACACTCTCAAGATTTCTCAGGAAATATGTGAGACTTCTGCTGGGCAAAGATTTCTAAGATTCCACTTTGCTGTTAATGACTCATTAGTCAGAATTCCCCTGCATCTTGAATATCTAGGAGTTGAAAAGTCACAGCTGGGTGCCGCCTCTCTCCACAAGGCTGACCTCTTGTAGTACAGCTCTGATAGTGCCAGACCTCTATCCTATTTCATAATCCTAAGCTTCTCTGTCTGTAACATTCCTTCATTCCATAAAAGGACCGGTCAGCCTTGCTTATGTTACATGCCCACTACTGGACCAATCATAGTATCCAAGAGGGTGTAATATCACAGTTGGCCTATGCCTACTTGTGTGGCTAAAGACTGAAAGCACCTTTTTTAGTCATTGATATTGTTAACCAAATATTGCCGCTTTCCTTCCAGGCACATGGTAGGATTGTAGTTCCCTGTCCTTTTGGAGTAACTTATGGACATACGACTTTCTTTGACCAATGAAAGTAAGCAAAGTGATTCATCTGACTTAAAAAAAAAAAAAAAAAGCTTTATTGAGATATAATTTGCATACCATAAAATCCATCCTCTTCGGTTGTACAATTCAGTGGTTTTTAGTGTACTCACAAGTTGTATAACTATTTCCATTATCTACTTCTAAAACATTTTATCACTCCACAAAGAAACCCCATATCCCTTAGCAGTCACTTCCCATTTCCTCTTCCCCCTCCTTTGCTCATTGCTACTATATTTTCTGTCTCTATGGATTTACCTATTCTGGATGTTTGCTACAATACGTGGCCTTTCATGAATGGCTTCTTTCACTTAGCATAATGTTACAAGGTTCATCCGAGTTGTAGCATGAATCAGTACTTCATTCCTTGTTATGGCTAAATAATATTTCATTGTATAGATTTACCACATTTTGTTTATCCGTTCATCCACTGATGGACATTTTGGTTGTCTCTACTTTTTGGCTAATATGAAAAATGTTGCTAAGAACATTTTTTTACAGGTTTTTGTGTGGACATATGTTTTCATTTCTTTTGGGTATATACCCAGGAGTGGAATTGTTACATCATGTGGTACCTCTATGATTATCTTTTTGAAGAACTGTTAAACTGTTTTCCAAAGCAGCTGCACCATTTTACATGCCCAGCCACAATGTATAATGGTTTCAATTTCTCCACCAACACTTCTTGTTTTCTGTCTTCGAAATTTAACTATCTTTGTGAGTACCTAATTATGATTTTGGTTTGCATTTCCCTAATGACTAATGATGTTGAACATCTTTTCATGTGCTTACTGGTAATTTGTACATCTTCTCTGGAGAAATGTCTATTCAAATCCTTTGCCCATTTTTTATTGGACTGTGGTTTTATTGTTGAGTTGTAAGAGTTTGTTTTTTTTTTTATATTCTGGATATAGGTCCCTTGTCAGATATGATTTGCAAATATATTTTACCAATCCTTGGGTTGTCTTTTCATTTTCTTGATAGTATCCTTTGAAACTCAAAGATTTTCATTTTAATGAAGTCCAATTTATTGATCTCTTTTCTTTTGTTGTTTGTGCCATATATAAGAAACCTGAGATTTAGTCCTGTGTCAAGGGTTTTATAATTTTAGCTTTTACATTTAACTTTACATTTTACATTTACATTTTATACTTAGATTTCACCTTTAGGTCTATGATTGATTTCAATTATTTTTTTCTATAGGTGTGAGGTAGGGATTCAATTTCATTCTCTTGTATGTAGACATCTTTTGCATCTTTTGCATCTTTGTAACAAACACCATTTGTTGCAAAGACTATTTTTTCACTATTGAATTTTCTCGGCATCCTTGTCAAAAATCGACTGACCATGAATGTAAAGATTTAATCCTGGACCCTCAATTCTATTTCTGTTGGTTTATATGTGCAGCTTTCTGCCAGTATATATGTGTTACTTCTATGAGGAAGTTTTAAGAGCCAGTGCACAATTGGCCACACTTTATTCCTCTGCTTCTTCATTGGTAATATTTCAGATAGGAGTTGGGATCTTAGTCTGGTTTCCAGAGTACGGATAATATGGAGAAGAGCTCTGAACTGAAGGACACCAGACATCATGTGAGAATTCAAACTTTGTTTAAACTTATCAATGCGCTGAAGTTGGTTACTAGCCTGTTCTGACAAATTCAGCACTAAAATTGACAACTTTACATAGAAAAAGGGTAGTGTCTTCAGAAAAGCCAGAAGGGAAACGAGAAAGCATGCTGGACAAGCAAAACTTTAGCCATAATTGCAAACCCCAAGGACTATGAGCTAGCCCTAATTGTGTTGTATATTTCTTGATGTAGCCTGGAGAATTCTTGGTCCCCTTACCAACATCACGCAAATTGCTGATTACTATGTCCTGGGTGCTGGGTGCTAGAAATTCAGTGTGTAACATGACGTCTCTACTGTCAGGATCTTACATTCTACTTGGGAAGATAGAATGTACGCATAAAAAATAAAGAACAATACAAGCTATCATGTAATAAGTAGTGCTAGACAGGCTTAAAGGAGAATAAGGGCAATCCAACATGGTTAAAGAGGGTTTCATCATATTACAATTTAAGTTGTGTCTGCAGGGAAAAGGATTTAGGCAATCAAACAGAGAAGGGGAGTGCCTAGGTTGCTCACTCAGTTAAGTATCCAACTCTTGATTTTGTCTTAGATCATGATTTCACAGTTCATGAGTTCGAGTCCTGCATCAGGCTCCATGCTGACAGTACAGGTCCTGCTTGGGATTCTCTGTCTCCCTCTCTCTCTGCCTCTCTCTCTTTCTCTTTCTCAAAAATAAATAGATAAATATTTTTTTAAAAGGAGAAGGAAGGTACAGGGTGAAGGTGAACAGAGGGGTGGGCAAAGCAGGATCATCTTGTTCGGGAAATAGTAAATAAATAGTTTACTGGGAACAAAAGATCTATTGAGAAGTGGTCATAAAAATGGTTTGTGGATGAAACAGAAGCATATGAATGATGAGTCTTGAGTCTTATTTCGTAGGTAGTGGAAAAACATTGAAAACTTTTTTGAAGGAAAACTGATGCTTTTGGAAATTAATCTTACGGCAGTGGCATTAGAAGCAGTAAAACTGTTTCTACTTCATCCCCTCTGAAATGCCCTCTAATGCTAGCTCTTTAATGTATCTGATTCCTGTTTGTTTATTTGTTTGTTTGTTTGTTTGTTTTTTAGTGTATCTGATTCCCTACAGCTAACTAGTACAGTCCTGCAGAGACTTGGAAATGCCAATTCACTGTCATTCTCTAAACCAGAAGCAGTCTAGGCTACTATCACAGAATATCATAGACTGGATAGCTCATAAACAACAAAAATTTATTTCTCACAATTCTAGAGGCTGGGAAGTTCAAGATCAAGGTGTTGAAAGATTCAGTGTCTGGTGAGGACCTGCTTCCTGGTTTATAGACAACACTTTCTTAATGTGTCTTCACATTGTGGAAGGGGAGAAACTGCTCTCTGGAGTCTCTTTTATAAGGGTACTAATCCCATTCACGAGATCTCCATTGTCATGATCTGATCACCACCCAAAGTCCCCACCTCCAAATACCATCACATTGGAGATTAAGATTAAACATACGAATTTTGAGGGAACACAAACTTCATCCATAGCAATTACTATCTAATATTGAGAGTTTTTCTATATTGGGTAGTATGATGCCAGCACACTGAATGATGATATATATTAAAATAGTCAAAAAATGTACTGAATTTGGGGTTTAAAGTTTTGGATCTATCAGGGCCTTGCAAACAGATTCCAGAGAGAAACAGTAGACTTTAATAGTAAAGGAAATTGAAGACTCAACCATTTGAATGTGGCAATCATGAGCCGTTTGGAGTGAGAGTTGGCAAATATTTTCCCAACTGTCAATTCTAAGAAACATGCAAACAGATTCTGTGTAAGTGAATGCAGCAGTGAACCTGTGTCTGTGTTAAACCACAGAGAAATGAAATAAGCTGATTTTAAATTTCTAAAGGGAACTTAAACCACCTGCTAAGTTGTAGAATTTAATTTGCAAGATGAATACTTGGCAATGTGACACTTCTTTCATAGCTTCATTTGCTGTTTTAATAAAAATGTTCACAATGCTTTGGTTCCATCTGTTAGAGAAAGTGAAAACAACTAACTGCTATTCAAACAACAAAAAATACAGCTTTCTAGAAAACTATATCTAGTGCCGCCAAAATGTAAAGAGGTATTTATAAATTTTAAACTTCTGCCTCACTCCTTAAAAATGTTGTTGTAATTGTACTGCATCTTGGACTCAACATATAAATAATTTATGCAAAAATTTAAAATTTAAATTATTCCCCACACTCCAAATGCAAACAAATGCTTTCAAAGTTACCATGACTATGAATCTTACTGCAGCAGGCTACAGATTTTCATTATAACAATTTGTAAGCAAATATTTGGTTATTTTTATAAGCCACAAATCTGGCTGAAGGAGAAAATGATATGTAATAAATAAAAACTGTGCAAACCACGAAGTATGTTTGTTGTTACATTTCCAGATTGGAGATAACAATAAGCTATAGTGTGACAGCCTCTCTACTTTATTGATTGAATTTCCATTTCTTTTTTTCCTCAGAATTGATCAAAATTTTATAACTTTCAATAAGAGTTATTTCTCAAGCACTAACCCCAGTACTTAACACTGTGTTGGCATGTGTTAAGCACACACTATGTGTTTGTTGAGTCAAAGAGGTACAAGAGTAGTCAACATTGTATCAGAGAGAGGCAGAAAGGCAGAGCGGGGAGAGACAGATGAGAACAAACTGTAGAAAACAGAGTTTCCACTGTCCCGTGGAATTAACTAGGACATTAGTTTCAGCTTGTCTAAGATTGAGATGCTGGGTAAAACTGAACTGTTTGCAGGGAGGACAAGTGAGGTTGACAATAACACATTGGGAGCCTGTAGAATGTTTTGTTGTCTTTCCCATGATGTCTCCTCCCATAAGGAATCTCTGTGCTTACATTTCCTGAAGACAAGAAGGGCTATAAGAATCTCATCTTGTGATCAATCTTATGTTTGATTCAAGATGACATGGTGTTGTCTCGGTTCAAAAGATATTGAGAGCTAGACTCTTTGAATGTGAGTTTCAGATATTTGCGTTCAAGCCCAGGTACTTTAAGGTAAAGAAACTGAGACCCATGAAGTTAGGTAACCAGCTAATTACCCATTGAGCAGGAAATAGATACAGCATTTCCTTAAGATCATCCTGAATTCTATATAAGTTAAAATTCAAATAAGAAGAAAATGAACAATAAATAATTTCACTCTTTTCATAACAGAAACAAAACTTATGTGTCATTGCCCATTTTAAGATAAGCAAGAAGCACCTAAAGGGAAGATACCTATGCAAAGAGATGTGTTAGTTTCAATATATTTAGTGGTGGAGCCTGGAGCTGGACGTCATGTTTTAATCACTTACTACTCAGAAAAGTTTTATAATCTGTTTGATTCCAAATCTCATCTGAAAAATGGGTATAATAATTACCCGATCTAGTTTACAGGGTACTGACAGGATGAAAGTAAAAATAAGAGCATATGTCCTAAATGCTTTGTTAATTGCATGGTGTTAAATAAAAGTAAGGTATCCCTGACACTGTAGTTGCCCTGGTTTTAATAGTAATGCTCTGAACCCTTCCACAGGAAACAACTGCAAACAGCCAGTACAGGAAAATATCACTCATTTAAAAGCACTGCTAAGGAAAAGAAACTGATACAACATTGATAAAAAGATATTATTTAAAAAACAGATAAAAGGGAGTAGCAGTATCAGTTAAGAACTGAACACTCTCCAAAAAATAATGCCATGGAATAGTGGTGTTTGGTACAAAGCACTTCATAATGAATATTTTTTTAATGGTAAAAGAAACAATTATTTATGCAGAAAGAAACCACACAGAAGCACTAGATATAAATGTTGTGAAATAACAGAAAGAAATAAAACATAAAATAACATGGCAGAACTAAAAAAAGTAGATGAGAAAAGGTAAAGCCACTAGAGAAATAAAGATGAACTATAAAAGAAAAGAATTTTCTACACTGTAGAAAATTCATGGGAATATAGAGGATAGAGAAAATAGAAATGGGAAAAGTTAAAAAAAAAAAGTAAAGAGTTTAAAAGAACTAGAAAAAACACAATAGAGGGATCAGGCAAAGAAGAGCCAATTTATGCATTATTGGATTACATAAAGACGACCAGATCAGTGGCAAATACTATAGGAAATTCTCAAGGTTATAAAAATTTTTTAATCTGTCTCTTGAAAGGGTATACACTGGTACATGGAAAACTGACCTTAAATGGTCAGTACCAAGGCATATATTAGCAAAGTTACTAAGCTAACAATTTTATGACCATCCAGGTTGTCCTTCAAGGCCTTGGGAACATTGTAAGCACATAAGAACTCAAAAACTAAGAATGCCTGTGAGCCCCTACGGAGGAAAATAATGCGGGATAAATTTCACCAACCAAGAAAGACTAGGCAAACGAAAGTAAAAGAACTTGTGGTGAGAATTAAATATATTTAACTGTAGAACTAGACTGAAACAAATGAGAATAGAATGATAGAAATAAGCCATGTATGTCCTTACAATTTAGAAAGTAGCTAAGCAAATTAGGAGAGTCAGGAGAGAAAAGAGGGAGATTGTCCCATCAATAGTATCTGGAGGTCAAAGAATATTACCTCAAGTTGACAGTCAAATACTGGAAGTAAAGGAAAATTTAACAAATATAAAGAAATATAATTTTTTGGAGAGAGAGAGAGAGCATGAGTGGGGGATGGACAGAGGGAGAGGGAGAGAGAATCCTAAGTGGACCCAGTGTGGAGCCACACACAGGATTTATCTCGTGACTACCATGAGATCATGATCTGAGCCAAAATCAAGAGTTGGACACTTAAAGGACTGAGCCACCCAGGCACCCCTAAGAAATATAATTTTATCGATTCATAATGGAACACAAAGGGACCAAAAGAAACAAGAAGAGGACAAAATATTTTATTATCATTGAGCCTCATAGAAAACTAATAATGTTAAAAAAAAATAAAGGTAAATAGAGAAATAAAAATTTAGACCCATTTAAACATCAAAAAAACTACATACACACAAAAATAAACAAATCACATTAGAAAGACTTTTTTTAAGTCTATTTATTTATTTTGAGAGAGAGAGAGAGAGCACATATGCGAGCAGGGGAGTGGCAGAGAGAAAAACAGAGAGAGAGAACCCCAATCCTAAGCAAGCTCTGTGCTGTTAGCTCAGAGCCTGATGAGTTGCTGGATTCCACAAACTGTGAGACCATGACCTGAGTTGTAATCAAGAGTTGGATGCTCAACTGACTGAGCCACCCAAGAACCCCTGGAAAGACTTTTAAAAACAAAAGTGATAAAACAAAACAAAACAAGGCAAAACCAAACCAAACAAAACTGATCAGACCACATAACATAAAACAATATGACAGAAATAATGCCAAATACATCTATTATGTTGATAAATGTAAATGAGCTTAACTCACCTATTAAAGGAAAATATATTTTCAGGTTAGAGCTCAAAGCAAAACTTTGTTCTGTATGCAGAAGACACATCTAAAACTTTCAGAAGCGTTGAAACTGAAGTAGGTTTTGACAAGTCAATATCAGATAAAGTGGAATTCAGGATTAAATTACATAACACATGACCTTTATGATACCAAAGGGACAGTTGACAGTGAAAATATAAAAGTTACAAAAATCTATGCACCACTCAAAATAGCAGTGACATTTATAAAGCACAAATGATAGGAATTACAAGGAGGAATAGACAAAAAGAGACATGAATAGAGGAGAGTAAGGTCTAAAAGACCAACACAACATTGTTAAAATAAATCTATTCCATGCATGTCGAACTCTGTTCCTGAAAATACAAAATACACCTTGTTTTCAAATGCCTAAGGAACAGTCATGGAACTTGATTATAATTAGAATACAGAGTAACCTTGAATCAATAACTTGGATTACAATAAAATAAAATTAAAAATAAATCAGATAATAAGTCTTCTTCATCTGATAATTTAACAAATTGTAAAAAACTTGGGTTATGGGTCAAAGAAGAGCTAAAAACTGAAATTATAGAATTTGAAAATATATAATGGTATTTACAATGGAAATGCTATATCACAGTGCAAAAAAAGTCATAGCCCTAAATATTTAGATTACTTTTAAAAAAGGAAATAAAAATAAATTAATTAAACTATCAACTTAAAAGATTTGAAAAAGAAAAATAAACTGAAGGAAATAGAAGGAAGTATTAATAAATATGAAGGTAGAGTCAATGATTTAAAAAAATAGAAAAATAAAACTGATCAATAAATCCAAAACCCAACTAAGGAAAAAAATAGAATATATAAACAAGTTAACTTAATCAATGAAAAATAAGAAAGGTGTAACTACATAGATTAAGAAATGACAGCAGGAAAGTAACCCCAGAAAGAATTCTGCGATTACTCTGCTCAACTCTATGTAAATAAATTGGAAAACCTAAATGAAATGAATAAATTACCATACAAAAGATAGAATATGTAAACAGACCAATGTCCAAGAAAAAAAAACAACAACCGTCAAAGCGTGATCTTCTAAAAACATTACCAGGTCCGGGCGATTTTACAGGAATTTTGTAAAACATTATAAAAAAAAGAATTCCAATGCTATTAGAACTATTTCAAGAAAATAAAAATTCCAAGTCTATTTTTTTCATAAGTTTGCAATGCCTATATGGAAAAAGATTCGAAACCAAAGGAAAGCCACATATAGAACACCTGAATTAATGGAAATACATTATTATATGCTTGGTTAGGAGTAAAACCAGTTTCCTCTAAGTTAATTAGCTAATTTAATATGATCCCAATAAAAATACAACAGATGTATTTTTACCTAGACAAATTGTTCCTAAATTTCACATAGAAATATTAAAAAGCAAAAATAAAACACAAAAATTCTTTAAAGAGTCATAGTGAGGCAGAACTAGTCCTACCACATATTAAAGATTCCTGCCTCTTAGTGCACACTTCCTGTATAATCTTCTTTATTTGACCATGGACAGGACCTGTAAATATTATGAATAGCATGGCTATGGTTAGATTAGATAAGAGGGGAGAAAATGAGTAGATTTGGAAGATATGATTAAGGTGTCTAATCAGTTGGCTTTAAATTAATTAAAATGGAGATTGTCCTTGGTGGGCCTGACCCAATCAAGTGAGTCCTTTAAAACAAGGTTTAGATGTCAGAGAAACTGCTGGCCTTGCAGAAGCAAATCTCCCTGTTGTGAGAGGTCTTCTAGGAGGACCACTTAACAAGGAATTGCAGGAATCTTTCAGATTTGAGAGTGACCCACAGCATAGTAAGAAAGAGGGTCCTCACTCCTAAATTACAAGGAAGTGAATTCTATCAACAATCAGATAAATTTGGAAGAGAACCCCAAACTCTGAAAGCGATCATAGTCTGGCTCCACATAATTTCAGCCTTGTGAGACCCTGAGCCAAGGATCCAGTTAAGTTGTTCTTGGCCTCCTGGCCCATAGACACTGTGAGATAATAAATATATGTTGTTTATAGTCACTGAGTTGTAGTAGTAGTTTGTTACACAGAAAGAAATAACAAATAACCACCTAAAAACCTAAATTCCAGAAGATAACAGAATTAAATGTAAAAACTGAAACTATTAAGTAGAACAGGACATAAATATATACAATACCAATGATTTAATCAGTAACATTTTAAAGAGATTGTTGTTACCATTTTCCAAGGGAATGCTGTCTTTTCTAGCCTAAAGTTACTAGAAGTGAAAATCCCTGACAGTTTAGAAATGAACAATGAGATCATCCCAAGGGAAAATAAAAAACTCTGTGGGTTATAACCAAAGCTATATTTTAAAAAAATAATGCACACAACTAAAATATTGGAGGGAAAAGCCCAAAAACATAAACAAAAAGAAAGCATAAACAAAAATAAATCTACAAGGAGAAAGAAATTCAGTTAAAAAGAGGACCAATAAAAGAGAGAAAACAAAAATAGAATTGATAAAATCTTTAAAAGGCTGGTAAAATAGGCAAACATTATAGAAGTCTGACCAATGAAAAAAGAGAGAAAAGAGAAATATATACCATTAATAATGGAATATGACCATATATTCAGAGAAAAATCTTTAATGATAGAATTCTAAGCACTAATCAGACAATAGAATGAGAAGAGATCTCATTAAAAATAGCAATTATATATATATATATATACACCTATATATATATTTATAATGATATACTCTATGTGATATATGTGATATGAGATGCTCTGCTTGTAAATGGGAACACTGTACACTATAAATAAGGCAATTCTATAAAATAATCTATACATTCAATATAATTTCAACCAAAATTCCATTTGAAGTTGAAGGGCTAAATTAAGAAATTAAAAGGTTTATAAGAATTATCATGAAGCATGCCATGTGCCAGGAATAATGTTGAGTATTTCACAATGACCTTAGTCTTGCCACAATTCGTTAAGGTAGATACTACTATTATCTCATTTTTTGCAGATTAAGAGAGTGAGCTTTAGAAACTTTAGACAGCATGTAATAAGAGGATCAGTCTGGTTTTAACCTACGTTGTCTGAACTCAAGGTCATCCTTTTGACCACCACACATACTGGCTCAAGTTCACATTGTTGGCAAAAGGATGGACTTAGGAGTGACTGGTTTTGCGACAACTGTCTCATGACTTAGAAGAGAATAAAGGTGAATCCATACCTCTCACCTGATAGTGAAGCAAGTTTCAGAGAAATTAAATGGAAACGATTTGCAAAAAAATATACACCACCAGAGAACAAACAGATAAATATTCATATAACTTGGGGGAAGAAAAGATATTTCTAAGCATAACACTAAAGACAGTAGAATAACAATTTTAACTTCTAAAAAGCAATAAATAAATAAATAAATAACAATAAAGCCCAATAACAAATTTAAAGTACCAATAACAAAATAGGAAAAAATTTTTTGCAATTTGATAGACGAAAGGTAATGTATTAATGTATAAAAGGCCTTTCAAATCAATAAGTACAAGATGAAGACCTCAGTTTTATAAACTTAGATTCTTCTTAACAATATCTCAATAAGTTTATAATGGGGACAAGGTCAATGACTTGGTACGGAAGTGTAGAGAGCTGTTGTAAAACATAAAGGTTTATGGGTGCGCTGGGAATTTAAATTATTCAGAGAAGTTCTAGGGAGAACAATTACCCCTTCAATTTGTCACTAAATAGATGTTTATCAAGTCTGTACTCTGTACTAGGAACAAGTACACTGGTGAGGCACACTGGTGAACAAAATATGGGGCATAGATTCCAACTGTGCAAAAGTGTAAATTATGGAGAGAGTGATAGGGACAGAGAGATGGAAAGAGAGAGAGAAAAGCTAGGCCAAAAAATTAAAACGGGACTGTGTGACTATCTGACAATGACTGGTCATAGAAAATTTCTCTGAGAGGGTGAAATTTGAATCTGAATGACAAGATGTCAAGTGATGCTTTGGCAAGAAGTGATTTACATAGAAGTGGAGTGTCCAGTTGGGAAGGTTACTACAGGGGTCTAAGTAAGAGACAATGATGTCTCAGACTAGGGATAGTGCCAGTATTTTTTTAAGTTGATGGTGTATTATTTACTCAGGTGGAAAAACTAAGAGGGAGACAGATAGTTTAGGTTGGGAGATGGGTAGAATGCGAGAATCGCAAATTAGCTGCACCATGGTAGGTCTGAGAGAGAGATGTCAAATAGGCAACTGTGAGAGAATGGATGTGGAGACTCAGAGATTTGGGTTCCATTATCATATGGATGATATTTCACCCTAGAGTCTAGATAAGAACCTCTAGGGCAAGAGTGTAGACAAAAAAGAGAAGGGAGCAAAGGAAAGAGCCATAGAGTACCCAACATTTAGAGCAGCTGAGGAGGAAAAGTCAGCCAAGGAGCCTTAGAAGAAATGGCTGGTGATGTAGGAAAAAATCAAGACTGTGGAGTTATAGAGGCAAGAGAAAAGTTCCACAGAAGATAAAGGTGTCAACAGTAGCCAGAGGGGTCAAATGCTTTGCTGCTGAGAAATCAAGCAAGAGAAAAGTGAGTGCTTTGGCAATGAAAGCTATTGGGACTCTTGACAAGGGCAGTGTCAGGCAGTGGAGGGAGCAGAAGCCCAACCCAAAGTTCACTTCGTCTCAGCTTCATCATCATGAAGGAAGGAAACCTCAGCCCTGTGGAAGGTTTCACTGGGATCACCTTGAGCCACTTGCCCATTGTCCTGTAGCAGGAAGGTAAGGGGTCATCAACAGCCCAGTGTAATCCAGGTGCTTATGCCTGGATCCATCGCTGTGTCCAGGGAAGCCGATTCATGGAGCCAGAGTCCATAGCAAGATACCTCCCTGCATCCCAACATACAAAAGTGTACAAACCTTTCTCTATGTCTAAAACCAATCAGAGGAGCAAATATGCAACTACAACCAACATCAAGCAAGCATCAGTCTCAGCTTTAGGATGCAAGACTCTGTAAATGACAACACAGAAAGTATTAAGCACTTAACATTCTTTCCTTAAAAAAGTTTTTTTTTAATGTTTATATTTGAGAGAGAGACACACACACACACAAAGCATGAGCGAGGGAGGGGCAGAGGGAGAGGGATACACAGGATCTGAAGCAGGCTCCAGGCTCCAAGCTGTCAGGACAGAGCCCAACGTGGGGCTCAAACTCACAAGCGGTGAGATCATGACCTGAGCCAAAGTCAGTCGCTCCACTGACTGAGCCACCCACGCACCTCCTTAACATTCTTGATTCATCATCTCTTTGTAAGAATAGTTTTTCTCATAGCCAATAATTGGAAACAACCTACGTGCTCATCAGTGATGAATAGGTAAAGATGTGGTGGATGTACATACAATGTAATGTTATTCAGCCTTAAAAAAAAAAAGAAAGAAATCTGAGGTGCCAGGGTGGCTCAGTAGATTAAGCATCTGACTTCAGCCCAGGTTATGATCTCATGGTTTGTGGGTTCAAGCCCTGTATTGGGATCTGTGCTGACAGCTCAGAGCCTGGAGCATGCTTCAGGTTCTGTGTCTCCCTCTCTCTCTGCCCCTCCCCTGCTCATGTTCTGTTCCTCTTCCTCTCTCTCAAAAATAAATAAACATTAAAAAAAAATTTTTTTTTTTTAAAGAAAGAAATCTTGCCATTTGGGACAACATGGTTAGACCTTGAAAGTATGCTGAATGAAATAAGACAGATGGGGAAAGACAAATACTGTATGATTTCACTCATGTGTATAATGCAAACAACAACAAATGTACAAACAAAATAAAACAAAAACAAATTCACAGACACAGAGAACAGATTTGTGGTTACCAGAAGGGACGGGGGATGGGTGGTGGGCCAAGTGAATGAAGGGAGTCATTTGCATGGTGATGGATGATAACTAGATTTATAGTGGGGATCACCTTGTAGTGCAGACGATGTCAAATTATAATGTTGTACACTTGAAAGTTATATAATACTATATATCAATTATACCTCAGTAAAAAAATAGCTGGGGGGAGCTTGGGTCATTCAGTTGGTTAAGCTAAGTCTGACTCTTGATTTCAGCTCAGGTCATGATCTCACAATTGTGAGATTGAGCCCCGAGTTGGGCTCCACGCTGGGCATGAAGCCTGCTTAAAATTCTCTCTCTCCCTCTGCCCCTCCCCCTCAAAAATTAAATAATAAATTTCAAAAAAAGAATAAAAAAGAATAGTTTTTCTCTCATCTTTACTCTAGAGTGAACTTAATTGGATTTACTGATCATATCATAAGCTTATATAATTCTTCTTTTCAGGTACCATCGTTTGGTATATTGCGAACCACGTGTTTAACTAAATGTAGAGAATTATAAAATGAAGATAATAGGGTAGTTAATTTGAGCACAATAGGTACAAGTTAAGTTTTAACAGTCCTAGAGTATATTATCTCTTAAAGTAGTTACACTTACTCATTTAATCATAACATATTTAACCTGCTTTTAAATGACTGAAGACCACCAACTTTTTCAATTTTGTTTCAGAAGTTAGATAAATTTGTTTGAGAAGTCAAGACAGTAAAATAGAAAGGATTATATTAGTCAGTCTCTATGAAATATAACTCTCCAGGTCTGCACCTTACAAATGTTAATTCTGTTTATAACCAATGAATTATAATTCTACTTAGCAACACTCTCTCCTTTCCATTTTTAATTTCTAAAAGAAGATATATTTAAGTAATTACTAGTAAATTGGAACATTTGTGACTTATATTCACAGAAACTCACAGTAAAGAAAGTTACAACTAAGATGTGTAAAGTAGGTTCTTATGCATGTTTTGCAATCCATCTATTGGGCTCAAGAACTAAATGGCAGTGGGGGAGGGAGGGAACACAGGGACATAAAAAGTCCCATAGAAATAGACTATTTTATTCTTTTATTTAATGTTTATTTATTTTTGAGAGACAGAGGCAGACAGAGGGTGAGCAGGGGAGGGGCAGAGAGAGAGGGAGACACAGAATCCAAAGCAGATTCTGGGCTGTCAGCACAGCCCTGACACAGGGCTCGGACCCACGAACCAGGAGATCATGACCTGAGCCAAAGTCAGACGCCCAACCGACTGAGCCACCCAGGGGCCCCTATTTTATTCTCTTACAAAACCGTGTGATGGAACAAGAGTTCTGAGTCCCCACGCACTGACTGTTGTACTAACATATGGCTCTTCTTATACGGAAGGTCTGAATGGAAAAGTCTACTTGCTTTCTGCAGATGATTGAGATGCAGCTAAAGGATGAAATTATGAACTGGGCAAATCACTGTGGCCATTCTAGTTGTTTGGGAAAGTCCTAACAACTTCATCCCTACCCACAGGTGCAGATGCAGTCTTCCTTCTTACCCACAGGTCGCCTCCACTATGCACTCTACTGCATCATGGCCACTCTCTATGCTTTGCCTCCACAACCACTCCTTCATCTTTCATATGGTCTTGTGGCTGACCCATTAACTTCCCTTCTTCTCTTGCTCTCTGCTCAGTTCTATAGGTCCGTTCAACTCAGCTGAGCCTCAGACCTTGATAGACACCCAGCTTGGGTCAGTAAATATTTACTCAATCAAGTGTAATTTTAATAATGAGTTTTCACTTCTAAGATAATTATTTAGTGTTTATAAACTTGTTGTTGATATAATTAATGTTGTTGATTGTTTCTCCCTGTTAAAATAATCTTGAATTTTGTGTATAAACCTGTTACTTAGAGTAAAATCTCTACTTACTGTGGTGTATTATCTTTAGCTTTGCTATCATCTATATGTATCTGTTCTCTGATTTACAATATTCAAGAAACTGGATACTCAGCATTTGCATTAGTTTCCTATTGCTGCTGTGACAAGTCAACACAAATTTAGTGGCTTAAAACAACACAAGTTTAGTATCTTACAGTTCTGCTGGTCCAAAGTCTGAAACGAGTCTCACGGGGCTAACGCTAAGGTGCCAGCAGATTGCATTCCTTCTGGAGGCTGCAGGAAAGAATCTACTCCTTGCCATTTCCAGCTTCTAGAGACTGCCTTTATTCATTGGTTTAGGGCTACATCACTCTTACCTCCGCTTTTGTCTTCTTCACATCTTTTTTGACCGTCCTGCCTTCTTCATACAAGGACCTTGTGATTACATTGGGTCCACTCAACTAATCCAGGGCAATCTTTCATCTCAAATTCCTTAGCTTAATCAAATCTGCAAAATTCCTTTTTCTCTGTAAGGTAATATATTCACAAATTCCAGGGATTAGGATATGGATATTTTGGGGGAGGACTTTATTCAGGCTACCACAAAATTCATTACTGTTGTACCAGGCAAGCAAAGAAATATATAAAATTGAGACCAGATTCTAAAACATTCATTGAACTTTAATATCAAAAGACTGAAGTTGCGTAGAAACAAAAGTTATTAAGGTATTCAATAATGAGATTACGTGAAGTCTAGAGTTAATATAAAAATTAATAAACCGCAGGTTTAACAAAAACCATAAATGTCATATTGGCTTGAAGCCAAGCTCTATCTAATCCAATAACTACATAGAGATCATTTGTTTGATACTTTAAATTTCTAGAGTATCAAATTGGATATCCAAACATCCTCTTCAAGCCACTGTATTTTTTTTTGTCATTTCTTTTTGAAAATACATACATGGTAAAAAAGAAATAAAAAATCAGAAAAGCCTGAAAGGTCTATAATGAAGAGTAAGTCTCCTCTTTATCTTTCTTCCTGTCACTCATGTTCTTTCAGAGGCAATCAACTCACTAGTTTTCTGTTTATTCTTCCAGGAATTACTTGATCATTTTAGTTGCTTCTTCCTTGAATCACTGAGGCATTGGGAAGTTAATCCATGCACACTGCTTGTTTATAAAACTGTCTCTATTCCAGTTACATAGCCATTAGAAGTAATTTCTATTAATAATTGAGACCCCCTTTTCCACAATTTTTGGTGCTTACCATCAAATAAAGTATGTACTGCCTGATAATCTACAGTTATATCCTTTGGTATTTAGGTCCTTGATCACACTTTAATGTTCTTTGTTCCCCAAAAGGAGCAACTATCATGTGGATGTCAAAGCATGGGCTCTCAAGGAAGCCCCTCAGCATAAAGTTTGGCTTCCCTGATTTCAAGTTGTTTGATTTTCTTGGTTGAAAAATTAGTAAACTTTTGTTTTGCTCTCCCCGTGTGTGAATGGGTATAATAACAGTACATACCTCTTAGGGCTATTTTTTTTTAACGTTTATTTCTTTTTGAGAGAGAAACAGAGACAGAGAGCGAGCAAGGTGGGGGGAGAGAGGGAGGGAGACACAGAATCCAAAGCAGGCTCTGAGCTGTCAGCACAGAGCCCAACACGGGACTCGAACTCACAAGCCATGGGATCATGACCTGAGCCAAAATCAGGCGCTTAACCGAACCACCTGGGCACCCCTCTTGGGGTCATTGTTAAAGTTAAGTTGAACACTTCACAAAGCACCTGCCATTTACTAAGTGTTTAACAAACAATTGTACTTGTGAAGAACTCCAGTAAATGTGCAAGGATTATCTTCTTGCTTTTGTTTTATTTACCTTAGTTGCTAGTTCTACTTTTAACCAATTTTCCCAAATATGGAAGAAAGATTACTGGCCTAACATTCTTGAAGTTAGCACTAGGATCTTCCTTATGGATAGTAACAACTAATGTTCATTGAGGATCCTTAATTGTGTACCCGACTCTGTGCCCATGTGCTCTTGTTGCGTTTACTTTCTTGAGCTTCTCAGCAACCTGTGGAGTAAGTGGTGTTATTGCCAGCATCCTCATTTGAAGGGTGGCTTTCCAAGGATTAGAGAGTGTGCATCATTTCCCTAACTAGTTAGGGACAGAGCCAGAATTTGAACCCAGAATTTGACCGTTCACTTAATTATTAAGTTATACATCTTCCGACAACAGTGGTTACCCTGGCATTTCGCTAATCCTCAGACCTTCTTTCCCTCTTTCTTTTGTAGAAAGAATAAGCATTTATTGAATGCCTGTCATGTGCCAAGTACTCTCATGGGCAATAGGTGTACAAAGGTAATAACAGTGTGACTGCTCTCAGGCTCACAGTGGCTAACAGCAACAAGTCACAGATTCTGAACTACCATTATCCAATTATTACTAACTTGAGGCTAGTACATGTAGCTGCCAGTATTTGATATATTACCAGCGACTTCTCCATTTCAAAAGTCAATATGGAAGGGCACCTGGGTGGCTCAGTCGGGTAGGCATCTGACTCTTGATTTCAGCTCAGGTCATGATCTCAGGGTCGTGAGATCGATTCCCATGTGGGGCTCCGCACTGGGTGTGGAACCTGCTTAAGATTCTTTCTCTCTCTCTACCCCTCCCTCCTTTACATGTGCACACTCTCTCTCTCTCAAAATAAAAAGAAAAATAGACAATATGGAAATAAGAATTTCCCTCAATGTCTTTCTCTGACTGAAGCAAACAACTCATTATTCTCTCTCTACTCTTCTCTGTACATGTTGTACATTGTGGTTATTAAGTGCCTATATCTAGCAAGATTCCTACTTTTCAATATTTAAAAACTTATCCTTGACATTTTACATTTGTATTAGTATTTTAAAATTAAAAATTCCATTTTGACATAGATTCACATGTACACTGTACCCACTTTCCCCAATGGCAACATCTCGCAAAACAATAGTACAATATCAAAAGGATATTTACATATTAGCATTGACCAGTCCATTGACTTATACAAATTTCCCGTTTCACTGGTATTCATGTGTGTGTGTGTGTGTGTGTGCACGCTTCTATACATCACTGAGATATTAAGTCAAGGTTAGTCCTGGATATTTTTTTCCTCACATAATTTTATTTTTACCTGATCTTCCCCTTGAGCAATCTTTACATTTTAAAAGAAATGCTCTATCCCTTTCTGTGATAGCATCTTTGACATTACATTATTTTAGACATTGCAATCAACCATGAAGAATTTTTTTCTTCCAGAAATCTGGTCTTTTTAATTCATGCCACACATTTTCTTGAGCTTCCAGTGAGTTATTTTTAAATTATCTGCAGAAAGCCCGTGGCTTATTTCCTCTAAATTAATCCATGAATTTTTTCCTAATAAATGCATTTATTTTATTACATTTGTAAAATGAAGTAAATGTGCTATAGTTTTTTGGGTTTTCCCCTGAGTTGAATCATATTGTGATAGCCCATGTAATAGCAGTGTACTTTCAAATTTTCTATAGATAGAACTTCTTATTCTTCCTTCCAAATTTAATATAATTTATTTTTTTCTGGGCACTAACATCACCTATGCTAAAAATCTGAGTACTGAGTAATTTATCCCTCACAGAAACTAATCCTCAAAATCTCATTCACATGAGGTGTTGTCGGTGTGTTTTACAGCACTCCAATCTTTCTGAGTTCTCTGTAGTTTGTAGCTTGGCTTATATCAAGTTGGTTTTTCTCTTTCTGCCCAAGGTGTTAAGATGAAAATGAAAGCAAAATGATCACCTTCAATTCCATTTCAATGAAACGTAATCATTATATTACTTTGAATTCTAATCTCCCCATTTTGATTTTAGAATCTATTGTTTTAAGTAGGTAATTTTCACCATGTAATAGGAAGAGATAGGAACCCCAAATCTCTTGATTCATCAAACAACAACTTACTGCCCCACAGAGTCACAGGGGCATTACATAACATACCCTAGTACTCCAAAGGACTGCACTGTTTAAATCGCAGTGAGGTGAGGTTCCCACACGAGAAATACCTACCCTCAGGCTCTACCTTGACACAGTAGTCACAGTGAGGGAAAGAGAGTGGAGAAAGCCAGCCCAGTGACATAGGAAGGAAGGATGACGGTCTCATTTGAATTCTATTGACTAGGTCTTTGCAATTTCCACCAAATTGTCCACTTCTGATAGCAAGACTTAAATTGTGTACACTTGGGACTCCACTTTGTTCTTGACTCTTTTCACAAATTGGAGTGAATGGGTTAGGGAAGAGCTCTGGTTTCCCATAGAAGTCAGTAACACACTGGACTATTATTATTATTTTTTAAATCTTTCTTCATTTTTTTTTGGGGGGTGAGGGGCAGAGAGAGAGAGGGAGACAGAGGATCTGAAGCAGGCTCTGTGCTGTTAACATGCAGGGCTCAAACTCATGAACTGCAAGATCATGACCTGAGTTAAAGTCGGACCCTTAACCAACTGAGCCACCTAGGCACCCCTGGACTATTAAAATTTTTAAGTGTCAATTTTTAAGTGTTCTCCATTTCACATTGCTTGTGTATGCATAGCTTCAAAACCTTAGGCTTTTGGCCCATTAAGTACTGCAAACTTTGAATTTTGAACTGTCCTCAGGGTTTTCAGAATCATTTGTTAGTCTCACTATTTTGATACCCACCAGAGAAAATATCCAACCTGCTATGGAACAGGATCATTAACCGAAGCAGCCACTATGAGAAGGAAAGTGCGTAATGTTATAAATGAAGTCACTGCCATGAAATAATACAGATGTATTCTTTTCAGTGAATTCTGTGCAAAAACACCCAGTCAGGCTGAGACTTCCCTGATTATGTACAGGGAATGTATTTCAGAATATCACCAGCTGGGTTTTTCAGTGGTTTAAAAGCTGCTGTGCTGTAGCATTCCAGAATAAAATAAGCAAATACCACCTACCAACCAGTCAAGTTTTTGATGCAACATCCCTTTACTTCAAAGCTTATAATGAAATTGAGTTTCACTGCTTTTTCATTCCAACTTGCAAGTCCTGTGAATAACTACTCTAAAATAATTTCAATTTAGGAATGTTCAGGAACTGGTGAGAAATTGATAGTGACTGTTTTATGCTTAGCCAAAAGATACTGAGTAAAAATGTAAAGGAAGAACTTGCTGTGTTTAGATGAGAAGAACCATATGATAAGGAGGCAAAGAGCCAGAACATGATTTTCCATGATTACCAGAGTAATTTAAAATTTTCTTTAATTTTCAGTGGGATTGAACCCTCAGAGAAATAAGGTCTCATTGCCTGGGGAATTGTTAGAGGCTCCAAATCAGATTTGATACGTTTTTTTCCTATAATGCCAGTCATTGATTATGACTCTCTGGTGAAACAGTCATTTTGATAAGAGATTCTTTTTTTAAATTCAGCAGATAATCTAGATATTTCGAAATCCAGGATAATAGGAAGAATTTTTTAGTTTGCATTCAAATGGATAAAATTTTATTGATATTTATTTTGAAGGTATGTGCGGATCCAAGTTCTGTGTGTCCTGAAGCTGACACAATTTGGGAGAGAGGCTTCTTCAAGAAAAAAAATATGTATAATATTATAGATATAAAATCTGGTAAGAAAGTATTTATTTAGAAAGATACTAATCACAACAAATTACAAATCCCAAAAGTTTGAAAAGCTAAGATGCAGAAAATTAACAAAATTCTTGTGATTGATGAACTTCCTGATACATCACTATAATACTTTTCCCCTATATTTTTAGCTGCATACTCATTGTCTCTCTATATAACAATAATTTCAGAATATATTTTTGATCCAGAGAATAGAAAGATAATTCAGGCTTTTCTTTAGCATAGTTAACTTACGCTTGCTTATTTTCTTACTGAAAGTTTAGAAAATATTCAGCTTCACAACACCTTGTTGATGAAGCCCGTGTATGATTTTAATATTCTTGCTAAATTTGGGGAAACTTCTTTCAAAGTTTCTTTCATATATTAGTTATAGGATTTCAGGACATTTCAAGATCTCCCAGGCAGTGACTGTTCTGATGGCACTCATTAACCAATGTATCACTAATGTCCTTGTATCACCATGCTGGGTGGGCCTGCACAGTGGGGTGTAGGAAGATTCCTGAAGGTCATTCCTGCTCTGGCACAGCTAGCAATAACAACTATCTAGGGAAGTGCCTACAAGCTATATCAATATATGCCACCAAATCCAGGCTAAAAGTACCCCCAACTCAGTTCCCATTAACCAAATCCCTAAAATACCTGCAGAGTACAAAGAGACGGTAGTTTTAACTGATTGTGATTAAATTATCCCGCCCTTCTTCTTCTTCTTTTTTTTTTTTTTGCAAGTTTTACAAAACAGTCACAATAAATCCATTTCTACCTCAAAGAAAGGGAACTTAAAGCTGGAGGAGTAGATGGAGCCTTTTAGTTAATTTTTCTGTTTCCTGAGAAATGTCCTCTGATCCTTCCATGAGTATGGATCTATCCCTAGCACAGATCAAGAACAAATGGTCCCTGGATTTCTAGATCCTATGAAGTGCTTGTTTTTTTCTTAAGATATAAATTTGGTGCCTAATTTCTTTCCTTCTTGCCCGGCACGAATTCTCTGCCGTTCCCTGTTCAAACTATAGACTTTCTGAGACTACCAGTTGAGTTCTGATAGTTCAGAAAACAACCAGGGAATTTATCTGACCCTCATGTAGGGGGACAAGGCATTCCTTATGAAAATGAGAATGGGAAGATTAGATATATTATTGAAAAAAGAGAAAAATAAAATGCAACATTTTTGTCCAGTGAAAGATCAAATATATTATGTTATAGATCATTAAATGTAAGAAACAGATATATTAATTTATGTCTGGATTACAATTTACTGGTGTCTGTCAATACCTAATTGTCTTATGTAAATAAAGCTTTGTCATAATCAAGATCCCATGCTCTTTCAAGACATATTTAATTTAACTTATGACTTAAAAAGAAGTCACTGGTATTGTTGCAATAATTTGGCAAAGTGGGAGTTTCCAGTACAATTTTGATTTGAAGGACAACAAAAGGTTGGCTTGCTTCAAAATATTTCTATATGAGATGACAAAAGGGATTTACTGGAGCATGTCCTTATCCTATTATGATAATATAAATTATTTAATTATATGAGCTATTTGTCATCTTGATTTCTGTAAAGAAAGGTTTGAGGGTCAATAAAATTGAATGGAACACAGTGGAGACAAGATCTTGATGGCAGCAGAATTTTTGATCATAGATGACAGGGCTGGGGTTGTGTCACAGAACCTAGCTAGTGCAGAAATCTCAATTTTTCAATTTGATTTAGTAAACATAAATTATGCACATATTTGTTTTATGCATTGATTTTCTGGACTTTGTGAAAAGGAGGCAAACGGAATAAAGTAATCAGAATTCTGTCTTTTTTTAATGTGATTTGATTTTGGGGGGAAATGATAGTATGCCATTTAATTAAAAAAGCAGATTGTGGCTAAAGGAATCTAAGGGAATCTGAGGAAGCATAAGTATTAAAAGATAAAACTTCTATCAACTTAGTGTAGATTTTTTTCTCTTTAAGTAAGCTAGAAGAAGCACTTGAAATGGCTCTGAGGGGTAAAACATCCAATCTAAACTGGCTAAATAACCTATTGGCTCATGCAATCCACTTTCTTCAGGTTAGGCTTGATCCAGGTACTAAAATCAGTTTGTCTCTTTCAACCATGCTGTCCATTGTGGTGCATCAGTTTTTGGCTCCAACTGGTGGCTTCTGGATCTCTAATCTTGTATCTTTCAAGATTCAAATACAAAATAAAAGAGAAAATGTCTCTTGCTCATAACTCCAGCAAAAATCCTAGATTTCGTTCTTACTTGACCTTACTGTCCATCTTGATTACTCTCTAGAAGAAAGCAGTGGTCTGATTGGCCGGGCCTGGGTCACACAGCTCTCTGCAGAAAGAAAGACCAAACTGTACCTCGACCCATATGGATGAGAGTGGGAGAGAAGCAGGGACCCCAAAACAATCCAAATACAGTACTGTTAGCAAAAGAAGGATAATGACTGTTAGAGAAAATCAAGTGGAATCTACCCTTGGGTGACTCAACACCAATACATATCTTTCTTCACATACACAAACTTCCAAACATACCTTAGTTTGGCACATAATCACGTACACATCCACGAGTGCTCCTGCCCTTCCCAAAGGAAGATGGCTCAGCATTTGGTCCAGTTACTCCATCTTACTCTAAATTTAAGATAATTGGATGATGCATATTTTCAAATAGGTCTGGATATAACACTCATGGCCTGAGAATCTATGGATAAATGCAAACCCTAATCACTTTCAATGTACTCATAATGCAGCTGCTGATTGAAATTGACTTATTTTGACTTAGAACGCTTACAGAGAGGAGGATAGAATAGGAAACAACTGAGAGTGGTCACTGATTCCATATCATAACCTGCAAATAAGGAGCAATATGGACATTTTGCTTGGAAAGTAAAGGAAAATCCTTGGTCAGTCTGGCTGCCTCTGGTCCTTTCCTCTGGAAGGATCTCCCTAGACTAGTATCCTCCACAGATAATGAGCATTAGGAAAGAATCTTCTTCTGGTGGATGTATGTCTTTTAGCAGTCCACTTCTAACTGGGGCAAAAAAGGCAGGGTTGTAAGAGCCAATAGTATATTCAGTGGCACACTGACAGCTTGAAATGGCCATGGTGGGAGTATTTATACAACAGAAATCAGTAAATGCCATGAATCATTGTCCCCATCCCTCCTGCCAGTTTTACCACTTATCAGAACATCACTGAGAGAAGGTCCAAGGATTACTTAGGATTTAAGGGTTGAGAAATCACCAACTTTTATTTACTAAATCTGAGATTTCTGAGAAAGCAATACAATTTAAGAATTTAGTTGGCTCTGAGTTTGCAATTCCATGGGTTAATCACCAAATCTGTTTATCTTGTTAAATTAGAGTCTTTCAACTCAGAATCTGGGCACGGAATTTGTATGTCTTAGCAACAACCTTCAGTTTCTTCATTTGCCCAGACCTCAGAGTCAAGGCCTTTATCTTGGCCTTTGTCTCACAGTACAGTGAACATATGGTCTGCAAGTGAAAAAGCAAAAACTAAGCAGCTTTTAGCCCCCGAGCTGCAAGCCCACTGAATATTTGCAATTAGAATAATTATCCCCTTTTTGCAAGAAGAGAAGTCATAACAAGAGATGCTAGGTAGGAACCTGAGCATTAGATATTTTTAAGTGCCGATCTCATCTCATGCTAGGCTTTCCACCTCCTGCTTTGTTTGCATTTCTCTGGTTTGGTGCAGAGAATTTTGTTTTTCCAATATTGCAAATCTTCAGATCATTGACCTCTCAGGCATCCTGGATTATAGGGCATTGGCAAAGAGTGCTTCCCTGAGCATATTCTTGTGGGAGAAAAATCAAGAGGATGGTATCCTGCAATCTGAATGAAGAATGTGTATCAGGGAGAAAGAAGTACTCAACTGTGCTCAATGTCAAGGCTGTTAGATTAATCTACTAAATCCCAAGGCTGGATAGGCCAAAAAAGAGCGAGGAGGAACAACTGAGCATTGGATTTGACAGTGTAGACGTCTATGATGACCTTGACAAGAGCAGTTTCGGTGACATAATGGGGCAAAATGGAGTAGGTTTAGGTGAGAATGGAGGAGGGGAATTGGAGAAAATGAGTCTTTGGCGGTGTTTTGCTGCCAAGAAGAGCTTTGACAATTATTTCTATCCCTATTAAGTTTTTGATTGCATGTCCCTGAATATATTTCCTTTAATAAAAAAGGTGTTTTTCTACTTGATCCTTCAGATTCTAGTAACTACACTAGTGAGCCCTAATTTATGACCACCTGATGACACCCATGGATATTACAAGAATGAGTGAAAAAAGTCGTACTTTTTTTCAGTTGGTCAATAGTATAAGGAGGTTATTAGCTAGGGTTATTGGTTGAGAATTTGTGATAGCTTATATATTTATTGACTTGAATTGCTCAGGATTCCTGAGTTCTCCTTTAACTCATTCACCATCAAATTTACCAAGAGACAGTTGCCTAATTTCCCATATATATGTGCATATGCACATATAAAGTTTTTTCATTACTAACATGAAGATTAAAAGAATATCTATACTGGGTACTTGGGTGGCTCAGTCGGTGAAGTGACTGACTCCTGATTTCAGCTCAGGTCATGATCTCACAGTCTGAGGATTGAGCCCTGTGTCAGGTTCCATGCTAAGCATGGCACCTACTTGAGATTCTCTGTCTCTCTCCCTCTGCCCCTTTCAAAAAAAAAAAAAGAATATCTATACAACTCTGCAACAAGAACAAAACTATCCTTAATAAATAATTTCAGATGTAATAAAAAAAATTACGTAAGTTCAAGGCATTACCAATCTATTTACATTTTTATCCATTGCATTTAATTTCACGTATTAATAGTTACCGGGAAATCTCATTTTACTTTGTTAAAGTCAGAATAATCAATTTTTAAGCTATCATCTGCTGGAAGGTCTAAATTTGAGAATGAATGAATTTACTTAGGCTTTTCTAAGAGCCTTAAATTTTAAAAGCCTTACAGTTTATATATAATAAGGATCAAACCCCCCCACTATTTGTAGATACAGTGTGCATTTCGAGGTAATACCATACTGGCTATTTGCTTGACATTTCTGAAAAGAGCTTAAGTACAAGAAGAAATGAAGAGCAGTGATAATGGAGGGAAATGTTGAACAGTATTATTATTCAGCTCAATTCTTACCTCCTACCTCGTGCACGCGGTTTTTAAGTAGTAGGAGCTGTCCTTGGTGTTATTTTGCATTTTCATGTGGAGAGGAGGAAATTACCTTCAGTCTTTATGTGACAAAGAAGTAGGTATGGGTGGGAGAGACAGAGTTGATTTTTTTTCTCTATTCAGAAACCCTTTCCAGTTCCCCTGAGAAGGACTTCTCTGCTCTACACAGACATTTCCGCTTTGTTCAGCCACTGCTCTGTGGCCAGGACTGTAGCTTGAAGCAGGTGGCAGCTCATTATTATTACTGTCCAGGACCATGAATAAGGTTAACTTATATCCAGGCAATTATCCAGATTAAATTCATCCTCAGAGTGAAGTTGATACTGAAAAATGCCAAATGTTTCAACCTTCTGGCCCTATAGCAAAAGCACAATCAGATTCCGTACCAAGTTCCCTTGCCCTCCTGCACACTGAACATGTCATATCCTTGATTGTGGCCTCTGCTGTGTGATTATGTTTCATGGGAGCCTGTAGATGCCCGTTTTGGAATACTGACTTCCACATTATTTAATAGGGCTAAGCCTAATGCCAGTGCTATTATATAAGAAAACATGATAGAAAGCTATTCTTCTGCTGTTCCTACTTTCTTTACCAGTAGTCACCATTTCTAAAGATATTAAATCATTATATGTTCTGAAAATAATAATATATTCTATAGTGGTGGTATTGAGTTCACTTTCATATTTAATTTTAACAAATTAAATGCACTCCCATGTTAGTAGAGAAAGATTATGGGGAGTGAATTTGGTATAATTGATACCTATTACGATGATGGTGATTGTTTTGTGGTTTTGAGGATGTCCTGGAACAGGTGAAAGTATTGAGTCAAATAACATCTCCATGGATTGTTTTTATAGTGATTTCCATGATGCACTGCAAATTTGTCAAATAACATTCGTAAGTCCATGGAGTTCTTTTAATATAGAAAGGACCAATGGTCTCACTACACTAATTTCAGTCTATTAGTCGGATCTAACCTAGAATAAACATTTCCAATTAATCAGATGACAGCAAACACTTATTATATTTGCTGACCAACGTTTGTTGAGTATTTGCTGTGTAACAATTTTTGTGATGTGTATTGTACTTCATTTAATCTTCCAAGCAATCTTGTTAGGACAGTCCATTCAGAGAGAGGTCAGAATCCAAGTAGTTCTCTCAGGATCACGCTGCTAATAAAAGGTGGAGCTAGGGCTCCAACCTGGGTGTGTAACTTCCAAGTCCCTACTGTTGACCACCAAGCTCTGTGACCGCGCTGGGTAGTAAAAGGGTGAGATAATGGTCCCTGCCTTTAAGCACCTCCCAGTGGAAAAGGAGACACGGATGAATAAACACATCATTGATATCAGTGTGATGCAGTGAGAACTGGAGAAAATGGATATACAAAATGACATGTGAACCTACAGGCAGAGGAAGCAGCAGTCGCTCTGGGTAAATCAGGTGAGATTTCCCAGAAGTGAAATCTGAGGTATAAAAGAAGAAAAGGGTATTCAAGTCTAAGAGCACAGTTAGTAAAGAGCCACCAAAGAGCAAAAGACATTATCATAATATGGAAATCATGTAGTTTGGTGTGGGGGTAGAGGTGCTGGTGGCAGGAATGTTAGAATTAAGTACAGCAATGCTCTGAATTTACTCTATTGAATAACTGAATATTAAAATAGTCTGTAGGGATCAGGGAGCAGAAGTTAGAGGTTAAGTGACTAAGACAGGACTTATGACTTGGTAAGTTTTAAGTGAGGTCTATTTTTCTAGTTATTTTAATTACTTTGTCAGCATCCTTCAGAACACATCCTTTCTGTAGATTTTTTGTTTCAGGTCAACAACTCCGTGTGCATTTCAGCTAATGCCTCATTATTATGCTAACTGTATTTTCTTTGTTGAAACTCTATATTACAGTGTGTTACTATATATGGCAGGGTATGATTTGGCCTTGCCGAACTTTGGGCCATTACCAGTGGCTTCAGATTGAACAGGGTTATTTTGAGGTCATACGCTGACGCTACAAAGGATTGAATTATTTATGACTTTAATATTCACCAGTGTTTCTAGCTCAAGATCCAATATACCACTGAATATTATCTGTCAACAAAAAACTGCATCTGTTCTATTTGTTGATGACTGATAAAACAAAGCAGTTTGAATTGCTGCTTTGAACTCAGTGTGGGTTGAATTTCTGCCCCAAGTATTTCAATCATAATAATATTAATGTAATAAATGTTTAAAATATTTGTAATTAATAATAATAATATTTGTGTCTGATACTAAATAGCACCAATCATAATGAATACATAAAATTAATATATATACACATCTATGTATATGTATAATTTTACTATATTACTATATTTCTATTCTTATTTTTACATTATAGAGACTGACTGAGGGGAAATAGGTATCTTCCTGAAACACTAGCTGTGAGTCCCAGCTACATTCCGTAAACAATCAGGGTCTGGCATAAAATATATATATATAGGGGCGCCTGGGTGGCGCAGTCGGTTAAGCGTCCGACTTCAGCCAGGTCACGATCTCGCGGTCCGTGAGTTCGAGCCCCGCGTCAGGCTCTGGGCTGATGGCTCGGAGCCTGGAGCCTGTTTCCGGTTCTGTGTCTCCCTCTCTCTCTGCCCCTCCCCCGTTCATGCTATGTCTCTCTCTGTCCCAAAAATAAATAAAAAACGTTGAAAAAAAAAATTAAAAAAAAAAAAAATATATATATATTTTTTTAATTATGAGAGGAAACACCTCTACCTCATTTGACCACTTTTTTACTTGTACTTCTTACCTTCAGTAAAGCTTAAGAAAAATAGATATTAATTATTATGAGAGAAGAGGCAGAAGAAATATTTTATAATAGTAACAGAAATCCCTCTTTCTAAAAGGCATCTGAAAAATAAATATATTGATACATTTACAGAATTAAACCTAAGAGATGGAGGCATTTTAGAGTTCACTTTTAATCATTTTAAAAATATTTTTTTCAAAACTCGACATGAAAATATTTCTCTCTGAGCATCAACCCTGAAATGGGTTTTCACGACCTCACAGTAGTTTTTGTTTTGGACAAATCAGGCAGCACAGGGCATTTCTCGGAACAACACTAGAAAATGGAACATCTTAAAGTATTAATTATTTTTCCCAACGGGCAACGTTCTGTCTGGTAGCTGCATTACTAACCAATAACCTGGCATAAAATAAATCACAGATATGTCCAATAATGTAGCACGAGAGCAAGTATTGAATCACGGTGCAGACTGAAGGGAGTGACACAAATCAGACACCACAGTGCCTGCAACGTAGCATGCAATTCATACATGTTAGTTTCTCATATCCCAGGATTACTGTGGCTGCCTGACAGATTACCCCAAAATTTAATGGCTGAAAATAATAATAATAGCCACGTATTCTTTGTCATGGTTCCTGCGGTTCAGGAACTAGAAATCGTACAGGACACTGCAGGCTCAACTCTTCTCTGATCCATGCTGTCCGAGGCCTCAGCGGGAAGAGCCAAGGGCTGAAGTCTGAATCATCTGAAGATTCGTTTACTCACACGTCTGGCAGTTGCTGGTGATTATCTGTTGCGGGCCTAAGGCTGTTGGCTGGAACTTCCATGCATGGCCTTTCTGTGTGACCTGAGCTTCCTCACAATACGGTGGTTGGGGTCTGAGCGCAAGCATAAGCTAGATGCGGCAAGGGAGCGGGAGGGTGAGGGAGAGGCTAGACTGAGTTGTTTTGTCTTTTGTGATCCAGCCTCAGAAACCAAGCAGCCTTACTTCACCCATATGGGAATGGTCAAGGAAGTTATAGAGACTTAAAAGGAACAAATGATCAATCCCACCTGTCAGTGGAGGCATGTGAATGTCACACGGTAAGAAGAGCATATGGGGCAGGATACACACTGGCACAGCCATCTCTGAAACTTGCCAACCTACCATTAATTTGAAGTAATAAAATTACACTTGAAACCATACAAATTTGGAGGGTCTAAACGACTTCATAATTCAATTATTCACAAAGCGAACACTTTGGGGGGGGAAAAAACTCTCTGGAGTCCCTGAGAAGTAAATGATCTGAGTGAGGCCATTCAACTGGTTATTCTAGTGTCAATAGTGGAGTCCAGATTTGCCAAATTTCAATTCTATCATGATTTATTGTATCAGTATTCCATTAAATGTGACTGAGTTTGTTCATTGATTAGAAAAAGGGCTTAATGTATTTAAAACTATCCATCCATTGTACAAGAAATATAATTCTTATATATGAGAAATTTGAATTATTGAAACTAATATTGGGGGAGGATGTTTCCTAGCTGAGGTGTAAAAAGCGTGTAGATGCTAATGCAACCTCACTTGAAATCGCAGGCAGATCAGGTCTGTGAAAATTTGGACCACAGTAATAAACTAATAGTTAACACTTAATTAGCAATGATTTTTATTTGACTGCTCAGAATTTTGATGGGTATCTGAAGGAATGATTTTGGATAACTTATGTCTACAAAAATAGACCTGTTACTTTCTCTTCCTCTCATTCGGAGTCAAGCAGAAGCATTATAAAATTACTCCATTTATCACCCTTTTTAAAAACATTTACTGAAACACTCAACTACTTGAAAACATCATTACAGGTTTATTTTGTTGAAATTTAGAGACCCCCCCCCCCAGCCTCTTCTATCTGGCTGTCCTCTTTGTTCTTTGCTGTTCCCAAAACCAACCTTCCTTTTCTCACCTTTAAGTCTCTGCCGCCTGAAATCCAGGGTAGCTTTGAGAGTTTACAAAAAGCACAAAAATGGGGTTGACTAGGCAGTGGAGGATGGATAACCTGTTACCAGAAGTTTAGACTCAAACCGGTGCTGCCATTGACCAACTACAAATTCGAGCCTCAGTTTTGTCACCTGCAAGATGGGTATTTTACACACACACACATACACACACACACACACAATCTCTAACAGCTTTGTTGTTAAGATTAAATGAGCTAATACATAGAATGATACATAACATATTGTAAGAACTCCCATTACCTAGCTCACACAAGAGTTATGAGTCAAATTTTTTTTTTTCTTTCTTTCTTTCTTTCTTTCTTTCTTTCTTTCTTTCTTTCTTTTCTTTTAATGTTTATTTATTTTTGAGAGAGAGAGAGAGAGACAGCAAGTGGGGTAGGGGCAGAGAGAGGGAGGGAGACACAGAATCTGAAGCAGGCTCCAGCCTCTGAGCTATCAGCACAGAGCCCGATGTGGGGCTGGAACCCATGAACTGCAAGATCATGACCTGAGCTGAAGTTGGATGTTTAACTGACTGAGCCACCCAGGCGCCCCAAGTTGTTGTTTTTTAAACACTAACTAGATAGAACCTGTCTGCCCAGCAACTCCCTTAATCTCCACTCACATGATCCTCTTCTACAAGAGCTGATCTGTGCCTAAAGATCTTTCTTGAGAAGTAGAACACAGGTAATAAGATAATTTTGAATGAGCAGAGGGGCAAGACAAACTTTTACTTGTTACTGAGACATTTTAGGCATAAAAGTGTACACGAACTGACTTTTCTCCCCGGGCTTAGAAAATTCCCCTTCTAATTCTTTACAGCAAAAATTATCAGACGTGACTCCTGGCTGGTAATTTAAGGCTCTCGCTATTTTTAGCCCTGGAAAGTCAGTGAAGGTATTTAGATTGTGAGAGCAGTCTCAAAGCCAAGCTAAACTTTCTGGCCTAGTAACATTCTATCCAAGTGCAGAATGCCAGCTAGTACTCCTACAGCTGCTGAGCAGGAACAGAAGGAAAGAAGAAAGAAAGAAAGAAAGAAAGAAAGAAAGAAAGAAAGAAAGAAAGAAAGAAAGAAAGAAAGAAAGAAAGAAAGAAAGAAAAGAGTAAGGAAGAGAGAGAAAGAGGCAGGGGGAAGAAAGAAAGAAGAAAAAGGAAGAAAGAAAGAAAAATTGTACAAGCTACACTCGCAATTTTGTCATATCCACATGCTTCCTGTGTTATTATTTGCTTAATATATGTTTTTAAACAGAGCCACTCTTTTTAATGTTTATTTATTTTTGAGGGTGGGGGAAGGGGCAGAGAGAGAGAGAGAGAGAGAGAGAGACAGGATCCGCAGTGGTCTCCGTGCTGAGAGCAGAGAGCCCAATGAGATCATGATGTGAGCTGAAGTTGGATGCTTAACAGATTGAGGTACCTAGGTGCTCCTAAATGGAGCCACTTTTTAAAATCTTATGTGTATTTAGAGAAGAAACTTTATTCACTACTGTAAATGGAAAGTCAGAGTAAGTTTCCATGAATAGAAATAATTATAAAAAATAATTACAATGAAAACTAAGTAACATTGTTAAATTATGGTTAGAAATTGTTGTCTACAGAAGATTTTGACCTTCGGGCCTGCTATCTTTTTTTGTTAAAAATGGAGGTTGGCAAATGCTAGAGGGATGTTAGAAATACTTGCTCCAAACAGACACCACTTTTTTGAGGTCATTAGACAAACTGAAAGAGAATTGGAAAGGAGAGCAACTTTCTCACAATGTTTTTGATTCAATATTTATTGAGTCGATGTTATTTAAATCATGTCCACGAGGGCACCTGGGTGGCTCAGTTGGTTAAGCCTCTGACTTGATTCCCGCTCAGGTCATGATCTCATGGTCATGAGATCAAGCCCTGCATTGGGCTCTACACTGACAACACAGAGCTTGCTTGGGACTCTCTCTCTCTCTCTCTCTGTCCCTCCCCTGCTCACTCTCTCTTTCTCAAATAAATAAACATTAAAAAAATAATAAAATACAATAAATCATGCCCACAAACAGTATGGAAATGCTTATCCTAAAAATAATAGACATCTCATGACAGAAATCTAGAAATGATCTCTATGTCTACTTGTCTCATATTTGGGAAATGGTGTACTGGGTAAGAAGGTGGTGTGAGTGTTGGATAGACACAGATTTAAATCTCAGATTTGTCATTCAATGGCACAGCTATCTTGGAAGGGTTATTTTACAACCATAGTCCTGTTTCCTCATTTGCATTTAAGGAAATACCTTTCACATTCAACAAATTTTGTTGTGATGATAATAAAAATGAAGATATGTGAATATCAATGTACAGGATGAGCTGAGGAAGGGGACCGTATATAGTTGTTTTATTAAGGTGTTGGCTTACGGCTTGTCAAGCAAATATATTTTAACTTAATTCAGTGTATTTGGTTTAATAATCCATCCACATTATCTGTCCTTCAGCCATAGCAGTTCTTCCAGCCACCTGAGTAGAGCTTCTGTACTTCTTGGCTCCTTCTTCCTTCTCCCTACTGTTTACTGTGGTTGTGCCCTAGGCTTAAGAATCGAGCCTCTTGGGGCGCCTGGGTGGCTCAGTCGGTTGAGTGTCCGAGTTCAGCCAGGTCACAATCTCGCGGTCCGTGAGTTCGAGCCCCGCGTCAGGCTCCGGGCTGATGGCTCGGAGCCTGGAGCCTGGAGCCTGCTTCTGATTCTGTGTCTCCCTCTCTCTCTGCCCCTCCCCCGTTCATGCGCTGTCTCTCTCTGTCCCAAAAATAAATAAATGTTAAAAAAAAAATTTTTTTTTAAAGAATCGAGCCTCTCCTCAGCATTTACGTTACTCCTCACAACCTGTTTATAAGGCTTCAACAAGTTCTTTAAGAAGATGACTCTACAAATCAGCACCTCCAAATCTGCCCTTCATCTGTTTATAGCCCACATTTCGACTCGATACTTGGCATAGTTTGTCACTTCTGCTTCAACACGCCCCAAATCGGCACATTCATTTCATCCTCTTCTCCTCATCAAGGACCCCACTATTTTCCGGTTACTCACGAGTGTCGGAGCTAAGTGTGTGTGTGTTGTGGAGTCAAAACACTCGGGGATCTTAGCTCTTCCGTTTATAAATCTGACTGAAAATTACTTGTCAGGATGAACTCTAAATAAATACATACATATATTTGGATACATATTTTTTTCTTTTGATAATACATATGTGGATATATTTGGGTCAAAACTTCCCAATAATGCAAGAGAAATGGGTAGTGGAAGAAATACCCATAAAGAGATATAGCCAGCATCCATTTTACACTGAATTTTCTTACCTAACTGACCACTCTAAAGCGAGGAGTTAACATTAGTTGGAAACAAGGTGAGGAATAAAGCATATTCATGTGTTCTTTCATGTGCCTTGTGAAATGTTAGTTCTAAAATTAATTCCAATTAGTTTCGATAAGTCTTATCAGTGTGCTGAAAAGTGGCATGAGTACCAGAGAGCAGGGACAAATGACAATGATCGAACTCTGGAGAGACTATGAAGACAGAGCTGCATGTTAGGTCAGGTAGTAGCGGCGAGCTTCGAAGAGGATAAATGATTTGTAAAATATTTATATGGTAATTTTGTGAACGGTGAGAAAGTATGGGAAAGAATCTTAGCAAATTTCATTAAGTATGAATGTTACAACAAAAGTCTACAAAGATCTTTGCGGGTAATTTCCACATCTCTTTAAAAACAGATCATTCTTGGGGTGTCTGGACACCTCAGTCGGGTAAGTGACCTACTCTTGATTTTGGCTCAGGTCATGATGTCACGGTTCCTGGCATTGAGCCCTGAGTTGGGCTCTGTGCTGACAGCATGGAGTCTGCTTGGGATCCTCTCTCTCTGTCTGTCTCTCTCCAGCTCACATGTACATGCTCTATTTCTCTTTCTCTGAAAAAAAAAAAAAAAAAACAAGCAAACAAAAAACAAAAAAACAACTTTAAAAACAGACCATCCTGCGCACTGTTTTAGATCATGTGTGGACACCAAATACATATGGTCTTTGCCCAAAACAGCATAAAAGGCAAGTTTAATGGCTTTAAGGAATATGACAGAATGTAGTACTTGAAGTATATTGAATGAAATAACGAAAAGATATGCAGCCTAACTTTGTACCATGAAGAAAACAAAAGGGGCCAATTCCTCTTGTACATACTTATGAAGTGGCCTATGTTGTAAAGTTGTTGGAAAGTGACTGTCCATGATTTTTATTTGAATTCAAATGATTATGGTAGAATTGGAATATATACAGAAGATACATTAACTTGTGATGATTGATTTTATAAGTGGGTGCGACTAACATTCTTTTAAATCATATGTTTTTAAAATTTTACTTTACAAGCATTTAGTAGGAATACAACTATGGTAGATAGCTTTTGGGGTGTCTGCTCAGGTAAGTGCCTCAATTGCCAGCTTTTTCTCATGTGGCAGCCTCTGTGTCAAACGTGATCCCATCCTCTGACCATACTGATTGAACCCCATGCTGAGCTCTTTACCCATGCCATGCCAGATGCCTTCTCTGAAATTTCTGTTTGGGATCAAGAATGTGACATGGTCTCTCTGGGGAATGGGACCACGATACATAAACTCAGGAGCTAAACACACACACTGTCATACAAATTAGAAAGTAAAGAGAAAGAAGAAAGCAAAGGAGAGGAGGGAACAAAAGAGAGTAGAGATGGAATCTTGCCTGGGAGTCTGGTGGCTTTCAGCTATTACTTCCTATTCTTCCTAAGGTTCACCACTTTTGTGCTCCTGGGTTCTATAGGACCCCCTGTGTCTTTATTCATTCTATTTGAAAAACATTGCCCACTTAAGTAAGCTGTTACTGAAATTGAAGAGGCCTCAAACAACATCTCCTGTATCTACATAGTTTCAGTGGGAATATCAAAACTACTTCATGTAGATTTGGAAATGTTTGGTTGAAATCTCAAAGACATTTGAAGTACTCAGTTACTTATAAAAAATGATTAATTGAAAAGGGTATGTAGGATACTTAGGTCAGGTAAAGCAAGAAATAAGAAATGATATTTCGAATATATGAATGTAATTCAAACAACAAAGAGAAATAATATAAACAGAATCCTACAGTACATATCATGAGAAGCGTTGCAGTATATTAGATGATAAAATCAACAAGGGCAGAAGACTCTTCAAGTTGTTACAACTACCAACCATACTGCACATAGATGTGAAACACTAAGATTTCAGAGAATAAAAGATGCCACAATAATTCACTCTGCCATATTCTCATCAGACCTGTATATGGTTTTGTAAAAATAGTACCTGCTAGTTTTGGAAAATACACATACATTTAAGGGCATAAAATCATGCTTCTTCTATGACCACCCAGATATCTATATTAGTAACATTTATGTGTATGTCCTCTCAATCTTTTTCTTCACTTATAACTCATCTTCCTGTATTTATGTTCAGTTATGCTCATATTTTGTTGTATTTTGTAGTAACTGACAAAACCCACAGTAATAATTTCTGAAATTTAATGCATTAAATGAAATGCATGGTTTCTTCCCTAAACAGCTAGAATGGAATCTCTATGAGGACAAGGACTCCATTGGTCTTACAGCTGCCTACCCATGCCTAGCCCCTAAGTAAATACATTTTGTTCAAATAATATTTGAATAAATAGTCTAATGCAAGCACACACATATACATAGCACAAAATCAAGTGTAGTTTATAATTAGTCATTTTAATAATAAAAATACGAACTCTAATATTATATGTAAGTTTGCAGCTTTGATTGCACCTTCATGGCACTCACTACAATTGGAACTAATTAACTGTGTATACATAACTTAATGTTTTTATCCTCAGACTATAAACTTCAAAGGCCGGGATCATGACTGCAGATATTACCTGCAGTGCCTCGCACAATGATTGGCTCCTAGTGTGGGTTTAATACATCCCTGTTGAATCAATAACTGGTTTATTCATGTAGCCTCATGGTTCTCAAAACTTCTTTTTATTTGCTGACTGCTTCATTCAAATTAAATCTGTCATCAAAATGCAGTGTGTAAAGCAAGTTAAAATAGTGCTGTTCAGCTTTGAGTGGGCTTGGAGGCCTTGACTCCAGCTTCCTGACCCTTCTTGTCCCCTACTGTGGTTCTTGAGGCACCATGGAGAGCCACTAGGGTTCCTTAGAAAATCCTTTGATAAGCCACTGAACCCATCTAACCACTTGGATTCCTTTTTGTAACATTCATCTAATGGAGACTTAGCACCTCCATCACCGGGGAACTCCCACTGTTCTGAGGTTGCCTGTTTTCCTTGTTGGACTGCCTCTAGGTTAAGATTTTTTTATTATATTAAGATGAAGTCTTCTCTATAGTCCTTAGAACCACCCTCTGAGAATGACAACAAGTCTAAATGTTCTTGTACATGTGTCTTTCAAATTTCTGAGGGTCACTATTACAGTCTGGTGGGGGTTTTTTGTATGTTTTTTTGCCCTCCTCTCCTTTTTTTTTCTTTCTTATTTTTTCTCATACTACTTATATTTTGATTATGTTGATGATATAACAGAACAGTATACTAAAATAAAAGTATATTAATGTTATTGTTATAAAGTATCATGTAATAAAAGTGTTGCAACTTGCCTTTTTGAGGTATTTAAAATGTAGCAATAAGTATAAGTAATAATATAAAACCATCCATATTCTTACTACTCAAGGAACAGTAACTAATAGATTGTCATAATTGCTCCTATTCTTTTTTTAAAGAAATAAACTTAACCAATGAAGAAAAAAATCCTCTTTGGCAACTACCCTTATACCCCACCAGTATTCTGAGTTTGTTGTACGTCCTCAAATCAGTTTTCATTCTTCTACATACATGTGTATGCATCTACACATCCAGACATAAATAAATCTGTGCTGTCCAGTATGTAGCCACTGATTTAAATTTATTAAAATAAAGTGTAAAAAATCAGTTTCACCATTGGCACTAGCCATATTCTTTTTTTTAATAAATAGTTCACCAAATGAACAAAAAGACTTTATTTTTTAAAAAGCAGATTAACACCAAAGTGCTATGTAGTATCCATATCCATTGCAAAGATAATTACTGGAACTTTCAAAACATCATGAATAAGCTGAATCAATGGTTACAACTATAATTGTCAGCCAATATACCAATTTTTGTTCAAGGTCTAGTTTGATTCTACATAATGTTATTCACGTGCATTGCCTGTGCCTATTTAGTATCAAAATGGGGGCTTTTGAAAGTCAAGCCCAGCTTATCTTGATTTTGAAGATGAAATACAAGCTAATCGAGAACTCTGGATTGCTGATTGAGTCATAGAAATCATGTCTTCTGATGTATTTCTGAAAAATAAAATCAGAAATGAGATTCCTTTGAAACAGTCAGGTCCCCAAGCTTTCCAGCACCATGGTACCAGGATGTGCTCAAACTGTGCTTTCCTTTGTCTTTCTGAACTCACCACTGGGAACCCAAAAGGGAGCCTCACTTTAAGAGTTCCATTATAGAGATTGAAAAAATAATTTTTTTAAATGTTTGTTTATTTCTGAGAGAGAGAGAGAGAGAGAGAGAGAGAGAGTGCAAGCAGGGGAGGGGCAGAGAGAGAGGGAGACACAGAATCCGAAGCAGGCTCCAGGCTCTGAACTGTCAGCACGGAGCCAGCTGTGGGGCTAGAACCCACGAACTGTGAGATCATGACCTGAGCCAAAGTAGGACCCTTAACCGACTGAGCCACTCAGGCGCCCCTCATTATGGGGACTTTTAAGAACCACACAGAACCCACACAGAGCCAGTGGATAAGATTATCCATTACTTTTTCTGTTAAGAACAACAACAAAAAGAGAGCACACTGGCAAATGGGAAAATGATAGCAGTCATATGGTCAAGAAAAATGGTTCTATAAATGTCTCCTTTCAAAATTATGTTCAAAGGTGTTTAAGACCAAAAGGGGGTTATAACATGGTTAATACAAACAATTCCTCTATAAGAAAAAGGCTCTTCGTGTAAAGTGGCTGAGGATCTGGTAAAAAGAGCTGAGGGAAGGCAGATCCATGACAAGATCCAGCCCTACACTTGTATCCAGCATGCATTTATGACCTCATGCGTGTGTGTCCTGTGGGTGTGGATAGCTCCTCCTTGTACTTAAAAAGGAATGAAGAAATTAAAGTGAATTTGTGTGCTAATGAAAGCACACAGTTACAGACTCTGAGAGCCAAGCCCTTAGTTTATAAGGCAAGATTTCTATCATCGGAAGTGGGAACAGATGAACATGATGGCAGGCACTAAAAGCTGGGCCTGCTGTATTTGGGCCAGAACAGTCTCAAAATTAAGGCAACCTGTGGCCTCTCAGCTTGAGACGGCCCCCAGAAAGGCCCACGGAGGCAAGAAAAGAAGCCGGCCAATGGCAAATTACCAGAAGATATTCAGACGGGGCAATGGTCACAGTTAGATGGGGTGACTTGGGGTCACGGTAGGTGGGAAACCCTTGAACCAACACTCGAGGTGACTGTCTTTGCATGTCCTGTGCACAACTCCAAGCAGCAATCTCTGGGCTTTTGGAGGTGTGTTACTTTTGCGATATTTTTGCCCCAAAAGAAGACATGAAGGTGAAGCCCTTAGAGCGATGAGGCCCCCAAGATGAAACCCCCATCCCTGGGGCTGGACTGGGTAAGAGTTGGAGAGCACTTCCTGCAGCACGTGGCTCCCTTCAGGTCTGGCAGCCTGCTATGTAAATGCTTTTAGTAGGTGCCTAGAAGAGCTTTGCAATTGGGACAGTCGTGGTCCACAAGTGCATCCAGACAAAAAGGGATGAAGCAGCAAGCAGCCAGCTATGCACCCCAGCAGGCACAGGCTCCCCAGAACAGCCGGGTGAGGGCGCCGGCTGACAGGACAGCTGAGTCTTAATCATCTTGTTGCAGGAAGGACAACACATCTGGACTGGACGGTTGAAAAAGGAGTCCGGCTACTGCAGTCTGCACAGCAGTTGCACTGGGGACAGGCAGTGTGGCTGGGTGTAGTAGTAGGAGAATTTATGCCCTTCCCATCCGGGCTCTTCACCAGCCCCATGGTTGGCCCTGGCAGCGGGGCAGGAGGCACGGGGAAGTAACTGTTGCCGGCTGGCACCGAGAAAGACCCGGAGGGCTGCCTGGTAAGATTCTGGAACAGTCATTTTACTGCCACTGGCGCTGCCTGTCCACACTAGCCTTATTCCAAGTGCACATGTAGCCACATGTGGTGAATGGCTCCTATTCCCATATTGGACAGTGGAGATATAGAATATTTCCATCATTGTGGAGACCTCTGTTGGTATATATATATTTTAGTATGTGCTTTTAAAATTTCACATAATGTAATACTGTTTATGTTTATAAAGCTGCTAAACTGCTTTGTTTTGTTTTTTAACCTGGTTTTATGTCGTTGAGATCTACCCAAATTTACATAGAGGTCTAGGGTATTCCTTTAAACTGGCATAGAGCATTTTATTTTATGAGCATACCACCTTTTTTTTTTTAACCCATTTATCCTCAATTGAACATTGGCGTTGTTTTCATTCTTCTATTTGAAAGCAATGTGTCAGCGAATATCTTTCTCTGGAATAAGTATGTAAAAGTGAAAATGTGCAACCATAAGGTATGCACATTTTTCAGTTTTGTTAGATATTGCCAAATCACTCTCCAAAGTGGTTGTATCAACTTTACTCTTATGAGGAGTGTATTAGGAATCATTTCCCTGTATCCTTGTCAACATTTGATATTCTTTACTAGTTTTGTTACTGGGTCAGATGAAAAGTGGAATTTTATTGATAGCCCATTGCTTTAATCACTATGTTGCACACCTGAAACCAATATTGTGGTTATTGATATGGTTAAACTTTTCACATATTTATTGATTACTTAGATTTTATTTTTGCATATTGCCTATTCATACACTTTGCACTTTCTAATCGGATTTTTACCTGTTTCTTTTTATTGTTATTTTTTAAAATCTTTTTTAAACCTTTTTCTTAATGACTTGCAGTACTTATATTCTTACTCTACATACATATCTGACTAATATATCTTAGTACATAGTGATCTACTTCATTTTTTGGTTATGTCTACATGGTCCCTATTATAACTTATTTAAATATTCCCTCATTGTTGGACATTTTAGTTACCTTCAGGGTTTTGTTATTACAAATAATACTGGTACCTTATTGGCTCCCATAAGCATTAATCGTGCTCATTGAATATTTATGGTTCTCTACCTTCTGGCACCTGGTGATTGACTTTCTGTGTTGTCATATGTCCAGTCCTGGCAGGGCATTAATTTCCAGTGTGAGGTTCTCCAGAGTCTTTTTTACCCTCTACTGCTTTGACCAGCAATGTTACTGGTTAATGCTCTGTCAAGATTCTGGAGTGAGGGGGCACCTGGTTGACTCAGCCGGTTGAGGTACTGACTTCGGCTCAAGTCATGATCTCATGGTTCTGTGGGTTTGAGCTCCGCACCGGGCTCTCTGCTGTCAGGGTGGAGCCTGCTTCAGATCTTCTTCCCCCCTTCTTCCTACATCTCCCTCAGTCACGCTGTATCTCTCAAAATGAAACGTTTTTTTAAAAAAGGAGTGTGGATGACCATGATGATCAGAGGCCTTCCTCCCCACCCTCCAAACACTCACTTTGGACAGAATTTTTTTTTCTTGTCTTTCTTTATTTTATTTTTTCAACATTTTTAATTTATTTTGGGACAGAGAGAGACAGAGCATGAACGGGGGAGGGGCAGAGAGAGAGGGAGGCACAGAATCGGAAACAGGCTCCAGGCTCCGAGCCATCAGCCCAGAGCCTGACGCGGGGCTCGAACTCACGGACCGCGAGATCGTGACCTGGCTGAAGTCGGACGCTTAACCGACTGCGCCACCCAGGCGCCCCTTGTCTTTCTTTATAAAAATAAACACTTTGAATTAAAAGCCACTAACATTCTGTGGTTGTCTGTTGTCATGGCATGACCCCATTTGTCCTGATGGCCACACCCTATTGCTTGTATTTACTAGTTCAGAAACTTTAAAACAAATGGGGTTCATCTGCATGGTTTAGAATCACAGAATTCTAGAAGTTAATTTCTAGAGGTCAACTATTTTACTCTTCCTCTTAAAAATTCATCTCCTAAATCATATCTCCTAGAATAATGCCTAATGGGGTAACAGCAAATTCCCTTTTCTTTAGTTTGTGGAATCCCAGTCCTTTTGTTTGTCTATTCATCAGTTCATATACATTTTGGATTGTTTCCAAACATCATTGGCTATAATGAATGATGCTAATATGAACATCAAGTACAAGTTTTTGTATGGACATTAGTTTTTATTTCTCTTGGATATATATATATACCTAGGAGTAGAAATGCAGACTCATATGGAAACTCTATGTTTAACTTTTTTAAAAACTGACAGTTTCCAAAATAGTTGCACAATTTCACATTCCTACCAACCATGTATGAAGATTCCAATTTCTTCACATCCTCATCAACACTTGTTATCATCCATCTTTTCAAGTATAGCCATCCTAGTGGGTGTGAAGCATCTCAATTGTACTTTTTTCCCCTTAAAGTTTATTTATTTTTGAGAGAGAGAGAGAGAGAGAGAGAGAGCAGAGGAGGGGCAGAGAGAGAGGGAGAGAGACAATCCCAAGCAGGCTCTGTGATGTCAGCACAGAGCCCTACTAGGGGCTTGAACTCACGAGCAGTGAGATCATGACCCTTGCTGAAATCAAGAGTGGGATGTTTAACCAACTGAGCCACCCAGGTACCCCCTTTTCAAAAAAAAAATTTATTTATTTATTTAGAGAGATAAAGAGTGAGAGAGAGCACAGAGGAGGAGCAGAGAGGGGAGAGGGGGAATCCCAAGCAGGCTCCCCACTGTCAGTGCAGAGCCTGTTATATGGGGTTTAAACTTCATGAACCGTGAGATCATGACCAGAGCCAAAATCAAGAGTTGGACACTTAATCGACTGAGCCACCCAGATACCCCCAGGATGATGTTTTTAAAGAAAAGTGGAATCCCCCCCCCCCAATCATTATAGACTTTTGCTGTAATATTCATATGAAACCGAGCCAGGCAGTTGCTGTTTGTTATTTTTAGTGCCACTCTAAAAGCATGCACTTTACTTATTTTTTTAATTCAATAAATTATTGTCATTGTTTTTGATGCTAATATTGTCCCAAATTTTTCTAGTGGTTATCCTCAACTCATTCTTTAAAATATGTCTTAAAGTAAGGGAATACAGTGTTCCGTGGAGCATATTATTAAAGTTATTGTAAGTGCTTTGCAATGGTAAATTCACTGTACCATGAAAACAAATGTATAAAGGACTCACAGTTAAGAAGTGAGTAATTCTGATACTAGGACAGCATATCATTTTCATAGTTAACAAGTTAAACTAATTGCAAAATGTAAATAATCGGTAAGAGTGGATTCTATTTAACAACCAATAAAAAATATTAGCAATTTGAGCCATCTATTTACCTTCAGAATGGTAAATCTTTTCCTGACTCCTGTATATGATGACTGGTGCCAATAAACTGAAATATACTTGTAGCCAAGTGTATGGCCTAAACACCGTATGCTACTGTAAATTGCAGAGAATAGGATGAAATTATTTCTGATTCTAAATACTTGGAAATATGTTTCATTAAAATTAGTTTCTAAGCAATGTGCTTGAAAACATATTTCGATAGCATTAGAGTTAAGAAAGGCATCGAGATTTTAAAACTATGAGTTGGGAAGCCCAGAGTATGTATCCCAATTAGAAGGAGAAAAATTTGTATTGAGTTTTAGCTCCGCCCACAGCAATTATTTCCTTCCTTCTGTAACTGTCAATTTCCTCCCCAGTCCCAGGAGCTTCTCTAACCAGTTCCGCAGTCTGTCTTTGTGATGATGGTTTCAAATGAGGCAGCCGCGATGATACGGCTTAAGTTCTCGGTTTCTCCCCGAGACTTGACAGTTGGGGCTGGAACCACACAGAAGCGTCTTTATCTCGAGTACTCACAGAGGTGGAAAACCAGAGAGGGCGGAGCAAACTTTTAGGGAGCGTCTCCCCTGCCCGCGGCCTCTTCCACCTGCTCCTCCCCGATTGGCTGTCGTAAGTCTCAGCCGTCCAATCGCGCTGGCGCGCCCAGCGCGCCGTTCCGCCACGCCGCCGCGCATGCTTACTCGGGGACCCGCCCCTGTGCTTCATCGCTCCTGAAATCCGGAGAAGGACACCGGCTAAGCTGTGGGAGCCGGGCCTGGCTGTCTTCGTGCTAACGTCACAGGGCTGCGCTGGGACTTTGGACGGGTCCAGTGGCAGAGCGACAGAGAAAACAAACACACAACTGCCCGATTTACTCGTGTCCCTTAAGTGGAGGTTTTCCTGGGTTGACCGCTTTCATTGTGGTACAATCTCTACAAACTGATTTGCCTGTGGGGACTCGAAAAAATGCGACTTCATTCTTTTGCGTCGGGGCAGATGGAAAAGCGGGGTGAATGGACCGAGTACTTAAAAAAAAAAAAAGTAAACTTTCCTCTTGTACAGGGTGACTGGGGTTACCATTCCTTTGAGTTTTACTACCCCGAAACTAAACACTTCCTCGCAACCGACCCATCCCTCAACCCTAGCATATCCTGGTTTCTGTGAAATGACCGCCTGTAGGCGCTAGAAATGCGGACGTTACTTTCTGCTCTAGAAAAAACGTCCCCGTTAGTTTCCAAGGTGTACAACTCAGAAAAGTGACCCAAAACAAAAAATGATCAGCTTTCGGTGGAGAGGCAAAGTCTCGTGGTCCTTCTTCACAAATTGGCCAGCGAACTCCAGGCCCCAGACGGTCCGTAGCGGGGGGTGGCGGGGCGGGGGGGGAGGGGGGAAACAAGGCCTCCGGCGGGCTGCAACTACCAAGCTCCACGCCAGGCCTGCCCCTGCGGCCGCTCGGAAAACGCGGCGAGTGGAACCCGCACGCGGAAGCGCCGGCCGCACTGAGCATGCCCAGTTGCAGAGCCGACCAGAGGAGTTTTTTTTTTTTCTTTTCTTTTCTTTCGTTTTTTTTTTTTTTTTTTTTTTTTTGGTCTCAAGTAGGAGGCCTACCCCCCCCACCCCCACCCCCAGCCCCCCACCCCCACCCCCGACCTAAGCAGCTACCATGTCTGAGGTCCCCGGCGCGGCGTTGTCCCAGGCGGGTTGGTAAGTGGCAAGTCCCGCCGGCCGCCCGGCCGCGGGCGCTGGCCGGGGCCCCGAGGAGGGTTGGGGTTGGGGGCGGTGGGTACGTGTCGGGGTAGGCGGAGGCCGCCGCCTGCCCCCGGCCTCTCTCCGGCCCTCCGGGCCGGCTCCGCCCCCGGCGCCACGCGGAGCCGAGCGAGTCCCCCAGCTCCCCTCGGGGCGGCGGCGGCGCGGCCTGGGCCCCGGGCGGCGGGCGGCGGGCCGGGGAGAGGCCGGGGGGCCGCTGGCAGAACAGGCAGGGCGGCTGGCGGCCCAGGCCCGAGCGGATCCGCCCGATAGGACCTGCGGCGCCGTGCGCGCCGCTCTGGGCGGTGTTGCTGCGGCGGGACGAGGGGAGGCGAGGGCTGGAGAACCGTGTGCGGCGGAGAGGGGCGAGCGCGGCCGCAGCCCGCGGGCCCGCGGGGAGTTGAGGGTCGACCCAAGCAAAGCCTGTGCGGCTGCCTGGGCCGCCGCTTCTTTTCCGTAATTTCGGAGTAGTGTACGGACCGGTGTGAAGCTGCCCCCCGTGGCACACTCACAACTTCTGAAGCTAGGAATGACCTCATTGTCAACTCGTGTGGGTGCTCCGTAGAACTTTTCTTGAAGCGATGGCAGTGTTCTGATTTTTAAACACGTTTCACGTCAAGATTTTAACATCTGAGAGCAAGAAAAAATTATGCGAAATTAAGCCGTTTCTGAAACTGAGGTCATTGCAGTTGTTAACATTGTTTAATTTAGTAACGCTTTTCCAGGCCTTCATAGGCACAGAGAGGAGGGGTAGGAAGGATGAAAAAGATTTGCCCCTGCTCTCTGGCAGTTCACTATCTTAGGGAAAAGAGCAGAGAGGGAGGCATCCAAAGAACGAACACAAAAACGGAGACAGTGGCAAACTATACAGAGGGGCAGACAAATGTGCTATGGAATTGGAGGGGAAGGAGAGCTCACTTCCTAGAGAAGTGGGTTTTGAAAGACGGCGAGGAAAGGGCTTTCTAGGCAGAGCCACTGGAGACGCAACACAGAAGTAGGGAAGCGCTTATTGGTTTGCAGAACTGACACTAGATCCTTGTGGTTCGTGGAAGTAGGAGGGTGTGCAGTGAGGCTTAAGACCCGAAAGGTTGGGCCAGATTTAACACCTGTATTTTGAAGAGAGGGGGCTCCTGGCTGTTCAAGTTAGAAGACTAGCACAGAACTGTTAAAAGTAACTTTACGTATCTAGAAAGTGGTGGAGCTGAAAGGTGAGCACAGGGGGGCTGGTCCTTCCCACTGTTATGCCTTGTTCCTATAGTTTTTCCGTGAACACCATTAGCATAACAGACTGTGGAGTTAAAAGCTAACCTTACCCAGTTTTACTTTTGTTCTGGAATTTCTACCTTCAGTTTCTTTACCTCAAAGGACGTATTGAAGATTCTTGGGTCACTCTTCGTTTTATTATTATTATTATTATTATTATTATTATTATTAAAGTTTCTTTATTCAGAGAGAGAGCAAGCACGTAAGCATGGGAGGGGCAGAGAGAGAGAATCCCAAGCAGGCTCCAAGCTCTCGGCACAGGGCTGAATTTAGGGCCCAATCTCAGGAATCATGAGCTGAGGTGAAGTTGGATGCTTAATTGCCAGAGCCACTGAGGCGCCTCCTTGGATCACTCTTCTATTTCAGTTTTTTCCCATGCTTCGTTAGATTGAGCCTTAGTTCTTCAACCTAGTGATACAACTTCAGGTAGAAACTTGGTCTTTTACTTCTTTCCAACATGACCCCACCTCCTTTAGAAAGGCTAGTCTCATATTTTGGTTCCAAACACATACTAAATTGTTCTTTTTTGGTTTTGGACCCTAAACTCCTTAAGGGTGGGGAACTATAACTGATTTTTCTGTGTATTTTTGGTGCCAGGGAGCCACTACAGTGTAGGTTTTCAGTAAAGTCTCATACAATTGACCTTGGGATGCCCCTGCCAATTAGAATTCAGACCCTGCCAATCAGACTGCTAGCAGGGGTTTCCACCCAATCTTAGATAGAGTGCCTCCCTTTGTTATAAAGCTAAAGGAATGTTATATTGTAACATTTGTTACTTTATATCACAAATTATCTGTTTAACATGTTTCTTTTTCCACCAGATTTCTGTTGCTTTTGTAAGGCAGTGACTAATGAAGGCAATAGTAAGCCATGGGTCTAATAAGGCTGTTTTTCTAGGAATTTTGGAGTTACATGTAATTCCTAATGGGTCTTGAATGGGTTAGATTTGTGCCAAACGAAAGGATGTCCTAGGCGTTCAGGTGGCCTGTATAGATCTTACATTTAAGTACAGACTTACTATGTTAAAATACAGAATTTCAAATGTTTAGGCAGAGAAGAGTACTAGAAGGAGAATTGATGATCAAAGAGTACCTCTGACCAGTTCATTCCAGTTCTGATATTCTCAGTTTCCTCTAACTCTTGAGATTCTCTGTTATTGTCACTGACAAAACCATTTTTCTTAGTACTTAATCTATTCACTTAATGACTTGTAGGACTTAAAAAGAAATAGATGCTAACCTAAACTATTAAATCCTTTCTATTATCTTCACCTAAAACAATAGGTTAGGGTAATATCTTATGCCAAAAAAGCTTAGGTTTCTAATCTATTATTCCAGTTTGTTATTTTCTGAGTATTTTTCCCCCTCCTAAGTCCTTAATCTTCATTAGAACCCCCACAAAATCAATATTTTAAAATATAACTCCAACAGTAGCCACCCTGGCAGACTTTACAATAATTTTTTTCTTTAGTGATGAGTAGCATAGAAAACATCAGGTTTTGCTGATTTGAACTTTAAAACTTTCAGGGACTTACACAGTATGGTGATTATGTTTAAATAATGCACTAAATAGTACATTGATCTTTTGTGGTACTTAGTTATGTGTGGAATAGACTTCAGTATGAGAGGAGATTTTACTTAATTTGTCTAGATAACAGATTTACTTAATACCTTTTTGGTTTTTCTCCTTGGAGAATCCCTTAAGGGGGATTTGCATATTTCTACTAACCATTTGAATCTTTAAAATTTTTATAGAAATGTCAATCTTTTGAAATTTTTATTTATTTTAAAGTTTATTTATTTTGAGAGAGCGAGCGGGCGTGGGAGAGAGTATCCCAAGTAGGCTCCACAGTGTCAGGAAGGAGCCCATTTTGGGGCTCCAACTCAGGAACCCAGGAGATCATGACCTGAACTGAAATCAAGAGTCAGATGCCCTACTGACTTTCAAAAGGTGCCCCAACCTTTTGAAACTTTAAAAAAATAGAAACATGTTAGAACACAATTAGTTGTGATTGTGTTTTTGAAAAGGTGGAGAGCCTGGGTAGCTCAGTCAGTTAAGCGTTTGACTTTGGCTTCAGGTCATGATCTCATGGCCCCTGGGTTTGTGCTGACAGCTCAGAGCCTGGGGCCTGCTTCTGATTTTTGTGTCTCCCTCTCTCTCTGCCCCTCCCCTGCTTGTGCTGTCTCTATCTCTGTCTGTGTCTCTCTCAAAAATAAATAAACATTTAAAAAAATGAACAAAAAAAAAAAGAAAAGGTATTTTCCATAGAATTAGTGATGGTATAGCTTAATGTCTTCAGGTGTGGATGAAGAAACTGAAGCACCATGGGAATCAAAAATTTCCTCAGTTACAAGTAGCAGAACCAAGAATAGAGCCCAAACGGGCGGAATAAAGATTCAAAACTCATTTCCATCAAGCCATGGTGACCACTTCTAATTTAAATTGTTGATAAAAAAAAAAATGATACATTTTAAAATAGAAAATTGGATTTAAGCGTTTTGTAGTGTGTAAATTTACTTTCTTCTTTGGGAAAGATAAAGTGCTTATGCTGAGGAATGGTGATTTTGGAAACAAAGAAACCTTTATCTTGCGGTGGCTCACCTAAGGGCTGATTAGGGTTATCTGAAAATCTGGTTAATTGTGTATTTTTCTAAGTCTGAGAATAAGGTCTGAAAAAGTAAGACACCATATTGTATGTCTTTGCCTTACTCGGCAGTTTGGAGTTGAAGACACCATAAGGTAGCATTAGAAATAGTGTGTTTCCATTTGTATTATGAACATAATTTCTGAGAAACTCCAGGTCTCTAACATAACAAGGCTTAACCAGGTTGTGCTCTGGGATTTTTGTTTTTGTGTTTTGGTGAGGAGGGCAGGGTTAGAGGGAAAATAGAAGGATGAACACAAAGGTCTTCTTACCTTGTTCGCCTTGAATTTCACCTTCCCTTTTGGATTCTCTCTCTTTGATGACTGGTGCTACGACCACACTGACCATCCTCTGGCCCAAGTGTATACTCCTCTCCCTTTCTTTCACCTTGAGACACCTAAGAAAGATGATAGCTTGTAACAGTCTTTATCAAAATTTAGTGCTGAAGAAGAACAACTTTGATATATATTTAGATGGATATAGTCCATCTACAAGTTCTGTCCATTTATTATTTAGGAAGCACAGTGGCAGTATGGGTACAAAGTGAATGCTGTCTTGTCTTGAAGGGGGCCTGCCCTATTCCACATGTTGCTTTGAGAATGATATTTCAAAGTGGTACTTCAGGACATTTTGCTGGAATTTGTAATTCCTGACTTTTAACCTGGCCACAGAGGGAGAGCTTCTTTTCCCATTCCATCACGTGGAAGCTTCCTTCCAAATACATTAATGGTCATGACCAAGAAAGATTCCTGTCCTGTAGTCCACCCTGCACCTGTCTTGTATGGTTTCTGTTTTCTGAGAGACACAACACTTCCTCAGGAGACTGCTGGTCATTGATCCCAGTCTTTAAGTGAAAAGCAACCTGGGGCACCAGGTTCTGCAGTCGGTTCAGCGTCCTACTTCCGCTCGGGTCATGATCTCGTGGCTTGTGGGTCTGAGCCCCATGTCAGGCTCTGCGCTGACAGCTCGAAGCCCGGAGCCTGCCTCAGATTCTGTGTCTCCCTCTCTCTGCCCCTCCCCGGCTCACATCTGTCTCTCTCTCTCTCAAAAATAAACATAAAAAAATGAAAGAAAAAAAAAAAGAAAAGCAACCTTTGCAGTACCATCAATATAACTATACCTTTATGTACTACACTGTTGGTAATAGACAATAAGAGTTTATACAAAGAGTATGTGAAATTTTGCTCCCTTATATTCCAACATAATTCTTAGGCATAAGTACATTTGTAAAGGATATTAGTAGTTCTTTATAAGGTTGTACATTAAGTGCAGGATATTTTATTATCTAAAATTATAATATATTCTATCATTACCACTTTGATATAAACATACTCTTGGTATACTCTTTTGGAAAGGATAAGAACCATGAACACACTTTTTAGCTGAAACAATAATAGATCATGTTCAAGAACATTAGAAGAAACCAGTTGATTTATATTTTGGTTTCAGGGGACTTATCAGAGACCTCTATTTTGAAACATTTCCCATTTCTTTAATGAGCATTTGTAACTATCTCTTTGGTTTACCTTGTTTGTGAAATTATAGTTCAACAGTAATAAGCCTTGTTGACCTTCTGTCTCAAAATATGTTACACACTGCCTGGCAGCTTCTGATACTATAAAGTGCTAAAAAAAAATGACTGGATATTCTGTTAAACTGTGCAAGTTTTCAGGTTTCAAGGTGCTGTTTGCAGTGATTTTTTTTTTTTTTTTTTTTGGTGAATAACCTATAAATCTAGTTTCAACTGCCTGTAGACTTGACTGCCTCAAGCATAAAGGGGGTATAAAAAGAAACTTGCTACCTCAGCAAGTTGAAAATAATTTTCTCCTCTCACACAGCAGCATTTGCTAAATCAAGTAAAAATTACATAGTAACATTTCAAGAACCATAAAAATATAACTATATCAACTTTTTTGGTTTATGTTTTCTCCTTTTGACAAAAGAAGAATATTGGCATTTTGACTTACCATGTTGCAGTTAAGTCCCAACTATTTAGAAACTGTGATTTTTTGTAAGATGTAGGCTCTGGAAGTAGCTGAAGAAGACTTTGCCTCCAGATGATCTTTAGAAGAAGTAGACTACACTCCCAACAATGCAAAAGTTTTTGTGTAAAAATTGAGAAACATTTTTATGAGGTCATAGAATGAAAACAAAGAAAAGCAGAGAAGAGGGGGCAAGTAATATGTGGTGATAACATAAAATGTTAACAAGGGTGTCAAATCAAGGATACTGAGAGCAGAAAGGAAGCACACTGGTGATATAGAGAAGGAGGAAAGAACCACATCATGCTCCAGGACTGGACAGAGCCTGCCTGTACCTTATAACTATAACCCCTATAGGTTTCACACCCTGACTTGATAGGTGTAAGTCTGTGTGCATGCATGAGCAGTTTTTATACTTATTACAGTTTCACAGCCTTTAAAGTGGAGACAGATAGCTACCCTCATCTTAGGATGGTGCTGCTGAAGATATGGTATCTTTACAACAATAAGTAAGCCTCTGCAATAATGCAGAGAAATATGTAACCCCATATAGTAATGTGTGTACTGAAATACACATAGTAAATGTTTATGCATCTTGTACACAAGGCACTGTTTGTTTTGGTGATGATATACTAGTTGGTCAGAATTTAAACGTGTCATATACTGGTATTTTGCTTGAGAAGTCTGGGAAGCTTTCCAGAACTAGTGCTGTATAAGCAGGGCATGTTATATATGCCATCTCACATGGTGTCTAGTCTTTGTCTAGGGAAAAAACAAGGCAGATTCACTAACACATTCATTCAACAAATAATTATTAAACATCTTGCTGTGGCAGACTCTTTAGTTCAATCAGACGTAGTCTTAAGGGGAGAAAGCCATTAATTACATATTCAAACATTGCATCTGTAAAGTACACAGAAACGAAAAGGGACATGGTTCTAGATGAGCTTATAGAAGGGAAATTTGGTGTCTTTGTGGTGGTCAGAGAATGCTTCCCTGAGATCTGGAGGATGAGTGGGAATTAAATAGACTAAGTAAGGGTAAAGCAGCATATGCAGAGTTTATAGGGCAGTAAGGAACATGGTGAGTACAAAGGTCTGAAGGACCAGGATGAGTGGAGGGCAAGACAGAGGTGGTATAGTGAGGCGGAACTGGGAGACACTTAGGGTCTGGGTCATGTAGCTCAGGCCTTGCTTTTATTCTGGAGGCAGTAGAAATCAGTTGGAAAGTTTTATCAGGGGTTGGGACGGTTGAAGTAGGGATGACATCATAGTTAGATGTTGAGAAATGCTTGCATTGAAGAAAATGGCTCGGAGCTTGGCTTGAGTAGAGTGGTAGAATGGTGGTGATGATTGCGATGGAGAACAGAGATTGATTTGATTGGTATTTGAGAGGTAAAATGGACAGAACTTTTAGAAGGACTATATCCATCTAAATATACGCATCTATATATGGGAAAGAGAGAGAAGGAGGTGTCAAGGGGTTGATTTCTGGGTTTCTGGCTTGTATACCTAAACTGATTACAGTATGGCTAGATAGGGAGTCTTAGAAAAGGAGTACATTTTTGAGGGGTGGATCATGAATTGAAGTTGGACATTATTTGAGTACGAGGTGCCTTTGAGTCATCTAAAGTAAGATGTCAGTTAGATATTAGGAAATACTAATCTTGCACTAGGAAGAAGACTGGATTAGAGATATAAATATGGAGTCATTTGGGTATAGCTGATGACTGAAGTAGTGCATGGATGAGATCATCTAAGGCTGCACTGTCCAGTATGGTAGACATTAGCCACATGTGGTTACTGAATACTTGAAATATGTCTAATCCAAATTTGCATGTGATGTAAATGTAAAATACACACCAGGTTTGGAAGACTTAGTACCAAAAAAGGATATAAATATCTCTCATTCATTTTTATATTGTTTGCATATTGAAATAATGCCATCACTATATTGTGTTAAGATATATTATTAAATTAATTGCACATGTTTCTCTTTACTTTTTAAAATGTGATTACCAGAAAATGTAAAATTACGTATGTGGCTTGCATTACATTTCTATTAGCACCTATCAGTGATCTGAAAATCAAACTTTAAATAAGAAGAGGCTAGGTGCAAGCACTGAGGAATTTCAGCATTTAAAATTTTTTTTATGTATTTTTTATTTATTTTTTTTTACATTCATTTATTTTTGAGAGACAGAGCATGAGCAGGGGAGGGGCAGAGAGAGAGGGAGACACAGAATCCGAAGCAGGCTCCAGGCTCTGAGCTGTCAGCACAGAGCCTGACGCGGGGGCTCAGACCCACAAACCAGGAGATCATGACCTGAGCCAAAGACGCTCAACCGAGTAAGCCACTCAGGCACCCGGGAATTTCAGCATTTTAAAGGAGACTTAGCTTTTTAGGAGCTGCAGGGCAGGGCGGGGGAGCATTGGAATATGAAATCAGTGACTTTTCTGAAAAGAGAAAATGGATATGTCTTTAAGAGTTCTGTGATAAGATTATTTGCTTAGGTCAGTATTGGATTACTGGATTGGATTATTAGAGACTCAGAGCAGTTTTTAAAAACATTTTTTAAAACTTCAGATATTTGAACGTGTCTTTTTTTAATTCCCCCCCACCCCGCAAATCCCCTTAAAACTCTAAATATAAAATGCTCATAAAATTCAGCTGCAACTTTTCAGAAGACAGTCAGTCTATAATGGATATTAAGTGAAGAAAGATATTAAGAAAAAAAAAATTTTATTCTATTAAATTCCTAGGCAGGACCTTGAGAAGTTTGAAAATTAATAAATTTTTAAAAATACAGAATATGAAACATTAAGCGTAAATATTGATGGGGAAAAAACTTAAATAAATTAAGCCAACAGTTTATAATGGATTTAAGAATAATTCAGTTTAAGTTTTGTTTTGGAAGAGACATAGGGATGTATTTAAGCTTAAGTGTCTGGAAAGTTGGTAGATGATCATGATAAAGTTAGTGAAATAATTTTTCCTTTTGCCATTAACATATTCTAATATTGTTAGATCAAAAGAAATAAGTAAATATTTGGTTTCTCCAAATAGTTAAAATAGTTTGGTTGATGTCTTATTTCGTAAGCTCCTGTAGGACGAGGATGAAGTCATATCTCTGAGGTGTTCTAGCATTTGGCGGGGTGCAAGGTCCACAGTAGGCATGTACATGCTTGTGGAATGAATGTTCCACAAATTCCATTGTAATTTAGTCTCAGTATGTTTCATCATACTGTTTTTGTGTTCTCCAGGAATATGAAACTTTTTCAAGCCTTGCGTAGAGGAGAAAATTGTTACTTGTGAAATGAATGTTGTGAAGTTTTAAAAACTAGTTTTATGAAAAAATGTAATTTTTACAGTAATGTAGGAAATAACCTGTTATACAAGCTTTCCCTATTTTTTAAAAATGTTTATTGTTTTAGGGGCGCCTGGGTGGCTCAGTCAATTGAACGTCTGACTTCAGCTCATGTCAGGATCTCACAGTCCACGGGTTTGAGCCCCGCGTCGGGCTGTCAGTTCAGAGCCTGGACTCTGCTTCGGATTCTGTGTCTCCCTCTCACTGTGCTCCTCCCCCACTCACGCTCTCTCTCTATCAAAAAATGAATAAACTTTAAAAAAAAATTTTAAAAATGTTTATTTTATTTTGAGAGAGAGAGAGAGCACGTGTGTGTGTGTGCAAGCACAGGAGCAGCAGAGGGGCAGAGAGAGGGAGAGAGAGAGAACCCCAAGCAGGCTCTGCGCTGTCAGCTCAGAGCCCCCAAGCAGGGCTCAATCCCCCAAGCAGGGCTCAATCCCACAGACCAAGAGATCATGACCTGAGCCGAAATCAAGAGTCTGATGCTTAACCAACTGAGCCACTAGCACCCCAAAGCTTTCTCTATTTATTGATATTTGCTTCTAACTGAATACAAACATACACACTTACAGATATGTTGGTAACATTTCTTGCATGGGACAACCAACTGTTTTGGGAGGGGTTTGAAATGTTCTTTCTCAAACCAATGTTAATAGAAACTATTTTCAGAAGTTTGTTTTTAGTATAAATTTGTCCTAGGTCCTAATTATTTCTTTACACTTTTGATATTTTATGGGATACTACAAATTTTTACTTTTCCTTTTGATGTTTCATAATTGCTTGTTATGTCGGGGTCCCTGGTTAGAAAGGCATTAGGAGAGGAGGTTATCATTCATTCTGTGGCCCTTGATGAGGCAAAGAAGTGGACACTGGGACACTTCCCAGTTTATTAAGCTGGCATAAGGTTCCAGCCCACTGGGTTTTACGTGAGGACCCTGCCAAGCACAGGTTGCTCTTTTGTTAACTTTCAATTATGAACAACAGAAAAGGTCATATATATGTTACTAGTTAGGGGAAGGCCTTCTTCTCAGTGGCCTTCCTCAGTTTACCAAACTCAGAATGGCACATACCATTGACCCTTTTTGCTTGCGCTGAGAGCCTAGGTTGGTATGCAGAGGCTTCTGTTCCTGGGAGTTTGCAATGATCTTTTGTCCAGGCTGCTTGCTGAATCTCTCAGTGTGTTTCACTCTACATTGTAACAGTGAGATTTCTCCAGGATTGTGTTAATTTGACTTCTTTCCTTAGTTATGCTTCTTGGTACAGGTTAGTACCCAGGCTCTGTCAGATTCCTCTTTGGACATTCTGAAGTTCTACAAGATCAGGATGTTGTTTTTCCTTATTTTGGTTGCTGCTGATAAATTTTTTGACGACTTTTTCTGGTTGTGGTTATGTGCTTTGTTTTTACTTTTTTTTTCTTTATTTAGTTAATTACACATTTGTCAGAAGTCTTTATAAGCATATGTTAATTAAGTGTTTCATTTCATTAAAAAATGAAACTATTTCATATACATATATTAAAAATATGATTGCTGCAACAATACCATGAAATTGTGTCTGTGTTTTACATCGTTACTGGTGCAAAATAACGATCCCAAATAATATTAACTTTGTCGGTAGACATATCTAGCTATTCTTTGTTATACAGAGACACCTGCCATTTTACTCAATAAATTTTCTACCAGTTATAAGGAAAAGATTTCTTTTGTAGGGATAATTCCCAATTGAAAGATGTCTTCATATAATTAGATGTAGCTTCTTAACAATGAGAGGTTAACATTCAGATTTTGTTTTGACATCATGAAAAAGTTAGTCCAGTGTAGTGGTGTAAATGTTAATGGGTACAGAGTAATAATATTTAAATGATACATGACAGAAATCATGGCATGCTTTCTAGAGTCGGATTGTCTTGAAAGGGCAATAAGGCCTTGAACTTTTTTCCAATTTATACTTATGTGAATAAGCATTTATGTTGATATTATTTTAATTAAAATGTAAAACTGGCCTGAGGTATACCCTTCTTAATATTTACAAAACTGCTTTCTATTAGTTAGGTTGAAAGTTAGGCTGATATACAGAGACCCCACATTACAAAGGTCTAAAGAACATAGCCTTTTTTTTTTTTTTCCTCATCACGGAAAAACCCACAGTGTTGGGGAATCTGCTTTGTGCTGTCATTTATGGACCCAAGTTCTTTCCATCTAACTTTAGTTGTCCCCTAACTCCTGCTACTCCAAGTGTGGTCCTAAGACCAGCATCATTAGCATTACCTGATACCTTGTTAGCAATGTAGAGTCTCAGTCTCTACCACAGACCTACTGAATCAGCATCTGTATTTTAACAGGGTTCTCCTAGTGACTTTTTTGTACATTTGAGTTTGAGAAGCACTAGTTAGGTAGGGTACGTATTGTCATTGTTTTCATGCACATAGGGTAGCTGCGACATCAGGGTTTTAGTTAGCAGAAGGGAAAGGACAGCTGAGAGCCATAGAATGAGTTCCCTGATGGGAAAGGTGGCACACATCACTTCCTTGGTTTCCAAGAACTTAATCTCACCTACCTAAAAGGGATTCTGGGAAATGTGGCCTAGCTCAGTGATTCTCAAGCTGTCTTCCAATTTTTAAAATTTCCAGTTTTTCACACATCACTACCTTTGTGAAGTATAACATCTTGCAGCAATGTCAGATTGCTTTTAGAGTTTCTAAATGGCTTGCCTCAGTTTCTGTACTTATTCCATCATGAAGCAGTAACAAAGAGTTTGAAGATTGGTACTGATCAGTGGACCACACTTGAAGTAGTTCCCTTCTACCTGGACACATTTTGAATTTTTCACTTACTGATACTGTTCAAATTATGGTAAAGTTGTATGAATTTGGTATGAATGAATGAAGTGAAGCACTTTTTATTTTCTGCTTTTGATTTGACTTAATTACTTGCTAATATTCTACTTTATCTTTTTTTATTTTTAGTGATGATCTAATGTGTGGAAAGGACTTTGCGGTTTGCAAAGCCCTCTTTCTCTAATTATATATCATTCTATAATAATAAGTAGGTTGTATGTATGTATTATATTTGCTTATAAAAGGCGATTGCAAGCCTTCTTGGTTTAGTCATGTGGCTGATACCTAGTATGACACATTAAAGAGTGATCATGTTTGTTATGAGAAAGTACCTTTCCACTGCATTTTGTTAACTTTCTTATACTTTTGGTTATGAAGTAATATTAGTTTATAGTTGGTGTTATGAGACTTATCTGTGTGGCTGTTATATTGGCTGACATTGCTTGACATGGTTTGAATTATTCCTGCCTAAACATGTTTTCATGAAAAATAAAATTGAATTGGACTGTTGGTGGTCTTTTAAAATGTTTTACTTTATCACAATAACTTTCATGTGTAAATTGAATTGTTTATCGTTACTGGTAATGCTATCCTGCCTTAAGCAAAAGTGTATTTAAAAGATGTATGATTATAGATTTCTATGTATCTAAGACATGTATTTTCAAAGTGGAAAAATAGGCTGTTTGACTGAATGTTTTGTTATATTCAGCTTGCTTTTTGCTGTTATGGCTTGCCTGGTATTGCCCTGCAGCACCACTTTTTTTTTTCTTTTTTGCCTAAGTACCCGCTATGAGTGAACTAAGAAATCAGCAGGATGTCAGCATTGTGAAAGAGGAATAGGCTTGCAAGCTTGAATTGATTTGTGTTTGAAACTGAGATTAGTAAACTACATGATTTAAATTTTTTTTAACTTTTATTTATTTTTGAGAGAGACAGAGACAGAGTGCGAGTTGGGGAGAACAGAGAGAGAGGGAGACACAGAATCCAAAGCAGGCTCCAGGCTCTGAGCTGTCAGCACAGGGCCTGGTGCAGGACTCAAACACACGAACTGTGAGATCCTGACCTGAGCCGAAGTCGGCTGCTTAGCCCACTGAGCCACCCAGGTGCCCCTGTAAATTACATGATTTTACATAGTTAATTCATATTAGAATTAGTAGTTAATTAGAATTATATCACAAAACTGGGTTGTCATGAGTGATTACTTTGAAAAGAGAGTGGTTGTGAAAACAAAACTCTGTATTCTTGATTTTCAGTTAAATTTATACCTACTTTTTTTTTTGTATTAATTTTAAGTGTTAATTGAAGTATAGTTGACACACAAATATACCTGATATGGCTTGTGTTAAAAGCGTGGGCTCTGAAGTCCAACTCTCTAGAACCAGGGTCAGTCCTGGTTCTGCCACTGATTAAATAACCTTGAGTACATTAATTCAACTGCTCGCTCCCTCAGTTTATTCATCTCTTAAATGGTGCCAATTGTAGCACCTAATCCATAGTATACTTATGAGGATTAATGAGTTAATACACACAAAGTGTTTCAGAACACTGCTTGTCGTATGCCGAGTGCCCAATAAATACTTGCACTGTTTCTATTGCGTGTTAAGCCTGGACTCTCATAACTTACTGTAGCCAGTAAATAAATTCATGTAATTTGCACATGTATGGATTTCTGAAATTGTGTTACTTTTGAAAAAAATGTGTTCTTTATTTTAGAATATATAGTCTCTTAAAGGGTTACCTTGATAAAGACAAAATCCTTATATCTTACGGGTTTCAGTGTCGGTTTTGAATCTCATTATAAAGTATGTTTTAGCATTTGGTAGTCTTATAAATGTTGGTGCCTCAAATTAAAGATAAATAATACAGGTTGAATATTTCATGTATTATTTTACTTGTACAGGAAGAATAGACATTTGAGAGAGAAAAACGTCAATATGCAATCTATTATTTTTGGATATGAATTTAGTTAAGTCTCAGAAGCTGAAGGCAGGTAATTTAACATTCTTGTTGAAATGTTGCATTGTTATTAAGTATTTACCTTTTAGTGTTATAAATAAGGATTTTATTTAAGGAGCAATGGGATATCCTCCTTAAAAAATTAAATGTTTGGAGCCAGTTATGTAATATGTAAATTTATGGAACAATATACCTTTAAAAAATTTTTTTTTATGTTTTTATTTTATTTTTGAGACAGAGAGCATGAGCAGGGGAGGAGCAGAGAGAGAGGGAGACACAGAATCCGAAGCAGGCTCCAGGCTCTGAGCTGTCAGCGCAGAGTCCGACGCAGGGCTTGAACTCACAGACTGTGATATCATGACCTGAGCCGAAGTCGGATGCTTAACCGACTGAGCCACGGAGGCGCCCCGGAACAATATACTTTTTTAAAGATTAAATACATTTTTAAAGTACATTTTAAATACATTTTGAGTCTGGCTTAAAAAGGTTTTTTTTGGGGGCGCCTGGGTGGCTCAGTCGGTTAAGCGTCCGACTTCAGCTCAGGTCACGATCTCGCGGTCCATGAGTTCGAGCCCCGCGTTGGGCTCTGGGCTGACGGCTCAGAGCCTGGAGCCTGCTTCCAACTCTGTGTCTCCCTCTCTCTCTGCCCCTCCCCCGTTCATGCTCTGTCTCTCTCTGTCTCAAAAATAAATAAACGTTAATTAAAAAAAAAAGTTTTTTTAACGTTTATTTTTGAGAGACGGAGACAGAGCGTGAGTGGGGGAGGGGCAGAGAGAGAGAGAGGGAGAATCTGAAGCAGGATCCAGGCTCAGGGCTGTCAGCCCAGAGCCCCGACGCGGGGTTCGAACTCAGGAACTGTGAGATCATGACCTGGGCTAAGTAGGACACTTAACTAACTGAGTCACCCAGGTGCCCTGAGTATGGTTTTTAAAGAAAAAGGATTATATAGCTTTATCCTAAGTACAGAGTTGGCAGACTGTGGCCCAATTTGACCTTATGCTTACTTTTGTAAATAAAGTTGTACTCATACACAGTTAGACCAGGCTTTTGTGCTGTGGACAGAGATGAGTAGTTGTGATAGAGATCCTATGGCCTGCAAAAATACCTACAATTTTTACTATCTAGCCCTTTAAAGAATAAGTTTACTTAGCTTTACCCTAAGTAATTAGTGAGGTAGATTTATTAGTCCATTATTAGTTAGAAGAAGTTGGAATAAGTAGTACATGCTACTTATCCAGTATTTACCAAAAATAACTTTCTAAAACAACCACAATCCTTGTTTATATCCTTATTTGTAATGACTGGTATGAATGGAGCTGCCTCACAGATTAGTAAATCCTAACTATTTGATAGGAATGTGGCGGTACTTGTAGTGGGGCTTTCTATCAAATACAGAATTGTTAGGTGTTTTTGAAATGGTCTACTGATTTTAATAGAACTTTTCCATTATGTCCTAGAGCAGATAGAAATCCTTCATTGGTTTCAATTGAGAATTTCTGTCACACCTGGACAACTTTTGGATTTTATAGAAAACCTAGACTACAGATAGTTTTTATCAAATCAGTATACTGCTTAAGGAGAGGAAACAGTGGATGTGAAGTTGAAAAACTTGTTAAAACATATCAATCCTGTGTAAAATATAGAAGTCAGTCATTAACACATTGGGTAACCAGTCATACTTAAATTAACCTAATTTATTTGTAAGAAGCTGTTTTAGATTAGAAATGGAATTCATGACAAAAAAATTCATGCCTTGATAGGACAAAGATTGAAGATAAAGTTTTTAACAGTGTTCAGGGAATCGATTAGGCACAAAGGGTCTAATAAGATCCAGTTTCTCAATATCCATTCTTATACACATTCATATTTTTCCTTTTTTGGAATGTGTCCTCAAACTTGTAGAGTTGCCGGTCCCACCATGTGGAGATTCATATTCACTGGGATCTATACACAGTTTCCGTTTTTGACATTATTCTGATCATAGAAATTACATTGCTGTTTCATCAGAACTTTTACACTTCATCTAGCCACGTTGGTATCCTGGGGTATAACTAGCACAGTGATAACAAGCAAATGTGCCATTTAACAAATGTAACCAATAATAGGCAAATGCCATTACTGAGAAAACCAGGCCCTGAATTTTAGCTAAATTAAATAGACTACTGCAATCTTGATGGCTCATCCACACACTTGAAAAATATCATAGTTTGGAAGAGTACATTAGTTTTTCTGTAAAAATCATGATTATTTTTACATATCATATTGTAAAATATGCAAATTGAATTGCTTTCTTTTCTCAAATGGCCAAGTTTTGTATGAATGACTTAATAGATTCCCTGTACCACCCTGGTGCAGAGATCCATTGAGAGTTTTAAATCAGGACCATGAAAAAATCAGATTTGCTGAGTTTACAAAGATCACTCCGGCTTTTATTGCAAAGATGGGTTGAGGGATTAATATTCTGGCAGGGACAACTTAAAGAAAAACAATCTTTAGAGATAAACTTCATCAATGAATTTTTTCTTAAGGGAAGTTGAAGAAATGGAGAATTCTGGTTCTCTCTCAGTGCCCCTGACTTGTTTCTTTCTTCCCCAGCAATTTAAAAGTAAAATCAGCTAATACAACTTATTCTATTAGTGTTAGTGCTGACAGCTTTTTGATGTTTTTTGCTTTAGAGTACTTAAATTTGTTGGATGCCTCAAAACTAAGGTATTTATTGGTTTTAAACACTATATAAAAATATAATACATATTTTTGTAAATAATGTATACTTATATGAGATATGTATGTTTATATTTATGTAAAAATGCTTTAGAAGATAGGTATTTTGAAGTGTAAAGATTTTTTTATTATTTAAAAATTTTTTTTAAATGTTTATATATTTTTGAGAAAGAGAGAGATAAGAGAACACGAGTGGGAGAGGGGCAGAGAAAGAGGGAGACACAGAATCTGAAGCAGGCTCCAGGCTCTGAGCTGTCAGCACAGAGCCTGATGTGGGGCTCAAACTCACGAACCATGAGATCATGATCTAAGCCAAAGTCGGACGCTGAACTGACTGAGCCACCCAGGCACCCCTGAGGGGTAAGGATTTTTAAAGGAAGATCAGGAAGACCTCATAATGTATTTCTTAGATCTAGATTTCTGAAGAATGTTATTTTTTTTTTTTAACTAATGATGTTTTAGGAGCATATTAATGAAAAAGCAGTCAGATGGGAATACTTGCTCTCACTTTTCTCATGACTGAGCTGATACAGTCAACTATGGATTCCCTTCTTATTTTAGTGCTGTTTCCAAGCCAGTAGGTGAAGCTATATTTAAAACATTCATTTAATAAGTAAATATTCATTAAGCAAGACATTTTTCTTCAAGATCTGCATTTCCTTTTTAAGAGACTATTTTATGTATTCCTTTTCTGGTATTTTTCTTTGTTTTGAAAGTCGCTTTAATGCTGAGCGCATGTATGACTGTGTTCATATGTAGAATTCTATCACCTACCCCTACCATTGCTTCTCCTTCCTGCTGTAGTCTGACATGTGCTTCTTCCACATTACTGAGATGCTTTTGTTGAAGTTACCAGTGACCTCCCAATGAGGTACATTTCAGGCCTTTCCTAACTGACCTCTTTGCTGCATTGGAGAGTATTGGTCAACCCACTCCTTGAAATTCACTATTGTCTGCCTTAACACTGCAGAATTCTTGTTCTCTTTCTCCTTCTTGATTCTTCAGTTGGTGTCTTTTTATGGTATTCTTATCCCACCCTTCCTTGCCTTTTCTTACTCTCCCTGTTGGTACTACCAAAGTTCGGTTTTTATTCTGCATTCTCATTCTTCTTACTTTAACTGATGAATCTCATTTGATTTCATATGTAGACTAGTTTCTACATGCTGATGATTCCTAAATCTGCCTAAACCTGTATTTTAAAATGTGACACATTTTGAAATACACAATTTGTGTTATTTTGCTGTACAATTTGAACTAAGTATCATAGAGGCACCTCAGACTTCAGTGTTTCTAACTGTGCTTCTCTTTCTCAGAAGAATGTTTCCAAATTCTCTTTCTATTCTGGCTTAGTCGGTGGTACGCTCATCTCACCAGTTACCTAAGAGTCTGTTTTACCATATTCTCTTATATTTAAATGATGAATCAGTCCTGCCTGTTTTACCTTTTGAGTATTTTTCCACTTTAGGCCTTCATTCTTGGGAGCATGTTAGTAGCTTCCTGATTGGTCTTCTTCCTCTCTCAAATCCATCTTTTTCAGGGCTGTTAGAATAAGTTATTTAAAATAGCTGTTTAACCTTTAGATTTCTCTTCACCTGCAGGATGAAGTCTGTTTTCTTTACAAAGATTTGTGCAGCCTCTTGTTTCTCTCTGGCTTCCTTTCTTGCTCCTTCCTCTCCATAGTTTCCATTCTAACAACATCAACCTGCTCGTTGGTCTCTTATGTACATGGTATACTGGTTCCAATTATTGTGTCATGTCTCATCTTGCTGTTTCTGTCTTTAATGCTCCATTTAAGTTAGTTGATTCTTTCCTTTCATTTGATTTATTTTTTAAATGTTTATTTTGAGAGGGAGAGAGAGAGAGGCAGACAGAGAGAGGGAAGAGAGAATCCCAAGCAGGCTTTGCACTATCAGCACAGAGCCCCAGGTGGGACTCAGTCCCATGAACGCGTGAGATCATGACCTGATCAAGAGTTGATGCTCAACCAACTGAACTACCCAGGTGTACCTTGCCTTTCATTTTAAAACATAACCGTCATCTTTTATGGGAAGTCTCTAACAGGAATAAGGTGTCATTTCTCTGAGTTCCTATAATATTGTATCTCTAGCTAATTGTGCTATCTCTACAACTCAGCTAAGCTTCACTGAAACTGAATTTATTTCAGGTCAATGTCCATGTTCTTTTTATCTTTGAATTCCCAGGACTACAGACTCAAATGTTTACTGAATAAACAAGGTGATGGGACTTTTCTTTTTTAATTGTAGCATACTTAACATACATTAAAATGTGTAGGCCGTGTTTAGTGGTGATTAAGTTTTGATAGTTGTGTGCACAGAATGTAATCACCATTCCAAACAAAATACAAAATGCCACTGTCATGCAAGAAAGTGTTCTCCTGTTTTGTCTCTTCCACTGGCCTGTTCCCTCCTGGTCATCTTTTTCTGACATTTGTCACCATGAATTAATTTTCCTGTAATTAGACATCATAAAAATGGAATTATTTTTGTCTGACTTCTTAGAAGCCTAACATGTTTTTGAGTTTCATTCATGCCCTTGCCTGTGTCAGTTAGTTTATTCTTAATATTATATAGAATTTCATGTTTACATATGCCATAATTTGTGTAATTACTTTCCTGTTGATAGCCATTTTGGGTTGTTTTTCGTGTCTGGTTATTAGGAATAAGACTGTGAACATCTTGTACAAGTATTTTTGTGGGCATATGTTTTCATTTCTTTTGGATAAATATCTAAGAGTAGAATTGGTGGATCCTAGGGCAGCTTATTGTTTATCTTTATAAGAAATAGGCACTTCATTTTCACAATGCAGGTGACATTTTCCATTCCAGCCAACAATGTGTGAGACATTTGGTTTCTCTACTCCCTCACCAAAATTCAGTGTTTTTAGTCCTTTTAATTTTAGCCATTCATACTTACATGACATGGCATCTCATTGTGCTTTTAATGTGCTTTTTCTTGATGACTAAAGATAGTAAGATATTGAACCCTTTTTCATGTGCTTATCATTTTATGAAGTACCTATTTGACTCTTTTGCCCATTTAAAAAAATTGGATGTTTGACTTTTAAATATTGATTTGTAGGAATTGTTTATATGTTACAGATAAAAGTCTTTTGACAGTTACATATGCTCTGAATGTCTTTTTCCATCTTTTATTGGTTTATTTCATTAATAGTATCTTTTGATACTAAGAGTGTTTGATTTTGGTAAAGATCAATTTTTTCATTTTTTTTTCTTTCATGATTAGTGCATTTCATGTTCTCTTTAAAAATTGTTCCCCTACTTCAAGTTTGTGAAAATATTCTTTTATGATCGCTTTCAGAAGCTTTAGGCTTGTATTTAGATATATGAACTAATTAATTTTGATGTATGGCGTGGGAAAAAGGCTGTTTTATTTATTTATTTTTTTGTACAAATATTCAGTTGTTTCAGTAACATGTGTTGAAAAGATTTTTGTTTCCCTGGATTGACTTGACATTTTGGTTGAAGATCTATTGACCATATCCTGTGGGCCTATATTTAGACACTATTCCATTTCATTGTTCCAGTTGACTTTCTCCATGCCCATATCATACTGTCTTGATTAATACAACTTAATAGAAGAACTGATATCAATTAGTGCGAGTCCTCATGTTTTCTTCAGAGTAATTTGACTATCCTTGATTTTTTGCATTTACATTAAACAAATTTTTTTAATGTTCATTTATTTTTGAGAGACAGAGATAGAATGTGCATGAGGAAGGGACAGAGTGAGAGGGAGACACAGAATTGGAGGCAGGTTCCAGGCTCCGAGCTGTTACCATGGAGCCTGATGTGGGGGCTAAAACTCACAAGCTATGAGATCATGACCTGAGCCAAAGTCGGATGCTTAACCAACTGAGCCACCCAGGCGCCCCTTTACATATAAATTTTAGAATCACCTTATGTATGTGTTGAACAAAACGCATTCAGACTTCTGATAGCTAGAAGATGGTAATAGTGTAGTAAACAACCTCTCCAAATCTCCTTAAACTATGTAAGTGATGAATCACAGGAATCTACCCCCAAAACCAAGAGCACACTGTATATACACTGTATGTTAGCTAACTTGACAATAAATTATATTAAAAAATTAATAAATAAATAATACATAAAAATTCAGATTTTACAATACACATTTTCTCTTTTTATGTAGGTTTTTTTTTTTTAATGTTTTTATTTATTTTTGAGACAGAGAGAGACAGAGCATGAGCAGGGGAGGGGCAGAGAGAGAGGGAGACCCAGAATCTGAAGCAGGCTCCGGGCTCTGAGCTGTCAGCACAGAGTCTGACATGGGGCTCGAACTCACGAACTGTGAGATCATGACCTGAGCCAAAGTCAGACGCTTAACTGACTGAGCCACCCAGGCACCCCAATACACATTTTCTTAAACTACAAAAAAAGCCCCCAGTCTCCTTAAACTATACAAATAACTGCACACATATAAAAATTCTGTGTAAAAACCACACTCTCAACGTTATGTAAAGGCAGAGAATGCTGAAACCATCAAACAGCTGAGGGTAAAAAGAAAACGTTAACAGAAATCAGCACCATGTTTCCACACACTACCACTCCAACCTTGTCTTGCTGTAGGGTTTGGTGATTCAAGGCAGACTTTGTAAAACTTTTAGAAAAGAAGAAGAGAGATGCAAATGAAATGGCTTGAGAGTGAATAGGAATGACTACCAGAAAGATGAAATCTACCCTAAATCTGAAAATACTAAAGTCACTTGATACACCAGAAGAGTATTTTAAAGTATGCATATCTTAAAGGTACCAGGTTCCAATTAAGGCCCCCAGGTGGGAGATTTAAGGAGATCGATACTGTAGAGTTTGCCAGGCATACGACTTAAACAGTATTAGATGCCATATGTGCATGTGCTTTGGGGCTCTCTATTCCATTTCTTTGATCTAGGTGTCTGTTTTAATTACTACTGTTTTGTGGTATATCTTAAAATCTGGGATTGTGATACTTCCACCTTTGTTCTTTCTCAAGATTGCTGTGGCCATTTGAGGTCTTTTGTGGTGCCATACAAATTTTAGCATTATTTGTTCTAGTTCTGTGAAAAATGCTTTTGGTGTTTTGGTAGGGATTGCATTAAATCTGTAGATTGCTTTGAGTTAGTATGGGCATTTTAACGATATTAGTTCTCCCAATCCATGAGCATGGAGTATCTTTGCATTTGTTTGTGTCATCTTCAGTTTCTTTCATCAGTGTTTAATAGTTTTCAGGATACAGGTCTTTCACCTCACTGGTGAAGTTTATTCCTAGTAATTTTATCCTTTTTGGTGCAGTTGTAAGTGGGATAGTCTTCTTAATTTCTCTCTCTGCTACTTCAGAAAGTGTATAGAAATGCAACAGATTTCTGTATATTGATTTTGTATGCTGCAATTTTCTGTATTTATTAGTTCTCATAGGTTTTTTTGGTGGCTTCTTTAGGGTTTTCTATGTATAGTATCATGTCATCTGTAAATAGTGAAAGTTTTACTTCTTCCTTACCAATTTGGATGCCTTTTATTTCTTTTTGTTGTCTGATTGCTGTGGCCAGAACTTCCAGTATTCTGTTGAATAGAAGTAGTGACAGTAGACATCCTTATCTTCTGATCTAAGGAAATGTTCTGTTTTCCCCCACTAAATATGATGTTGTGGCTTTTTCACAGATGGTCTTTATTATGTAGCGATATGTTTCCTTTAATCCCATTTTGTTGAGAGTTTTTATCATGGATGGATATTGAGTTCCATCAAATGCTTTCTGCATCTATTAAGATGATATGGTTTTTATCCTTTGTTTTAGTTATTGTGATGTGTCACATTGACTGATATGCAAATATTGAACTACCCTTGCATCCCAGGAATAAATACCACTTGATCGTGGTGAATAACCTTTTTAATATATTGTTGTATGCAGTTTGCTGATATTATGTTGAGGATTTTTGCATCTATGTTAATCAGAGACATTGGCCTATAGTTCTCTCTCTTTTTTTAGTGTCTTTATCTAGTTTTGGTATCAGGGTAATGCTGGCCTTGTACAATAAATAAATAGTAGAATAGATAAAGCCTTTCTTCTTCTTCTTCTATTTTTTAGAATAGTTTGAGAAGAATAGGTATTAACTCTTCTTTAAATGTTTCGTAGAATTCACCTGTGAAGCCATCTGGTCTTTTCTTCAGAATTTTTTGATTACTGATTCAATTTCACTGCTAATAATTGGTCTTTTCAAATTTTCTGTTTCTTCCTGATTCAGTCTTGGAAGGTTATGTATTTCTAGGAATTTATCCAGTTCTACGTTTTCCATCTGCTGGTGTACAATTTTTTTACATTATTTTCTTACCATCTTTTTTATTTCTTTGGTCAGTGGTTGATTCTTTTTTATTTCTGATTCTGTTTACTTGAATCACCCCCCCCCCTTTTTTTTATGAGTCTGGCTAAGTACTTACCAATTTTGTTTATCTTTTCACAGAACCAGCTTCTGGTTTCATTGGTGTGTTTTATTGTTCTTTTTTAAAGTCTCTATTTCATTTATTTCTGTTCTAATCCTCATTTTTTCCTTCCTTCTACTGGCTTTGAGCTTCGTTGTTCTTTTTCTAGTTCCTTTAGGTGTAAGGTTAGGGTGTTTACTTGAGATTTTTCTTGCTTCTTGAGGTAGGCCTGTATTGCTGTAAACTTCCCTCTTAGAACAGCTTTTGCTGCGTCCCAAAGTTTCGGACCGTTTTGTTTTCGTTTTCATGTACTTTTTGATTTCTTCTTTGATTCCTTGGTTGACCCATTCATTGTTTAGCAGCATGTTATTTGGCCTCCATGTATTTGTGTTCTTTCCAGATTTTTTTCAGGTGGTTGATTTTTAGTTTCATACCAGTGTGGTCTGAAAAGATACATAATATTATTTCAGTCTTTTTGAATTTATTGAGACTTGTTTTGTGATCTAACATGTGACCTGCTTTGGAGAATGTTCTATGTATGCTTGAAGGTATCTTTTAAATATTAAAGTCATATAAAAATAATTTTCAATATATCATAACTTAGGGAATTCTGTACTTCTCATGCCTTTTTGAGAAGTCTAGAAGATGAGTTTCATTCAACCAAATGATGTTTGGGAAACTTCGTTAAAAGGTTTGATGGTGAGCCTCTTAAAACATATATAAATATATGCATAAGGTTAAAAGAAAGATGGGGATGAGGATGGAATACTAATGTAAAAATGTTATATATTGTGACAACATAAGAAATAATGAAACTAGAAAGCAGGAGGAGAGGGGAGAGGGAAAGAGGAAAATAGTCAGTGCGTGCCAAAAGCACCTGATAAGCCAGATTTTAAAAAGTTAAATGAGGAAACTGGACCCAAGTGAATTAAAAAAGATAACGTACAAAGGCACTACTAAAACAAGAATATAGAACTTTGTAAAAACAACAACAAAAAATTAACAAAGTTAGCAAATTATACATATCTTGTGGACAAAGAACCATGCTAAAAATATCAAAATACATGGTTTATAAAATATTGGGATAAAATGTCTCATATAACAAGACCCAACTATATTCTATTTATAAGAGGGATACTTTAAAATAAACTGATTCAGCTCTGTGACTTCCCCGCTCATGCTCTCTCTCTCTCTCAAAATAAATAAACATTAAAAAATTAAAGTGATTCAGAGTGGTTAAAGGTAAAAGGATGGACAAAAGTAGGATGGACAAAAGGACCAGATATATGGAACAATATGAGAACAGGGATAGTGATCTTGGCATCAGATATGGTAGAATTCGAGCCCAAAAGCATTAAATGTGACAAAGAAGGTTAATGGTAAAACCCATCCTGGACAATTAAAATATTACACTTATGACTATTTATGCATCAAAGAACATAGCAACTACCTTTCTGAAACAAAACCCACAGGAGATGTAAGGACACAAAGATAGAAGCGTAGTGCGCTGCACTGCTTTCGCTACTAAGTAAATCAAGAGGACAAATAAGGAGGTAGAAGATCTAAATACTATAATCAATGAGGTTGATCTTATGGGTGCATAGTAAATGCTACACCTTGATAATAGAGAATATACATTCCTATTGGGTACCTATGGCACATTAATCAAATTCATGATATATTAGATTACAAAGAAAGCCTTAGTAACTTCCATAAAGTAGAAGTATTACAACATTTTGATTACACTGTGATAAAACTAGAGTTTACTAACATAAGTAAAATAGTCTCTTCCATCTGGAAATTTACAAAAAATAATCAAACAGTTCCTTGGTAAAAGGGAAAATACGATTAAAATCATGGAGTTAAACATAGCAGCATTGAAGACACTGCATATCATAATTTATGCGATGCATTTAAAGCAATGATCAGAGAAAAATTCTTTGTACTAACCATTGTTATCAATAAAAATGAAAAAATAAAAGTAAATGAATTAAATTTTTAGTTTCAGAAAAAACTAGAGGAAGAACAACAAAGCAAGCCAAAAGAAAGCAGAAGGAAGAAAAATAATAAAGATAAAAAGCAAAAATTGATGAGGAAGAAAATAGAAAAACAATAACTCTAATAAATAAACCAAATTCCTGGTGTGTTTTTCTCTCTGGCTATATAGTAGCTTTTTAAAAATTACCAGCTTTATTGATCTCATAAAATTCACCCTTTTAAAGTGTACAATTCAGTAACTTTTAGCATATTCACAGTGTTGTGCAGTCGTCACCACTATCTAATTCTATAACGTTTTTATTACCCAAAAAGAAGGCTTATACCCATTAATCATTCCCTCCCCTCACCCCTTTATCTTCAAGCACCTGGCAACCCCTAATCTGCTTTCTGTCTTAATGGATTTGCCTATGGATATTTCATATAAATGGAATCATACAATATGTGGCATTACGTATTTGGTTTCTTTCATTTAGCATAATGTTTTTATGGTTTGCTCATGTTGTAGCATGTATCAGCCCTTCACTCCTTTTTATGACTGAACAGTATTCCACTTATGGAAATAACCACATTTTCTTTATATGCATTCATCACTTGATGAAAAGTCCTGTTGTTTTTGAAAAAGTTAACAAAATAGGGAAATCATTACCTAACTTACTCAAGGGAAAAAAGAAAACATAAATATATAAAATAAGAAATAACAAGGAGAATTAGCAATTGAAGCCAAATAATTAAAAATATCATGAGACCACACTGCCAATACTTTTGAAAATAATAGAATGTGAAATAACTAATTTTCTAGGGAAATACAAATGACTGATATTGACTCTACTGGAGTTAGAAAGCTTAAGCAAACCAATGACCATAGAAATAATAAAGTTATCAAGGAATAACTCCAAAAAGCGTTCAAGCTCAGATACTTTTGCTGGGGAATTCTACCAAATCTTCATATAATGTATAATCTAAATATTTTGTAAGTTATTTCAGAAAAAAAGAAAGGAAAACTTCCTGATTTCTTTTATAAAGGAAGTGTAACACTGAAACCTAAACCATATGGACAGTACAGTGAAGGAAAACTACAGACAAATACAACTCATTAATGTTGACACAATATTTCTAAACAAATAATAGCAAACATAATTCAGTACTACATAAAGAAAGAAATATATGAGCTTGATTGAATATTAAGAAATCTATTAGTATCATGGACCATATTAATAAATATAAGGAAAAAATCATATTATCTCCATTGATGCTGATTTTGAAAGCCTTTGAGAAAATTTAGCATCCATTCATGATAAAAACACTCAAGAAAATAGGAATGAAGGGATACTTTTTAAACTGGATACAATGCTATATCATTTAGTCTTAAAGCCCTTGTGTTACATAATGGAGAAACACAGAAAATCATTAACAAAGCAAGGATGCCCAGTACTCTTAACTATTCAACACTGTACCAGAGATATTAGTCAGGGTTTTAACCAAGATAAATCAGGATAAAGAAGTTATAAAACTGTCTCAGTCTGCAGATGATATGATATACCTGAAACCCCAGAGAATCAATGAAAAAACTAAATCCGACAATAAAATAATTTAGAGAAGTAGCAGGATGTAAAATTAACACACAAAAATCAATTTTTTCATACACATGAATAATAAACAGGGAACAAAATTGATAGCAGATGTTTACCATAGAAACAAAGAAGATTAAATATTTAGGAATAAATTTAACAAATGTGGAAAAGCCTGTATGAAGAAAAATTTAAAGCACTCATTAAAGATACAAAAGTAAAATTGGAAAGACATCTTTGTTCTTGGATAGAACAACTCAACATTATAAGGATGTCAGCTCTCCCTAAGTTACTTTATACATTGAATAAAATCACAATAGAAACATCAAGTTACTTTATAGAATTAGGCAAATTGATACTAAAATTTATAATAAAAAACATGTGAGAATATCCAGGAAACCACTTAAAAAGGAAAAAAAAAACTATATATGAGTAGGGGGAATAGCCCTATCAAACATTAAATTATAAAGTCTGTATAATTATGGCAGTGTGGTATTGTTGCATGAATAGAAAAGCAGAAAGTCCTGAATTAGACTGAGGTACAAATGGAAACTTAGTATGTGGCAAAGGTCATGTCTCATTCTGGTTCCAATGAGGAGAGAGAAACCCACACAGTAATCTGAACAGAGACAATTTAGAATAAAAATTATGAAGTGTAACCAGATATTGGAAAAATGAGGCCGTATCTAGTAAGAAGCAAAGACAATTCCAAAGAATATAGGAATAACAGATATAAGGAGCAGCTATTACCCCTTACGAGGAAGAACTTCCTCTATCCTAAGGGGCTGAGATTCACACCACCTTGAAGAAGACAGTAAATGGGAATGGAACTGCTCGTGGTCCTGCGCTGGAAGTCACTTCAGTAGCTTCTTAAAATTTACCGTTAAGATGTAAGGAAAAACTGTTCACAAGGGACAAATCTTCCTGGAGTCACTCCACTATGCAACCACCTGAGAGATGGCGCGCCCTGATGGTATTGGCCAGGCTGCCCTGTAGGAGCCTATTGTACAAGAACACTGGAATCACGAAGCAAAACCCTTTTATCCTGCAGTCCCCAGTGCTCTCTGCTACAAAGGTTAACATCATTCCAGCTGGCAAAGAAAAAATATGTAAAGGGCTCAGATTTATTTTCACAGTTCAGACAACATTTGGGGCTGAAAAACAGATTTCTGGCATAAGCAACATCTCAAGGCAGTACAATGAAGGCTCATTTTGAAAGTACTCGGACCACTTGGTAGCCATTCAAAGGAAGGTAAAATTCCATCCGTGTATTTATACCATACACAGAATAAACTCCACATTGATTACAGTCTACTTAAAACCATACATGTAGTAGAAGAAAATGTGGAAAGGGCAATTCATATACAAAAAGAGACAAAAATGGTTCTCAAACATATGAGAAATTGTTCATACTTACGGAGACCTGCAAATTAAAGTGACCCTGGGATATCCTAGAACACCCATAGGATGGCAAGTTTAAAAAAAAAAAAAAAAAATGACATACTGTGTTGGCAAGGTTGTGATGAAACAGACACTCTCCTAGGATGCTGTTGTGGATGCAAATTGGAATAACTATGGCAGAGTGAAATCTGGCCCTGCTTCCTCTCTTCAACTGTCTTGAAGACTTGGAATGCCTTGGAGTGCTTTCCCCTACTTCTCCTGAGAGCCTTAAGCCTCTGGTAGCTGAACAATCTAAGCATCTCAGGGGACTTCTCTCAATTCTTTTGCCCCACTTCCTGCTTTTAGTAGTTGAAAGTCTGGAGTGTTTAATTCATTACTTAATATAAATATTAATATGGCTTATTTTAGACTCCCATTTCATTGTTTTCTTCTTATCTCCATTGATCTTTGTATCTGTTTTTTCTACCTTTTTTTTTGGTATAACATTTATTTAAAAAAATTTTTTTTAACATTTATTCATTTTTCAGAGACAGAGAGAGACATGTTGTGAGTGGGGGAGGGGCAGAGAGAGGGAGGCACAGAATTCAAAGCAGGCTCCAGGCTCTGAACTGTCAGCACAGAGCCTAATGTGGGGCTCAAACCCACAAACCATGAGATCATGACCTGACCTGAAGTCGGACGCTCAACCGACTGAGCCACTCAGGCGCCCCAGCATTTATTTTTTAGTATACTGTTTTGCCTCCTATATTGACCTTCATTATACCTTTTAGTGTCATTTTAAAAACGGCTGCTCTTCAAGAGATTTCAGTATGAATCTTTACGTTATCATAGTTTACCTTCAAATAATAATAACTTCATGAACACTGTAAGAATTTTATAGCAGTGTAATTTTGTTTATCCCAGCCTGCCCGTTGTTCTTCTGTTTTTTTTTCATGTATGTATCCTTCACAGTATTTTTATTATTTCACTTTAAACAATCTGTAGAGTTGAAGAAATTTACATATGTATGTAAAGGTATTTTAAAAGATTTTCTGTATTTACATACATATTTACCATTTCAGATGCTTTTAATTCTTTCCTGTGGTTTCATCTTGTATTATTTTGCTTATGACTAATAACTTCTATTAGTATTTCTTATATTTTGTCTCTGCTAGTGGTAAATTCTCTCAGCTGTTGCCTTTTTGAAAGATATTTTTTCTGGATATAGATTTATAGGTTGACTTTTTTCCTATTTCAGTACTTTTAAGATGTGGCTTTATTTTCTTCTGGAATGAATTGTTTCTGAAGACAAGTTAGTGGAAATTCTTACATTTTTCCTCAATACGTAATGTGTCTTTATTCTCTCACTGCTATTAAAATTTTTTTTTTTTTTTTTTACTGTTTTTCACTATCAGTTTGAATGTGATGTGCCTTGCTGTGGTTTTCTTTATATTTAGTCTGTGTGGGGTTTGTTGAGCTTTTTCATCTGTGGTTTGGTATCTTTGATCCATTTTAGAAATTATGTAGACACTATTTTTTTATATGTTCTCCTTCATTTTCTCTTTTATTTCTTTTTAGAGCACTACTGACTCCATATTATTAGCTTCTGTTATCTTGGATTTTCCATTCTGTTAACTCTTCACTTTTTTTTTTTAAATAATTTAGCTACTTCCTTTTTATCTAATGTTCAATTTCACCAATCCTTTACTCTTTTATGTCCGCTCTAAAGCCTATTTATTGAATTTATTTCTGATCCTGTATTTTTCATTTTTAGCATTTCTTTTTTTTATTGTTTACATATCCTTTGAAATTCCTCATCTCTTCCTGCTTATTGTTCAATTTTTCCATACCTTTTTATTTATAGTGCCTACCAGTTTTGACATTTGACTCACCTCTATTCTGTTTTTTTTTATTTCATCTTTAAAAATTTTTTTTTAAATTTATTTATTTTTGAGAGAGAGAGACAGAGTGTGAGCAGGGGAAGGGCAGAGAGAGGGAGACACAGAATCCAAGGCAGGCTGCAGGCTCGGAGCTGTCAGCACAGATCCCGACGCGGGGCTCGAACCCACAAACCGTGAGATAGTGACCTGAGCTGAAGTCGGACGTTTAACCGACTGAGCCACCCAGGTGCCCAAACTATTTTATCTTTTGATTGTTACAATCTATTTTTGCTTTATGGTATGCCATCTAATTTTTTATTGCATTGTTTTTGTATAAAACAGCTGTAGAGAATGAAACAAAAAATACTCATTCCCATGCCCTTCTTCTAGATATGCAGTGAGGAGGGATGAGTTAATCAAATTTGTGGTTATTGTGGCTTTTTTTTTTTTTTTTTCTTCAGTTTTAATTTGTGGCAAATCACCACTGGTTCAGTTGCTTTGAGGATAGGGTCACAACTTTCTCTTTGATAGGACCTGGGATCTGAACACTGGCAGATTCCAAGGATCTGCTCTTGCTTCACAGTTAAGCTGCCATCTTTAAAACTGCGGGAGATCTGTTTCTCTCCGTTTTGCTGCCTTATCAGACTCATGATTCACGTTCTGCTTGTTGTGCTTCTTTCAGCCCTGTTGCATGTTTCTTCTATTAAAGCCTGGAGTGCCTTGGAATGGTTTCTTTCAGCTTCTACTTTACTCCCTATAGTTGAAAACTTGGCGTACCTGGAGATTCAGGAGTGGGGAGAGGTGGGGGGGAGATGAGAAGTTCTTTCTTCTCTCCTGCCCTGCCATAGTCATTTGTAACTGAAAGCCTGATGTGTTCAGAGGTTACCTCTCCGATTTCCTTCTCAAGAATTATTCTTCTGTAGCTAGAAGTCCATTGTGCCTCCGACAGACTTCTCTCCCTCGTTCCCTTTCTCTCTCTCTCTGTCTCTTTTTTCTGGTCCCAGCTTTTGGCCTACAATACCTGAGCACTTGGTGAAGACTGGTGTGAGATGGCACAGATGGTCCTTGGGTGTCTAATCTGTGAGACCAGACTACATGTGGCTATAAAGTTTGTTACAAGTCTAGCTGATTTCTCCTTGCTCAAAGGGTTAAATTCCTTTTACTTCACCAGGGATGGAATCACTGTGGATCTCTTCTCTCCTGTGAAGGACTAGTCACTTTCTGGAGTTTAATCCCCAGAAGTTTCTTTGTGGCTTCAGTTCTCTAATGGGTTTAAAAACCTAGGAATTCGTTGTTTTACCAGTTTGTTTTGGTTGAACGGTTGAGAGTAATGGTCTCTTGCCACTTTGTGGAGCTGCTTCTCTTCTTGATATTTCTAATTTCATAAAACTTCCTCTCTTCATAGTGAGGAAAATGTGGAATTAATAACCAATGAATTATTCTTCTCTTGATTTTGGGTACCTTTATAACTTCATTCAGTATAACAAGTTTGGTACACTTGAGGTAGAATATTGACTGTCTACTCTTAATTTAAAATAACAGAAGCTAGCTCGTTACCCTAGACTGTTACTGAGCAAAGAAAGGTTCCTTTGAGTGCACCTTGATGGTCGTGACATGGAACTTCTGAATTGGAAACTACATGGCCTTGTAGCCCGGCTCCTTTATTTCCCCCACGGGAAAATATCGCTGTGTTCTAGCTGGCCATAATGAGGTTGCGTGTAATTCCTGGTAGCCTAGCTAGTACACTTTCATTTGTCTTTAGTGCAATGTTTTTATTCTTTACATTTCCACTTTGTAATCTTCAGTCTGCTCTGGCTATCCTTATTTTTCTTTTTTTCCCCCTAGACATTAATTTGAATTTTAAAATGTTTACAAAGACAGATTATTTCTCTGGGGTTCTAATTATTTGTATTTGTGTCTCCTGTAACATAAATGGGATCATACATATAAATGGATTTAAAGTGTGTTACGGTGACATTAACTAAAACTCTTGATATTACTGTGTATGTAGTTCATTATTTAAGTAAAATATAGATTAGTAGTCATGAATAATGCCTTTCTTTGAATTATTTTATGCAACAGAATATACTTCTTCATAAAAATTGGACTTGGATATTAATTTTTGAGATAGGGGATTCCAATACAAATAATTTCAGTTTATTTTAATTATAAAAATGAAAAGCTAACCATTTCAAATATGTAATAAACAGTTGGCAATGAATGACTACTTGTTGAATCAGAGAAAGATAAAAATATAAAATGCGGTCTTCCAGGAATAGGTGCCAGCACAAGTTTTGTTTGATATTTTTATGAGTGACAGATAAATGGAGATAAAATAATATGGGGGGTTATTATGACAATTAAATGACATTATGTATCAAATAATTAGGATGATATCTGGCATTTAAAGGTACAGTATTTGCTTGTCATTGTCATAATAATTGTTATTACCATCATCATCATTTTTATCCCCGCCCCATCTTTGTTTTTTTCTGCCTGTTCTGACGATTACTATCATATTCTACACACACTTTCTTACTACTTTGCACTTAAACTTGTGTGATAGAATTTATTTATACTTTTTAGACTAGTCTAACTAAAGCAGAACTTTTAATCAGGACACTGCCTAATTCAAGAATATCTTTTCATTGCTCATATGGTCAAACCTTTCTTTTATTTAACTTATTATTACTCACTTAACTTACTCAAAATTTGTAGTAGGTTTTTTAAAATTAAATATTTGTTGAATAAATTGAATCAATGGTTCTATTATAGCATTTATAAGATTAGATTACAGTTAAAATTCAGTATATGAACGGTTGATGATACTGTTTTGTTTTTATTTATGTAAATAATATTTCTCATAAAAGATACTCATTGATTTAAAAAAAAAATTAACGTTTATTTTTGAGAGAAAGAGAGCATGAGCGGGAGAGGGGCAGAGGGAGAGGGAGACACAGAATGTGAAGCAGGCTCCAGGCTCTGAGCTGTCAGCACAGAGCTCGACATGAGGATCGAACTCAACCAGTTGTAAGATCATGACTTGAGCTGAAGTCAAGCGCCCAACTGACTGAGCCCCCAGGTGCCCCAGATACTCATTGATTTTTTTTTTAACTTTTTTTTAATGTTTGTTTATTTCTGAGACCGAGAGACAGAACATGAGTGGGGGAGGGACAGAGAGAGAGGGAGACACAGAATCCCAAGCAGGCTTCAGGCTCTGAGCTGTCAGCACAGAGCCCCACGCGGGGCTCGAACTCACAAACCGTGAGATCATGACCTGAGCTGAAGTCGGTCGCTCAACCGACTGAGCCACCCAGTCACCCCTATACTCATTGATTTTTATCAATTGCCTAAGATTTATATCAAAGTATTATATGCTTATAGCTAAAAAAAAACACCAAAGGATACTGAAGGACTTAACAATGAAAACTGTAGTTCCTGCTCCTCTGTCTCTCCCCTTCTCCCATCCTACTTTAATTCTTAAATATTTCTGATGGTTATTTTCCTCCTTGAGAATAATAAGCCTTTATCAAGCTGTTTTGACTTTATAAATTTTAAATTTACATATATTTTTCTTATATTTATCTGTTGATTCATGGGATAGATGAATATTTAGCCTGTCCTACTACTTGTCTACCCTCCCTAATAAATTTAATGTTATTTTTTAGAAGCCTATCGCTTGCCCCACTTCTTATCTGTATTTTTCCAGTGTCAAGATAGATGATATGTACATTTTGTCATGTAACCATAATTAAGTCTTCCATAGCTATTATACTGGCTGACACTGTGGCCACAATTAAATTCATAGTGTTTCTATTATTGTGACTGTAAATTTTCTTTACAGAAAATCATGTAAATAGCTCTGATATTTTCTTTCTTATATAGTTTTTTGTACTTCCTGGAGTTTCTATTTGCCATTATTACTTATTTACTTTTTTTTACATTGCTTGCTGTATCTATTTTTCAGTTCTTTTAGATAGTGGTTCTCAATGGCAGTTTTCCCAACACCCCCACCCCCATGACATTTGGTAATGTCTGGAGACATTTTTGGTTGTCACAACTCAAGGAGTGTCACTGGCATCTAGAGCCTAGGAATGCTGTTAAACATCCTACACTGCACAGGACAGCCCTCTACAACAAAGAATTACCCACCCCCAAGTGTTAATATGTAAGGTTGAGAAACGAAAATAATCACATGTGAGGAATGCCTTCTTCTCCTTGTTTTTCCCACCTTGGGCAGCTCCTTCTGAAGTGCTCCCTCCTTTTTCTAGTCTGAAGTGAATTTTTTTTTTTTTTTTTTTTTTTTTTTTTTTTTTTTTTTAGTTCTGCTGTGCATCTCTCTTTTGAGATTTCAATTTATCATTTTCTTGTATTGGGTTCACTTTCTGGCTCCATTTTCTTTCTTAGTTTTTTTTCCATTTCTTTATTAGGCCATACCCTTATGTAATTTAATTTGCTATGAATGGATGGATAAAAGTAAATTTTCTTAGGCATTCCATGTCTGAAACTATATTTATTTTGCCCTCACACCTGAATGATATTTTGGATAGGTGTAGAACTATAAGTAGAAATCGTTTTCTTGAAGGCATTAATCACAAAAAGTCTGATGCCAGCCTCATTCATATTTCTTCTTCCTTTTTCCTTCTTCCTTTTTATTTGCTGACTGTAAGTTTGTTAGAATCCTCTTTTTATATCCCTGGTATCTTGAAAATTTACACTTAAGTATCTGGGTACTTTCCCCCTCCCCCATTTATTGTATTGGGAACTTTTTTACTAGGTTATTTCATTATTTATATCTTTAGCTTTGGGAAATTCTCTTATATTTTTTCCGTGCCAGTTTCCTCAATACTCTTCTCTTTCTACAACCTTTATTTAGATATGTGTATGACCCTCTGGATTTTTTTCTTTAAGTTCTCTTTTTGGCAGTAAATAAAGCAATTTAAAAAAATTTAAAAATTTTCCTCATAAAGAAGATGTCTCAGGTAGAAGTTCCCTTTGACTCATATCTTAGTCATATCTCCTTCTTTCCTTTTTCAGAAGCAACCGTACTATGATTTTGGCACATAATTCTTTTTTTAAAATTTTTTTGAATGCTTATTATTTATTTTTGAGAAAGAGAGAGAACATGAGTGCGAGTGGGGGACGAGCAGAGAGAGAGGGAGACACAGAATCCAAAACTGGCTCCAGGCTCTGAGCTGTCAGCACAGAGCCCAACTCGGGGCTCGGACCCATGAACTGCGAGATCATGACCTGAGCTGAAGTCAGACACTTAACCGATTGAGCCACCCAGGCGTCCCTGCATATATTCTTTAAGGTCATTAAAGAATACATTGACCTTTATGTGTACATAAATAATATGTAGGATTGCTTAGTGAATAATTTAAGAATTTATGTAGTTATTGTTTCACATCTTACTCTTTCTGTCCTCTGTCCATGCTGGTATACAAACATCTATTTGTAAGCTCCCCGAAGGCAAAGACTTTGTCTTGCTCATTGTGGAATCCCCAGCACCTAGAACAGTATCTGGCGTATGGCTGGGCCTCAATACACATTTCGTAAGTGAGTCAATATAGTTTGTTTTTAATTGCTATGTAGTAGTAAACTGTGTGAATGTACTGCATATCATGGTTTTTTTATTCCTTCCCATACAGATTGACAATTTAGGTCATTTCTGATTTTCATGCTTCTTCTTACAAAAGTGTTGTGAAGCACCCTCCTTATAGCTGCATCTCTTTGTACTTGTGTTTCAGATTTTTATCAAGATTGCTTACCTAGAGTGGGATGGTTGGGTTGTGGGAAATATATTTAAAATTTTTAACTTTTAAAGTCATGGTTTTGAAACAAGTGCTCTCTCTCTATTTTTCCTTTTTTTTTTTTTTTTTTTTTCTTTTCTTTGAGTGCTCTGCATCCTGGAGCTTTAGTTTTACATTATTCTTTCCTGGAGACTGTCAGCTTTTCAGAATGGTAATCTACAGCCCACCATCCAGTCATGCCTGACACCTGAAAGAGTTAACCTTTGATTTTAAGTTATGTTAGCCAATTATTTCTCCTTTTAAAAAAATAATTTTTCTTGAGGTACACTTTACAAAGCTTAAAATTAACTGTTTGAAAGTGAACAAGTCAGTAGTTCTTTTACTTTTTTCTCTTGTATTTTTTTGTTTTACTTCCTGAGAGACTTCCTAGACATTTTCCAAACTTGCTTTTGGGTTTTTAATTTTGATAAATATTTTAATTTCTAGGAATTCCCCTTTTTAAAATATTTTTTTATAACACTCTGCTCTTTTATGGAGTCTTCTTTTATGGATGCTTTAATATGTTTCATGGTGTTTTGTTCTTCTTTGATCTTTTGACTCTAAGGGAAGTAATCAGAGATCCTTTCCTCTTCTGAATTATTTCTGTTTCCTCTAGTGCCATTTTTTTCTGTTCGTAGTTCTTGGTCTCTGTTTCATGTTATAGACTTTCCCATTTATCTTTGGTATGTGGTTATTAGTTCTTACTTTAAAATGAGCCAGGAGAAAAACTGTATACCTGGGAGGAACTCTTTCTGAAAGGCTTTGCTCTGGAGTGACAAAGTGGATTACTTAATAACTCAGTTTAGGACCTATAAATGCTAAAATGGGATGAACTTGTTTATTCCCTGGTACTCAGTGTCTGTACTTGCTATCTTGGTTCTTCCCAAAGAGACTCTGGCTTCTTTAAAGAAAAACCTTCTATTATATGTTTCTTTCCCTTTCCTTTCCTTTCCTTTCCTTTCCTTTCCTTTCCTTTCCTTTCCTTTCCTTTCCTTTCCTTTCCTTTCCTTTCCTTTGTCTTGTCTTGTCTTTTTACTTGTTTGTTTGTTTTATATGGCAAACACCTGGCTGCCACAGTTCGAGTGTATGCCATCCAGTACGGACAGAGGGAGTAAGAAAATGTCAGCCAGTTTTCTCCTCTACCGTTTCCCCCTTCCTCTTATTCCTCTGTTTATCTGCAGCTCAGACAACTCTTTTAACGTCTGCTGCCCGCAAGGCATGTCCATTTGGCTGTCTGGCAGACACATCAGAGCCAACCTGCCCCAAACTGAATTCATCATCTTTCCCCCAAAACTGCTTCTCACTCTTAACTCTCACCATCCATCCTCACTTTCCTTATTTCCCCAGACTCACCAGCTACTACTATAGAATTTCATCTCTAAATGCCTCTTGCCTCTTTCTGGTTATCTATACCCTCCTTGTCACTGCCCTGTTCTAGGCTATCTTCATCTCTGATTTGGATTGATGTAGTAGCTTCCTAGTCAGTGTCTCAGACTTTAATATTGTTCCCCCAGTCTGATTTTCTATTGTATGCAGTCAAAAACATTCCTAGCTGATCCACATAAGAGTTAGAAAAAGAAGAGGTCTGAGGAAAGTACCTTTTTTGGTTTTTTTTGGTTTTTTTTTTTTTTTTTTTTTGCAAAAGCAAGGCTTCTCACAATATTATCCTGAACGTGAAAATTCAAGTTTTGCTGTGGCATGATGAGGTCCTTTCAGAGAGATGGTGGAAGAACCAGAGGGAAAGGAGCAGCAGGCCTGGAAAGGTGGAACTATAGTTGTTGGAAGCTGAAGAAGGTATATTTTGGCTTTAGAAGTCTTTAATGACTCAGACCTAGATGGGACATTAAAGATGATCTCTTCTAATTCTCTTAGTTTATATGTGATTAACCTGAGGCACAGCAGTGTGAGTTCCTTATCTCAGGTCACACAGGTTTTGAACTTTGACATTTTTTTACTCTGGGTTTAGTGTGGGTACTCAGAGTATAAACTGGGGCCAGACTCCTGGGATTAGTATGCCAGCTCTATTTGTAAGCTATGTGTCCATGAGCAAGTTTCACCAAGCTCTTTGTATTTGAGGTTCCTTATCTGTAAAATGAATAATGCTAGTATATACCTCATAGAATTGTTGTGAGGACTCAGTAAGTTCATATACACAAAGCACTTAGAACGGTGTAAGCACATAACACATACTAAATAGTGTTAGCTGCTGTTATATATTAATGTAAAGCATCCCGAGTTTCATTGGCCTAACTTATACACTGTGTTACTTAATATTTTCATTTTATAATACAAGAAAATAGCTATGGTGCTATAATATGTTCTCCATGTGTTACAAGGATTACAGTGTACCCCTGGTATTGGTGAAGGATATGGCCTGATTCCTTGTGAATACCACTGTAGAGTACTGAAAAGTTGCCCTGAGACGTGGATATGTGGTGGTTGGCAGAATTCTTCTGTGACTCATTCCTGTAAAGCAGCCATTCAGCAAATGTGCTTCAAATTTGTGACTGAGCAGAACTACACGTTACTATGTTGAGACTTTTAGGGTTACTTACAAATAGTGTTAAATCCTCATACTAATATGTTAATATAAAGTATGTTCTGGGGCACGTTGGTGGCTCAGTTGGTTAAGCGTCTGACTCTTGATCTCAGCTTAGGTCTTGGTTTCAGGGTCGTGAATTCATTGGGCTCTGCGCTGGGCATGAAGTCTACTCAAAAAAAAAAAAATTCATATGTGTGTGTGTGTGTGTGTGTGTGTGTGTATGTTCTGAGGATGTTAAATGGCAAAGTTAGGTTCCCTCATCTAATTAATTCTGTATTTAAAAAAAATAGAAAAGCAAACAGGTTGTTGATTGCAGGACTTTTCAAATCATTTACTATTTTAGGTTAGCTTCTCTTGGGACTTTCTTAAAAGGCAATATGGTAAATAGCCAGACTTATTTGGTCTTGAGATTGGTTGTTTTGGCAAATGGTGATCTACTGGATTTTGTAGAACAATAATCAATTGCCTTAGAATTGTATTAACATGGCTCAATTATAAGTGAGATCTTTTTTTTTTTAATTTTTTTTTTTTTTTTTTTACATTTATTTATTTTTGAGAGGCAGAGAGAGATAGACTGTGAGTGGGGAGGGACAGAGAAAGAAGGAGACACAGAATCCAAAGCAGGCTCCAGGCTCTGAGCAAGCTGTGAGCCCAGAGCCTGATGCAGGGCTTGAACCCATGAACCATGAGATCATGCAGATGCCTAACCGACTGAGCCACCCAGGTGCCCTGAGATCTTCTTTTATTAAGGTAGATGATGTAAGAAATTTCATCTTTGTCAAATAAGAAAACTGCGAGTTGAGAAAGGTATAAAATTAACAAATAATATCTTATTTACTTATCACAGACTTTATGATGCTGTATGCCAGTTTAACCTCACGATTGTGGAATGTATTACTGATGCTACAGTTTGCATATAGAACATACTTTTGACTACTATAATTTGCCTATCTTATCTTTTCTGCAAGATAGGCAGAAACTCTGATCTTTTTTGCACTCATGCAAGGTTTACCATTCACAGAAATGACTGATAATTAGTTGTGTTCTTTCTAATCTCAGTTGATGATACCACTTTCTCCTAAGAGCCTACGCTGATCTTTCCATGCAAACTTAACTTCCTCATTCATCTTACTCATACCAGGTACATTGGAACAGTTTTGTTTCTTTTTATTATAGCTTTTTGTTTTCATGTCTACCAGTTCACTGGACCATGGACTGTTCTTTTTTTTTCTTTTTTTTTTGAGAGAGAGAGAGAGAGAAGGAGAAAATGAGTGGGGGAGAGGCAGAGAGAGAGAGAGAGAGAGAGAGAGAGAGAGAATCTCAAGCAGGCTCTGCGCTGTCAGTGCAGAGCCCAAATGTGGGGCTGGAACTCACAAACTGTGAGATCATGACCTAAGCCAAAATCAAGAGTCAGATGCTTAACTGACTAAGCCACCCATGCTTCCCTGGACCATAGACTTATTCAAGATGGGTCTGAGCTTTTACCTTTGTATTATTTGTAGTACCAAATAAGTCCCAAATAAAAATTTTGCTGAGGGAAGGAAAAAAAATAATTCAGGAGACTGAATTAGCTCTAAAGAAACTTTAAAAAAGTTTTGTTAGTGTTTTTGGTCCTGTAAAAGTCCAAATTCTTGTAACCTAATTTCTGTAACCTGATTTACATGAGTGCTGTTACACACACTAGAAACTATATTTGTGTCTATATTCATTGGCAATGAAGTTTCAGGTTTTTTGACAGATAAAATAACAAGGTTTGAGTCTTTATTTAACATTACCTGCAGGATGAATGTACTGCCAAAATATGGGTTTCATATTTTCTAAATTAGGGAAGTTAAAAAAATAGATTCACAAAGTACAATTTTGTCAATGTACAGTTTTTTGTATAGACATGTTTTTAAAATAATACTTCCCCAAATACCCTTACCTGTTGCCAGTTTGACTTTTATTCATTTTAGGATTATTATTAACATGTGTTTAATAGAAATGTACATATTTAGTTATTTGTTACTGTTATATGATTAAATATCATCTTTTTCATGTGTACATCTTTAAAGTGGGAAGCATGTTTTTACTGGAAAAGATGATGGCCTTGTCTTATAAATGTTCAGATTTTATAATCTGTAATAGTTCCTGATTTTTATATGTCAGATATTATAAAAAATGCTTTACTGCCCTTTTAAAATTAAGAGTCATATCAAGGCTTTTTTCGTGATGAAATTAATGAAGATGTAACTATTACATGACACGTGCTGTTTCGGGACAATCCACACACATGAGAATGAATACATTGATATATAAGTATAAAATCATGAGTTTATCCTGAAACTTCTATTTCTAGTACAACACCAGAGGTTTATTTCTAGCCGTCTACCATCTATATTTGTATCTCCCTTCTCCAACAGTGAGAACCCTGACTTCCTAACATCATCAGTATATTTTCTCATTTGTTCAGAGTAGTTTTAGAGTTGCTACATCACTGGAAAAAGAAACCTACTAGAATTCAAGATTTGTTTAGAGTTTCTAATGTTTAATTTAAATGTATAATTTCTTGTTTACTTGGTTAGTTTATTTTGGTGTGGTTACAGTATTAATTAACATATAGATCATTTATTTCTGTTTGTATTTAATTTTAGGCTCATATCTTGCTAAGTTTTATATTTTGAATGTATTTATCATTATGTTCAATAACAAAAAAGCCGTGAGGCAGCTCTGGTTATTGTAAAGACTGGACTAAGGATTCAAAGGCTTTTGTTTTGTCTAGCGTTGCTACTTTCTGTGTATCATTAATAAATTAGCAAACTTATCTGAAATTCTGGTTCCTCTCTTCTATGTCTCTCCTTTTTTATGTTTACTAAGGTATTGTTTACATACAATTAAACTTGCCAATTTTGAGAGTGCAGTTTGATGGAATTTTAATATCTGCAGTTGTGTAAATGGATTTTTCACCTTTCAGCTCCTTTGTATTTGATACCCTCCCTCACTCCAACTCTGAGCACACTCTGATCTGCTTTCTGTCAATAATTTTGCTTTTTCTAAAATTTCATCTAAATGAAATCACACCGTGTAGTCTTTTGTATGTTGCCTTCTTTTACTTGAGATCATGTTTTTGAGATTCAGTCATGCCATTATGTGTGTTTTTATTTTGTTTATTTTCATAGTGGTATAAGTATGTTATAATTTTAATAAAGTCCATTCATTAATTGATGGACTTTTGGGATCCTATAGTTTTTGCTGTTATAAATAATGATGCTTTAAACAGTCACGTACACACTTTTGTGTACTATCATTTCTCTTTTGCATTATTTTTATAGTGGTTTTCCTAAGGAGTATAGTATATGATATCCTTAACTTTTCATACTGCATTTATTGTTAATAATGTACTACTTTATGTAAAATATAGACATGTTGCAGCATCTGTCTTATAATTCACTTAACTTTTTCCACTGTGCTTATCGTGCTGTTAATTCCATTTTATTTCACAAATAGTTTTCCATTCTAGAACTTTAACGTGATTCTTTAATTGTTTCTGTCTCTGCTGAAACGTCATCTCTCTGCATTGAAAGCATTTTTTCTTAATTGAGAATAGTTATAACATTTATTTTAATGTTCTTATATTTTAGTTCCAACATTTGGTTCATCTTGGGATCAAATTTGATAAATTTTATTTTTTTCTAGAGAATGTGTTTTATTTTTTGGTTCCTTGGTTCTTTGTATGTTGGGTAATTTTGGATTGTTTTCTGGGTATTATGGGTTGTTAAGTAGTGGAGATTTTGGTTCCGTTGCTTTTTACTGATGATATTGTTTCCTAAGTTGTAGATGGCATTTTTTTTTCTTTTTTTTTTTTTTGGCTGGGCATGAACTGAAGACTCTTCATTTGTGCAACAATTCCATTCGTCGTTCAAATCTTTTGTCTTGAGCTGGTTTGCCATGAGTCTTTTCTGCACATGGGTTGTTCAGAGGTTGTCAGAGAGGTGGGTAGACAGAGCCTACAGATCCCCTCTCTGGGTTTGTCTCTTGCCTGATTCCCCCACACCTTCAGTGCTCCTGGTTTCCTTACTTCCTTTTTCTGTTCCCCAGAGCAGAAAGATTGTTGATATGTCCTTGTGCACACTTGCTTCTGGACTGCCAATGAACTGCACTCTGACCTGGGCTTAAAGCACCAAAGACCATAAGGTGCTTGTAGCTCCCTGTCTTCCACATCCAAGTGAGCATGCATTTCCCAGTATTTTCTGCTCACTTTGTAGTAGCTTTAGTTGATTTTTGTATTTTTTTTTTCAGCTTTTTCTTGCAGGGGGCTGAGGGTGTCATACTGCCAATAGGTTCTTATTCCATCATACCTAGAACTGGTACTTTAGAGATCATATATTGATCCCTGTCTTTTTTTTCTTTTTAAGTTCATTTTGTGAGATAGCGCATGAGCAGGGGAGGGGCAGAGAGAGATGAGAGAGAGAGAGACAGAGAGAGAGACAGAGAGACTGAGAGAGAGAAAGAGAGAGAGTCCTAAGCAGGCTCCACACTGTCAGCACCGAGCCCGATGCATGACCTGGGCCAAAATCAAGAGTTGGACGCTTAACCAACTGAGCCACAGATGCCCCTGATTCCTGTCTTTTTAAATGGCACTAACAGCACATGCAAGTACGCGCGCGCACACACACACACACACACACACACCCCAATAGGTATGGAAATCCCAGGAGTCAAATATGTCAACTTGAACTCAAGAGTCTGAGAGAGCATAGGGAGGGATCATGTCATTTATCTAAATTCTTATTCAGTCATTGAAAGTGCCTTGTTAATTGTAAAGCTCTCTGGGGATATTTGTTCATCAAGTAAGATTTCTTAAAATTAGAAATTATTTATAAATAATCATTTTTATTGAAACATTTAAGTATTTCCAAAAGCACAATCATAATTTTAGAGCTTAAAGTTCTTTTCTTCTGTTCTAATACATATGACACAGCAGCACCACTTTTAGAAATATCTTGAATAAAATATTAATATTTGTCCTCTGTTGCATGTCTACAGAGATACTCAAGGAAGTGTTGTGGTTTTTTTAAATTTTTTTTTTTTTAACGTTTACTTATATTTGAGAGTGACAGAGCATGAGAGGGGGAGGGGCAGAGAGAGAGGGAGACAGAGAATCCAAAACAGGTTCCAGGCTCTGAGCTATCAGCACAGAGCCTGATGTGGGGCTTGAACTCATCATGACCTGAGCTGAAGTCAGACACTTAACCGACTGAGCCACCCAGGAGCCCCAAGGAAGTATTGTTAATATAAAGTTAGTAACAGCCTGAATAGTTAAAGTATGGTATAGCCCCTATGTGGAAGGGACTAGTTTGGCCTATTGAAAAAGATGAAATGGGGAAATCCATATGCTTAAAATGGAAGTTGGCCATGATATATTCTTAAATACAAAGATTTACTGCCAAAACTGTTGTATAAAATGATTCTGTTTTTATAAGCAAACAAATATTTTCTTCTAAATTCCACTCTTATTTATGTGTATGTATATTACAGGGATATATATACCTAAGATTGTTAATAGTGTTTATTTTTTAGAAGAATTAGGGGAGGACCACTTTTAACTTTTTATTATACCTCTCTACAGTTTGTATTTTATTATTTTTATAGACTTAAAAAGTCAATCAGGTTCACACAAGGAATTAATCAGGAATAGCTAATGAAGGCATTTAATTTGAATAGAAAACATGCTTCTTTGTAGATTCTAATCTAAAGGATTATTTTTCAAAAATGTATTCTTACTGAATTTAACTAGTACTTCCCACATAATTACTTAAATTTATAATAAGTGTATTAGTTTGCTGTGGCTGCTGTAACAAATTGCCACAAACTGTGTGGCTTAAAACAGCAGAATTATGCTCTCAAGCAGTCTGGAGGCCAAATCAGTTCTTTGACTCTCCTTGCTTATGGGGGTTATTGGCAATCCTTGGTTTAAGACCTCCTCACTCCAGTGTCTGCCTCCATTGTCTCACGGCCTTCTCCTCCTCTTTGTGTCTCTTCCCTCTGTGTATCTGCTTCTGAACTCCCTCTGCCTTTCTCCTCTAAGTTTTCTTGTCATTGGATTTAGGGCCCTCATAGATAATCATCTCAAGATCTTTCACTTATCCGTTAAGACCATTTTTCCAATAAAGGCACATAATTTACAGGTCCGAGAGATTAGGACATTTGGGCACCACCATTTAGCCCACTACAAAGAGATATGAGGATATATTTAAATGATGTCTTCCAAGCTAAAAATTAACACTTTGTATTACAGCTTTTCAGTTTCAAAAATTTGATCAACACAAGGCATTTTGTGTGTAAGATACATTAAAAAAATGAAAATTAGAATGCATATTTATTGGCTAAGATATATATATATATATATATATATATATATATATATATATATACACACACACACACATATATACATATATTTGTGTGTATGTGTGTGTGTTTGTGTGTATGGGGGCTGTTTCACTGTTTGGGCAAATAAGTCACTTACTTGTTTAATATTTAATTAAGTTGGTTGCATATTTAAGTGAACACTCTTTTATTTTAGACCTCTTTCATTGTCATTTCACTTTAATTTATGGAGAAATGTTATACTAAAAGATGGTAAAAATATGATTACATATATTACAAATAGGTATTTGCCATAATTGCCTACGACAATTGAAGTAGATTTTTGTTTAAAGTTTTAAGTAAATGGTATTAGTTTAAATACATTATAAGCAAATGATAAAGTGTCTAATTTTAAGATTAGTTATTATAATTATAACTCTCTGTACAATAGAATTTTAAGTTTATTACTCACCACATATTTCTTGACATCATTGTTTTATATTTTGACATAAATGGCAGATTGGGCAAAAATGATGGCAATGTATTTATTTTGCATTGGAAATTCTGTTTGGGGCAGAAACAAGTTGCACAGTCTCATGGAGTGAGTTATTTTTTTGTTACAAACTATATATATTTATTCATATATGCAAAATTGGAAGATATCAACAAATTAAATAATAAAATTTTTCCATCTTCCTAACAGTTTCCTTCTATTCTCAATGAACTCTTTGTCAGTAATATGTTAGAAATATGGAGTTCAGGCTTCCTATAAAGAAAAATACACACCTTGATTATTAGTTGTAGCCTTTGAGGAAATTCCCTTTATTGTTTAGCAATTCTCATTCTTTTTCTTCTAAGAACCCAGAGGGCATCTTTGAATATCATGTTTTGAAAATATTTTCCAGAACAAACACCAAGAGTATAGTGTTTAAGAAGGAAAAAGAAGTATTATTTACTTAGCATCTACTTTATACCAAGCATTTGCTAGTTCTTTCTCTTTTTATTCTTGAAAACAACTCTGTAAATCAACATTTTCAGCATTATCTCCATTTTCATTTATTCCTTGGGGGTAGAAACTGAGGTGCAGAAAGATTCAATTGGCCGGGATTCCACATGTATTACAGGGTGAGGGTGAGATGTACGTGTAGTTCTGCCTTACTAAACAGCACAGATCGGATGGCAGTCTCTCCAGGCTTTTCATAAAAATGCCTGCTAGTTTTTCCTGTGGTATCTTACATTTTTAAACAACCTTTCTTATACAGACTTAACCGAGTGTGCAGTCTCCTGGAGTTAATCCTGGGAGGTCCTCGGCATGAACTCCACAGATACTGATGCTCTATTGTAGCAGTCCACGCACAGGGCATCGGGCCTAAAGCGAGGCTTTCCACCTGATATGTAGTTTTATAGCTGTCACCTTTGGGCTGAGGAAAAGATGACAGAAATATCAAATGCTCTTACATTTTAAAATATGAGTTACTAAAACATAACTTCAGCTCTGCTTCTGAATTAAAATGTGAAAATGTTGAATTAGATGAAGGATATAAATTATAACCTCCGATGAAAGTAAAAATATCCAGGATTCATTTTATACTTTTAAATTTATGTGAAGGTCTGGTTAGCAAAAATGAATAATAACATGGTGAGGTTCCCATTGCCACTATTCTTTGTAATATATCAATTATGGGATTTCACAAGAATTACTTATAAAATTTACTTGCTCAGCTGTTATAACTTTTTTATACCAAATAAGCATTCCAGGGTTAATCATCATCATAGGTTGGTTTATGTATGGGGAAAATATTTTAATATCTAAAAATGGGTTTTAAAAAATAGAAGTTTATAATTTATTGTCAACTATCTTCTTATGGTTATTATCTTAAAATTGCCGTGCTTATTTATTTTAATGTCGGAGAAAAGCAACTATCGAAATAACATAGTTATTCTTTGTAACTACTCCACAGCAAAAAAGCATTATTCTCTAATAATTTATGTATATTTTTCATAAGTCTCTATTTCCAAAGAATGAACATAGGATAAATTATCTTTTGATACTCTTTAATTTTTTTTCTTATGAGATCTCTCTCAAATACTAATAAATAAGTTTGTTTTTAAATCCTGAGTGATCTTTATAGCAAACACAAATTCTAAAATTATAATAGTCTATTTTATTTTCTTTGATATCTCTCCTACCCCTTACAAGCCAGCAAATGCCAGGGTGCCCAGGTAGGCTCAGTCAGTTAAGTGTCCGACTTTGACTCAGGTCATGATCTCATGGATCATGAGTTCAAGCCCTGCATCATGCTCTGTGCTGGCAGCTCAGAGCCTGGAGCCTGCTTCGGATTCTGTGTCTCCCTGTCTTTCTGCCCCTCCCTACTCTGTCTCTCTCTGTCTCTCAAAAATGAATAAACATTAAAAAAAAAACCCAAAAACCTGCAAATGCCAAAACTTTTATTTTAAAGGTAGTACATCTTTGGAGTCATACCTTTCAGCAATAGGATGATATTTTCCTTTGTGAAGCAAGGTTGTCATCTAGTGGTGTTTTCAAGTAGTACATCTTCAGAATTCACTAATAAATCTTCAGTATTTTAAAGGGAGTGCTTCGCAAAAACAAATGTAGGTTTCAGAACTTAAACACTTTCAAATCTTTTAAATTAGGTATAATAACTTTACAAAGGATTTTCCTTTATAACTTTTTCTAATTTCTATTGTCCAATGTTTAATGTTGGGTCAAAAAATTTTTGTCTAGCCACTGAAATGCTTGAGTAGTATGGGTATTAATCATGATGTATATCCAGGCTTTTTGTAATGCTTCACGTATCTATTTTTTTCTTAGTTTTTGCATATTCATCCTGTTTATGCAGGTTAATTTTCTGAAATGGTTACATTTAAAATGGTAAGGTTTTTATGATGATCTCTGCTTTGGTGTTTCTATTTGAATAATATAAAAATTTGAAAAGTTAGTGTGAAAGAAATTAAATAGATTTTCTGAGGTGTAGTGAGTGTGTGTAAGCATGTACTTGTGGAAAAAATTTAATGTCATAGGTTAGCTTAATGGAAATGGTGTACATTTGTGTTTGTAAAGAAATCATAAAACTAAACACTTTTAAAAAAATAGTTTACTTCTGAATAAAATAAGTTTTATATTAAAAATAGTTTATTAAGATCAACAGTAGGTGATTGTACTTTAGTGGTACTTTAAGTAATACATAACTTTTTTCATCTGATCCATTCATACATAAACCATAGAGAAAATTAAATTTCGAGCTAGTGTTGATTCAGGTCCTTATTTTAATTGTTGGAATAAAGATTCCAAGAATTCGCTTGTATTTATTTTGACATAGTAGGTGTCCATGTTACCTAAAGAAGGAAAGGAAATTATAGTGATAGAAGAGATACTTGGTTGTTAATGGAAATGAAATAGAAGACCTCTTTTTTCATTTTTATCTTTTGTGTGTCATAGTACGTTCTCTTCTGAATTATCTTTAGTAGTGTTTTGCTCCTCCTATTCTCTGTGCTTAATAGCGATTTGGGCATAGAATCCCCTGGGTTCATTCAGCTTAACTGCTGGCATATCGATTTGTATTGTTTTCAGTGATTTTTTTACCCATAATGTATCTATAAACTGTAATGAATATATTGATTCCATCTGTACCAAGGGATCTGAAGCAAATTTTGTCCCAATTTTTGTTAGCCCTTGGTATTGTACTAATCTTGCTACTCAGTGTGGTTAAACACAGGCATACCTCAGAGATATTGTGCGTTTGGTTTCATATCACTGCAGGAAGAGGAATACCGCCACAAAGCTAGTCAAACTAATGTTTTGGTTTCCCAGTGCATATAGAAGTTATGTCTTCCCTGTAGTCTATTAAATGTACAGTAACATTATGTCCAAAACAATGTGCATAATTTAAAAATACTTTATTGCTAACAAATGCTGTCACCTGACCTTCAGCAAGTTGTGATCTTTTTGCTGGTGGAGGGTCTTGCCTAGATGTTGATGGCTGCTGACTGATCAAGCTGTGGTTGCTGAAGATTGGGGTGGCTATGGCAATTTTTAAAAATGAGACATCAGTGAAATTTTCCTCATCACTTGACTTCCTATCATGAACAATTTCTCTGTAGCATGTGATGCTGTTTGATAGCATTTTACCCACAGCAGAACTCCTTTCAAAATTGGAGTCAGTACTCTTAAGCCTGCGGCTGCTTTATCAACTAAGTTTATGTACTATTCTAAGTCCTTTATTTTAATAATCTTCACAGTATCTTCACCAGGAACAAATTCCATCTCAAGAAACCACTTGTTTGCTCATCCATAAGAACCAACTCCTGATCTGTTTAAGTTTTTATCATGAGATGGCAGCGGTTCAGTCCCATCTTCAGGCTCCACTTGTAATTGTAGCTCTCTTGTTATTTCCACCACATGTACAATTACTTCTTCCACTGAAACCTTGAACCCCTCAAAGTCACCGATGAGGGTTGGAATCAACCTCTTCCAAATGCTTGTGAATGTTGCTATTGTGACTTGTCCTATGAATCAGGAATATTCCTGGGGCACCTGGGTGGCGCAGTCAGTTAAGCGTCCGGCTTCAGCTCAGGTCATGATCTCACAGTCCGTGAGTTCGAGCCCCGCGTCGGGCTCTGTGCTGACAGCTCAGAGCTTGGAGCCTGCTTCGGATTCTGTGTCTCCCTCTCTCTCTGCCCCTCCCCCGTTCATGCTCTGTCTCTCTCTGTCCCAAAAATAAATAAAAAATGTTGAAAAAAAAAAAATTTAAAATTATTTCATGTTTTATTCCCTTCTTTCCACATATAGGCTTAGCTAATTGGAAGTTAGTTATCTTTATTTTTATTGTGTCTAAGCAGGAATTCATTTGTTAAAATTCCCATTTTGATATTTAGACAAATGTTTGGGCCAGTAATCTCAGTGTGGTAGTAAATAATCATGTGTAGATCAAAGACCATAAAAACCACACAAGGCCATTTGACTTGGGTTTTATTGCGAGACAGTTAAGACTGCTGTATACCATTCAGTGTTCAGATATGTCCATTTTTTTTTTTAAGTTTATTCATTTACTTTGAGAGATAGAGAAAGAGCATGAGTGGGTAGGGGAAGAGAGAGAGGGAGAGAGAATCCCAAGAAAGTCCTGTACTCTCAGCACAGAGCCCAACGTGGGGCTTGATCCCACAAACTGTGAGATCATGACCAGAGCTGAAATCAAGAGCCAGACTCTTAACCAACTGAGCCACCCAGGTGCCCCCCGTTATTTTTTGATTGAGTTCTTATCCATTTGGGAAGAATGTTTTCATTCTTAGTTTTCTCATTGGCATTTGAAAGAATTTTCTTGTGTCATCAGCCTAATTTGTATGTGCAGTAATTGATTCTGTCTTTGATTACTTTAGGAATTCAGGTCTCAGTTCAAACTTGAATGGGCATTCATTGCTTCAGTGGATGAAGATGGGTGGAAGGGAAGAAAACTTTAGTGTTTGCTTGTTAGTATTTCTGGCTAATTAATTAGAACATTCCTCTTCCCTAAAAAAATATATGGAGTCTGGAAATCTGAAGTAAGGATGAGTTCCATATGTCTAGTTAGTAAAATGTTTAGGCCAAGCTAAATGATTTGACACTTTTTTATTTTGATGTAGACAACTCTGGTAAGAATATTTATTACATGTATAATTATACGCATTGCTTTCCAAGAATCCTACAAAGTGATCTGAATGAAAGTTCTTTTATTCTTCTGCTTGAACAGGAAGTCAGCCATGAATATTACATCATTTGAGAGACACTTGTGGTACAAACTTGCATGTGGAAGACAGACAACTTGAAACTATACACGAGCAAATAAGCAGATAATTTTAATAATCTAATATGATTAGTAAGTATAAAGTATGTGTTCCACCTGCAGGCTGAACTCTGTTTTGTTTGGCTTATATATTGCTTTACAAAAAAACTAAAAGCTAAAAATGAGAAGATCTGACAATAATTGCTTTACCTGTCCTCCTACAGACAGTCACCTGGATGCGAATTAAGGCTATCCCCTTTAGATGGGTCATGTAGTCTTCGGCTTGTCCCAGTCCTCCTCATTAGATTTTCAGTGTAGCCAGTGAATAAGTTAGACTCAAGGATTGTACCTGCTTTCAGAGGAATGAATCAAAGGGTAATTGACTGTCTTTTGTCTCACTGGTAGTAAGAGGTATTGATGGTGATCCACTATCTCAATCAGATAAATGAGATTAAAATGATAATATTTGTCTTATCAAAGTTTTCTGTCAATTGAGATTCTTGAACTATAGTTTGGGCACGTTTGTTTTATATGCCCAAGTGGGTTCTGAACATGAAATGAAGATGGTTCTGGCAGTAGTACTTACGCTGTGTGACCCTTCTTATTGAATATATATTCAATATTTGGAATAAGAAATCCCCTCTTCCCCAAATTGGTGGATAACAATTAATTTTGGAGCTTTTACTTCTAAAGTGAAAAGAGTTGCTCAGGATTACAAATTAAGTGACTCTGAGTAAGATGGGATGTTAATGTCTTCTATTTGTGAATGAAGGAAGCAGTTTCTAAAATCTTTTTTTTTTTAAATGAGCACATATTAAACTGTGACTTAAAATGGCATTATTTGAAGTTAAAATTCGTGAGAAATGTTAGTCTATTCTGTGAGTATCATGAAGAAATTTAGCCCTCTAGTGCCTTGCTTGTCAATAAAATGTATTTCAATATATTTTTAGTACAGTACAGCAATGAGTGATTCTATAATGTTACTGTTCCAAAATCTCCACTAGAATGGAAAAAAAGTATGTGTTTGCTGTTTTAGTAAACAAGAACTCTCTGGGGTTTGTTTCTTCTTTAAGGTCTATTTGCCAGCTCAAAGATGGTACATGGGAACTGATTACAGTTCTCTTCCCTCCAGGTCCGTCTTGCAGATGTGCACAGGGATCAGATCTAGCACACCTGCTCCGGTTTTCCCTTCCTTTCTTTCCCAGTGACCACATTAAGGCTGGTGAATGTTGTGTTTTGTTCTTTCAGTTAACTGCATTACTGTGGTGCATCTTGAAGCCAGTTTGGGCATTTGACTTTCATCATTTGCTTTATCCCTTTTTATTGGTTTTATTCATGGATAATGTTGGAGTATTAAATGTTTACAAAAACAAAAGGATTAATTTGTAAATCTCAGGTTACTGTTAATTTAGATTCAGTCCTTCAGTGAAAATGGTACAGTATTTATACAAGGATCACCAAGGTGTTACTGGGAAGACCTGTGAATGGGTCTCTTGTTTCTTGATAGGAGTATAGTGGTAAGGCTCAGATCCTTTGATTTTTCAAAATATGAAGGATGAGTAAGGGAGACTTGTAAGACATGGAAACTGAGACTCAGCCACATTTTAGAATTTGTTACGTTCAGGAGGCCTTTTAAAGGCATTATTTGAAAGAAATCACATGATATTTGACTTCCACGTGTATCAAGTCAAATTTTCACCTCCTTATGGCTTTGGCCTTGACAATTTTTCTTAGGCTTTCCCTTTTTTTATATATGTAGAGTTAGGTATTTTTGTTGTGATAACAGTTTCTGAATCTTTAATTATTAGTATTAGTTCTCTGATCTTTTATGATGAAACTAGGCATATTTTTATTTAATATATTATTTTGGAGTTCACTGACTGAATTTGCCTGGTTGTGCTTTTTGTGTGTGTATTGGTAAAATTGCCTAGTTGTTCAGGAAATTGATTTGTGTAGGTATTGGCTTATGTTAGTGAGCATATAGTATTTCTAATATTAGCGATTGTAGTTGATAAATAAAAATGGTGTGTTGGAACGAAAAGACTGATGAACTGGGACTCAGGAGGCATTGTTTTTTTAACTTTGTGTCACTGAAGTTTGTGTTTTCGGGAAGGTCTGTTAACATCTTTGGGCCTTCTTTCCCTCATCTGTAGAATTGAAGAGGTGAATTTTGATTATTTTTAAAGATTTATTCCAGTTTATTGTCACCCTATGATCGTTTAAATCCTAAAGACTTGCCTTTCTAAAAGCAAAGTATTTTATTAGTCATTATATACTATTTCCACATTGTATAGGAATTTTGAAAATTGTGTTTTTTGTTACCACTTATTCAGGATTTAAGATACCACCCATATCTCTCTGTGTACCATTGCTTTCTATAATTGGTCTCAACCTATATTCATCTCTCATTTCTTCCCCATTTTCTAGCCAGGATATTCTAGGTTTTTGCCTGTAGAAGGTACTTTACACATTTTTACTTTCATGTCGTTCTTCATACTATTCCCTTTTTTGCACTCTTTCCCATCCCCCAGCCACTTTGAGGCACTATAACATTTTGTTTATAATTATTTTGGCCTTGCATGTTAACTGTATATTTATTGTGTGGTGTTGTATATAAGACACTGAACTCCTTGAAGGCAGGTGTTTAATTTTCATCATTTTACTAATCTTATTAGTGATGCACATAATACTTTTCACATATTAAAGAGGGACTTAATATTTCTAGAAGTGAATTTATAAAATGATTAATGACATGTACTCAGCTCTTTGGTTGCTGTCTCCAGGTAGTTTACATTGCCAAGTGTCTTAGAATCGGTCTGATGTTGGGAATTGATGGTGGAATTGCTGGCCATCAGGAATGACCTCGAGTTAGTTCTGTCAGACTAACACTCCTGTCTCTTTTTAGTGGAAGAATATCTGTAGGGGCGAAGCTGGCACCGGCCCTTTGGTTAAAGGTCTTAATACTGTTTATGAAAGTTGTGAGATGTTAATGGTCATTTGTATAGGTGGACTTTTGGGAGATGATACCTGAATTCTAGAATTTATCAAAGAAAATAAAATGCTTGAGTTGGGCATGTATGAATGGGTAGAGATGATCCCCCACCCCCCTGGATTCAATCATCTTTTTACTCTTGAATTAATTATTGTGTCCAATAGATGTGTGGTTGGTTTGGACTGGATAAAAGATCAAAAGGCAATAAGGCAATGAGTTAAAAAGCTGAAAAGAGAATAGGAAAGTAAAAGGCATAAGATAAAAAGTTGCCTCTCTTTTCTGCCACTTTAAGTTGATAATACATATTAAAGCATTCTGGTGAATATTATGTCCAAGAAAGGGGACCTGAGAAGATAAAATGAGAAAGTAGCGGAGAAGCAAATTATCAGGGATTAAATTTAAATCTATGTTATTTTTAGTTCTATTTTATTTTATTTTATTTTATTTTTTTATTTTTTTATTTTTTTTTATTTTTTTATTTTTGAGACAGAGAGAGACAGAGCATGAACGGGGGTGGGTCACAGAGAGAAGGAGACACAGAATCTGAAACAGGCTCCAGGCTCTGAGCTGTCAGCACAGAGCCCGACGCGGGGCTCGAACCCACGAACTGTGAGATCATGACCTGAGCCGAAGTCGGCCGCTTAACCAACTGAGCCACCCAGGCGCCCCTTAGTTCTATTTTATAGCACATCTCAAATCTCTAAGAACTTCTGTATTAGCAAATATTTAAGTCAAATATTATATTTGCTTAACAGTAAGAATAGCTCATACGTTCATTAAGAAGTATTTATTTAATGTTTATTCATTTATATTTTTGAGAGAGAGAGAGAGAACGGGAGAGGGGCAGAGAGAGAGGGAGGCAGAGGATCCAAAGCAGGCTCCACATTGTCAGTGCAGAACCCAGTGTGGGGCTCAAACTCACAAAACTGTGAGATCATGACCTGGGCTGAAGTCAGATGCTTAACTGACTAAGCCACCCAGGCACCCCAAAAAGTATTTTGATACTTAAATTTCTCAGAAAGCATTTGGATAATTTTTAATGCAACATCCTTTTAAGGATACAAAAGATAGAAAACATGCATTGCCCATTCTTGTTCTATCAGAGATTGTAAATAGGGAATATCTAAGGCCCTTTCCCTAGTATTTGTAGTAGAAGCATTTTATAGTACAGAACAAAACTGCATGTTGACTTAAGAAAATAATCTTGGTTAATTTTTTATTTTAGAAAATATTAAGCCATTTATTTTATTTTAACAGGTATCTTTCAGATGAAGGCATTGAAGCTTGTACAAGTTCTCCTGACAAAGTCAATATAAATGACATCATCCTGATTGCTCTCAATGTAGGTTTTGTTTATTATCTTCTATAAACATTTTAAATCTGGAAGCTATGTTCATGAGAAACCTCTTATAGAATAAATTGGATATTAAGATAAGTAATATGGAGGACATCTTTTATTTTTATTGTACATTTTAAGTTGCAGTGATGTTTGTTGAATTTGGTAATCTCATATAGGCCCAATTTTTAGAAATATATGTTTCTTGTAACATCTATTATACAGAATCCAGTGAAAAGAAAAAAAATGCAATTAAAACTCTCATTTCCTCCCATTGATCAGTTATAAAATTTCATAACATTTACAGTAGATACATATTAGCAGAAAAAACTGATCATATTTATTAAAACAAATTACCAGTTAACATAGGAACTGTAGGTAGGTTATAGCTTTTTGACAGCTGTATTTATTGTTTCAAAATAACTTTTCCTGTTAACAAAAGTAATATATATTGTAGAACACTTTAGAATACAAAAGTAAAATAAGAAAATTGGGGCTATTTATAATTACTGTTAATGTTGTGTATTTATTTCTTTCCAATCTCTCTCCCTCCACCTGTCTGTAATAGCTGTATCTTTTTCATGATTGGGATTGGCTTTTGGATTTTTTTTGAAGTTATAAAAATTATTTGAAATTTAGATGTAAGTTAAATGAATATTCTTTTTTCAGTTTTGTAGTTACCCCAGTGAGAGTTTTTTCATATTGCTTTTATAATAACAACCTATTAAATTATAATTTAATCTATTCAGTTAAATTTATACATTATGATACATAGTCAACTAAATTTATAAGAGAATTACTGCCTGATGAATCCGTCATATCACTGCAAAAGAGGTATAACATGAAGCAGAAATGGTAGCAACTGATAAGAACATTTAAGATAAAATAAATGTATAACTGTGTATAACTTTTTCTTTTCAAAATACTTAAATTTATATATAATTAAATGGACTTAAACAGATAAAATTTATGTTTCAATTCTGTCATTTATTTTCAGCTTCTTTAAATTTTATTCAATAAAACTAACAAGATCAGGGGCGCCTGGGTGGCGCAGTCGGTTAAGCGTCCGACTTCAGCCAGGTCACGATCTCGCGGTCCGTGAGTTCGAGCCCCGCGTCAGGCTCTGGGCTGATGGCTCAGAGCCTGGAGCCTGTTTCCGATTCTGTGTCTCCCTCTCTCTCTGCCCCTCCCCCGTTCATGCTCTGTCTCTCTCTGTCCCAAAAATAAATAAAAAACGTTGAAAAAAAAAAATTAAAAAAAAAGAAAAAAAAAACTAACAAGATCATTTTTTGTTCTAAGCTGAGAATGTAGGTTTTTAATAATAGACTATAAAATTTTTTAAAGTAAGCTTTAGAAGTTATACATGTTATCTATGACTCCAAAGGGAAATATTCCCTATACACTTTTTTTTTGACCTGTACCCTAATAAGTGAATTCTACTTTCAAAAAATAGTGAAAGACCTCTATTCATTGAAAAAAATTTCTAAAGATGATGAGGAAGAGATTTCGTGACAATCTCTGCTTTTCTTATTTTTCTTATATATTTAGATAAATAGCAATGAGCTATCTATAATTGGGTGTGAAGCTTTATTATTTTTTAAAAGCTTATTTATATATTTTGAGAGAGAGCGAGCCCACAGACACATGAGCATGAGTGGGAGAGGGGCAGAGAGAGTGGGAGAGAGAGAATCCTAAGGAGGCTCCCACATGGGGCTCAATCTCATGAGCTCTGAGGTCATGACCTCAAGAGATCAAGAGTCCGACATTTAACCGACTGAGTCACCCAGGCTCAGTTGTAAAACTTGAAAATAAATCAAGATGAAGTATTTGTCCTATGCACATAAGAGGTAATGATAACCATTATTTTATGAATTAATTTTTTTATAATTTTCTCTGAAATATATGGTTGAAAATTCCAGCCTAAGCTATCATGCCACATAATAGGAAAAAAAAAAATACTTTTAATTAGGATGAGGTCTACACCAGACAGATAATCTACTTTGAACCTTACTTATCATCTTTAAATAAAATCAGGCATTTCTATTGAATTTTTTCATCTTTTGAGTGATCAGTAGCTGAAAAAGGCTTGTATTATTGATTCTTATTACATATAACTTATTACATATTGGGAGAATAATCCATGCATCAGCTTTCTTATGGCCCCCTCCTCCTGTGTGGGGGCACACTGAGCTTGTTCCTTTGTCCAGCAGTGAAAATGCAGTAATATATGTGCAGGTTTTCCCTGCTATCCAAAAGTAGAGCATTCCTATGAAAATTTTATAAGCCAAAATGGTGTAAAGTGAAGAAGCAATTACCATTAATTTATGTAGAAAGATTTTAGAGCGTTCCCAGACCTAAAAAGTAACCTCTCTTAGGTTTTTCTGACACCATAGGGCATATCTTGCTAAAGGATGCACAAAATAAATCAAGATAAAACACAGATGCATACAACACAGTTCAAACCTACTGTGGCTTGATGCTGAGATGCTGAGTGTGGTTCCTGGGGAAGGAGCTTAGCTGTGGCCCTCTCACTGTTTGCGGTGTGTTCTGTGTTCTATGAAGGCTTACTATATAAAACAGCCCTATTTTTGTTTTTCTTTTTCTGTAAAATGAAAATCTTCAAATTTCTTTCAGTTAGTGAAAACTCACGTAGATCTTTTGTGACAGCAAAGTGGCATAATGTTAACTTTTGCAAAGCAAGGATAACTGGACAGTGTTTCTGCTCAGGGAAGTCCACTGGAGACCAGCACCCAAGGCATTGATTGGACTGCTTACGAAAGTACTCTGTGCCTAAATGAAACAATTCTAGACTCCTCCTTCCAAAAAGCAGCTATTCACCATAAATCACATTGTTTATACAAATATATATAGTCTAGGCAGTGAACCACATTTTCAGTTAGGAGATGGTTCAAGTACATAGTTCCCAGATGTTAGCCTAGGGCCAACCTTGTGAAAGCAGGCCCTTCTAAAAAGAGCAGCTACATAACTCATTTCTGTATAGATTTTTATGTTGAAAAGGAAGATTCTTAAGTTTTTACTCTACAGAATGGGGAGTAGGAATATTAAGAAATGACATTGAAATCCAACATGCAGTTTGGGGATCAAATACCTGAATTATTCAGAAGTAAATTAAGTGATCGCTCAGTCTTAAATTACTGAATACCATGTATTGGTAAAAATTTTAAAATAGATTTTTAAAAATTTCTTTTAAGATTCTATACAATATAAAATGATTTGCCAGATAGATATTCCATTGAACTCACTCAATAAATAGTCAAGAATCTTTTGTATGTGTGCACACATGCATGTCTATTTATAGGCTAAATATTTCTCCTGCATAAATTTTTATGTACAATATCAATGAATTTTTGGACCCATTTGTCCTACTGATCCTGATATAATGGCATCTGAATCAGAAAATTGCCTTTGCAGTATTTATAAATTGACTTTGATTTTAGGATGCCTAAAGATTTGGTAGGTCATTTTCATCTTGCTAAAAGAATAATGAAATAATATTCATTATGAGTGTACAGCACTTTAAAGGTTAGGCAAACTTTGAATATATTGTCTCCTTTTAGCCTGATAACAACTTTGTGAGATAGGATTCATGATATTTTTTCCACTTCATAAAAAAGTAAATTACCTGAATTTAGAGAATTTGTGACAGTGTCCACAGTCCTATTAGTTAATTACAGTTGGTAGTGAATCAAAGTTTAGGATTTTAGTGTCATGCTTATTTCTACTTCTCATGTTAGTTTATGTTACATTTCGTAATTACTGCTAAAAGCCAGAAATGAGGGACCATGATGTATCATAAAATTTGTATATATTCTGTTTCTTATACACATTTAAATATTTTAGCCTTTGAATGACTTCAAAATAATGCCTATATTTTTATGAACTGTTAGTTGTATTACTGGCTTGATGATTATTCATACACAGATGATAGCAAAATGTACATGTCTTATATTCACTAAAATTAACATGATAGCTAATATTCATTAAGTGCTTACTCTTTGCAGTTTATTGACTAAGTGCTTTGCGTATATTGACATTTAATCTTCAAAACAATCCTAACATAGGGAAGGCTAATGTAAATAGTTTTTGCCCATCTGTTACTCAGTATTTTCAAGATGAAAAAGCTTGCAACTCGAGGTATGCTTTATAATTTTTTCACTCCGTTATTGGTTAGAGGCTACAAACATGATAAAGCTGATGCATTGTTTCACAAGTGTTTTGATTTGGGGCTTAGTTTGCCTGGCAGTTCCATTTGGTGAGTTTGTAGCTTGGGAGTAACCCTTGCATTACATTGAGAAACAAAATATGAATTATGGTGGTAAAAGACTGGCCAATTATGTAATTTTATGCTCGTTTCTTAAGCTGATCACATACTGATATTTCAAATAAGAGGATGTTCTATTATTGTAGGTGGTCAAAGGAGACTACCCTACTTCTCTCTATGTATTCATTTTATATTATAGTAATTTTAATCATCTAGTGTTTTCCCCTTGAGTCTAACATGAATTTTTGCCTTAACAATTTATGTGATTAAATGCACTGTTTGCTTTTATTTTGCTCTTAAGGAGATGACGACCTACTGTTATTATATTTTAAGGAATAGCAAAACAATATAAATTTGTTTAGCAATCTAACCGCACACTCCCAGTCACCAAGATAATTTCTTAGCTTAAATAATTAGGCCTCCTTCATGAGTATTGACAGTTTTCCTCGGAGCAAACTTCTTACCGTTCCTTTAGTTTGCACTTCCTAAAGAGGACAGTATCCTTTGTGGTTCTGCTTTTTATGTAAATTGTACAGTTGAAGTTTTGTTTTTATATCAGAAATGCTATAACTTTGTTTATGTCAGTCCTTATGTTTTCCTTTCGATGTTTTGCTTTGGTTTGCGGAGAAATATGTACTTCTGCACTTTCATAGAGTTGGTCATTTCTTCACTAATTTAGATTTCTATAATTTATTTAAGCAAATGAAATATACTTTTACTACAGTAATATCTTACTGTTCTTGCTGTTGCAGTTGTGTTGTTCCCTAGGATATTTGTATGTTATGTAGCTTTGTTTTGGGTATCACAGCTTGTAGAATAATGTGTTTTCATGGCTCTGCATAGCAAGGTCACATAGGATTCAGTTATCAAGAATATATTCTGTTTATGTATTTAAAAGTAGTCATTTGGTTTGGGCTTGGGCATTAAGTTTTTTAGTAAGACTACAGTTTACATAAAAGCAAGTGTTAGGTTTTAATAGAGAAAATTTAGTAAGTTAAAAAGTTATCAAAAGGAATACGACCAGAATTAAGTCCTTAAACATTACTAGTCAACTTACCAGTGTACTTTAAACAACATATGTATGGGACTATGTTATTTGAAAAGATTGATTATATGTCTAGATCTCATAATCAGCTAAAAGATACTTTAATTTCATTCTATAAACCTTAAGTAACTTCATCTTTGTTTATGAGTAAGATTAGATTTAGATTTACTTTTCTCTACAATTATATTTTAATAATAATATTTTTATTTTAGACAGACTTAAGAACAATTGGCAAGAAATTCCTCCCCAGTGACATCAATGGTGGAAAGGTAGAAAAGGTAAAGAAAAATGTTAACTTCCTAAATTATGCTAACTACAATAAATATGAACATTTACTAAATTATTGCCATTATTTTTTGTCAGTAAAGACTGCAACTGCAAAATATTTTAGAAGTGAATAGATTATAGAGTCATCCTCATAGTAACTTTCTATACAAATGGAAATCAATTGACTTGAACTTTTAAACTTTTGGTGACTTTTTCAACATTTAAAAAAAACTTCTGTTTCAGGAATTATAATTATGGCACACTTACATGTGAGACTTACCAGATATTGCTGGAGTTCAGGACAAGGACCCTTTTGTACCTTTTAATTTTAGTTACCTATTTCCATATTTATTTAATGAATTTATTTATATAAAATTATAAGATTGCGAGAGGATATCAGAAGCAGTTTGTCAAAGCTATGCATTTGGTTATTGCTGTCATTTTGCACCACACACACACATACACACACATACACACATATATATAAATGCATAATATATATAATATAATATATGTTATATATCATATAATTAGATATTTTAGAATATATATACATATATATTCATGTTATGAATTTTTTTAGTGATCTTTTTAAAATCCGGGGTACAGTTTTTAGGTACCAGCTACTCAGTCTTCTACTTCTTATTTATTTATATTCAATTTCTTCTTTTTATTTGAAAATACATGTAAATTGTGTCAGCCAAGAATTTTATGTGCTGTTGGTCACTTTTTGAACTTTTAAAGAACATCATTATCTATAATTTAAATAAATACTTTCAGTGTTTATGTTTAGAGTTTGAATAGTCTTATAATTTTAACATTTGGATATTTAATATAGTTATCAGATGTTTTAAATTTTAGATAATTGTAAAAGATCTATGATGTAACAACTTCTCTCATGTTTCTCACATTTTCTAAATATTAATCCATTTATGTAAATAATGGTCATCGTTTAGGTGGAAAGAACCATAAGAGTTTCTAATCTTATCTAGTTTTTCTAAATTTTTTTTCTTAATGTTTGTTTATTTTTGAGAGAGACAGAGAGTGAGCAGGTGGGGGAGGGACAGGGAGAGAGAGCAAGAGTCACTGAATCCAAAGCTGCACTGACAGCTCAGAGCCTGACATGGGGCTTGAACGCACGAACCGTGAGATCGTGACCTGAGCCGAAGTCGGATGCGCAGCCAACTGAGCCACTCAGTTCCCTCATAATCTTATCTAGTTTTTGACACAAATACTCAGAGAAGAAGTTCTATAAACTTCAGCAATTCATTTTAATGTTTAACAACACTCTGTGTCAGCAGACTTTAATTATATTTTGATCTAAAGTTCTTATGCTACAACTTAAAGTTCATGTCTTCTTTATCTTCCCTTGGAAATGGAGAACATCTGCTTACCTTCTCTTGGGAGTAATTCTTCATATAGAGGACTTGTAAATGTCATTGCCACAGGTTTATTTTTGCTAAAGCTAGTTTATCTTGATTCCTCTGTTATTCTGTCGCAAACTTTTCATTGAACTTCATTGTTCTCAGAGTTCTCTCTGGTTTCTGTACATCTCTTCTTTTTGGTTGTAGTAGTTCTCAGACTTCAATGTACACCAGAATCACGGTGAGGCCTGCATAAAACATAGATTGCCAACCCCCCCCTTCCCCCTCCCCCCACACTTTCTGATTCCGTTGAACTGGGATAGTTCAATGAGAATTTGTATTTTGGACAAGTTTCCATAGGATATCGATTCTGCTGGTCTGGGAAGCATATTTAGCAAGCTTCTGGATTATAGAACCCCAGATTAGGCAGCAGTCTTAGGTAGGTCTGATGAGTGTAACAGTTCTTTACCAGTAAAGTAACTAACATGAAAGCAGTCTGTGCATACCTTACATTAGTTTATTTAAGAACATTTCAAAGCTTTCTAGGTTATTGTTTTCCATGTTCTTGATGTGTCTTCAGGGATTCTGAGAGCCCATCTCTGCTGTAAGCTTGTGGGGATGTTGCTGACGAGGCCTGTGTCTGCTTATTCCACCTTCTCAGAGCATCCTTGCTTCAAAGAGTTTTTGCCCAGTGATCTCTTTAGGATTTCTTTTGAATGCAGCTAACAACAATGAAAAACACCTTAAAATCTTTAAATGTAGAATTTTCTGTACCAAATTTTATCTTTTAAAATATTCTTAATACTAATGTCACTTTAGGTTATGCATAAAATGAGAAGATTTAAAATCAACCCTTTACACATGAAACAGGAATTGTGTTGGATATCCCTTTCTGTCCTTTGGTTATATTTTTTCCTTTAATTACCTATTTTTAGCACTAAAAATAACTCTCTTCATAGTACCTGTATTAATATGTGAAGGTGTTTTGAAAAATAATTTTAATAGAAATTTTAGAAGCTGACCCACAGGGAATTGCTCATTTTATTTGCCTTCTGTTCAAAACTCCATATGTTGTATAAATATGTAACTATTTTTAGTCTAAGTAAATGTTTAAGGAATATTTTTTTGACATGAATTATTTGTGCTTTTTTCTAAGATAGTACTAACTCAGTATAAACTACTTTATTTGTGCCTTTATTGAAATGCTTTATTAACCAGCATTTTACCATGTTAATGATGACTGAATCCTTATAAAGATATGGCTCCAGTCACTAAATTATGTCTGTCATAGTTCATGTTTAAAATAAATTTTAAAAAGATTCAAAATAAATTATTTTAATCTGTGCATAAGATAGGCAATAGTTAGTAAGCAGAGTATTTGTAAATTGTCTTAATCTGTGCATAAGATGTAGGCAATATTTAGTAAACAGAGTATTTGAATAAATAATCTGTTTTTTGGACATGTTGGGTTTTGTTATAATACTATTTTTTAGTCATCTTTTATATTAAAAAAGGAATGAATGAATACAAGAGCTGGGTTGTCCAGTGATCATCCAGATAGATCATCTATTTGCATAGTTATAAGCATATGCTTAACTTCCCATAAACAGTTCATGTTTGAGCTTTAGGCCATAAAGATTGTGAGAGTAGAGGGAACTGTGGTGGGGAAACCACCTTTTGCAACTTCTTTACTGAGTGGTTCATGGTAGGCTTTGCATTTCTCAGATATAAAGTCTTGAACCATCAGTTGCATTCTTATACACTAACAATGAAGCAACAGAAAGACAAATAAAGAAACTGATCCCATTCACAATTGCACCAAGAAGCATAAAATACCTAGGAATAAATCTAACCAAAGATGTAAAAGATCTGTATGCTGAAAACTATAGAAAGCTTATGAAGGTAATTGAAGAAGATTTAAAGAAATGGAAAGACATTCCCTGCTCATGGATTGGAAGAATAAATATTGTCAAAATGTCAATACTACCCAAAGCAATCTACACATTCAATGCAATCCCAATCAAAATTGCACCAGCATTCTTCTCGAAACTAGAACAAGCAATCCTAAAATTCATATGGAACCACAAAAGGCCCCGAATAGCCAAAGTAATTTTGAAGAAGAAGACCAAAGCAGGAGGCATCACAATCCCAGACTTTAGCCTCTACTACAAAGCTGTCATCATCAAGACAGCATGGTATTGGCACAATAACAGACACATAGACCAATGGAATAGAATAGAAACCCCAGAACTAGACCCACAAACGTATGGCTAACTCATCTTTGACAAAGCAGGAAAGAACATCCAATGGAAAAAAGACAGTCTCTTTAACAAATGGTGCTGGGAGAACTGGACAGCAACCTGCAAAAGGTTGAAACTAGACCACTTCCTCACACCATTCACAAAAATAAACTCAAAATGGATAAAGGACCTGAATGTGAGACAGGAAACCATCAAAACCTTAGAGGAGAAAGCAGGAAAAGACCTCTCTGACCTCAGCCGTAGCAATCTCTTACTCGACATATCCCCAAAGGCAAGGGAATTAAAAGCAAAAGTGAATTACCGGGACCTTATGAAGATAAAAAGCTTCTGCACAGCAAAGGAAACAACCAACAAAACTAAAAGGCAACCAACGGAATGGGAAAAGATATTTGCAAATGACATATCGGACAAAGGGCTAGTATCCAAAATCCATAAAGAGCTCATCAAACTCCACATCCGAAAAACAAATAACCCAGTGAAGAAATGGGCAGAAAACATGAATAGACACTTCTCTAAAGAAGACATCCGGATGGCCAACAGGCACATGAAAAGATGTTCAACGTCGCTCCTTATCAGGGAAATACAAATCAAAACCATACTCAGATATCAGCTCACGCCAGTCAGAGTGGCCAAAATGAACAAATCAGGAGACTATAGATGCTGGAGAGGATGTGAAGGAACCCTCTTGCACTGTTGGTGGGAATGCAAATTGGTGCAGCCGCTCTGGAAAGCAGTGTGGAGGTTCCTCAGAAAATTAAAAATAGACCTACCCTATGACCCAGCAATAGCACTGCTAGGAATTTATCCAAGGGATACAGGAGTACTGATGCATAGGGGCACTTGTACCCCAATGTTTATAGCAGCACTCTCAACAATAGCCAAATTATGGAAAGAGCCTAAATGTCCATCAATTGATGAATGGATAAAGAAATTGTGGTTTATATACACAATGGAATACTACGTGGCAATGAGAAAGAATGAAATATGGCCTTTTGTAGCAACGTGGATGGAACTGGAGAGTGTGATGCTAAGTGAAATAAGCCATACAGAGAAAGACAGATACCATATGGTTTCACTCTTATGTGGATCCTGAGAAATGTAACAGAAGCCCATGGGGGAGGGGAAGGAAAAAAAAAAAAAAAAGAGGTTAGAGTGGGAGAGAGCCAAAGCATAAGAGACTGTTAAAAACAGAACAAACTGAGGGTTGATAGGGGGTAGGAGGGAGGGGAGGGTGGGTGATGGGTATTGAGGAGGGCACCTTTTGGGATGAGCACTGGGTATTGTATGGAAACCAATTTGACAATAAATTTCATATATTAAAAAAATAAATAAATAAATAAAGTCTTGAACCTAGTGTCTTATAGTCTAAAAAATCATGGAACAAAGTTAAAAAAAAAAAAAAGCAAAACCATTCTTTCTACAAAACTGTTTCGTATTTTTAATATTTTTTAAGCTTAATGTTTTACAGTAGTCATTTTCATAGTTTACGCCTCTGAACCAAAGTATATAAATAGAATTATAAAATATAGGTTAATGTAAAAATGCTTTGTTACCAGTCCAGCTATGTGATGACATTATGCATTATTGTGGAACCCTAAAAAGGAAAGGCTTTCAGGTCTGCGTTTATTTTTTTCTTCTAAGTTTTAGAAACGACTGGTTGTACATGCCTTTTTAAACATGAAACTGTGGGTAAAGACCTGATTTTACAAATGGATGGACTGTCTCAAAGCTTCAGCAATACCAACATCAACCACAAGATGGCTTCACTGCCTTAAAATTCAAAGTGAATGCACTCTTACCAGTAGCCTAGAAAATTAGATGTTTTTAAAAAGAAAAATAATTGAAAAAAGTTTTTAAGTTTTAATTTAAATAAAATTGTATCATGTTTTATGTATGTTAATTTATTCTGTGCTAATAATAGTTTGTCAGTGTTCCTTCTAATGAGTTATTAAAATTAAGCATACACGGTTTTTTTCAGAACAGTGGATTACTCTGAAACATTGATTTTACTATGCAATAAAGCATAGTAAATAAATAAAATAAATAAATACAAGTGCTCATTGGCAATTATTAATAGAACTGTGGAGTTTAAAAACGACTGCATAAAACAATATATATTAGCCACGTACTCCGTTCACTTTACTTTTTTTTTTCCTAATTCTCCCAGAGAACAAAAAGCTAACCAGGTGAAGGATAGACGTGTGGAAATAGGGAAATGATACACTAGTAGAAGGGTTACTTTGGACTGGGAGTCCTGCAATGTTTTCCTCATGTTTCATTTGTTGTAATTGCTCTGAATGTAAGAGAAATCATGTTCTGTGCTGTACTTTGATGTATAAATTGATGCTTTTTGCAGGGGATCTCAAGTTTGGGAAAACCTATTCAAGATTATGTCTATTTCTCACTTAACAGGCTTTTATAATATCCTGTTTTTAAAATTTCTAAGAGGTAGAAACTTTTAGATCTTCTAGTAAATATCACCATATTTATGATTCAGAAAGGGTTTTTTTTTTTTTTTTTTTTGCTCATTATTATTATTTCTTACATTTACACTCTTGCTGTATGTGAATATCACTTGAAAATTTTGAGATAAGGATGAGGGACTACCTTCGCAAAGCTATTTTTATTTTCATCATCCCTAGTGCTTTTGACTTGTTTTCCTCTTGTTTTTTGGGTTTTTTTTTTTTGTGCGAGCTCCTGTCCTATCTAGGAGAACGCTGATTTTCAGCAAACTCTTCTTTTTCTCCACCTTCTCCTCTTTACTGAAAATCTACTCTGTCCCAGATACTATGTTAAGTAATTTACATCCAATATCTATGTAGTCTTCAGAAGAACACTGAAAACAGAAAAGATTTTTTACTGCAGAGATGCAGTAACTGGAACTTTCTTAAAATCTGTCTTTTGTTGCTACAGCACCTTCATATTGCCATGTAAACACAATGTCTTCCCCTCACCGGCCAGCCAAACTGCTGTTTATTCTTCAAATCCTCACTCAGATGCCACGTATCTCCTAATTTTCTTGACCCCTTTTGAGCAGAATTCATTTTTAAGCATTAACATTTCCATTGGCCTTTATACCTATATATGCTTCTCTATATAACAAATGTTGTGGTTTTGGAACATGTAATAGAAAGATGACAGACTTTGGTGTAAGACAGATCCACATTCGAATTCGAATTCTGCCTCTTACTAGCTGAGTGACCTCTGGCAGAGTACATTACCCTCTGCTCTCAGTTTTCTCATTTAAGATACACAGTGATCCTAACATACTTTATAGATCTGGAGGTAAATTATTGTAAAAACACAAGGAAATACTTTATTTATCAAGGAGTTTTGAATGTTGTGTTTGTGCTAATAAGTTCAAGGGATGCAGAGATTAACAGGACAGCCCATGCCTTGTTGGAGCAAACAGCCTAATGAGAGATAAAGAAACCTCAGTGTTAATGTAGTGAAACACATGCTAGGTCAGAAGTACCCGTGATGAAGAGGCAGCTGTCTCAGCTTGGTGAGGCGGAGAGGTTGCTTTTCTTGCTAGACTATTAGGTCTTAGATGTGATTTTCAATGAGGTAATAGTGAGAAGATCCTCATTTGGGGACATATTTAAAATCTTAGGGTAGGGTGTATACACAGAAACACACATGTATATGTATATATATATATATATATATATATATATATATATATACACACACATACGTATACACATACGTATATACATATGTATATTCAGTATTATTCAGTATTATTTCTGTATATTCAGTATTATTTCTATTTGGAAATTTTTGAACAATTAAAAACCTATTTTATTGTACAAACTGTAAAAAATAGAGCTTGACAAAATCTTGACTGGTAAGATAAGTGTAGTGGACGTTTATGATTCCTAGAACCTGAGTTCTTTTCCTGTGTTGGTGGGGGGAGGAATTTCCCATCTTTAGAGTCTTGGTGGTGGAGAAGAAGAAAATTGGAAATAGTTTTTCCCCAGCCTCCCTTGCAACTATGCTATGCATACATACCTCAGCTCTACTCGTCAAGTGAGCTGCTCTGGTCTTGGGCTAATTAATCACACAACTAAGCGGGAACTGTGGCAAATGCTCTCTGCCGGGAGAAGCTACAGCAAGGCTGAGTCTCTGGGGTAACAGCAGCAGAAGTGCTGAGGTAAGCGTCCAGGGCGGGTGAGACTGAAGGGACGAGGCATGTAGGGTGATGCTTGCAATGTGCAGGGTCCAGCTCCTTAACAGCTCCTAAACGCCGATTATCAGCTTGTCTTCCCAGTTTAGAGTTCAGTGACATCTAGTTGGTACTTGAAATCAGTCACTGGCAAATGCCACCAACACTAAGGCTTCTCATCTCCCCCCCACCCGTCCCAGAACTCTTTTACCGACACACCCCTGCCCCCAGACCAGTTCTGTGGTTTGACTGTGAGTGGTTTTTTCCGCTGGGTAGGTGGCAGACCTAGTTCTTTCATTCTCCTGACATTTCTGTGGACTTCTGTGGACTTCAGTGTCTTAATTTCAGAATATCATGTACATTATTTAACTATTTTAAGGTAATATTTGATATGTACAAACATATATGTTTTAAAGCTTAATAATGATGTGAGTACCTGTGAAGCCTCAGCCTGATGTAGGAGCTAGAACATTAAAGTGCCACCCTGCCTCCTTTATGTGCCTGGCGCATCCTCCCTCCCACACCAAGAAATGGAGTTCAGTTTTACATGACTTTTAAAAATATTCCTAAACAATATGTGGTTTTGTTTTTAGGCTTTATAAAATGATAACATATTGTCTGCTTTCATCATTCAGTGTTGTATTTCTAATAGGTGTCCGTGTTGCACATGGCTATTATTCATTTGTTTTCTCTTCTGTGTAACATAAACTGTGTAAATATACCTCAGTTTACTTATTCATTCTTCTATTGATGGATATTTAGGTGCTTTTCTTCTTCTTTTGATAATAGATGAACTACTTCTAGGAACAAATTTATATATTTTTCCTGATGCATGTATGTGAGTTTCTTTGGGACACATAACCAGGGATTGAATTATTATTATGTGCTAGAGCTAAGCAAATGTTTGACTTTATAAGATTATGCCAAATAATTTTTCAGAATGGTTGTGCCAGATTTATCTTAACTTCAGTAGTGTATGGGAGATACCATTAATCTGCATCATTTGTGACTCTTGAAATTATCAATTTTTTTCTAATCTTGTGATTTTAAAATATGTTATTCTGTGTAAATTTTCTAGACAGGCTTATTATTTTATAGTCTGTTTTTGATTAATTCCAAATTCTCCAGGCCTTAGAAACTTAAATTTGTTTCTTTATTATTATTATTTTTTTATGATTCTCATGCTTTGTGGCTTGTTTCTTTGTGAGTCTCTTGATATTTTCTTGTGACTTCATGTTTCTTGATCTTTTTATATGGGAATCCTGGGCGCCTGAATCAGCAGTGCTTTCTTCTAGAAGGGACATGTGGAGCTAGTGGGGGTACTACTAATTTACAGTGAGTTGAGGTTTTGGCTAAGGTTAATTTTGCTACGTTTTCACTAGCCTGGAGTTGAGGCTCTCTCAGCTGCAATGTCATTACTACCAGAAGCAAACATAGATATTCTCTGGAGGAAAATGCCCTCCAAATTGAGACTTACCGTACATGCCTGAATGGATGGTGTGAGGAATGTTCTAAAATTTCTAACATTATAAAAAGTTGTCTTTCACTCTAGTTTCTTGAGTCTGATATTATCCTTATAATGGTACAGAGTGTGACAAATCATACTTTTATCCCCTGTGCTCTTTTCCTGCCCTACCCTTGTGTTTATTAAAATAAAATTTGTTGAAATGGTATTAAGATATTAATGATTTTAAGGCAAAGAAGTAGGTTAAGAAAGAGAGCATCGTAAATGCTATTTAAAGCCTGTCCTTCAGGCTTTTAAAGAAGGTAAAGCAGAACCACTATTTCTTCTTTCAAGGCAGCTTTCTGGGATCATTTGCCCAGTTGCTTGGACCCTAAGGTAGAGATGTGAGTAGTCTAGCCAAAAACTTCTCTAGATAAAAGTGAAGGGGGAAAAAAATGACCCCTAGAAAATCTTATTGAAACTTTGGAAGTAGTGATAAAAAATGAAATGAATTATGATTTTAAGTACTTAAAAGGACTCTGGAGGATGGAACTGTCTTTATTCTGTTAATTTTAACTCACTTTGCAATAATGCGATGCTAACATTGTTAGGTTTTGATGGAGCAAATTTATTTCTCAAGGAAATTGATATGATTATACAAAGAAATGGCTACCAGATATTTCACAGTAAGTAAAATAAACTGTCCAAACTTAAATGGTTTCTCGAGTCCTAAAAAAATTACAGTTTCAGCAGTTTCTCCAGGTGTGATCAGACTGTAGATAACTCGTTCCATGTCATCCAGCCTTTAGAGAGACTGATAAACAAGAGTGCTATTGACTATGATCAGTAAACTGATGGAGTCATTTAAATCTGGTATTCCGTATCAGTTTAAATGACTGGTTAGGAGTTCAGATTACAGAGGTGTCCATCTTTAAAGAGAAAGGAATGAAGCCTGGGTGAATTTTTGGGGGCCTCAGATAATATTTCTGGCAGATACTTGATATCATTTATTATGATTAGAAATCTTTACCTAGAGAGACAATGATGAATTCTTCTTACCTATTTAAACTTTTCACAGTCATTTCTTTTACTTGTTCCTTATTACTTAGGCAAAAGAGAAAACCGGACATTAAAGGAATCTTGGGCAAAGATTAATCTTTGTTTTTTATTGCTTTCATTTGAAATTTGTATTTTTTTTTTCTTTTTTCACTTTAGAGTTGCCCTTGACACTAGTTGGCCACAGATTCTGAGGCTAAATCTCATTCAGTTTTGTGGATGCCTTTAGATGATTTCAGTTTCAGGGTTTAAAGTTAGGATTTATAAACTTAGAACTATATATAGCATTTTATTCTATTTGTGTTTTATTTAGATCCCATACTTCTGTATTTTATCTGCTATGGAGTATAGTAAACTGAATATTGTGAACATAATAATGAAAAAGAATCTTTACCTGCTGGCTTCCTTACAGAATCTTTCTGAATTATGTAATCACTGATATTAAGGCTTGATGATTCACATTGAGAAGTGATTATCACAAGACTGTATAATTTAGGAGATTCTAAGAGGAGTCTGATAAATAGTACCTCCTTTTCCACTTAGCTTTTGAATCAGTCGAGAAGTAAAGAGTGAGAGATGTGGGTCAAAATATCAACTTTATAATTGATAAAAATTACTTCGAAAGTTGTGGTTTTAGTGGAAGACCCGAACGGGCCTATTAACTGAACCACACACCAGGAGGACTTAAATACTCCTTTATGATAGTGCCAATCCAGTGAAGATGCTGAGTAAATACCTCCCACCTCAGGACTCCTAACTAGATCCCAAGAAAAAGAAAGTTGACGATGAGCCCAGTATACACAGTATCTTCTTCCCGGTCAGAGAAGTCAGTCATTCTATAAGGGGTGTATTAGTTTTCTAAGGTTCCTATAAAAATTACCACAAACCTGGTGACCTGAAACACAGACATGTATTCTATCATGGTTCTGTTGGCCGGAAGTCTAAAATCAGAGTGTCAGCAACTTTGGTCCCTTTGGAAGCTCCAAGGGAAAATCTGTTTCACGCCTCTCTCCTAGCTACTGGTAGCTGTGGGCAGTCTTTGGCATTCCTTGCCTTATAGATGTGAACCTCCAATTTTTCCTTCCATCTCCACATGGCCTTTACACCACGCATCTTTCCGTGTGTATTTATACTGTGTGTATTTATACTGTGTGTTTATTTCCTCTTATCTTGTAAGGACACTCATCACCGGATTTCCAGCCCATCCTAATTCTGGATGGTCTGACCTTTAAATTTTTTTTTTTTAATGTTTATTTATTTTTGAGAGAGAAAGAGCACGAGTGGGGGAGGGGCAGAGAGAGAGGGAGACACACAATCCGAAGCAGGTTCCAGGTTCTGAGCTGTCAGCACAGAGCCTGACATGGGGCTTGAACTCACGAACTGTGACATCATGACCTGAGCCGAAGTCGGACACTTAACCGACTGAGACACCCAGGCACCCCTGGATGGTCTCATCTTTAGATCCTGACTTCAGTTATGCTTGCAAAGGCCTTTTTCCCAAATAAGGTTACATTTACAGGTTCTGGTAGATTTATGTTTTGGAGGGGCTACTATTCAATCCACTGAAAGGGCCAGAGAGGCCAGGAATTGGAGTAATTAAATAAGTAAACTTGGGGCGCCTGGGTGGCTCAGTCGGTTAAGCGTCCAACTTGGGGTCAGGTCGTAATCTCATGGCTCATGTGTTCGAGCTGGGTGTCGGGCTCTTTGCTGACAGTTCAGAGCCTGAGGCTCACTTCTGATTCTGTGTCTCCGGCTCTCACTGCCCTTCCCACTCATGTTCTGTCTCTCTCTATCTCAAAAATAAACAAACATAAATTTTTTTTTTACAAATAAGTAAGCTTGTTGCTTGCTAGGAAATATTAGGAGTTGGGGACACGTGTTACTTCCGATTATTCCCCAGCTTTTTGTTCCCATGGTCAGCTAGGATGTATGAGATCAACAAAATGGTCATTTTCCCACCCAATTTTTGTGTCATTGGCATTATCTTCAATTTTTGTTTCTTTGGTAGAATCTTAAAGCTACTTGTCTGTTTTGTATTAGAGGTTAAAAGTGAGCAATGTAAGCTATATATCCATTTAACTGCATACAAATAAGAGGCAATTTGTTACAACACATTGAAAACAAACAAAATAAGCAAAGGTGTTCTCTCAACCCTCATGGGATGTAGAACTGCCCAGTTCCATAAAGATGCATTGTGATCTGTATGTCCTATGGACCGAGTCAGGGTGCCCTTGTCAGGCTGGATAACAAATACTAGGAAAGTTCCATTTCTTTCTTACTAAGAATTATATAGAAGCAAATGTTTTACTCTCACAGTTCAATGGATATGCGCTCCCTTGGATGCATAAGTCTCGCTTTGGAACACCTAAATCTAGATCATCTCTGATCGTCCAACAGAACTTTTTGTAGTGATATGGATACTTTATATCTGTGTTGTCCATGTGCAGAACATTTGAAATATAGCTAATGTGACTCAAGAATTAATTTTAAATTTCTTTTAATTTTCACTAATTTAAATATAAATTTAAATAGCTGCATGTGGTTGGTGGACCATATTGGACAGCACAAGCTACATATATGTCAATGTCTAAGCAAAAAATACTGAGAGTAGTAAAATAAAGAGAATGATGAACGTTATAATAACAATAATCTGCCTGTGGCTTAATTTAAATGTCCTTATTTTAATGGCATTAACAAAGCAGAAGAAAAAGTTCATCCTGAATTAGCAGCTTATCTGTACTTGTTAAGGGTTTTGGACTTGTTTTAACTTGGAATTTTTTATAACTGAACATTGGATGAAATTTTAGTCTCTTGTCTCTAATTATATTCTTTAGGACTAAATTTATATCAAAATTATTCCTCTGTAGGCAAAATACTGGTAAATATGAAGCAGAAATTTGTTAACTTGGGAAATGCTTACTTGAGAAATTAAGTGTAAATGTCAATCATTTCACATTTTCTTTGCAGAAAATATAAACTAAATTAATGTGCACAGAAAGATTTTACTTAAAAGACTATGTAACAAAAAAGTAGCCTTTTTTTTTCCATTTGTAGGTATGATACTGCTTGAAGGTATAATATTTTATAATGTGGAAAATAACACTTTATGGTAAAGTTATTTTTCTGGCATGTAAGCAGATTTTACCATCATTTCCCAATTATTTCATAAGTATTTTATTATATAAAATTTTCAATAGCAGTTAGTCCATCAATTTTATTTTTGTGTTTGAAATGTAGCCAGGCATTAGATTTAAATATACTTTAAAAGGCAATGCAAAAATAAGTCAGGTTTAGTCTACACTTCTTGAACTTTATATGGTTTAAATTTTGGAATTTTGTATTCTTCATTAATGCCAGAAGAGGGTGTACTTTAAACTTGATGTTTTTAAACAGTAAACATTCCTTCCAACTGGTGCTGTGAAGTCGATGTCCCTTAAAAAATTACCAAGTGCTTTAATTTCAGATTGTCCCTTAATGTACATGGGAGGAGATGGGGGGAGGTGTATGTGAATAATTTAGAGCACATAACACTAAAAACACCTATTAACACTAAACACCTTTAATCCAGAAACACAACTTTGTTTTCCTAAAGTTTTCTCATTACTTTCCAAAAATGAATTCAGAATTAGTGAATTCAGGAGACCCTTCTGAAGGGTCTCCCCCAAACTCTGATGTATTTCACTTTTGACCTTATTTAATTGAAATTATTATAAATGATAAAGGAAAAGAGAAACACAATAAATGAAAAATAAAGCCATAGCTAGAAAGTGATATTTATTCCTTTGTGTTTTGACAGCTTGAAGGTCCATGTGTTTTGCAAATTCAAAAAATTCGCAATGTTTCTGCACCAAAGGACAACGAGGAATCTCAGGCTGCACCAAGAATGCTGCGTTTGCAGATGACTGATGGTCATATAAGTTGCACCGCTGTTGAATTTAGTTTTATGTCCAAAATAAGGTGAAACTTTATTTTGTATATTTCTCACAGTGTTTGAAGGTGCTATTCAAAATGGATTTTGTTTTACACATTTTGGAAAGAAAAATGAACTCTTAAGTTCATGTTACAATTTTTCAGAAGATATTAACGAGTGTTTGTATTTCTGCTTTATCTGTATAGGAAAATAGGAATGGATTTACTTCCTCCTTCCTTAAATGTTAATTATAAAAACAAATTAAGTTGTTTTGTATGGAGAGTTTTTTTCAGTAAATTTTAGGTCATTCAAAAATCTCTAAGAACAAACAGAATTTCTTTGAATGTATTACTGCTGCTTCTTTGACAGCTGTGTCCATCACCCTAGAAGTTTTATAGATGAATGAACTTTCTTAGGAAATGATTGAAGCTAGAGAGATGTGCCACTCCACTATCTGAGAGGAGAAGTAACTTCATAAGGAACAATTTTCCAAATCCCTCTTTTGGCTATTTTTATGAGAAGTTTTTATTTTTATTTGAATAAAGTTGATGTATAACATTGTGTAAGTTTAATTGTACAGCATGTTACTTTGATACACTTAATGATTGCTAACATAACAGAATTTATTACAATACATAATTATAGTATAATACTACTGTCTATGTTCATTATACTGTATATCAGATTTCTGTGGCTCATATACTACTCATTACAACTTTGTGCCCTTAAATACCATTAATCTTATCCCTCTCTGCCATTCCCTGGTGGCCACTATTGTATTCTCTTCTTACAGGTATAACTTATTTGGGTTCTACATGTAAACGATACACAGTCTTTCTCTGTCTGAATTATCTTGCTTAGCATAATATGTCCGAGGTCCATTCATGTTGTTGCAAATAGCAGAATATTCTCCTTTCTCATGCTGAATAATATTTATTGTGTATATGTACCACATCTTTATTATCCATTCATTTTAGTTGTCTCCAGATTGTGAATAATGTTGCAATAGACATGGGAGTACATATTTGTGGTCGAAATCCTGTTTTCATTCCCTTCGGGTGTATACCCAAAGGTGGGATGGCTGGATTGTATGGTAGATCTAATTTAATTTTTGAGGAATCTCCATATTGTTTTCCATAGTGGTTGGACCAATTTACATTTCTACCAACAATGTATGAAAGTTCGCTTTTCACCACATCCTCACTAACATCTGTTGTCTTTTGTGTTCTTGATGATAACCATTCTAAGAGGTGTGAGGTGATACCTCTTTGTGGTTTTGATTGGCATTTCCCTGATGAATAGTAATGTTGAGCATGTTTTACATGACTGTTGGTCATTTTGATGTCCTGTTTGGAAAAATGTCTGTTCTTCTTATTTTTTAACCAGATTGTTTTTTATTATGTTGACAGAATTCTTCATATGTTTTGGATATTAACCCCTCATCCAATATATAGTTTGCAAAAATTATCTCCGATTCTGTATGTTGTCTTTTCATTTTGTTGTTTTTTTGCTGTGTAGAAGCTTTTGAGTTATCAAACCCATTTGTTGATTTTTGCTTTTGTTTTTGTGCTTTGGGTATCCTCTCCAAAAAAATCATTGCCAAGACCATTACTGATAAGCTTCTCCCCTGCGTTTTCTTCTAGGAGCTTTATGGTAGCAGGTTTCATGTTTAAGTCTTTGGTGCATTTCGAGTTAATTTTTGTGAGGGTTGTGAGTTGGGAGTCCAGTTTCACTGTTCTGCTCATGTTTCTATGAAAGGCTTTTAGAGTTATACTTGATGGAATGGATAAAAGCACTGAGAAGGACTTTATCTTCAGTGTCCCCATTAGTTCACTTTGAGCAATTTTATGAGGTGGCAGTTTTCATTAGGCATTTACTATGTCATTTTATATGCTCATGTTTGCTGTTCTGGGTCTTGTGAGCTTTTTCACTTAATGTAAACTCCTAGACCATACTCCTCTCCTAAATGAGTGGAGGTACGAAGGTAAAAAAAAAAAAAAAAAAAAAAGTTTAGATTTTGCCTCCAGTAGCTCCTCTGCTAAAGAGGTAGGCATATAGGCAGGCAAGTTATAATAAGTATGTATCAACTGAAAGGTAGGAGTCTAGAAATTTAACTCTACTTGGGGGAGCCAGAAATGAGATTTAAAATATGAATAGGTGTTTTGAGACAGGTGAGAGGGGGAATAGCACATGTAGAGACATGTATCCTGAAAACAAATGAGTGAAAAGTTCCATTTGGAAGAGCTTACGTGATTTGAGATGGTAGTATGTAGGCAGAAATGTGGTAGGTGGAGGCCTTCTATGCCATGCTCATTAATTTCTCTTCTTTTTTCCCCCCTTCAATCTGTATCTGCCTCTGGTAAAGGAAGTTCCTTCCTTAGGAGATCTATGTTTGTCTGAAATATTGATTTTCATATATAAATTGGGTTTTATTGATTTTGTGATTATGTTGTCGTTTTGAAGAGTAGGGGGGTTCCTGTTTCTCTGGAGAAAGACAGCCTCTCTTCTTTTGACAAATTCAGTCAGACTCCCTACAAGGGAGTTCACAGATGACTCAGGAAGACTTGCCATGTAATGGCTCCTTCTCGGATTTTACTGCTGTGTATTTCTCTGAGGTAAATGAAAACACAAGGTTATCCAGAGAGAAGGGTCCCTTATGTTGCCCTCTGTCTTTTGTTGAATTTATTGCAGTTTGACAATTGAAAATAAATACTACCACTTGCTCATTGACCCATCATTGAAGTAGTATGTCTACTTTTGTGGCTGTAAAAGCAACAGTCTTCAGAACTGTTCTTACAAATGAACATTTGAAGACATTTTTCAAAGTAAGTGTGGTTAGTGGTTATCTCAAAAAGAGAATAACTCACTAGAGAAGATACACTGGGATCTGGTACCGACTGGGTTCCTCCAGTAGACATTGCATTTCTCTGGGGTGCTTTTTTTTTTTTTTTTTTTTTTCCAATTTTTTATCCTACCTCCTGAATGGCTTGAACTTTTAAACACATGCTTCTCACTGTTTTTGTTTTTTATCTTGTTTTGCTTTTTTAAAAATTGCATTGAAAAGAGAGTAAAAGCACTTTGGGGTGCCAATAAAAATAGTAATTAAACCGAAATGTACTCTCTGAATAAGAGTTACTTAGGGCCTTAAAGGTGATGTAGTAAAAATTATATTAAAATTTTAGCACCTATTTATCCTTTTTGGGACTAGAGCTATCATTTAATGTGGTGAATGGGACTTTTTATCATTTATCCTAATGAAATTGTAAGTCCATCTTCAAATAATTTGACAGTTTTTCCCTCTTAACCTATTAAGGAAAGTTTAAGAAAGGTACAGTCATTTTATACAAAAATTAGTTTATCATTTGTTTTAAAATTAGCTTTTAGTTTTAAATTATTGTACCACAACTTAAATGTCCCTGTAATTTGCATCCAGTTGTTTTTTTAAGTTCTTACGTAGTTTTTTTTCTGCTAATTTATGTTTCTACATTTTCATTACATTTTCTAATTTTACCAATTTGTAACAAATTATTGGCTAAAAATGGTTTTGAAAATAAGTGTTTTTTGGGTTTTTTTTTAATGTTTATTTTTGAGAGAGAGAGAGAGAGAGAGAGAAAGAGACAGAGCATGAGCAGGGAAGGTGCATAGAAAGAGAGGGAGACACAGAATCCAAAGCAGGCTCCAGGCCCTGAGCTGTCAGCACAAAGCCCGGTGAACTGTGAGATCATGACCTGAGCCAAAGTCGGACGCTTAACCTACTGAGCCACACAGGCACCCTGAAAAATAAGTTTTATGTAAATGATATAATTCAGTAATTATAGTAGTTTCTTTAAAGAGTACAGCATCCTGTACTTAGAACTTTGTTTTTAATCCCTAAATGATGATACAGAATTATGAAAATCTGGATCTGTCGTTTACCTGAAGTTGGGAAAAATGTCTTCACTTAGTGTCACTGTATTCAGTTGTGCTGATAAATATTGTCTTTAGTTTACTATACTTACTACCACAGAACTCTCTACTTAAGGGTTAGGTCAGGCAAGGCTATTCATGACTCTTTGTTCTGTAAGTTACGTGGGATGACAGAGTGACAGAGCTTGGGATCCTCAGAATAATTTTTATCAGATAATACCTTACTCTGTATAGGATCTTTGAGGCTTTAAAAACAGACATATTGTATTCCTTCTTGTTAATAGCTGTTCTAACAACCATCTTTCTTCAAAACAGACCAATGATATCAACACTTTCACTGATTTTGCTGTTGCATCTATCAGCACATGGTGAATATCCTGAACTTTAAAAAATGTGAACAATGTTAAGCCATTTCAGTCTGGTTTTCTGATTCATCCTAAGTGCTTGAGACTATGTAGCCAGTCTCCTGAAAAAAGGTTTCTCTATGAGTGTGTTTTGAAGAACTTGACCAGGTTCAGGACTGAATTCCAGTTTGGGGAAGGAGCGCCAATGTATTTTAACTCTTTTTCTTTTTTCCTTGATTTAGCCTGAACACACCACCTGGAACTAAAGTGAAGCTCTCAGGCATCGTGGATATAAAAAATGGATTCCTGCTCTTGAATGACTCAAACACCACAGTTCTTGGCGGTGAAGTAGAACACCTTATTGAGAAGTGGGAGTTACAGAGAGTAAGTGTAAACTAAGAAAAATGGCTAGAACTTTAAAAAACTCTGCTCTTTTTAATGTATTCTGGGTTTTAAGATCTTCCCACAGTAAAAAGTAAAATTAGTCTTTTGTGTCAGAGTTGAATAGAATGGAAAACAGTGATCTTTACAGAAAACTACCTTTGATTAGCATAGTTTGTCTTCAGAAGATGTCATTTTTCAGTATTTGCTACATTTTATTACATATTTTTAAAAGTAATTCTTTACTGACAAGTTTTCAAAATTCCCAAGATACCTGTTATAAACTATGTGTAATGTATTTGTGTGTAATTCTGCAAAAACCAAATATTTGTGAATATATATGAATATAACGTATGTCTATTTGTCTCAGCTACAAACACGCGTACGTACAACTGAAAGCAAGTTGTTTGTGTAAAGTGTCGCAATAACGGAGAGATTCTTACTGTATTTGTTTTCCTAGGCACATTAGTTGGTGTTTTTCCCATTTATGTTAACGATATCTTCATCCTTCTAGTCATAGGTTATCTAAGGGTTGTGTCTCTAGTTTGCTTCCAGCAACCAATTCTGTTGATCCACTGCTGTCAGATCTCCTATCCTTCCCTTTGCTCTCCAGTTCCATCGCTTTTCCAATAGTTTGTCTTTTTATTTTCAGTTTATTTCTTAATTTTTAAAATATTCACAACTTGATTATTTTAGTTTACGTCTTTTGCATCTCACACCTGGACTACTGCAGTAGCCTTTTCAATGGTATCTCCACATATCCTTCCTCCATCTTCTAATTTATTTTATTTACTTCTGCAAGACTATTTTCCTTCAGTATCACTCAGAACATGTCATACCCTGCTTTTATTTCAAATGTCTTAATTTGGTATTCAAGGCTATTTATAGTCTAGCCCTACTTCCAGTTTACCTTTTTAACTTCCTATATTATTTTACATGGATTTTGTTCTAACCAAATGGAACCACTTACTCTTTCTTTGCTGCTCTATGCTTTCCTTAGTTATACTTTCGGGGGTAAAATCTTTTTCCACATTTATATCATTCATCTTGTTCTCTTTCTCCTGATCCCTGAATGGCCAAATTGTCCCATGCTTTTAGACCCAGATCAAATGCTTGCTTCTTTGCCAAGTGAAGTAGTTGGTCCTTTATTGAGTTCTTGGAACATTTTATTTGTGTTAAGTATATTACTTTTTACCTAGCACTAGAATTATGTTTACTTATCTCCTTTAATAGATTATAAGCTTCTTGAGGTCAGAATTGTTTGTGCCTTTGTTTAATTCCATGAATATTTGTTGAACAGTCTGTAGATACTGTGCTGGACCCTTGCATCAGGAAACCATGTAATCCTCCTAACAGTCTTATAAGGGAGTATTGTGTCCATATAGATCAGGAAATGGACTTAAAGAACTGTTAAGTAATTTATTTTATGATTACAGATCTAATAGGTGACAGATCTGAGCCTCCTCTAACACAGAAGCTCAGGATGTGTACATGCAAAAACATTATAACAAATGATTGTGGAATGAATGAATTATAAAGCACATAAATCTAATTACTCTTTGATCTAAAATTGATGTTCTTGTGCTGCCCCAAATCTTGCCTGTTACCTGGAATGAGCCAAGGAACCTAGTAACATTTGAAGATTTTCCTATTTTATGATACATTATTCTTTTCTATTTTCTTGCTTTGCAAGTGCCTCTGTTTGGGAGGTAAATAGATAAAGAAATTTAGGCACATATTTTATTCCTTAGTACTAATTACTTACAATACTAATGTGCTACCTTTAGGTCTGCTGTACTATGTAGTATAAGATAATGTTCCCTACCTGCATTGTTTAATTAAAATGTTACAAAAGCAGAAGTGGCTTGATAGTTTTACATAAATAGCCAAGGTTATGAACCTTGAATTTCCCAGAGAAATCCCACCCATTTCATGTAACTCTTTCCTTTCACAAGTTGATAAATTATATTTTTATTATTAGACATTTTTTAGAGTGTGGTAAGATGCCATTAAGTCAGACCAACATCTTACATTATTTTCCTAATGCCAGCCAAAACTACTTCACTAACTGTAAAATCAATTAAACATTCCTAGAAACTTCCTCACTCCTAAAACGCACACCCCCCCACACACACACACAACGATTATTAGTAGTTTGATAGTTATCTTTGTAATATTTTATTATATTATGTTTACACTTTGTTTCCTGAAAACTGTGTTAATATTTCTTTTTAGGGGGCAATAAAAATTTATATTAAAAAGTGTTTAAAACATCTTGCAATGATTATAGTTCTCTTGATTTATAGTTGTTGCTGCTGTTTTAATTTGGTAACCATAGCCATGTAGAAACCATGGAGAGTTTAATTACTGAAGCATCTGGCAGGTGGTACACATAGAAATGAGATGTACGCATAGAAACCATAGACCATAAAGTTAATTTTCAAAAAGGGCCCTAACCATTTTGTAAAATAAATGGATTAAGGGGACATGGGCAGTATTTAAACTATGTGCATGTTTTGTAGCTATAACAAATTGTAATAGGTGAAGAGAAGAAGAAAAACTCAAACCTCAAAATGTTTTGTACATTTGGCAAAGACCAGTTCTAGAGAGTTCTGTGCCAGATGTAATTTGCAAAGTAATGTAGTTTCTGTAACATTTTAGTGCCCCCCAGCCTGTTGCCATGACAGATCTGGGTTTGTTTGTTTTTTCTTTGTGTGTGTGTGTGTGTGTGTGTGTGTGTGTGTGTGTGTGTGTTTAGTAATGTATACATAACATACCATTTTTACCATTTTAAATGTAAAATTCAGTGGCATTAAGTACCTTTATATTGTTAAACAACCATTACATCATCCATCTCTAGAATTTTTATCTTCCCAAACTTAAACTCTGTACCCATAAAACAACTTCCCATCCCCCTATACCCACCTCCAGTCTCTGGTAATCGCCATTCTACTTTCTGTCTCTATGAATTCAACTACTCTAGGTACTTCATATAAGTGAAATCCTGTGATATTTGTCCTTCAGTGTCTGGTGTATTTTACTTAGCATAATGTCTTCAGGGTTCATCCATGTTGTAGCATGTGTCAGAATTGCTGGACTTTTTTAGGCCGAGTACTATTCCATTGTATATTCCATATACACGCACACACGCACATACAGCATTTCAGTGTTTTCCTCATTCATCCATTGATGGACATTAGGGTTGTTCCTACCTTTTGGCTAATTATGAACAGTTCTGTTATGAACAAGGTTGGACAAATATCTGTTCAGGTTTCTGCTTTCAGCTCTTTTGGACATACAACCAGAGTAGAATTGCTGAGTCATATGGCAGGTAATTCTATGTTTAATTTTTTGAGTAACTGCCATATTGTTTTCTACAGTAATTGCACCATTTTATATTCCCGCCAGCAATGCACAAGGGATCTAATTTCTCCACATCCTCGCCAATCCTTGGTATTTAATTTTTTATAATAACCATTCTAATAGGTGTGAAGTGGAATCTCATTGTGGCTTTGATTTGCATTTCCCTATGCTTAGTGATATTTAGTGCCTTCCATAGGCCACTTGTATGCCTTCTTTGGAGAAATGTTTATGTCCTCTGTCCATTTTTTAACTGGTTTGTTTAGCTTTTGTCCTATTCTTGATATTTTCTGGGTATCAGTTCTTTGAGATGTATGAAATACAAATATTTTTTTCACGTTCTGTGGGTTGTCCTTTTACTCTATCGATAGTATCCTTTGATGCACAAAAGGTTTTAATTTTGATGAAGTTTGATTTCATGTTTTTTTTCTTTTGTTGCTTGTGCTTTTGATGTCATATCCAAGAAATCATTACCAAATCCAGTGTCCTGAAACTTTGCTTCTGTCTTTTTTTCTAAGAGTTTTATGGGTTTAAATTTAGGTATTTGATCCATTTTAAATTAATGTTTGTATATGATACAAGTTAAGGGTCCAACTTCATTGTTTTGCCTATGGATATCCAGTTTTCCCAGCACCATTTCTCTCTTTCCCCAATGAACGGTCTTGTCCACACTCTTCAAAAATGATTTGACCACATATGCAAGCAAGGGTTTATTTCTGGGTTCTTTATTCTTTTGTTCCCTATGTCTGTCTTCATGCCAGTACCACTCTGTTTCGATTATAGTAAGTTGTAGTAAGTTGTATAACTGAGAAACATGAGGACTTTTCAGGATAGTTATAGTATTCAGGGTCCCTTGAGATTCCATATGAATTGTAGGATGAATTTTTCTGTATCTGCAAAAAATTTCTTGTGATTTTGATAGGAATTGTATTGAATCTTAATAATATTGATCTCTTAATATTAATTCTTTCAATCCTTGACCATGGGATATCTTTGCATTTATTGATATCATCTTTAATTTCTTTTAGCAGTCTTTTATAGTTTTCAGTGTACCAGTCTCTGAAGTTTATCTCCCAAGTGTTTTATTCTTTTTGATGCTATTGTAAAGGGAAGCTTACAATCTACAGTGGCTTTTTGCTCAGTCTAGTTCTCAGCAATGACTTCAGGGAATTCATATGCTGGTTTCTGGAGCCTCTTTTCTCCACATGTCCCTCTTTTACAAAACTCTGCCCCAGCACTTCCAGTTGCTTCAGCCTGCCTGAAGTTGATTCTCTCAGGTTGGCTCTCTGCGCTGACTGAATCATGCCTCTGAGCAGAAATGCAGAGCTCATCTGGTTCGCTTTTGTTTATTTCTCTTTCTTTCAGGGACTATAGTCCTGCACTACTTATTGTCCTGTGTCTTAAAACAGTTTGTTCTTACAAGGTGTCCAGATTCCTGCTTGTTTGTAGAGGGAGGTGAAGTCTGACTTCTGTACGTTCATGAAGATGAGAAGTATCAACCCTGTAATATGTTTTAAATTATATAATCTGTATTGACAGATGGCATTATTAGCAGTTTGTGTGAGTTTTTAAAGGAAGTTACAGTATAAATTGAAATGATGCTTGAATATCTTGATTATTCAAGATAGGTC